>NW_027256882.1:142110623-142717623 GCF_029215685.1 Pituophis catenifer annectens
TAGCTCCAGCTCAGTGGAATCACATCTACTCGGTTCTGGGCTTTTTTCTTTTCTAACACCTAGCAAGCTCTAACTGCTAGGTGGGAGACCTAAATAGATCCATTTCTAGCTCGTTAGCTGTCATCAGTAGGCCACACCCATATCTTATGTATCCTCCCTGTAAAGGTACAGTATCAATTTTCTTACTTCTTCGTAGGGTTTATGTGTGTTTTTCTTCTAGCCAGGTTTTCCCTACGTAGCCAAGGTTTTTTTGTAGCTCCAGCTCAGTAGAATCACATCTACTCGGTTCTGGGCTTTTTTCTTTTCTAACACCTAGCAAGCTCTAACTGCTAGGTGGGAGACCTAAATAGATCCATTTCTAGCTCGTTAGCTGTCATCAGTAGGCCACACCCATATCTTATGTATCCTCCCTGTAAAGGTACAGTATCAATTTTCTTACTTCTTCGTAGGGTTTATGTGTGTTTTTCTTCTAGCCAGGTTTTCCCTACGTAGCCAAGGTTTTTTTGTAGCTCCAGCTCAGTAGAATCACATCTACTCGGTTAGAAAAGAAAAAAGCCCAGAACCGAGTAGATGTGATTCTACTGAGCTGGAGCTACAAAAAAGATATGGGTGTGGCCCACCCCCTCCCCCACAAAACAACCGTAGTTTTTTTTTTTTTAATTGAACATTTAAGTCATACCTCAGGGCTGCTTCTGTTTGTGTAGCTAGTTCTTTTCATATGGGTTTAACAATTTCATAGCTTTTATGCTGCGTTTTTGAAATGCTCTTATCTACCTCTGCTACAAATGGCAGTTGCTGGTAATAAAATTTAGACATTAAAGCATCAAAACAAAGCAATTAAAAACACATAAATAAAAAATAAACAGCACTTGCCAATTTACTTCAACCTGTATATGGAAAATAATTTTATTTACTTCTCAACAAAAAACAAAGCAAAACATTGCATAATCAGTGGATGGAGATGAGGAGATTGTGTCTAATACTTTTTTAAAAAACTATCATAAATTTCAGCTAATGCAGCTGCTCCTGTCCTAAAATCAATGTTTTGATTTCCAAATTCAATGGGAAACAGTTGTGGGACCTGACAGCTTTACTTCTTCCAAGATCTTGCCTTCTGCATTAATACTCAAGAGAAATGGTGAATCTAGATTACTTCAATTGAAGATTGAGATCCTTCATCCTAAATTATATTACATAAGAAATGTGTGGACTATGTGCAATTGTGGATTGCAGAAAACTTACTTGAGTGGTTGTGGATATCTACTTATTGACTTGATATTTTTATTTCCTACATATTATTTCCTACATATTACTTATTTCCTACATATCCTACCTGAATATTGTCTAACCTGAATGATGTTAAATCATGGTTATCAAACTCAAGACCCCTGGGCCAGATTTGGCCTGAGGGATGCTTAAATCTGGCTCGGCGGACACCCTGGAAACAGCCTGCGGTGCTTCTGCCAGTGAAAACGGAGCTCGGGAGGGCTGTGTTTTTGGCCGTGACGGCCTTGTGCAGCTCTCTGCCAGTGAAAATGGAGTTTGGGGGCCGCATGCAGCCCTCTGAGCTAGTTTTTTGGTGGCAGAGGGCTGCACGAGGCCATAGCTGACAGCCACGCCAAACCCAGCCACGCCCACCTGGCCCTCCAACGTCAAACCCTGATGCGGCCCACAAGTTTGACGCCCCTGTGTTAAGTGATCTCACCAAATAAGAATTGGATTAAGAAAACCAAACTAATACTTAACACATTTGAGAAATATTTCTACTGTATTAGAGATATTTTTAAACCAGGTTGTACTATATTCCTTTTCTCTCTCTCCTGTTTGCTGAATCTGCCTTGCTGCTAGGAAAGGGGAAAAAAATGTGATCTCATTATGTCCTTTGCCTCTTCTTCTGCCTATCGTGTTTTGATACCCTCACAGCAGCAGTAGCTTGGTAGGAGCCCTGGGCAATATCATTTTCATAAAGCTGAATCTGCGCTGGCAAAACCATGTTCCCCATCACTTCTAGAGCCTTGCCCCTAGCCGTAGCCACACAGAAAGCACCCACAGAGAGTGACTTCACCTCCTTGCGCTTCTGCTGCTGGCACAGCAAACAAGCTTTATGCATGGCTGGGAATAGGAAGAATGGTTGGAGGCTGAAGAATGAGCAGCAGGGAGGAAATGAAATAAAATATTACTTCCGTAATTTGGGGGAAATGTAAAACCCCACGTGAATTGTAATTCAGTGGTTTACTGCTCCAGGCTTTTGAATGGCCTAAGCTGTTGTGGCACATTCCTTTTTTGGGGGGGGAGTGGGAGGCCAGTTTTCAACTTCTCCAGTTCTGACATCGATTTAGAGCCTATTGTCGGGTCTTTCTAATTTGTTATTGTTGCCTCTGCTGCTTTTTTCATTGACTTAGCTTTCATATTTGACTTGTTCCAAAAGAATTGCTCTGGTAAACTGACAATTTGGCATCAAATAAAGTGGACGGATGGTAACAATCTTCATCATGGGCTACACACAACACATCCATTGAATTGAAAAGAAGGATTTTGAATTTTTGCGATTAAAAAAAGGAATTGATTCCCTGTGATTTTTTGGTCCTGGTGCTCGCCTTGAGCCAGGATCTGCTGTAAACTCAGTTTTGATTATGCTAGGTAAAGACAGGCAAGACCGTGTCCCAAAGATGCTTTTTCCAAAAGGCAATTGAACTTTTTTGGGGGGGGTTGCTTTGAAAACATTTTGCTTCTCATCCAAGAAGCTTCTTTAGTTCTGAACTGAAGTCCAGTTGCCTTTTGGAAAAAGCATATTTGGGACAACTATGACATGGATGGTTGAGAATCTCCAGAGACAAGCAAGACAATGGTTTCTTATTGCAGGGAGCAGTGCCTTTTGGTGTGTGATCTTTCTCAAGTATCTGCCAAGTGATCACCTTTAGCCCCTAAAGTATATTTTCCAAACCTAAGCACCTTCTAGATGTGGAGATTAGAATCCCCAGAATTCCTTAGCCAATGGCTATTGTTGAGAATGCTAAGAATTAAAATGTGCATAGCCAGAGGGCATGCAGATAGGGGAAGAATGCTTTAGGAGGTGAGAGACTATCACATGACCTATCTTAAGCATCATGTCCAGTGGTGGGTTCCTCCCAGTTCGGTCCGGTTCAGCCAAGCCGGTAGCGGTGACGATATGATGTCACCGAACCGGTTCTCCCTCCCCGTCCTCCCCCACCCACCCACCCACGTTATTCTTACCTTTTATTTGGTCCCACCCCCAATCTATTGCTGCCTCCTGAGTCCCAGCTGATGACTAGAGGGAAAAAAACTGTTTAAATTCTTGCCGCGGGGCTTCAAAGGGCCGTCCTACAGCTGATCAGTGTTAAAAGCAAACAAATGAGTTGGGTTGTAAGTGCGAGGACTGGTCGTAAGTGCGAGGACCTTCCAGAAATGACTCTGACCAGCTACCCACGCCCACCTAGTCACATGATCTCCAAGCCACACCCACAAAATAAGCCACGCCCACAGAACCGGTAGTAAAAAAATGTAGAACCCACCCCTGATCATGTCCCCATCCCAATTTTAGATTACAATAAAACTACCTTGGCAGTCTCTCGGAAGTTGGCCAGGTCTGCATGCAATTATGCAAACTCATCCCCACTTGACATTCTTCATCTGAGATCAGCGGCTGCATAAAGTTTATGTGTTTTGCGGCTAATGCTGACTCTGCATTTCACATTATGATTCCTGTTCTAATAAACAACCAAGTTTATACATTCCTTTGGGTTAAAATAGCATCATGCTTGAGGATTAAACTTGCCTAAGGAAATTTTCATATCAGAACAGACGGCCTTCCTGATATCCTCTTGACTGAGCAAGGGAAGAAGTCACTTCATTGTTCTGCTCACACCAGATGCTCATTGCTAGACATTTGTGGCCAGGTATTATGGGAGGTGGAGTCCGGGGCAATGGCAGAAACTAGATGATGAAAAGTATAATGATACAAAGGAATGGCCTTGAGAGACAGGTGGGAGCGTCACACAGCTAGCATGTAAAAGAAGGCTCAGGCCACAAAAAGGGAGATGGCAACATTTCAGAAGGGACTGTCTCTAGTTTACCAGAGAATGAAAGGAGAGGAGTAGAGATATACTTTCACTCTTGCAAGATTCTGTTAAATGTAGTAACTTTGCAATAAGGGTGAAACTTCTCCTCCTCATTGTGCCTCTTGTTTGGGCTACCTCACAGGGTGAACAATAATCTAAATTAGGGAGGGTTCCTTCTGAAACCTTTCCCACTCCATCTCCCCTTCTATGGGTGTCTGAGACATCTTTTATATGCCGGTTGTCCTTCCTACAGCTCTGCCTCCTGTCTCTCAAGGTCGTTCCATTACATCAGTTATGAGATGGTATTCAGCTGCCAAATTGTATAAATGAGCATTTTTATTATTTAATTCTCCGTGCATTATGAAATTGATAGTATTTGTTCTTGGTCCGTTTCCACAACTTGCCTAAGCCAATTAGTTGCATAATAATGAGCTGGGAGCTGGGAGAACTATGTAGTTCTGAACTACATAGATTCCTGTGTAAAACAGTTTCATTCCGCCAGAGCTGATAGATTATACGAGTTCTATTCTTAATAGGGACTCTTAGCATAATTTGTCTTTCTGGTTAGGAATCAGAAAGTTCGTGCCTGCTTTCTATTTCAGGGTTTCTGGTAATGAAATTCCCTTCTGTTATAATTTCATGAGGAAGCCACTTGACCTTGACAAAATTGTATTTAATAGTGAAATAAAATCACCACCTTGTTGTTTCTGTCCTTCTTTCCTTCCTTCCTTCCTTCCTTCCTTCCTTCCTTCCTTCCTTCCTTCCTTCCTTCCTTCCTTCCTCTCTCTTCTACTTCTACTTCCACTTCCACTTCCACTTCCTGCTCCTCCTGGCTCTCTACAAGCCAGTGAAAGTCAGCAGATTAATGCTCATGCCTAAATAATTAAATGACTTATTGTCCTAGCAAGACCCATGGAGCAGGCAATTTACAAGGCCAGAATGCCTTTCACTATTTGCAGCTCAGCAGCAGTCACAAGTTCATCTGCCTGCGTCAAAACAAGAATTGGCTTCCTCAAATCAGGATTCAATAATGCAGTTAGTATGTACTGATTAAACACCAAGGGAATTGTTAAAAACGTATTGATTGAATCCCCTGCTGCTAGATGCCAAGGACATCTTTTAACCATGTCTAGATTTGTTGGGTACTCTAAATGTGCACGTGTGCATGTGTATGTATTCAGTGCAACAAGCTGTTTAAGAAGATGCTTAGCAAAGGCTTAGCACTCACTTGACATTTCATTATTCTGCAGTAACTACATTCAAATGCATATCCCCAACTACATTAGTTATTCAACAGCATGTAAATAGGAGGGGCTGCCTGCCCCCCCCCCAATACATTAGCCTAACCTGCTTTGTCTCTTTATTGATTTCTGTAAAACAACTTAGTAGTATTTTATCTGAAGCATCCATATGTCTACTCAAAAATCTTGGTCTCTTGTTTACCTTGAAAATAACAAAGACTGGTGTCAATCAAGGTTTTTTGTTTGCTGTTGATAGATAGTATTTAAAGACTTACTTTACTAGAATTTCCTAGAATATAATAAATGTGGAAAAAAAAACCAGAAGGATATAAGAGAGGTTCAACTTGTTCAATAACTCTCCAGTTCAGTTGTTTTTTATAGTTTAAGTATTTTGACCAAGACCAGGTTTACTGAATTTCCCTCTAAAAATCTGGTTCATATTTTTCTTTCTTTATCTAGATGTAAGATTTGCATCCCACTTCAGTCTAATGGCTCAAAGCACATTATATCAGAGAAAAAGTAACAAATTACCAATGCAATTAATAATGTGTTCAATATCTCAATAGCAGCTTATTTTTTTAGAAAATTAAACATTCAGCACCACCAACAAACAGTCTCTAAGGACTTTCTGGAAGAACCAGATTTTTACAAGCCTTCAAAGACCCATTACAGTGGCGGCTATTCTTGTTTTAGGGGACAAATTTCCAAAGAAGAAGAGGTGAGAAAATGCTGGCAACCATAACACTTCCCACACACCTCACCTATTAGGGTTTTCTGAAAGCGTTCTCTGTTCTTTCAGATAAGGCAAAATATGTCAAAGGTACTGGGCCATATAAACCAGATTGTCCTCAACCTACGACCGGTTATTTAATGACTGCTCACAGTCATGATGGCCTCAAAACAGATGCTTTACAGCTTATAAGGCAGTTCCAGTCATTCTGACCCTGCATAGCATATGACCTCATTTTGGGCACCTGGCAGCCTGTCTGAAGTTGTGAATGCCATTTACAATCTTCTGCCGGCTTCCCCCGGAAAGTCAGTGGGGAAGCCAGCAGGGAAGGTTGTAAGCAGATGAGATGTTGGATTTGAAATCCATTCCTCCAGCACGCTGAGAGATTTCCAAGCCCATGCAGAGGGGAAATACAACCATGCACTGGAGGAATGGATCTCAAATTTGGTGAAAACATTAGCCTTTCAGAACAGTGGCATTCACTAGCATTTCCCCCTCTAAATACCAGTGTTCTTAAAGGCCCAGAACATTGGAATTAGCATTTTTCCCTCTGACACTTACTAGCGTTTTTTCCACTAACATGAGGTCCGCTAACATTTTTGCCTCCTCTCTTAAACCTTCCAGTACGATAGCACTTGACAGTTCTCTCTGGCACTTCACTTAACAACCCGCATGGTTGCTTAACAGCACAACTGGGAGAGCTAGGACTGCAGTCATTGAGCAAAGCAGTCACAATGCATTTCGCTTAATGACTAGTTCGCTCAATGACTGAGATAATGGACCCAATTGTGGTCATAAATGGAGGAGTACCTGTAAAGGAACAATTAGCATCTTGGATTGCCTTTCGCAACATACCAGCCGTCAATAGCAGTGTTACATGGCAGTAACCAAACTGCCCCATAAGCATATAAGTTGCTACGTTTGCGTTGATTAAAGCTTCTAGATAATCTTCAAGGGTTGCCCCATGTAAATGGAATATCGAAATCCAGGAAAAAGATCACAAGGTATAGGTAACCTTCAGTACTTCTTTCTCTAATTTTTAAATTTAGATTATAATTTTTTGGGGGGAAAGTATCCTCATTTTTAATTTAGGAGCTCAACAAAACTTTTGCTCTTCTACTTCCCTAAGTTCCTGACTTCTAACTTCCCCTGTGAGTAAATCCTACAGAAAAGGAATAAATTCATTATATTATTTTTAATCAATCTTGGAGTAGAAAATCAGAATTCAACAACTTGAAGCTAGATCACTTTTCTCCAACCTGGTGACCTCAGAGTTGTTGGGTCTCTAGAATTCATAAAGGGCATGGAGTAAAAAGTCAGATTTTAACATCCTTGAAGTACAATGAATTAAATGGCTTTCTTATTATCAATTGAATCTAGTGTAATTGACATTTCAAAACCAGCTACTGGAGTAAAGACCTCTATGTGATATTAAATTACCCTTTGTTAATTTTTCCTTTTGATCTTCACATCTAGGCATAGCCTGTCCCAAAAATATGGCATTTCCTTTTTACTTTCATGTAGTTGTTTCATCCCTGTAAATATTCCCTTGCAAAGGCCACTCCATTGCTTTACCATAGATGTAACTCATATAAATCAAAAGCTATGCCACTAATTCTAGGATAATGCATAGAGAAGTGAACTAATTCTATTCCTATTCCACAGCAAAAAGAATATAAGAGAATTGGTATAATATGGCAACATAATCTGGACCCAATACTAGCCTGATGGTTATCTTCTGCTCTAGAACTCTTCCCCGTTATCCTATTCTCATGCTTGAAGTAAATTGGATTACTCAAAGGAAAGAGATGGACCACCAAGAATCATATCGTAATTGCCTAAACCTGGCACTGTGTCAGCACTTCAACCTGCATTTACTCTAGTGCTGACATAAGAAGGAGAAGAGGGGGCAGCTGGCAAGAGGATGCTTGACTTCTCACCTACTTATTTTCCCTGAAGATAATATCCCCCTAGGAGATGAGATGGGAGGGGGGAACATTCCTGGGAGCTGAAGTAGTAGATATGGGGAGAGTGATTTGGAAGAGGGCCAATGAGACGCAGAGAATTGGGGAGCAGAAAGGGAAGGTTTGGGGTCAGGAAGTCAGAGTTGGCTACGCCACAATCGGGGACAGGTTGTCGTGCTTAATAAAATGAAAGATTTCTTCAAAGACTATTTGTTTGGAAATGCAATTTATTTTATTTGAGACGACATCGAAACCTGACACACTGATTATGTCTCCAAAAAAAGTCCACCTTAATGCTCAGCCTGGAGCTGGACACAGGTGCTCAAGAACAAGACTATGGAGTAACAGCTTCTCAAGATTTGCTACTCCAGCATAACCTGTGAGCCTAGGACCATGATGGCGAACCTATGGCACGTGTGCCACAAGTGGCACACGGAGCCATATATGTGGGCACGCGAGCATTGCCCTAGCTCAGCTCCAGCGTTCATGCGTGAGCCGGTCAGCTGATTTTCGGGCCTTCCGGGCCCACCGGAAGTCAGGAAACAGGCCATTTCTGGCCTCCGGAGGGCCTCCATGGGGGTGGGGAAGGCCATTTTCGCCCTCCCCAGGCTCCAAGAAAGCCTATGGAGCCTGGGGAGGGCGAAAAAACCAGCCTTCTGGACCCACCGGTAACCTTTTTGCCATCGCGTGCCAAAAGCGGAGGAAGCGCAGGGGTGGCATTGAATTATGGATGTGGACACACACGCGCACGACCCCACCATGCTCCCCATGTTTTGGCACGCAACGGCAAAAAGGTTAGCCATCACTGGCCTAGGAGAACACTCACATTGTGTATCTGTTCTTTCAGGGTGTGTTTATCCCCTCCAGAACCACAGATGAGCTTGACAGGACCCAGGTAGTTTTGGAATAAACTACTACAAGTAGTCCTCAACTTACAACCATTCATTAGACACTATTCAAAGTTACAATGGCACTGAAAAAAGTGACTTATCACCATTTTTCACACTTATAGCCATTGGAGCATCCCCATGGTCAAGTGATCAAAATTCAGATGCTTAGCAACTGGCATGTATTTATGACAATTCCAATGTCCCAAGGACATGTGATTATCTTCTGTGATCTTCTGATAAGCAAAGTCAATGGGGAAGTAACACTTACAACAACCGTGTTCCTCACTTAACGACTGCAGTGATTCACTTAACAACTGTGGCAAGAAAGGTTGTAAAATGGAGCAAAATTCCTTTAACAACTCACTTAACAACTGTCTTGATTAGCAATGGAAGTTTTGTGATTGTTAAGTTGAGGGCTATCTATCTTCTTTTTTTCTGGGGTTCAGTGTGGGCCTATTTCAACCCAGCCATGATGATTTTGCAAAAGCAAGGAATAAAATATATATTTGAAGCCCCAAAATGTATTAATTTCCACTCACCTAAGATTTCAAGATTTAATCCAAGAAAGAAGACAACTGTAAAATTTATAAACCCTCTCTTCCTGAGACAGGCTTTTGGAAATTCTCAAAGTTGTTATGGAAACCTACAAGCCCAAATTTGGAGAATTTCTCTGGCATCTCTCGCAACTTTCTGAGTTCTCAGAATTATTCTGATAATACAAAACTACAGCATTATAAAAATGGTGGACTTGTAACCCAGTGTTCGATTTCTGTCCTGCATAACTGTGGTTAGCAAGAGTCCAAATAAAAGCAGAGAGATGGCTATTAAGCCTTTCATTGAACACACCCTATGAGGGGGAACCTATCATACCTCCCTCGGTAATTGGTTTTACTGTTGAATAGCTCTTATTGCTAGGAAGCCTTTTCTGACATTCAATTGAAATCTGCCTTCCTGTAACTTAAATCCATTATTTGTGTCCTGCACTCTGAAATGAGAGAGAACGGGTCCTGACCTTCTTCAATATGACATCCTTTTAAGTATTTGAAGAATGCTATCGTAAACCCCCCTCCACAACCCACCCTCACCCTACCCTCAAGCATCCTTTTTCAAGACTACCCGGCTCTTTCAATCTCTCGTTGTATAACTTAATTTCTAGTCCCCTTACATTCTTCATTGTGTTCCAATTTCTCTGAATCCTTCTGAAAGCGTGCCCAGAACTGGGCACAGTAATCGGAATTCTTCTTGAAATATGGGCCCTGACCAAAGCAGAAAATAATGGCATGATTACTTTCCCTGATTTGAAATTATAGTTCTGTTGATGTAAGCAATGTAGCCTACGATTTCATTTGCCTTCTTTTTATCCATAGTGCATTGCTGACTCACATTTTGTTTGCACTACAATTCTAATATCTTTTTTTACGAGTGTTATTACAACCCAAGTATGCATTGGAGTCCTCTGTACAAGTAAGAATTTTGCTAATATTCCAGTTTATTTGTATCTTGCCTTTATTGTTTTTTACAAGTAACTCAAAGTGGCAAATGTATCCAACACACCTTTCTCTTCCTATTTTTCCCACAACAACAACCCTGTGAAGTCAGTTGGGCTGAGAGAATCTCACTGGCCCAAAGTCACAATTGGCCCAAAGTCATTGTCAGGCCATTAAGTCCACAATTAAATAGCTTGCTAATCAGCATCTCATGAGGTACTTTCTCAATCTTTTGCTGCAGTCAAGTTATAGGTACAACATTTCCACAATCTATTAAAAAATTACTGATTTATAAAAATATAAGATTATTTTAATCTGAGAAAATATGTACTTGACAAGTCAATTGCTGACAATTCAGGGCACTTATAAATCAATCTTCCCGCTATCCAGATCAGATGGACTGATTCGTAGTTGGCTAGAATTACTTTTCTCCTTTTGAAGATAAAGAATCCCATTTGCTGTCTTCCATCTTCATCTGTTTCCTAGATTCCTCAAAAATAGTACCTAACAGTTCACAATGACCATCAATTCTTTCAGCATCCTAAAATACAGTGCATGAGATACTGGAGCAGCCGAATGATAAAACTAGCATTGCTGTTCAAACTCTGTCATTGCATGTATATATCCCACATTATTATGCCCAATAAGGGTATAGCTGTGCTGTACCATCATGCATACACACCATGGGTGTAAGGAGTCTCTGTTAAGGCTTTCTGAATTGGTATTCTCCAGCAATTTCTTGTGCCGGCATTGGCTCAACCCCCAATGAGTTCTACAGGCTACTCAAATGAAGCCAACACTAGTCCTCAAGGCAAAGGTGAGTCTAGTCCACTAGGCAAAAGTCCACAAGAAAAGGCAAAAGCAAATCCACAGGCAAAGGCAAGGCCACAGCTGAGGAGACACGATCTGAAGTTTAAGGCAAGAACACACAGCCAGGAAATGAACAAATAGTTTTCCATCTGTCTTCTGTGCTAATTAGCCAGCTTCTGGTGCAGCCCATCAAAAGGGGCAAGGCTGCCTCCTCACGAGTAATCGAGCTGACCTTCACTGCTCCTGCCTTTTCTCTGCCTTTGGATTAAGTTCAGAAGGCAGTTTCTCTTCCTTATCGCTGACTGGCTGCAAGTCTGTACTTTCCCCACCTGAAGCCTCAGGGCTGTCCTGCTGTGGCTGTGCTACAGCCAAATCATTCTCAGATGCCTGCCTGGAGCCATTCATCAACTCCCCTCCTGATGTGCATGGAACTGACTCATCTTCCTCTAAACTGACATACGGAGAGGTATCTGGGGAAACACCCGGAAGAGTCATCACAATAGCTTGTGTTATGATGGCACAATGCTCAAAGTATCATTTGCTTCCCACCCTTTGCAAGACATCTAAGTCCTGGTGAAGATGTATCCCCTAACCTGCCTGTTTCTATCAGCTCCAGGCAGCCCTTCACAATTTTCTTGTGGAATACATATCTTTTATTGGAGAAGGCTGAACCAAAATAGGAGCTGAGAGGCTCTCCTTTCCTTGTTACTTGTTAACATGTTGTCTTCTTCGCCAAACAACTGCAGGTATTGTTTTTTCCTTTCAGTTTCAGCATGTGTAAAGAAGCCCTTTTTAGCATTCTTCACCTAGCTTAGTTCATTCTAAGCTTCCTCTGTCCTGACAGATCAGGCTGCCTGTCTGTTCTCTTCCTTTGTGGACTCTTTTTTCCCCCCATGTATATGCCCTTTTCTATTTTAATATCTTCCTTAAGCTTTTTGTGTATCACATTGGCTTCTTTTGTTGTCTTTTTTTCCCCTTCTCATTGGAATTGTTTGTTAATTCTTGATCACCTTCTTTAGGAGTACCAACCCTTTTTCCAAATTCTTCTCCTGCCGTAAAATCCTACTTATCTTTGCTCTGTATTAATTAACATCTGTTTTCCTGAGGTCCAAAATAATGTTATGCTATTCCCTTAAAATCAGTTCAGTTAGTAACACAGTTGTAAAATAAATCTGGCTTCCCCATTGACTTTGCTTGTCAGAAGGTTGCAAAAGGGGATCATATGATCCTGGGATCCGTCATAAATATGAGCCAGTTACTAAGCATCCGAAGTTTGATCACATGACCATGGGGAAACTGCAACAGTTGTAAGTATGAAAAACAGTCATAAGTCACTTTTTTTCAGTGCTGATGTATCTTTGACCGGTCACTAAATGAATGGTTATAAGGCGAGGAATACATAGCCTCCAGATAGCCTTTAAATAGCCTTCATCTATTTGTCTCCCATGTATAAATTTATTTATTTTATTTATTTATTTATTTATTTTATTTCTATACCGCCCTGCTCCCAAAGGACTCAGGGTAGTGTACAGCCTAATTAGAAACACAAAGGTAGACAATATTTAAAAATAATTAAAATTATTAAATGATAGGCTTAATTTATAAAACCCCGAATTTAAAATCCCATTTAAAACCAATTAAAATCTCTATATTGATAGCCCAGCCTGGCGGAACAACATGGTTTTGTGGGCACAGCGAAATACACGGAGATCAGAGATTTTACGAATTTCTGGGGGGAGTTCATTCCAAAGGGCAGGGGCTCCCACAGAAGGCCCTCCCCCTGGGTGTCGCCAGCGGATATAATTTGGCTGATGGCACCCTGAGGAGACCCTCTCTGTGGGAGCGAACTGGCCAGTGGGAGGCTACTGGTGGCAGAAGACAGTCTCGAAGGTACCCGGGTCCAATGCCATGGAGCACTTTAAAGGTGGTAACCAACACCTTGAATCGCACCCGGAAGACCACTGGGAACCAGTGCAGCTTGCGCAGGAGGGGTGTCACGTGGGCACAACGAGTTGCACTCATAACCACTCGCACGGCCGCATTCTGGACCAGTTGAAGCCTCCGGGTGCTTTTCAAGGGGAGCCCCATGTAGAGAGCATTGCAGTAGTCCAGTCGGGAGGTGACAAGGGCGTGAGTGACTGTGCACAAGGCGTCGCGGTCCAGAAAGGGCCGCAACTGGCGGATCAGGCGAACCTGATAAAAAGCCCCCCTGGCCACGGCCGTCATATGTTCTTCTAAAGACAGCCGTGCGTCCAGGAAGACGCCCAGATTGCGGGCCCTCTCTGTGGGGGGTAAAGACTCACCCCCAATAGTCACCCCCAATAGTCAGCGATGGCACCAGCTGACTATATTGCGGCACCGGAAACCACAGCCACTCGGTCTTGGAGGGGTTGAGTCGGAGCCTATTTCTCCCCATCCAGACCCTCACAGCCTCCAGGCAGCGAGACATCACATCAAGGGCATCGTTGAGGTGGTCTGGGGGGGAGATGTACAGCTGAGTATCATCACCGTACAGATGGACTCTCACCCCAAAACCACGGATGATCTCACCCAGCGGCTTCACATAAATGTTGAACAGAAGGGGCGAGAGGACCAACCCCTGCGGCACTCCCCATGAAAGGCTGGAAATGAAGCAGACCTAAGAATTCCCCCTCTGGATTTCAATCCTTCCTCTACCCTGGCCACAAGACTAGCCAGGTTATTTATTATTTCCTTTATTTGCTATGGTTTGTTTAACAATTGTGCTATTTTTGTGATGCCTAATACTTTAATCTGAATCACATTATAAATTTTTAAAAATGTATTTTCTCTGATCCTTCATGTTTACTTATAAAATGCTCCTCAAGTGGTTTGTTAAACTTATGAGCACAGCTATAACTATGGATGAAAAGGTCAAATAATTTTATGCTTGTAATATTGATATTGTAAAATGTAATTAGTATTGGTAGAAACACTTTTTTCTCTTCGCTATTCTGAACACTCTTAAGTTTTCTAAATAATAAAACCCTAATAATCTTCAATTAATGTTGTATAAACATTACTGTATTGAACCAACATAATGTATCAAGATTTATAACAATATAATAAAAAGGAAAGGAAAAAAGAACGGAGACATGTGCAGTTATACATTCTGCTGCTCCTGATAATTTCTCTAAACCAATCTCTGCCTTCTTGTGATTACCCGTGTTTCCCCAAAAAATAAGACCCTGTCTTATATTTTTTTGAACCCTGAAATAAGCACTTGGCCTTATTGCCATGCGCTCAAAAGCCTGATTGGGCTTATTATCAGGGGATGTCTTATTTTGGGGGAAACAGGGTAGATGTAGTACCACCTTGTCTTTCTCTTTCCCAACCCACTCCAGCTGCTTTATGAAATCTCATACCGAATACTATAGTCTTGGGTTGTTTTTTTTAAAAAAAGAGAGAAATGGCAATCAAACATCCAAGATACATTTGGGATAGGAAAGAGAGGATGAGCAAAATTCACCATATTTTTAATATACTTAGGAGAATGTGTTTAGGTGGGATGTTCAGTATATATTGTGCCCTTGTCAGATACTAAAGCTTAAGTTTTAAATACATATCCATTTATATACCTACCTTGTCTTAAGGGTCTCTATCTTGCCATAATAGAAGAGGTAAGACTGTCTGTAATTTTTCTATCTGTTGTCTGCATTTGTGTTTTTGCTGATTTATTAACTAGGACAATGCAAGGAGACTCTGCCCATTATTCCTGGTGTTTGCCTGAGCTCCTGACAGCTTGGTGGAATTGAAACATCTTATTTAAAGCAAGTGAGGATCATTTTAAATATCAGCACTGACACTCAAGGACTCACTGCTAATGGAGTGCACAATAACAGTTATGCAGAAAGGAAGGGAGAAATTCCTCACCAACTTTGCTTTGCTTTCAATGGGTAATTTTCCCTCCTTCATGCCTTTGTCTTTAAAATTCCATCTCCTATTTTCTGCCAACTTATCTTCCTGAACCTATAGACCTCATTCTATCTGCTGGTGGCATAGGAAATTTAAGGATATCTTCTGAAATGAAGGCAAGTTCTTACAGGCATCTCGTAATGAAGACTCCGGATCCATCATTGATTTGATTACTAACCAGAAATAGGAAGCTCTCTCTTGTGTGCACTGCTCCCCTGTCTTCTGGAGTGCAGGCTGAATTTCTCAGACTCCTGCCTGCCTTATTTGCTCCTACTACCTGGTTTATTTCTAGACTGCCACCCTTGACTTGTTAATTTATTCCCTAGTAGTTCCTGCCTCTGGAATTGAATTCAGGAGCAGATTTCAGAAAACATGCCAGTTTAGGATCTTTCATACACTGGGAAAAGAACGTTATGAGAGTAGATACCATTCAGGACAGGGAAATGTTTATGAGATTTATATGATTACTTTTGTGCCCTCTTAACTAAAGGCCTACAATACAAATTCCTGATTATATTTGTGCATTAGGGAAGTAATCATGTTATGGAAATCTGATTTGGATAATCAGCAGTCACCCAAGGACAAAGGAGCCAGTGGAATAAAATGCATAAGATGTGTTTTAAGTGCTTATTGAAGTTAAAATTACATCTTGCAAAATTACATCTTAGCACTGACCACCTAAACTTGAAGTAAGAGGAGGGAAGCAGCATTTTTTTTAAAAAAAACAAAAAAAACAGTTATTTCATTCCACAAAGAGAGCAGTGATTCATTAAAAAGAAAAAATGAAAGACATCAGGCTGGTTTTGAGGCATTCAGAGTTTTTTGATGGCTTACTACATCTGACTCTTATTTTAGTAGAAAAACACTGAAATTCATTAACAGTCTTCCCATTTCCTTCCTCTTTGGGGCTTTGTGCTGTTTTGGAGCTGTTTCTAAATATTTTGTGAAGTGAAGGATAGTTTTACAAATTATTTATATGTGTGTGTCACTTTACAAAATGTTTTAAGGGCAGAGTATTCACGGAGGCTTTGGGGGAGGAGCAAGATAAAGACTTTTATGCAGATCAGTAACACTAAACTAATTCAACAAGCATGGAATCCAACATTGAAGCCTTGTGTTCTTTTGCTCTATAAAGTTAAGAAGTATAATTTATTTTGTATTTTAAAGAACATCCAAAACCTCAGGTTATCATGGCATTCCTAAAGAATCCTAATGCACAATACATTCACACAGGAAAGTGAATAATTTCACTGTATTTTTTCGTTTCTTTTCTCCTCTTAGTTGGAATATTGACAAACAAGCTGGGGTTTTTTTTTTTAAGATTTATTCATTTTCTCTTTTGCTTCCCCCTCCTCTTTGCTTAAGAAAGAACAGTACTGGAAGTGGGAAATATTTCAGAACTTCAGTTTGCTTTATTAGCAGCCATTAAAGAGTTTCACTTCTAGGCAACACTGACAAGCTTTAAAAATCTGCTTGTTACATTGTCAAAGGTGCCCAGAAGTATGTTTCTGCCAATAGCTACCCTAGCTTGTTATTCTAATTGCAGACAAATTCCATTCCTCTAATGTAAAGGGCCACATGTTGCTAGTATCTGGTATGCCTTTCTCAAAAGCACCCATTGTCTTTTATACCATGAATGGGAGACCAGTATCCACTTGTGCAAACAATTTCTGGCGTCAGAATGATGATTGGGAGTAGAGGTCATCCTACGTTCCAATCTACAGGCTGATCTTTGGGGTAGATAATACATTTGGCCAGTGTGATGAATTAGAACCGGCCTAATTCCCAATTCATATATCACACCCCAAAAATGTGAGGGAATTATGGTGACAATGGAATCGCTTCTGCTTCAGTGTCTCCTGTCCCCATCTTTGATTTTCCTGTCTGCTTTGTTCTTAAGACAGCAGGCTGCAACCTGTGGGCCGCAACCCACTACCGAACGGTGGCCTATTTGCAACTGGGCCGCATGAGTAGGGTGGGCCGGAGCACACGCTTGCAACCCCGCTCACACAAATAAAGCTGTGTGGACGTGCCTGCTCATCACACAAAACCATCCCCTCTTCCTCCCCCTCCCCCTCCTGTGCCAGGCCACCAACCTGTAAAGATTGGGAAATGTTGTCTTAAGAGACTGCAACATGCTATTTGCAGATTAGTGGTCTCTTCCACTAACATGGGATTCTCAGTTACAGGAGAAGAGAGCCAAGGACAGGACAAGGGAGCTTCCAGATCCATATTTCCTCCACCCATGTTCAGAGTGGCAACATGGTATTGGCAGGAAAGATTAAGTATTGCTGGAGCTTTTTACTTGCAGCATGTAAGAAATTGAAGCACCACTATAAGAAATTATTGCTTCCTCCAACACTGGTAAACAATAAACGCTAAAGCTAGCCTGGGATAAGAACAGAAGTTGGGTTAAGATTTATTATTTATTTATTTATTGCCAACTCGCCAAGGACTCCCAGTGGTTTACATCTTCTTACATAATCGATGAAGAAGAAAAAAAACCACCACATGCAGCCATTAAGGGGGCAAACCATTGATTCATGGACACACACAAACACACAGCATTCTCTATCCCAGCAACATCCTATAAATTAGAATGCTTTATCTGTTTTATCTGCCCTCTGTAAAGAGGGCAGATAAAGAAGGCGCTATCTGGTTCTCCAGGAGAAGGCTATTTCCAAAGGGATGGGGAAAAGTTTGAAAAATATTGCCTCCTGACCCCCTCTCACCCTGAATCCCCTTGAGGTTTTATGTGATAAACTAGGTCCTGAAATTGCAATAATAAAGGAACGACTGACTGAAGCATTGACAGCATATTGAATAAAGGCTTCAAGACTAACAAAGTAATCTATTGCATTGTTCTTGGAAACAAGCTCCCCTATACCAAACAGAATTTATTTTGTTTCAGTACACTGCTGTTGTTGCAGACTTATGATGTACAGTAGTGCTAAGACCTCAATTGTGAAGACGCTATGTTTTTACCCTTGGGGGGAGGGGAGTTGAAAGGGGGTTTTAAGGTTCCTTTCTTCCTGGAATGAGAATGTGGGAAGTCAGTTCTGGAGCTCTGGAAATATGAGGGAGAACTTGAGAGAATCCCCTTCCTTTTGCAATGAAAGTGTACTCAAGTGTTTGTATCGTTCTGAATCCCGGTAATAGGACAACTTCGAGGATGTTGCTTGGTAGGAGCGTATGAACCAAGCCTAATTGGAATAACCTACATTCAGACAACCAATTCAACTTGTAAAGTGATGCTGGATTTGGGAGGGGAAGGGGAGGGGGAATAGGGGATTGTTTTTTGTGAAGATCTAGTTTGGGGGGTGGGTGTTGGAGGAAAATTGGAGGAACTTGAGAACTAGGACAGGATTCTACAATGTTGGACAAATTTGGTGTCCCTCCCTGCTTCTAGCCCAGCTGCTCCAACCCTATGGCCAGTGAGACTTGAGATCTATATATAATAAGACTTTGGCTTATCCATAACTAGTAACAGATGAACATGTGCACATAACATAAGTCGCCAAAACTAAGGTAAGTAAAGACAGGGTGATATTTTCTAAGAAATCTATTCTCCACTTTTGGTGCTTCAGCAACCCCAGTGAAGGTGATGATTCCTTCTTTGAAATTCTGACAAGATGGTATGACTCTGAGGTAGCTCATGTAGAAAATACTTGTGGCTGAAGTTGTGCTCTAAAGAATTAAGGGTACTGCTGGGCAATGGATCAGGAGACTAGAAGCATTTTTTCCAACTAACAAATTTTATTAAATCGGTATAAACTTTTACTGCATCTCATGAAACTTTATGCCTTTTACTAACCTTTGTTCATCATAAAAGGCACTACAAGATTCTTGATTTTTTTGCACCATAAACTAATAGGCTTTCTTCTTACAGTGTTGGGGTATTACAAATATCCTCTCCTTGGTCCCTTGATTTCAGTCCTGAGATGGTGGTTGATTCATTCAGCTCTTGTGCATTTCAACTTCTATACCTGGGAAATGGATTGGGTACAGCCCAGGAGTTCATGGCCACCAAACATGGGTTTGTGCCAGGACATAACTGGCTCAATTCATACAATGATTTTTACCCTTCTGCAGTTGGTTTATGATCTGAAATTAAAGGATGCTTTTTTTCACCCCTTTGTCATGATCTGGTCATTTTCTGGTCACTCGGAGGTGAATTGACATCTCCAATGTCTGCAAGGAGGAAAGATCAGTTAGGATGATTCATTTCATGCAACTTAGGGATCTGGTTGATTTCCAATAAGCAGTTGAGGAGTTAATAAAATGATCTGGCAAGCAGTTCTACAGCATTTATTGTGAATTACTTAAATGCTGCATTGGCTAGGATGCGGGATGTCATAAATATAATGATGATCTTCAGTTTTCTACCCTTATACTGGCTTAACAGGAAATCCAAGTGTCTGGAGGCTGGCAAGGGCTGGATCATTTGAAATATGATAAAGTTGAATCCTGTACGATGGAGCGGTTGTTTGTTCAGAAATTGTCTGGTTCCTTGGAAATTGCATATTTCCTCCAGATGGGATTGCAGTGTTCCAGAATGCACTGTTCTAGAAAGAAGAAGTCTTGGGATCAAAGAGAATTCTTGGAATCATAGGTTCCTGCAGCAGCAGCAGCAACCTATGGCTGTGAGAACTTTTGCCCAGCTTCAACTGGGGCATTATTCTTGGAACTTGATCTGCAGCCCATAGTCATTCACTCTTTCATCATGTTGTGTAAGGACTACTGCCGTGCTCTCTTCTTGGAGCTGGCTCTGAGAACTATTCAGAAACTTCAAGTGGTTCATAATGCAGAGGGCTGTAGCCTCCCCAGCAAAAACCCAATGAGCAGAGAGCGATGGCTCTTCAATGGCTGAATAGTGGTTCAATATAAGTTCCTCATACAATTAAAAAAGCTGATTATAACCTACAAAACCCTTTGTGGCTTGGGCCCTAGTTACCTTGGAGACTGTCTGCTTCAAATAGAATCTGGCTACCCTACAAATTTGAGTCAGCAAAGTATGCTGTCTGTTCTCCACCTCTGTAGAGCTAAAGGGAGGAGAAAGGGGGAGGTCAGAAAATATGCCAGTTCTGTCTCTGCACCAACCCTCGAGGTAAAGATAATCCTTTTCATCAATCAAGTAAATAAATAAAATTGAAGAGTCTTTTTTCATTGGACTTTTGCATCTTAAGATATTAGGGGTACAGTATATCTATTCCATTTTTCTTACTCTATTATTTTACTGCAGTTTTTAAAACTGTTTTTATGTGTAGAAAGCAGCCTAGAGTTATATGATTGGGGTGGCATAGAAATGATCTAAAATATAGAAATAAAATTGTAGCGCAAGATTAGAAGTGCATTTGTGAATTATGAGAAACATGTATAAGCAGAACCTGTCTTTTTTTTTTTTTTTAAGATATTTAGTGATTTACTGCTATTTACTGATTTGGAAATAACAATAAATTATGGATATTTTTAGAAACCAAGAAGTTACTATTTACTTTCATGAAGGAAGAATAATAAATAGTACAGTTTGAGCACAAAGACTTTTTTTTAATGTAGCTATTAGTTCCAATACATAAAAGGAAAAAAAGAACAGAGCATGCTTTTTTCTGGGGGAGACAGTTTGGTATGGTGCTTTGAAGATACCAGGATAGAAACCAGGAGGCTGTGAATTCTAATCCTCCTCAGGCATGTAGCCAGCTTGATGGGCCAGCTGCTGTCTCTCAGCCCTAGAAAGAAGGTAATGGCAAACCACTTTCCAAAACCTTACCAAGGAAACCGTGAGCACAAAAAAACAAAACAAAACAAGTACCACCCTGGAATGAAAGGCATAACATAAATGTAAAGGAATTTGTAAGTTAAATTTGGTAAAACACATTTTTTGGAATGAAGTAACAAGAGAAATTATTTAAATTCGGATTAGAAATTCTACAGCCAGATATAGCGCTAGTAGTATTGAGTAATATTAGAATGTAAAAATAAAGGGTTCCATGTCAGGATAGAAAGATCTTATCTATAGACCAGAGGTTTCCATATTTGGCAACTTTAAGACTTGTGAACTTCAACTCCCAGAACTCTATTCTGGCTCCCAGAAGCTATGCTGGTTAAGGTATTATGGGAGTTGAAGTCCACAGATCTTAAAAGTTGCCAAGTTTGGAGATTCCTTCTATAGACTCCCTGCCGACCCACTCAGCAGTAGTGGGTTTCAATTTCAGCCACTACTGGTTTGCCCATGGGCGCGTGGGCACTCCCATGTGAGTGTGACACTTTTGCAAATGCACAGAAGCTTCTGCGCATGCGCAGAGACATCCAGGCGGGTGGGCGGAGCCTCCCGCCACCGCCGCTCTCTGTTTGCCCGATCCAGGGTGAACCGGTAGCAACCTACCACTGCCAATCGCCCCTTGATGAGAAATCAATTTCCTTACTTAGAGCAGATATTGGATTGCACTCAATCATGGGAGACAATATACTGCCCACGATGCTTTACTCTTTGTGTAATTTATTCCCTATATTAATTTTTCCTTTATATTGCTTCAGGAAAAGATATTCCATTCTCTTGCTAATGAAAAAGGAAATGTAGGATCCTTGCATTCTGTTTGTGGCTATGGCTGAACTTGAGACTAACAAGATGATGAACTTGTATAGAAGATCCATGGCAACCCAGTCTTTGACAAAGAATAGTTGTGATTATATCCCAACGGAAAGAGTAACAATGGTGTGAGCAAAGAGCATATGTGCCCATTACTTTAGACAACATTATCTTGGTCTAACAGGCTATTTCTGACATTTCAAATAACGGCGCTTCTGGAGAGAGGTAACAGCTGTTAGAGCCTCTTGCATATTCTTGTCCGTAGCAACCTAAACCACTAGCTGTCACCTTGGTGCCTTGAAGCAAGATTCCTACTATTTTCTGAACTTCAAAGCTTCCAAATGTGCAGTCACCACGTGGGCAGCCTCCATGCTAATATCAGCAAGGCAGACAGTCTGCCTGGCTCTATTGGATTTGCCCTCCTTATTCACAGTTTGAGATGGTGGTTTGTTGTTTTTTTTTTAACTGCCTTCTGAAAGCAAACGACAGCACTGCGTACATGGAAAAGAAGGAGTGTCTCTAGACTTCAAGGCAATCATTAGATAATCACCTCTCATTATTAAACTTTAATTTAAATTGTGTATTGAAAAGAACAAACAAACTTGTATCAAAGGAGCCTCTGGCATTTTTCAGCACTTGATTAAATTTGAGGGTGTGGGGGTTGAAAGCCGTGTAGATTCTTTGACTTATTTCCTCTGAGTTTCCATCTTCTGGTTTCTCTCAGTGCTGCAAGGAAACAATATGAATTACTGCTCAAGACTAGATCTTTCTTTTCAGATGGATTAAACTAGAAATATAGGTTCAAGACTTTTTACTAGCTGCCCCCCATAGTGTGCCCCAAATTTATTCCTCATTGTTTCCCTTCCTTGTTAATCAGCAGGTTCATACATTTCCATCCTTAATTCTTCATGTTTTCCATCTCTGGGTTCTCACGAGTAATATGTAGGTATATGTATCTTGTCCATCCTATTGTCAATCCTTAGAAAACTGTCCCTACATATTTCATTGTGATACATAGCAGAATTTGCTAAATGTAAAGTTCAGGGCCTGGAAATAGAGGTTCAGAAGTATTTCTACTAGAAAATGATTTGTGTGACATTAGTATTTGAGCAATGTACATATCCCTTTTCTACCATTGATATTCCAAAAAGAAGGAAAGTTGTTTTTCGTTTTACATTTCCCTCTTCTCTTCCTTTGGTGAGAAATGTTTGAAAGGAGAGGAGAGGAAGAGTTTTATAGCTCCGGTGGGACCATCATCATGACAATTTCACAGAATGCAAAGAATGATCGAACAGGCAATTAGCCTGGGAGGGTATATGAATTTGAAAATTTAAAGCAGGGGTGAAATGCTCCCGGTTCGGACCATTTCGGCCGAACTGGTAGCGATGGCAGCCGGTGGTTCGGAGAACCAGTAGCGATGGCGGCATGAGGCTCTGCCCACCCACCCAGTTGTCGTTACTTCCTGGTTTCAACCAGGAAGCAACCTGTTTCTTACCCTCTGCGCATGCACAGAAGGGTTTGAGCATGCGCAGAAGGTTCGTGTGTGCATGTGGCTTCCGAACCGGTTGGGAAGGTAAGTAGATTTCACCCCTGATTCAAAGGTAGAGGTGGATGAAAATTGCCCAAAATAATTGTCCATTGGTATAAAGCTACTTCAGAGCGATGCAACAAAGCAATATGACAATACTAGCCAGTTTCATATAATTCTACATGAAGGAACATTTTCTCACCTAAAGTTTGGCTGCTTCAGAATGATTTTGTTACCCACTCTGAATTAATACTAGAATAATTTTATACAGATATAGGGATATTATATTAAATGGACCTGTAACAGTGCGCAGTGATTATTCCTCCCTCCCTCCCTTCCTTCATCCTTCCCCTTCAATGTAAATATTATGGGATAATCCAACCTGAAGAAAATGATCAGCTTCTTTGTCAGGAATCAGAATCTTCTCATCCCAGAAAATATATTTGTCCAAGGCATATATTAGATGCCTTGCAACATAACGGCAGTTTGTACAACACAGCTTACAATATAAAACATAAATTATTCATAAAATTAAACATCTGTTTCCGACAAAGGTAAGTGTGAACCTTTTAAAGCGATCTAATTTGAAAAGATAAATAGAAAGGTATATAAAACACAAAGTAGTTAAAAGCCAAATAAAAGTAGAAAAAACAGGATTACAAAACCTTGTTAAAGATAGCCACCTGTCTTCCCCTTGTGTAGGACCATCAGGAAAGGCCCTTTGCTGTTTCCTGTCAGCTTTACAAACCTTAGTAGCAAGTCAAAAGATATATATCAGCAGGTTCATGAGGTTGAGGCTCAAAACATCCAAGCACAAGCTCCTTTTTTAAATTGGATCTGGAAAAGTTCTGGCAATCAGGGAGTCTGTTGGTAAACTGATTCATGCCTTTACTCCATCCAAGATCCAAGAGGCCATGTTTTACCTTAATTAAAATGTCTGAAACATTTTCAAAGATAGCCTCTTAGTGTGTGATAAATACTGTATACCAGTGGTGAAATGTAAAATTTGTTTCTATCAGTTCTGTGGGCGTGGCTTAGTGGGGGGAGGGGGTAAGGGGACTAGATGGGCGTGGCCAACTTTTTAAATTTATTTTTCAAAGCGTTTTTTTACAACCTCTTTGGCCAAAGAGGCTGTAGAAAAAATGCTTTTAAAAGTCTCTGACAATCCCAGCTGAGTCGCACGATAATCAGACGCTTTTTTTTTTTTTTTACTTTTAAAAGCATTTTTTCGGCCAAAGAGGTTGTAGAAAAAAATGCTTTTAAAAGTAAAAAAAAAAAGCCTCTGATGATTGCGCTGCTCAGCTGGGCAGGGGGGGGCGCAGGGATTTTTGCTACCAGTTCTCCGAACCACCCGCCGCCATCACTACCGGATCAAGTGATCCAGCCCGAACCGGGAGCATTTCACCTCTGCTGTATACATTGCTGAAATTAGTTCTTTTTTCCCCAGATAGGGATAGAGAAGACGGACCAACCAAGTTGGTAAAGACAGCTGCTGAATTATGCTTACCCAGGCAACACCAAATTAAGAAACTCATCTAAAATACAGAGTTGATGATGTGATTTTATCAAAGATCATTTGAATCCTGTATCCAAACTTTTCCCACCCCCAATTTTGCCTGGATAAATTTTTTGCTTCTTCTCCCACCTCCCCATCCATCCATCCATCCATCCATCCCCAGACTGCCTTCAAACAGCTACTCAAGAGTTTCATACCCTGCCTGGAATCAGGAAGTAGAAGGCAGAGTTGTCTTCTACATGTTGATCCTACTGCAGCTCAGAACTCCAGGTAACTTTCCTTCTTTAATTAGGAAGGAAGCTTGCCTTATCCCAAATAAAAATGCAGATTATCCAAAAAATCAAGTTTGCAACAGATCTTACACACTGTGTTCTTTGACCCCTTTGTATTTTTTTTTTGTTCCAACAGCAGAATTTTAAATGATTTTTTTTTATAATTAAAGTCTAATAAGTGATAATGGCAAGTGAATAATAAAAGCTTATGGGAAAGTAGGCCATGCTATCAGAACAGAGACAAAGGAGAGTTGCTGTCACTAATCGAGATGTGTAAGATTATGGCTTGTTTATGTATCTCTTAGCTATGTATCCCTTGGCGTATGTAGTAGTATATTGTTCAATTTCATCATCTCCCTTTTTTCCTCCATCTCTCTCATTCTCTCCCTTGTTCTTCTCTTTTTATTAAGGTATATGATCACATCCCTAGACCGAACCCACGCCGGCTTCTACCGCTGCATTGTGCGCAATCGCATGGGAGCCCTGCTGCAAAGACAGACCGAAGTACAAGTGGCATGTAAGTGCTGATGAGCCCTATCCTCCCAATGGTTTAGGAATGCGCAAGGCATCCTTCTATAACAAAGACAGCTACAAGTCAAAAGGGCGGCCAAGATTGTCATGTTGCCTGAATTAATGTTTGGACCACTTGTTAAAAATGGGATAATGAGATTAGGATTTTAAAAGGCTTTAAAGGTGCAGTGCACGTTATGAAGGACCTCTCCAGAGTGGAAGAAGTACTTCAAGCAAAAAGGAGAAAATTAACTAAGGGGCAAAGCTGTATGGAAGAGTAAGTCACAGAATACCAAAGGGAATTATAGCTGATTAGTCAAACACGGGCTTTGATTCTGTGAGTCTGAAAACACTTTCGTAAAAGAATCATTCCTAAGACAATGCAGGATAAAGGAATTGCTTCAGTTGCAAATTTGTGTTCTCTACTTGGGGGTTTGCCTTCTATTATTACATTCGTGTATGTTGTTATTTTATTTTATGAACTTTTGGACAGTTTAGAAATGCATTCACTTGCCCCAAGTTGCTTTGCCAAGTTAATTGTGAGGTTGCTTTGGATTTCCTTCTGATTGCAAGCAGCCCCTATTTTGTCTTCTCCATCAAAGTCAGGAAATTTTGCTAATTTCAATGATAATTTTTTAGGTAAGATGACTCTGGTACCTTAATTTTTTTTTTAAAAAAAAACAGAATTTATCCTTGGTCACTAATAGAACAATCAGTCAGTATCAGTTGTGGGTTTCTACCGGTTCACCCCGATTCAAGCAAACTGGTAGTGGCAGCGGCGGGAGGCTCCACCCACTCACCCACCCGGACGTCATCACGGACGCTCTGCACATGTGCAGAAGGTTCTGCATATGCACAGAAGCGCCGTGCATGACTGAAGTGAGCATATACACGTGCACGCTCCCGGTTCTGAACCAGTAATGAAGTGGAACCCACTACTGGTCAGTATTAACAGTTGAGCAACATTTGGATGATCCTTAATAACCGAAGTTAAGTGAAAAATTGTTGGGGGCTAAAGAGCTCTTCAGTTGAGCCATGCAAAATAGAATTCGCACCAACAAACTGGAAGAGAAAAGCAGGGAAACTGAAATTAACAGAAAGGCTCTTTCTTAACAGTGTGAGTTATGAACTATATGAAAAGAACATCATCAAACCAGGACTTCTTTCACCTTTTTCAGATCGAGATTAGAGGAACTTGCAAAGGACATCGCTCAGCCAACTGCAAATTTTTTAGATATCGGAATCATGAAAGGAATTTCTGTAGCTGTGCTCTATATATTAGAAGTCACCTTCCAGGCTTTATCACACTTTATTAATCCTCTGTCAACAATAAGCTGACCTTTGATAGCTGTGCCAAATCATAGAAACCTCAAATCACAAAAGCAATGTCTGCTTCTTCCATGCTGAGAGATTACATTTAAATGTCTTTTTTTTTCTCAATTTGTTGCTTCTCTTTTTAAAGCCCTTTCAGATTGCACATCATTATTTGTACAAATTTTCAATGGCAAGTGAGACCTGATGGGTTTTTTTTTCCTATTTTCACGTAATAGTTTTGACCTTTGGTCCCTTAAGATTTTCTTATAAAGAAAAATGTTCTTGGGGGTTTGAGGGTCATCAGAAGACCCGGAAACTGGATGGCTAAGTGAGGGAAAAAGGGCTGAAATAGCTGTGGGAGGCAGTCAGCAGACTAAGGGAAAGGTTAGTATTATAACACAGTGTTTCTCAACCTGGGCAACTTGACGAGGTGGCTGGGGAATTCTAGGAGTTGAAGTCCAGACATCATCAAGTTGAGAAATGCTGTTATAACACATTTCATTAAAGTTCGTGGAAATCCAGTTTGTGAAGCTATTTTCCTGAAACGTTAAATCCTTCAGATAGATTTTAGCAAAAGCAAGCCATTCTCCTCCACAACACTTTCTGGAAGGCAGGGAAAGTAAACAGCATTTATAACAATTACACCACCATTGCCTGTCGCAGGGATAAGCTGTCTGTATAAATCAGATCTAGTCTCTCCAACATGCAGGCAAGAAGCCTGAAACATTAATGATCAAGCTTCAGTCAGCAGCAGAATCTGGATCAGGCCGCTGGCACCTATGACAATTAGCTGGGGAATCTTATGCCTTGCCACTGCAGAGTATACTGTCTGGGAAGCAAGAGGGGAGGGATTTTATCTGGGATAAGAAGTAATTTGGAGGACAACGCTTTGGAACACAGGAATATTTATAAATCTTAACACAGCCTTCCCCAATCTAGTACAGGTAGTCCTCGATTTACGACCACAATTGAGCCCAACATTTCTGTTGCTAAGCAAGACATTGGTTAAGCGAGTTTTGTCCCATTTTACGACCTTTCTCGCCACAGTTGTTAAGTGAATCCCTACAGTCATTAAGTTAGTAACACGGTTGTTAAGTGAATCTGGCTTCCCCGTTCACTTTGCTTTTTCAGAAGGTCCTAAAAGGGAATCACATGATCCCCTTTGGACACTGCAACCATCATAAATATGAAACAATTGCCAAGCACCTGAATTTTGATCATGTGACCATGGGCAAATGCTATAACAGTTGTAAGTGTGAAAAGCAGTCATAAGTCACTTTTTTGAGTGTCATTGTAACTTTCAATAGTCACTAAACGAATGGTTGTAAGTCAAGGACTACCTGTAACCTAAGTTTATGTTCTCAACAATTCAAAATCCTGAGTCAGAATTCCAGTAATATGAGTCACTTCAAAGGTACCAAGCGAATTCTGGTTCAGAAAAAAAAAAGCAGAACTAATGTATGGGGAATTAACATTCATTGATACACTTCAAAATAAAGAAGTTAAAGAAGGAAGCCTGCCATCTTCTGACAATGTATTCCTCTATCATAGTGAGTTGCTGCTGCACCGTTATGCTACAGATATGGAATGGTAGAATCAATTTCCCTATTGTGGCATTTACTCCCCTTTGTGTACTCAGTTATTTGCAGCTATAAGAAGCTGATTGAAGAAAAGACTACTGTCTCTCCGGTGCCTGTTGTTTTGTTGTTTAAGGGCTGTTCTGCCACAGCTTCAAGCCTCATAATGAAGTTGAATGTGCGTGAAGCCCTGAAGTTGATATCTCCAAAGATATCTCCTTAACTTCCCTCCTGATGTTCCTTATTAGATGTAGTCCCAAATTGGGAATCAGCCTAAGTGGACTTGGTGCTTCATCAGCGTTCTCCAAATGAAGATCTATGAGCCAATGATCTCTAGTACAAAAGAAAATTAAAATAAAGAGAGCCAGTGGAAAGTGTTGGCTGGGGTTGGTGTGGGGGAGGGACATCTTGTGGCTTTTAGTGTGTGGAAACATTCTGCAAAGACTCAAGATTTAGTGTGCCAATTTTCAAGACTCTTTGCCTTTCTGTCAGGGAGAAAGATATTTTTCCCTCTCCTGCAATTGGGAAAAGGAAATAATTGCTATCAAAGATTGGGAAAAAGCAGATCCATGGGCATCTCCTAACCTTACGTTCATGAATCTGTTTCCACAAACTGGGGGAAAATGTTCCAAACGTTTAAAATAGCCTTAAGAAACTAGTGTTCCTGGGGCCTCAGCCAGGCACAGAGTCTGAGGGTTGCTTTCAATTCCACAATTCACCCTTAGCCTGGGCTAAACCCAGCTCTTACAGAGCCTGCCTTAAAATCCCACTCTCCCTTCCTGTTCCAATTTTGCCATTTTCCCCTCCCCAAAAACAGCCCCCTTCTCCAAAGGTTGATGGCAAATCAGGCAGCTAATAGGAAATTAATCAGGCAGCTGTGGTGCTGCTAATGGCCAAGTCGTTAAAAAGAGATTCTTTACACGTTTTTAATTACAGCAATTAAATCAAGTCAATAAAATGTCTCCCCCACCCCCATCCCCACCCCCGTTTTGTCATTAGTACTATTATTATTAAAGGTGCTATAAATTTCCTACCCACAAACAGCTGCGGCCATGAGGAGGCCCTGACCTCCATCCCTTCAGAGACAAGGTTGCTGGTTGCATTGTGTGAGGAGAAGAAAGGCACCCCGCTGTAGGTACCCATGTCTGAAAGCTATTTGGCCATTTTTAGGGGTGAGCGAGAGTGGGCATACAAGAGGCACGACTCACAACAAATGTCTACCAGCAGTAGAGGAGAATGCTCTGAATGTAGAAGAACAAAGCTTTGTTTGCTGGGTCTGTCTGTAAAAGAGAGTTTGTTAACCACAGGTCAATGCCAGCGTAAAGTGTGTGAAACATTCATTTGTGTGGCTTTTGCTCTAAAGAATCTGGAGAGGCACCTTAATAACTGCGTTCTAAAGAAGTTTGTTCCCCCCACTGCAGCTTTTTGGCCGCTTCTTGCGATACAATTTTTTTTTTCCCTCCAAGAAGCTATAGAAGGAATGTTTTATTGTGTCAGCTGTGAAGGGTGCTCATTCACATATATAAATTGCCACCTTTCAAAGAACACACATGCAGTGACTAAGAATGGTCCTGCCATATTACCCCCGTATATTTTGCAAGGAGAAAACTGTCATTTGTATGGATATCCTTTCATACTTTGTACATGACATGGACATTTTGGCACTTAGCAATCCATTGCCTCCATCAAAATACTACACAAAGCCACTTGCCGTGTAAAGAAAAGGCTGAGCAATCTGTCAGGGTTCCAAGGGTAGGAATGACCTGGGTCTTTGGGTTTTGTTAGCTGTGAAAAATTGGAACTTCAGGTTTCCTAGCCACTTTTGTCCTTTTCCTAAAAGAATATACAAAGGGCACCTTCTGGTGTATTCTTGCCTGGAATGGGGTGGGTAATTGGCAGCCCAGAAACTGCATGCAGCCCTAAGAGAAATATTGTGGTGCCTCCCAATGCTTTGCTTCTCTTTTTTTTAACAATTCAAACGTAGTTGAATTAAGATTTTGAACAGAGTTTACATCTATTTTATTTAAAAGAAACAAGTTGCTACCCCCACTCCAAAGGCTAAAAATGTTGAGTATGATTACTCCAATAACATCAATGCATCTCTACAGTGGCCTTAGTGATTCTCTGAGAATAATCATGGTAAAACTGAAGATCCAAAGAGAGACGGATGGTGAGATGGAGCTTAATACAGTTGTGACCCATCAGGATGCCTGGATGAGCTCTTCTCTTCCATGGTTTCAGGCAGAGAACCAAAAACAAATTATGAGTAGGCTGCTAGATAGCGATGGTCAGGTGCTTTCAGAATTGCTGAACATAATTTGTGTATGATTTAGGTCTTCCCCACTCTGAATTGTTGCCTGTTCTTACCTTATCTTGTGGCTCCCCATTCTCACCCTGCCCTATCCTAGTCCCATAACTGGAAATGATTGACTGAATGCATACAAGTAGTTCTCGACTTACAGCAGTTCACTGAAGTGACCGTTTGAAGTGACAAAAGTGACTTTTGACCATTTTTCACACTTATGACCATTGCAGCATCCCCATGGGCACATGATTTACATTCGGATGCTTGACAACTGACTCACATTTATCACGGTGTAGTGTCCTGGGGTCATGTGATCCCCTTTTGCGACCGTCTGACAAGCAATGTCAATGGGGAAGACACATTCACCAACCATGTTACCAATTTAACAACTGCAATGATTCACTTAACAAACCTGTCAAGGAAAGTCGTAAAACAGGGCAAAACTCACTTAACCAATTTCTCACTTTGCAACATAAATTTTGGACTCAATTGGTGTCTTACGTTGAGGACTATCTGTACTTGAATGCCGGCATGCTCAAAATGTGAAAGGTAGAACAGGTAGAATCTAAAGTGCTCTTAAACTGGCAAATGCCGTGTCTTATTACTTTCCACTTCTTCAAGGTGGATATTATGGAGATACACAAACGCACACACACTTTAGGGCAGTGGCTTACCTCATTATATCGTATCTTGGTGGCTCATATTTATTTACTGCTGTTTTTCTCTCCACTCTCCCCACACGCACCTTGACCAGACATGGGAAGCTTTGAAGAGAAAGAGAAGCAGCAGAGTGTCTCCCATGGTGAAGCGGCCGTCATCCGTGCTCCCCGCATTGCCAGTTTCCCTCGTCCACAGGTCACGTGGTTCCGTGATGGGCGCAAAATCCCTCCCAGCAGTCGCATGTGAGTAAAGAACAAAAAAAACAACAACCACATTCTATGAAAAATACTGAGGTAAAAGATATTTCATAAGATGGCTGGATGCCGCTCACTTTTCTTTGGAGTAGAATCTTACAAGGTGGCTAGCCAATATTGGTAATAGCCCTAGACAACATGGAGGCTTTTGCACCTGAAAGACAGGAGAAGTGGCCCAGAAACAATGCCACCTTTGGTGATTTTCAGAACTCCTTATTATACCTGCTCTCGCTTCCCTTTCCACCTGAGAATCTTGCCTTTCATCCCTTGCTAATTACTCACCTGCTTCGGGAATTGTATCCACTCTGCCTCTGAGGTACCAGCAAGCACTATTTGCACACAGGTTCCATTCAGGTGGCTTGGCTGAAACAGCCATAGCTTTCTACTTTATTTAAATATACCACCATACATTATTGTTCCAGATGATGACAAGTGATGATTCTCATATTCCTGCTCCAATGAGTGGGATTTTGACCTGGAAGATGACTACAGGTAATCCTCGACTTACAATAGTTCATTTAGTGACTGTTCAAAGTTACAACGGCACTGAAAAAAGTGACTCATCACTGTTTTATCAGAGTTGTGACCGTTGAATCATCCCTGTGTCGCATGTTCAAAATTCATACGCTTGGCAAATGACTCATATTTATGACGGTTGCAGTGTCCCGGGGGTCATGTGATCCCCTTTCAGGACCTTCTAACAACTAAAGTCAATGGGGAAACCAGATTCATTTAATTGAACAACTAATTTAACAACTGCAGGATTCACTTAACGACTGTGGCAGGAAAGGTCATAAAACAGGGAAAATCTCATTTAATAAATGTTTCACTTAGCAACACAAATTTTGGGTTCGATTGTGGTCATAAGTGGAGGACTGCCTGTATTTATATTATTAATGGAAGTAGTTTGTTTCACCATTAGTATGTGAGCCATTTCTACCCCCATTCTCCAAAGCCAATAAATAACGAATAACAAAGTAGTGAATGTGAGTAGTGAATGTGGGCAAAAAAGAACAAATACTGCAGGTAACTTACTCATATATTGCATTTTAAACTCAGTGTTTCCAGCTTGGTATCCTTGCTCTCTTGGCAAGCACAGAAGTGTGTCTTTCTCACCTCCTCCTCATTAGGTTGTTCTTCCCAGCTGTTGTGTTTCTTCCAAGAACCCTGATGGTTAATGAAGGGACTTAATACTCTCAGATCCAGAAACATCAACAGGGGGTCTAAAACCGATGCTGAAATCTGGATAGATGAACATGAGGTGAAGGCGTGTGAGCAGTCTGATTATAGTCAGAAATACGATTTGCCTGATAAACTAATAAAAGAAAAGAAAATACGATCTGGCAACATATGCAGCAATCGGACTATTGTAGGCCAAGATGAAGTGCTCCAAGTCATGAGGTACATTTATAAACGAGCCCCCGAACATGGCCATTAAAAAAGATAACCTTCATTCCCAATGGAAAGTCATGAAGCAGACACATTAGCTGCCCTGTTTATCTGATGGCATCCTTGTCACGTCTAGTTTTAATGGAGAAAATGCAAGGGAAAGCAGCCAAATGTGTTCTTGTTAAACTAACATTAAAGATGTTCAACAGATGTCTTAGACTCATCACATTAAAATCTGGAGATAGACTTGATAAACTAATGGCTTTGTTTATCATGGAGAAAATGAATTTAAGCAAGAGAGAGGAGGAAGAGAGCTGTAAGGAGGGGCATCTGCTCGTCCTTACAAGCTGTAATGTTTGATTCAGGAAAAGAAGGGGAAAAATTGCCAAGACTCTCAATCTAGACAGAGACATTCATAGTAAGATGCAGCAAGACCCTAGCACAGCAGTGAAATCCACTTACCTTCGCTACCAGTTCAGGAACGGGAGCACACAGGAGCATGTGCAGAGGGTCAAAAACAGGACGTAATGATGTCCCAGCAGGTGGGCGGAGCCTCCCGCCGCCTGTGCTACCGGTTTGCACGAGCCGGATAGATCCAGCCAAATTTCACCGCTACCCTAGCAGCAAGAACATTTTTTTAAGAGGGGATGTTTTCCTAGCAGCTACCTCTCTCTTTATATGCTTGCAGACATTACTCACATAAAGGGTATGAAGGAAAGGGGTATGGAGGCCAGTAACATTAATCCAGATATAAGGAAAGTATGACATTGAGAAAATTGTACATTTGTTTACTGTATTTGTTCCACAGTATGTGAATAATTATGCATCTTGCTGCAGATAGTAAATAGAGTTTTGTTCTTATGAGCAGCTTCTCTCCATATTTGTTCCATGGAATCCTTCATAGACTTCAATCAATCAATCAGAATAGAGCTAGAAGGGATCTTGAAGGTCTTCTAGTCCAACCTCCTGCTCAAGCAGGAGACTCTATATCATTTCAGACAAATGGCTCTGCAGTCTCTTCTTTAAAACCTCCAGTGATGAAGCACCCACAACTTCTGAAGGCAAGCCATTTCACTAGTTAATTGTTCTCACTGTTAGGAAGTTTCTCATCAATTCCAGGTTGCTTCTTTCTTTGATTAGTTTCCATCAATGGTTTCTTATCTTGCCTTCTGGTGCTCTGAAAAATAAGCTGACCCCCTCTTCTTTGTGGCAACCCCTCAAATATTGACAATAATAACACTGCTATCATGTCACTTCTAGTCCTTCTTTTCTCTAGCCTAGCCCTGCAACCATTCTTCATATGCTTATCCATTGGCCCCAAATGCAGTTCAGCAGTCAAAGTTAAATCACAATAAGTGGTGAGATTGCTCAGTTCTCTCACATAGGCTACCCTGTTTCCTCAAAAATAAGTCCTAGCATGATTTTTCAGGATGCTGGTAATATAAGCCCTACCCCCAAAATAAGCCCGAGTTAAGATTGTCAGCCAGATGGATGCATTTAGTACCGTATTTCCCCGAAAATAAGACCTAACCAGAAAATAAGCCCGAATGCATCTTTTGGAGCAAAAATTAATATAAGACCCAGTCTAATTTTCGGGAAAACATGGTACTCATAGGAGTGTATAAGTGTACATATTTGCAGTAAGTTTCTTTCTCCGAGGAGTTTCTTAAGATGCTCATTAGAGCAGCCAGTATGAAAGTGGACCCTACTTCATTGTAGTGAAAGGACTGTTGAGTTCCCTGGCAGAGAGCAACTGGTGTGAATGGAATGTAGAAAAAAACTGTACAAAATTGCCTCCATGAGCTATGTTTGAACAAGTGAATGCCTCATTAAGGCATTCTCGAGGCAAAACATCAGTAAGATTGCTGTTGTAATTCTGGACTAATTTGTTTATAAGCTATGTCTCCCAAACACAATAAAAGCTGATTCATTTTTAAAATGTTGCTGATGGAAACATGCTTGTTTCTTTGTGGCTTGTGGAATTGTTCACCAAAATAGCAGCTCTGCAATTAACACTTTGACTCAGTCTTCACCTACCTTGATATCCTGTTTTGTGTGATCTACCCAACTATCTTTCAGGAGCCAAAGTGAAAGCGCCAATTACAGATATATGCAAAAATGTTTCTTTGTAATCTCTACTAGTCAGGCAAGTACATCTTAACTCTATCTCTATCTCATGTGTAATGGTAGAATGATCCTGAGTTTCCCCCGCATAGCAGAAATACTTTTCATAGCAGAAAGTACTTTTATTACTATTAGTAGTGGTTTCAAGACATTGAAGAAATGAAGAACATAGAATAACTTACAATTAATGATATATTCTCCAGGAGCATGAAAACTCCCAAGAAGCAATTCAGTGACACAATATTGGATGGTTCTGAATGTGTGAACACTTAGATCATGGTTATCACAGTCTTGGAAGAGTGTAATGTATTGTTTCCCACCCAAAATTACTTTCTGGCGAGAAGTAGAAACAAGAAATAGGTGATCAGATCTTCTCAGCAGTGCCAACTGAGTGTCTCTGAATAAGCAATTTGTATCTAGTGAATTTAGAACTTTGCATATATTACTTGGTTCATAGAGAGCTCTCAATTACTTGAGAACAATATACGGTATAAAGACAGATAAATGACCACACCCTATATTCCACAGCTTATTTTTATGTATGCGCAAAGCTCAGCATATTTAGTTCCATATAGTTTCAAAACAATGTACAAGCAGAGTTCTTAATCAGCTGAACTCCCTTAATATTTCCCTACTGGGATTCATCTGACTCCCACCCTAACTGCATTTTTAAAAAATCCCTGAAAACATGGCGGGCCCTGGATATTTTAAATTTTAGATTGGTTGTTTTCTTCTAAGCATTTTGAGGTTTTTAATTTGTATTTTATTATTGCTTTTATTGTATGCAACCCAGAGTCTGTTAGAGTTGGATAGCCTTATGCAAATAAATAACTACATTTCTGTAAAAATAAATTAGCTTTAGTGTTGTGATCTCCTGCCACTACTTTTCCCACAATTTGCAACATCCAGATTTTGGATTTCATGATGAAAGGGAGATCAAATCTTCAAAATCTATTTTGAAGATACTGTTGCATTAGTACACATAATTATTATTTTGCTTGCAGTCGTTAATCTTTAATGTAGTTTTGTTGCATTCGTCGTTTGCTGGTTTTTTTTGCTATTATCTTATTTGTAAGCTGTTTAAAAGACTCTACTTGGAAACAATAGATTAAACAATAGGTTCACATAATAGAGTCACTTCGTTACAACTGATTTAATTCTCTGGCATTCATTCATTCATTGTTTGCTTACTTGTGTCAGAAGCATCACAGTTAAAATAAGGTTTACTATTTGACATAAAAATTAAAATATAAAATACAAAATGAAAATATGTACAAAGTAAAGAGATCTTTCCCAGAAACTAGAAACATTAATTGTGTCCTGTTCCACTGCCATGAGGTCCTCATGTGTTGGTGGAAATATTTGTTCATTTATAATAATGTACCATCAAAACTAATTCATATTACTTACTAAAGTATTTAAATGTGGTATAGTATGTTCACTGCCAATACTTTATTGCTTGCTCATAATTTCTGTCCTCTTTTCTTACTGTCTTGTAACTTTGTGTTTAAATAATACACTAGTGTTCTAATGTTAATAGTATTAAACAGTAGTAATAACAGGAAAAGCAGATAACTCAAAACTGTAGAAATGGTTGTGGACTTTAGGAGAAACCGTCCCGTACTACCACCTCTTACAATACTAGACAACACAGTATCAACAGTAGAGACCTTCAAATTTTTAGGTTCTACTATATCTCACGACCTAAAATGGACACCCAACATCAAAAACGTCATCAAAAAAGCACAACAAAGAATATTCTTTCCGTGCCAACTCAGAAAGCTCAAACTGTCCAAGGAGCTGGTGATACAGTTCTACAGAGGAATTATTGAGTCTGTCATCTGCACCTCTATAACTGTCTGGTTTGGTTCTGCAACCCAACAAGACAAACACAGACTTCAGAGAATAATTAGAACTGCAGAAAAAACAATTACTAGCAACCAGCCTTCCATGGGGGACCTGTATACTGCATGAGTCAAAAAGAGGGCTGTGAAAATATTTACAGACCCCTCGCAACCTGGACATAAACTGTTTCAACTCCTACCCTCAAAATGACGCTAAAGAGCACTGCATACCAGAACAACTAGACACAAGAACAGTTTTTTCCCGAACGCCATCACTCTGCTAAACACATAATTCCCTCAACACTGTCAAACTATTCACTAGTCTGTATTACTATTAATCTTCTCATCGTTCCTATCACCCGTCTCCTCCCACTTATGACTGTATGACTGTAATCTTGTTGCTGGTATCCTTAAGATTTATATTGACTGTTTCCCTATGACTATCATTAAGTGTTGTACTTTATGATTCTTGACGAATGTATCTTTTCTTTTATGCACACCGAGAGCATATGCACCAAGACAAATTCCTTGTGTGTCCAATCACACTTGGCCAATAAAGAATTCTATAACAAGATTTCACAATAGCTAAGAACAAGAATGTTAAAAATGGAGATGGAGGGACTAATTCTGGATGCACATGATCAAGTCTTAAGAACAAATGCATACAAAGCTAGAATTGGGCGGACAGCAACAAATAGCAAATGCCATCTTTGCAAAGAATCTGAAGAAACAGTGAAATATGTAGTTTGCTGCTGCAAGAAGATGGCAAAGAAACAGCATGACAAAGTAGGAACAATGATGCATTGGAATATTTGCAAGAAACGCTGTTTGTCTGCAAGCAAGAACAGGTGTGACCATAAAGCAGACAAAGTAATAGAAAATGAAGAAGTTAAAGTGTTCTGGGATTTTAGAATTCAAACAGGCGAACAACTGCCAAATAACATCCCAGATTTAACAACTGTTGATAAAAAAACCAAAAATGTCCAGGCAGTACTTGGAGACAGCTGAATAGAAGAGAAAGAATTGAAGAAAATAACAAAATACAAAGGCCTGCATATAGAAGTAGAATATCTGTAGCAAAAGAAAGCAAAGATAGTGTCAGTAGTGATATGCATGTTGGGTGCAATCCCAAAATATCTGGAGCACCACCTGAATGGCATCAGCATTGACAAAATCACCCTTAGTCAATTACAAAAGGCAGCTTTATTTAAAACAGCTTACTTCCTGCGATGATGTAACACCATGAAAAAATAACACCTGCCTATCTCAGGTCATTGGGAAAGACTCAATAGTGGATAAAAGTGCCAAATACAATCTAAACATCTGGCTGACTGTGCGACAAACCACAATTAAAATTATTTTTAAACTGGAATGCTACTGGGATCATTAATATTAATGAATATTGATATATTATTCATAACTTAATATACACATCAATGAATAGTATATTTTAGGTGGCTTACCACCAATTTAAAAACAACAAAATAAAGCATTAAAATATTAAAATAATGAATATCAACATTAAAATTGACTAAAAATCATCAAGGATGGTAAGGAAAGGAGCAAGATGTACATGGGATGGGATCTTATCTCAGTCCATTAGCCACACCCTCATTGAGACTCCAGGCCAATCAGCAGAACCTAGTTTTCAAGCTCTGTATAGGTGATGCTGATAGGCCAACTTCAGTATTACATGTTTTATCAGTCTTCATGCCTGTCAAAAGATTTGTGCATACATTAACAATTTCAGAGTATCAATCAGTTATTTTGCATTTTGGAGCACCCTTTTCACATAGTCCAGAGATAATAATGTAACAATAAAGAATTTTCCCACGATGTTTGAGAAAGGAGGACTCCTTTTTCCAGAATTCCTTTTATACTCTGGTACCAGGGTATAGAAAAGGTGTGGCACCGTGGCTCAGCAGTTAAGATGCTGGGCTTGTTGGCTTGAAAGTTGGCAGCCCAGGTTTGAGACCTGAGCTCTATGTGATGAGCTGAGCTCTCGTCCTCACTCCAGTTCCTGCTAACCTAGCAGCTCAAAAGCATACAAATATGAGTAGATACATAGGTACCACTTTGTTGGGAAGGTAACAGTGGTCCATGACATCATGCTGGCCACATGATTATGGAAATGTATTCCGGCAGCGCTGGCTCAATGACCTTGAAACAGAGATGAGCACTGTGCCTATAGTCGTAGCAGAGTAAAATCCACAGGGACTCCTTTACATTTTTATCAGCATATTGGCCAGCAGCTTGGCAGGTGAATAACATAATCCCCTCAAATTAGTAGAAAAGCTAAATCAATTCCAGTCTCTAATGGAAATATTATATTTTAAAAACCAAGTATTAAGGTTTTATGGTAGCAGGATGGGAGGCAGCAGTTCCTAAGGAAGAAACGGTCATGTTATAAATGTATCTCAAACATCTAAGATTGTCAAGTAACCTACCCCAAATATTCATTACTTTGAGAAAGTGGGTTAAAATGCTAGAATGTAAACATTGAGAATCTGTATCAATCTGTGACATCTTGGGGCCATAATGGGTGTTCAACTGTTGTATATCAGGCTTCATTCGTGTCTTCAGTAATGATTCTAGTTTAGATGAACCATATCTTTGAGTCTGCCAAGGCTAGTTGAGAAGTTAGACTACAAGATACAAGTGTCTGGAGACTAGTGAGTTACTACCAAGCCTGAGTGTGAAGCCTGACACAAGCAGAATAAAGCTCAGGAATGGTTGGTTTCTGGTAAAGAGAAACCACAGTTAGTAGTTTGCCTGGAGTCTATAAAGACAAGGAACTTGCAAGCCACAATCTGGACTCTTTATCAGCTGTTCAAAATCAGTAATAGACATTACAAAGGAACTGGAACTAGAATGTTGGAGGTGGTCTCTTCAGTATGTATTTAGCATAGAGCTAAGGAAATAAATCTAGAATAATCTCATATGGAACATATTTGTGCAGGTTCTAGCAAGGGGAAGGAGAGGTGAGAACTGACTTCATCTCATACAAACACACAAATATCGTAAGGAGAATATTAATTCAATTCCATTAAAAAAGTAACATCCTGGGGGCACAAATGTACTCATCTTCTATTCGCACAGGTAGTAGAAAAGCCCATATTCTTAAAAAAAAAATCCAAAAGAGAATATTTGTGCCACTTTAGAGTCAACACTTACCCCCGGTGCTAAGTTTCTCTCACATACACAAACACACAGCTGTGAAAACACGTGTGTAACATCTATTATACAAGGAATGATCTGAGTGATTTTCCATGTGTGAAGGCAGTTTTGAAGAGTTCTTTCATAGCAAATCTAATGGTAAAATATATTGTAATTCCTCTCCCCCAGAAGATTTTATAGTTCCAGAAGATTAGAACATTCTTCAAAAAGAAAAAGAAAACTATTAATCTATGAACATCCAACCTGTTCCCTCTCTTGAGTGTGTAGCTACCAAGATAATTTAAAGACAGGCAAAGGAAATGAGAAATATATTTTAATTGCTTTTCATTCAAGGTGAAAGTAGTTTCACTATTTTGCAAATGTTTAGTTTATGCATTGTAGTCAGCTAATCTTCAGAAACCAACTGTATGTTTGATTTTAAATATATATATATATAGTGATTTTATTAAAAAATTACAATTACGACGATAAACTAATACAAATTTAAAACAAATAGAAAATAGAAAATAACAATATAATAAAGAAATATGTGTGTGTATACACACACACACACACACACACACACAGACACACACACACACACACAGAGAGAGAGAGAGAGAGAGAGAGAGAGAGAGAGAGAGAGAGAGAGAGAGAGAGAGTATGTCTATGGAGATTTTCAGTCATCCAGATCATGATTGTCCCAAAGGTGTTTTTTCAAGAGGCAACTGGACTTTCTGACACATAGTTACATATTCTGATATGTACAGATACCATTTGTGTGTGTGTGTGTGTGTGTGTGTGTGTGTGTGTGTGTGTGTGTGTGTGTGTGATTCAGGCTCATCATTAATATAGCTAGTCCTTGATTTACAACAGTTTATTTAATGATGGTTCAAAGTCACAAGTCAAAGTTGGAAAAAAATTATTTATAACCTGTCCTCAAACTTAACAGTCATTGCACAACCCCCATGGTCAACTGATCACAATTCGGGCACTTGGCAACCAGTTCACATTTACAACTGGTTGCAGCATCCTGCAGTCACATGATTTTGTGACTTTTCCAGCCAGTTTCCAACACGCAACATCAATTAGGGAAGCCAGATTGACCTAAAATCTGCATGGTTCACTCATTGACCACAATAAAAATAGTCATAAAATGGGATCCAGTCACTTGATGATTCACTTAACAACCACATGACATAGTGACTGAAATGCCAATCCCAATGGTGGTCATAAATCAAGGACCTGTACTCTGTTATCCTAATATTGTGACGTTTTATATATTTATGTAGCAAAAATGCATACCACAAATCATTCTCCAAATGCTATTTCTCTCTTAGTGTTCCCATTTCTCCATAGGTTACTTATATAGCAGCCTTTTAATTATTGTGTTTTATGCACACCCGTTTAATTTTAAATGTTCCAATCTAGTGGTCTTACAGGTTGTTGCAGGTGGGAGTGATTTAAAATTGTGTAAGTGGTTATGTGACATTTTCTTTGCAATCTGCTTCGATATCTGGTTAGAGAATGGCAATTAGAGAAAGAAGGATATTTTTCCAAATCTCGCCCCCTCCCCCAGGCATTTTTCAATGCATATCTATGCTGCTCTGAACAATCATATAATATTTATTTTGAAACGTTCATTATTTCATATCTGCAGATGTGTGCAGCTATGCATGCAATTTCCAGGCTTAAAACAAATGCCAACTTGAAATAGCAGCATGATTTCCTGTTTCTTCTGTAATTTCAGTTTCTATCCTATGGTTTATGGCATATGCTTTCAATAGAAACTCTAATGATAAAAAACAGGTGATCCTTCCAACTTAGTTAGTTTTTCTACAGTTTCAACACCATATATTGATTGGTGCATGATGTACAATTTCATTATAGCAAAGTACAGTACATTTAATAACTTGAATCCACAGAGGAACAAATATGTATATACATCTCAATAGATAGATAGATAGATAGATAGATAGATAGATAGATAGATAGATACATGCATACATACACACACACACACATACTAGGTAGGTAGGTAGGTAGATAGATAGATAGATAGATAGATAGATAGATAGATAGATAGATAGATAGATAGATAGATAGATAGATAGATAGAAGGTTGGTTGGTTGGTTGGTTGGTTGGTTGGTTGGTTGGTTGGTTGGTTGGTTGATAGATAGTATTTGAACTCTAAAATATAGCATGGCTGTATTTCAGAAGCAAAGAGGTTCCTGCCTTCCTGGATCCTGTAATCAAGTAATTCTGTGGTAGATTACTCAGTTCCAATAGTGGCTTTTGTTTATTTTCAGTGGTGAAAAAATAAAAGCCAATACAAAACCAAAAAGTTTGCTTACTGGAATGCCTGGGGAAAAAACTGATTTGTATACCTTTCAGAAATTGGAGCAAGGAGTCAGTAAGTACATAGTCAGGAAAAGAGAGAGATTGGAGTCACTTTTATCTGAATGTGGAAAGCCGTGAAAGCCAACAGCTTCCTAAAGGAACAACCCAAGTTCAGCATTCCACAGTGGATTGTAATGTAATATGGGATGACTGCAGTGGTGGGTTGCCCCTGGTTCGGACTGGTTTGCAAGAACCGGTAGTAAAACTGACGAGAGGCCCCGCCCACCACCCCAGATGTTGTCATTGGTGATCTGCGCATGCGCAGAAGCAAGGCACATGCGCGATCCCATTGCGAACCGGTAGCAAAGATAAGTAGAATCCACCACTGGATGACTGGTATATTCTCTGCTGAAAACTTTTTAAATCAGGTGTATCTTCCTAGGCTAGTTATTACCAAGGAAAAGTTTGAGAGCTCATGTAAGGATGAATAGGAAAGCGCAAACACTTTTAACAACATAACTTAGAACCTTTTATCCTTGATATATATCTGGTGCTAAATCCACTTTTTTTTCTCCATCCAGAGCTATCACGCTGGAGAACACACTGGTGATCTTGTCAACGGTGGCCCCTGATGCTGGAAGATACTATGTGCAAGCTGTAAATGACAAGAATGGAGACAATAAAACCAGCCAGCCCATCATGCTCACTGTGGAGAGTAAGTGCTCTTTTGGGTGAAAAATGGGGAAAGGGCTTTTGGATTCCAGCTGACTGATTTTCTGAAAAGGTTCATCTGTCTTTTTAGCAGCAGTCTGGTAGATATCAATTCAGTTGGGGCAGGAGAAAAATCATGTACCTGCTCCATGTGTGCCAGTGCTTCTTTGCAGTGGAAGAGCAAACTACAACATCAAGCTATCTACTGTGGAACAAATATAACAGTGTTATTGTTATTGCCATAAACACCAACATCATTCATCCCATCTAGACGGTATTTTTCAGAGTATAAGATGCACCTTAGTTTTTAGGGAGGAAAATAAGAAAAAAGCTGATTGGCAGATGGATCAGCCTCCCAGAATACCCCCAATCAGCTGTTTCCAGAGGTGAATTTTAGCAACAGGTTCGTTGGTTGTGAGCTCTGTGCCTTGCTTTTTTTTTCTGCCTCTGAAACTTCTGAAACTCTGTTTCAGAAAAAACTTTTTTTTTCTGTCTCTGAAACAGCTTCAGAAAAAAAGCCTCTGAAGCTCTGTTTGGGGGCTTCTTTTCTGAAGCTCTGTTTGGGGGCTTTTTTTCTGAAGCTTTGTTTCTGATGCTTTTTTCAGCCTCTGAAACCTCCCTTTGAGAAGTTGGGCGGGGCTACATTCAGAGTATAAAACGCACCAGATTTTCACCCTCTTTTTTGGGGGAAAAGGTGCGTCTTATACTCCAAATAATACAGTATTTTAATTTTCTATATGAAGCAGCTAGTAGGTCATGCTCAGGCCCATTCAAGTGAAGCTAGGACTTTAATTTACTTTAACATTCAGTGAATCCTCTCTGAATCTGCTTATTTATTTTTATTATTATTTAAATTTCTATACCGCCCTTCTCCTTTCGGACTCAGGGCGGTGAACAGCCAAAAATAAAACATTTGTACACAAAAGTTAAAATAATTTTAAAATAATTAAATAAAGTTTGGCCCATAATTTAAAACATTTCAATTAAAATCAATATCAATTTTAATTTTTCTAGAGAAATACAACTTTTCCAGACAGGGGGGACAGCTGAGTGATCGAGATATCAGCCTCTGAGTATTATAGATGAAGGTTCTGTTCTTCCCAGGAAGAATCAGAGAGAGTTTGACAGTCCTGCACCTTGTAGAGACAACATTGGTGCACACAACACATGCTACAAAGGAATTGGCAACCTTGAGGGGTGCTTTGGCCATCTTTTAAGCGATCCTGATGAAAATTGAGTTACAGAAGGAATGGCTGGAGATGGTTTTGTCTTCTTCCCCAAAACAGTCAGCTCCCAAACAATTATTTAAGGAGCTGTGGAGAAGAAACCTTATGCAAAGTCTTTCCTCCACATTTTGTTTTTTAATACTGTCATAGAACAAGGAGATGGGCAGAGTGTGCTGGAAAGCAACAGAAGTCAGAGCACCAAAGAGGTCATTGCATTGACAATAAATCATAAAAGCAAATATGAGGGCTTCATGATTGATGGACTATATGTTGCTGGGACATGTCCTAGAACTTTGAGACACTGCCCACACTTGACGATGCAATTGTTCATTGTCATTGTGCTTTCTGCAAGGAACGAAAATGTGTATAAGATTGCAGTCTGAATCTCTTGTCACTTTAAGGACCTAGAAGGGCTGTCTGAATAAATGCCAGCCACACCGTTTCAAGAGGCTAGCACAGTACGAATTACTTTAAACCTAAGTGCTGCAGATAAGTGGGAGGAGGGCTGAAGTTTATGCCTTGCTTATTTTCTGGTGAACCAATGGTCCCTAAAGCTCAGTTTTGTTGCCATTGTCTCTTTGCACCTGGCTTCTCTGATGCTTCTACTGGCTCGGGCCCAGATTTAATTTGCAGTAAATCTCTGGCAAAGCGGCTGGTGCTGACTAAACATTTCTACGGGCTCTGAATTTATTTAGACACTTTGGGCCATAAGTAGGAGAGCTAGGAGGCTTTCATTACATCACCAGCTTAGGCCCCCATTCCTACCCCTGTATTGGCTTTCTTGGAAGCAGAGTGCTTGGCTGCAGAACTGAGCCTGGGAATCTGCATGGCTATAGCCTCTGTAAGGTCTCTAAAGGGAATTCTCCCAGGACATGTGAATCCTCTTTCCCTCTGGATGATGTTTATTTCACAGCTGTTTTATGTCTCCCAGATTTGGCTTTATATCCCTTTCCCCCTCTTTGCCCCATTAATTTGAAGAGCTGTACCTCAGAGTGCAATAAACACCATAGTGCATGCCTTTATGGTTTCAGCTATATCAGCAACTTGCAATTGTAGTCAAGAACTGGAGGAGCAGGGGGGAGTTACCACAGCAATTATTTTATTTTATGCACTTACCCTGTTGCAGCTTCTCTTGCTGCTGCTTTCTCTCTTCCCCTCCTTTCCCTTCCAATGCCAATTGCCGATGCCCAGCTACAGATCACAGCAGGTGGCAGGATTTAGCAGAAGGTTATGGGGAAGGTAGGTATGGAATCTTAATATTGTTTTCAAAGATTTCAGCTCTCCAAGCTGCATGATGGAAGCTAAAGTCCTGCCCTGTAAGACACCTTCATCTTGCTGACTTTGATGGGAGAGCTTGCCTGTGCTCCATCACTAAGCGAATGGGCAAACCAGTCTCCAACAAAGTCTGATGCCTTCTCCCTCCCCCTCCTGGAAGTGCCACTCTCACTCACACCTTTCAGGTGTTTGATGTGACTCAAAAGCTGCATGCAGAACAGTCAGCACCCTTCAGCGGCACTTGAAACGCGAGAAGTCATACCACCTTCTGCTGCACAATTTCTGCTTCTTTGCTGTTTTATTCTTCTGAATGGGAGTTTTCAGAAGGGAAATAGGGTCTCTGCTCACTGTCAGGAAGGAAAAGTCAGCCCAGGGGAGCAAAACAGGAGAAGAAAAGAGAAGAATTAGAGATAATTGGGTTAAATGAGATACAGGGTCTGCAACTGGTGTTTCTTGTCTCTACTAAGTGTACATTGCTACAGTGGCCTGGTAGGTGAACAGTCTTGGACCAGGTATGTATTATCTAAGAAAGAAGGTTGGGCCAAAAGAGAGAAATAAATAGTAATCAGGTAGAACAAGATAAGCTTCTTAAGCAGTGCAGTTTAATCTGCAGTGATTTCTGTTTGCACAGTCAAACCACATCCTGCTTCAACCAGCCTTAAGCAAAAAGCTCGGTGGGACATTACTTCCCTTCTCTCCTGTGAGATTTCAGCTGTCATTTCTTACATACTCTAAATCAATCTTTCCAAATGATCTTTCCAAATGCATTCCCACTTGATATCCTCCCAATATGTTGTAGCAAGAGCCGTGGTGGCACACTGGTTAGAATGCAGTATTGCAATTCAATTCTCACCAGGCTCAAGGTTGACTCAGCCTTCCATCCTGCCGAGGTCAGTAAAATGAGGACCCAGATTGTTGGGGGCAATATGCTGACATTTGTAAACCACTTAGAGAGGGCCGTAAAGCATTATGGGGCAGTATATAAGTCTAGTGCTATTGCTAGCTACAACCTGTGTAAATCAAGTTGTGGGAAGTTGGAAGAAGTTCAGTTAGAATAGATTTGCAACCAATAATAGTATCTATTTTCTGAGCTCCCACCTAATCATGGCACAGGTATACACTTGGACTTTTCACAGGTAAATCTTGGATGCATCAGACACTCCTGCAAGATGGCTGCAAAAATATTTTGGACAGACAGAGTCAAAGTTTGTAGGAGGACTAGTTGATGGTGCTATATGTCACACAGTCATGGAAAGAAGAATGTTAGGAATATACAAGAACGGTGCGGCATGGTGCTAAATCTGGAAATCTTATAGGTAGACTAGCTATGTGACATGGAAATGTTCAGGAGGAGTGGTAAAGCTTTTCAATGCAATGAAAATCGGTTCCAAAATGTGAATTAAGAAGTATATATAGTGAGCATTTATCAAATATAAGCATATATGTGTAACAAATATATGTGTAACAAATGAACTACTAACTGGTACACCGTTAACATTTTTTTCACAGATGTAGGTGGTCCAGCTGACCCCATTGCTCCAACCATCATCATTCCACCACGCAACACTAGCGTAATCTCTGGTACTTCTGAAGTGACTCTGGAGTGTGTGGCCAATGCTAGGTAAGTCTGCCTGACTCCTATGCTCTGTGACTTGTGACTCCGAATTCCAATGAGGGCGCTTCTGTATATTCCATGTACCATGGCATGAAAAAAGCCCATTAACTGCTTCCCAAGAGCATGAATGTCTGAGCTCAATGTTCTCCCAGCCCACTGCAAATTCAGCCCCCAACCACCTTTTATTGTTCAACTCCAAAAAGGATGTTTCCCAACTTCTGCCAGCAATATTGTACCAAGGAGTCATTCTGCAACAAAACATCCCAAGGTAAATTTGGGGATGGAGGCCCACCTTGCCCCAGTTGGCCCCATGAGGCTATTATTGGCCCACACTCGACATGATGGCAGGCCACAGTCTTTTATGGCCATTGGTGAAAGTCGGTATTTCTCATTGTACCAATGAGAAATACCTTTCTTACCAACCCATTGAAAGGGGTCCATTCTCACAAGTTTCTCTGCTAACCAGGCCACTCATCAAACTACACATCATCTGGAAGAAGAGCGGGATTCCAGTATCCAGTGGCATCAGTGACTACAACCGGCGGTTGACCATCCTTAATCCCTCCCTAAGCGACAGTGGCTACTATGAATGTGAAGCTGTGTTGCGCAGTAGCAGCGTACCCTCTGTGGTTCGAGGAGCTTATCTCTCTGTGCTGGGTAAGAAGAAGAACCTTTGCTTAGTTTCTTTGCCTAAAGGGACTATTCACCAATTGGGCAACTACATCAGGTTCAGCTGTTGCCGTGGTTTTTTGCTTTAGCACCACGATCATCAGCCACTCAAAGCATTTCCCTAACCACTGAGTGTTCCTTTTCCATCTATGATGTGATATTAGTCATTCCTTAAAGTCATACCCCTGTTCAGACTCAGTGTCAAGCGACCATCCTGTTTTTATTATCCTATGTCTGATAACATGCCAGACTTTCTTTCTTTCTTTCTTTCTTTATTTATTTATTTATTTATTTATTTATTTATTTATTTATTTATAAATTTTATATTTATTTATATCGATTTATATGCCGCCCTTCTCCGGAGACTCAGGGCAGCTTACAATGCGTTAAGCAATAGCCTTCATATTTTTGTATATACCTGCTTAGTAGGGCTTTCGCCCCCCCCAAGCGGTGTTCTTTTTTATACAGTCAGCTTTGCATTTCAAATGATTTAAAATGGTGGTTTGACATATAGGACATTGCATTTGGATAGTGGAAAATCAAGACAGGATGTATCAGTTTTGCTACCCTAGCAGATGTGAGCCTAAAGACTCACTGGCATCATGTCCACCCAGTTACTCTGAGCGTAGCTCCATACATCCCCCTAACTTTAGCTTGACATGATGCAGTTGTCTTCCTATCCTCATTTTAGAGCCAAGGATAAATTACCTTTGGGTTTTTTCTCATCCAATGTGGAAGTCATATTTCCCATCTTCTCCCAGTCGATTGCACACAATATTTGGCATCACCAGTTCAGCCACTTTGGTGGTGGCTGAACTGGTGATGTAGCAGGGGCTGAAATCTGCTCAACTCCTACTAGCCACTTTTAGCTAAGATAGGCACGGCCCTTCCTCTTCTGCATTATGTAATGACAACCTCCACAACTTTCTTGTAACTTGAGCCAGTACTATCTTCATGCACAACCTATGAAGTAATATTTTATTCTTCTAGATCACTTACATTATGTCCAAGTTCTAGAATCCTACAATGAAGTGGCATAAAAGTTCTGACTATATACAGTATTTTCCTAATATCCTCCTTCCCTCACAGCATTTACTTCTTTACAGCAAGGAAGTTTTCCTTTGCAGAGCCCCCTTCCCCAATGTGAACTCAATCTGCCCCAGCTCATGCTAGCAGGTCAAGCATGTGCACCACAGGAGGATAACTCCCTTCTTTTAGCCAGTACCCCTCTCATCAACATATCTGATGGCAAATTCTTCAAGAGATTTAAGACAGAAGAGCAAGCATCTTCTTCCCCCTCAGATCCACTACACCGATTGCTAATCTGCTGACAAAATGGACCAAAATAATCTACAAGAAAAATTAGAGTCAGGATAAATAAGAACAATTCCCCCACCCAAAAAAAAAAAAAAAGGATAGGCAGGGAGCCCATATAAGGACCTTAGAAGACTTAAACAAGAGAAGAAGTGGAAATGAAAACCCATTAATCAAAAATGCTCTGACTGAAGGGATCAGATAAGTTTGTTTTGTTTTGTTTGTTTGTTTTTTATTAAATTTATATACTGCCCTACTCCCGAAGAACTCAGGGCGGTGAACAGGCACAGAATAAAATACATAGATACAAAAGTTAGAAACATAATTAAAACCATATTAAATAATTTAGCCCGAGACAATTAAAAATCCCAATAGTTTAAAACAGATTAAAATTTCAATTTAAAAGAATTTCAAAAAAGGGGAGAAAATTAGGCCAGGCCGGCTTGCTGGAATAGGAGGGTCTTAAGAGCGTGGCGGAAAGTGCGCAGATCCGGGATCCTCCGTATCTCTGGGGGGAGCTCGTTCCAGATAGTGGGTGCCCCCACAAAGAAGGCCCTCCCCCTGGGGGCCGCCAGTCGACATTGTTTGGCTGACGGCACCCAGAGGAGCCCTTCTCTATGAGAACGTACCAGCCGGTGGGAGGCTGTTTGTGGTAGTAGGCGGTCCCGTAAATAACCAGGTCCTAAGCCATGGAGCGCTCTAAAGGTGGTGACCAAAACCTTGAAGTTAGAGAAGGAGGATGTGTTGATAGATAAGAATCCAAAGAACAAAATGTGGCTTATGGTCAAATGTTGCCTCCTCCCCAGTCCACACTAGGGAGAGTGATTGGTAGAAGTATTTCTTCCTGATAGGAATTCCACAGATCATGACACTTAACTTGTCCTGAAATAAAATATTGGAACAGGTGGCCACTTGCTGGTCCTATTATGAAGGCAGAATAGTGACCAGCAAATAGAGCAAATAATGCTAGTATACTTTTGTGTCCCCTTAAAGACTGGAGGAAAGCAAATAACGAGTCACCTGCCTGTATCCATAATATCTTCTAGAGTCATCCAATCATTGTTATGCCAAAAAGACAATAATGAGGGCAGGCTTTCTATCACTTCAATAATGACTCGGTGATGCTGTGAAGATGGTGTACAACACTAGTGGGGAAATGGCCTGAGTCTTATTTAAGTGCAGGTCAAGTTATATTTGTTCTTTAACAACAAACTTAATAAAACCCATTCAGCAGAAATAATGTACGAAGTTATGGAAACATCTTGTGTGGAGTTGTAGTGTGAAGCCATCTAGCCCAGGAGTGTCAAACTTAATTTCACTGAGGGCCGCACCAGGGTTGTGTTTGATCTTGGGGAGGGCAGGGGGGGGCATGGCCAGCTCGACGTCACTCATTGAGGCTCTGTTTTCAGCTGTGATGGCTTCCTGGAGCCCTCCCCGCGCAGCCTCCCTGGGCAGTTTTCATTGGGAGAAGGCTCCAGGAGGCCATTGCAGCCAAAAATAGAGCCTGGGCAGGCTGCATGTGGCCTCCCTGAGCACCATTTTTACTGGCAGAGGGTTGCAGGAGGCCATCGCAGCCAAAAACAGAGTCCAGGAGGGCTGCGCACAGCCTTCCCGAGCTCTTGTTTTCGCTGGCAGAGGCACCGCAAGCCAGTCCTTCACTGTTTCCAGGGCAGGCCCGCAGGCCAGATCTAAGCACCCCGCGAGCCTCATCCGGCCTGCGGGCCTGATCTAGCCCATAAGAAGTTGATACTAGATTTTAAGCAGGAAACCCTTCCAGATCATTTGTTTTGTTTTGGGAGGATTTTTTTTTTTTTTTTTTGGGTGAGAGATGACAAAGATAGAAGCTGAAAAATTCCAAATATAACCATGACATTTCATTTTTAAAATTCAATATGAAGAACATTTGGCTGGTCCTATTCTGATTTTTCTTTTACAGAACCTCCCCAGTTCACCAAGGAACCAGAAAGACACATTACAGCTGAAATGGAGAAAGTAGTACAGATTCCATGCCAAGCTAAAGGTAATTTCCTCTATTTCATTAGGGATTCTTTGGATCAATTTAGTTTCGCATCAGAATAGTTAACCTTACAATCTTAGCCATCCACTCCATTGATAAATGACCATTTCTGTTATATCTACATTTGGGAGATTTTACATAGCGAAATGAATGGAGAAAGTGTTCGGATACTCACCATTCCCATGTAGCTAAAAATATGTGTATGAGCACATTTCTGTTCCCATTGAGCTGCAGCTAAAACCATGAAAAGACTAAGTAGGATACATTGATATGTGCCTTAATGTATGAGCCAGTGTTTTTCAATCATGATGACTTTAAAATATATGGACTTCAAACTCAGAATTCCCCATCCAGCAAGCTGGATGGGGACTTCTGGGAGTTGAAGTCCACACATCTGAAAGTTACTAAGGTTGAGAAACATTGCTCTACTCCAAGATAGGGACCCTATGTTTAACAGCAGCCTTATTTGCAGTAGCACCAAAGATGTCACTCCCTAAGCGTTCTGTGAAAAAAAGCAGAGAATTTGAAGACTTGTGAAAAGGAAACTGTTATCTTAAACTGCAAGCTAGAGGCCTGATTTTAAGTTGTAGCAAACATTTTCTCTGAATAGCTCATCAAGGTTTTGCTTTGTGTTGTTGTTTGAAATTCTAAAAGTTTTACGGGAGCTTCTGTTTGTTGGTATATTTGACAAATCTAAGTATATTGTCCCAGTCCTTCCATAGATAATTGTAGGTCTCTAATTTTCTCCTTCAAAAAGTTACCTACTTTTTATATTCCCTGGCTTGGCCCTTCTGTTTGGCGTAGCTGCTTGGTAGTTTCAGCTGCCATCACTTGTCCATTTGGGGATGTTCTTGTCAAGCATTCTTCCCCTTCAACTCTAGCATGTAAGAAGGAAAAAAAAATCACCATAACCTTCATCTTTACTTGCCAGTAGAAATGATGAAAGTGAAGTAAATTCTACAGGGTCCCCTTCTTGATCCTTGTAGCTTTGAGGCATATGCTGGGGAAATCAACTCCCTTCTTTTGGGAGTTGGATCAAAAGCACCCTCTATAATTCAAAATCAACTTCATTAAAAATAGGAAAGAATAAAAAGTATCTCCTTTTTAATTTGAGGTAACCCTCAGTAAACAAATACATTTATTTACATAGGATGGTTGCTAAGATAAATACAATAAAATTAAGCTATAACAGTTATCCAAGATAAATATTTATTTTGTTTGTCTAGCACGCACATTCAATTCAAACCATGGTCTAATTATAAGTTGTTCCTGGCTAAATATATTACCTATGCCTTAGAGTTGAAGAATCCATCCAGGAAACAATCCCTTGCTTGGGTTTCCTTGATATCTTAAATTTTGTAAATTGCGATCATAACTGAGATCAGTTTTAACATTGGTTTCATTTTTTTTCCTTCCCTCTTCCTGATGCATTTGTGGCTGAAACAGATTTTCCCATTTCAGTTATTCCTGGATCACATTATCAGATGATCCTTGAGGATACCAGCTGTTCTTCCTCCCATTTCTCTGGACATCACTTTTCTTCTTCCAGAGCTTGGATTTAAAAATGACTGAGATTTTTTGGGAGGGGGGTCCTTTCCTGTTTACAAGTGGCAGAGCATACATTTTCCCCTCTGATAATGTAGATTCAAACCCAGAGGGTTTAATGTGGATTCCCTGACTTGGGTGCAACTGTCAATTTCTTGTTGCTGGGTGACAGCACAAGGTGGTATACTTAAAAAAAAAAAGATAATAAAAATAAGAAAGAACCACAACGAATAAGAGCAATAAAGCAAAAATAAAAGTCAACTTTCAGAATAAAATGCCATTTTCATCTTTTCTTAGATGGCTGAAAAAAATATAAAATATTATCACTGAAGGAGTTTTTAAGTGGGAGGAGAATTCCACAAGAGGCCCTCAGTTTTCCTTTGCTACATCTTAGATGACAAGTTTGAAAGATCTCTGTGCATAAACAGTTCTGGAAACAAATCTTTAAGTGATCTTTAAAACGGGGTAGCAACTATTTCACTGGCTTTTCGGTGTTTGAGCACAGACAATGACATTAGACCTCTTCATAAAGCACAATGAATGTTTTGATTTTATTGTTGAATTATTTACACAAGACCCTGTTTCCCATTTGAGATTATTAAATCAGATTTGAAGCAAATCTCTAATTTTTGCAGAAGGTTTGATCAGGGTCCTAGAGGAGGAAGGAATAAAGCAAACTTGTCTAATTTCACTTTTAACTTCACTCAGTTTGATCAATGAGTGCCACGGAGGGGGAGGGGTCTTCTTGAAGTCCACCCCAACTCCAATGGGTTCTGAAGAATTCAAAGATATGTTTTAATGTCTCCTGACTGTGACTCTTAGTTTAAGAAATATAGGTTTTCAGAAGGAAAACTACATGGATCGGTTAAATAAATAAAGATGAGAAGGAGGAGAAACATACATTCATCAGAATCCAGCCGTATGAAAGCAATTAACAAACAAAGCCATATGTGTTTAGGAGTTACGTATCATTGTTCCAGTACTGCCTAATGGATCTCTCTGTGGCCTTTCTGTCTGCCTGTCGGCCTTAATTTTAAAATAATTCATCTTTAAAGTTCCCTTTCTTTCCCACCAATATTGCAGGTGTGCCTTCACCCAGCATGTTCTGGTACAAGGATGCAGTACTACTTGGAGTGGAGAAGCTTGCCCGCTTCAAGCTGCTTGCTAACGGGAGCCTGCAGATCAGTGGCCTAATGCCGGACGACACAGGCATGTTCCAGTGTTTTGCCCGCAATGCAGCTGGAGAGGTGCAGTCTTCCACATACCTGGCCGTCACTAGTAAGTATCAGTGTTCTGACCCAGCTCCCCAAACATGACAAACCCTCTGTAATCAATCAACAATTGACTTTATTAAGAGTCCCAGCAGCCCAGGCAAAAAGTCTCTCTCTTACAGCAGGCTAACAAGTCTGTCCGGCAGGGAGATGAATAGTTGTCTGCCACATCTATTCATCTCCACCCCATGTCTTTTATCCCCAGAGCTAGGTTGGGGCTTCGCTAGCAGCAGTGGCTCTTCCATCCAAAGATCGCCCCACAGTTTTCCACTGCTCTCCTCTCCTCTGCTTTCTGCGCATCTGCACATCAGGCACTGGACCCAGCTGTTCCTCCTGTTCCTCATCAGCCACCTCCAGACCTGGGGGCTGTTGACTCTCCATCTGAGTTCTGACAGAGCCCAGGCTCTGTCTCTGTCTCTGTCTCTCTCTCTGACAACTCCATTCCTTCTTCCCGCTCGGAGCTCTCAGGTTGCCTTGATGCTGATCCTGACTCCCATGCCTCATCTGATTCAGCTGCTGGAGAGGTTGGCAGCCAACAGGCCACAGAAGTCAGCAAGTTCATTTCCCCTAACTTGCTTTGCTGGTTGTCACCTACTATTTGCAGTATCAACCACTAGTGGTGCTTTGGTGGGGAAATATGAGCGATTATTAGTCAGGCACATGTGCGCACACCCGGCTCAATAGTGTTGATGTCATAGAATGACAAAGTTGGAAAGGCCCTTGGAGGTCTTCTAGTCTTCCTCAAGCAGAAGACCCAGGAGATTAGAGTCAAGAAAGGAAATAAAATATAGCAAGTGAATGTTATTTTGATAGAGCAGGGTTCATCTTCAAGGAAGAGCAAGATGTCTTTGGAGAACAAAATGGGAATTTTGTAAATAGCAAGTTCTCCCTCTGTTTCACTGAGAGATGATTTCCACAACACAAAGCATAGCATGGTATCCATTATTAAACCTGGGCCAAAAAGAACCCTTTCGAATTATTTTATTTCTGTTCAATTATGGTAGACTTTGGGGTGGGGTGTCAGGGAAATCAAATTCAGTTTGTGTTGCGTTAAGAGTTCTGGTAGTTCAAAACTCCTCCTATAAGCATTCTTCTCATCTCTCCCTCATTACAGGCATTGCGCCCAACATAACCAGAGGGCCCTTGGACAGCACAGTGATTGATGGAATGGCTGTGGTTCTCAGCTGTGAGACGTCTGGAGCTCCCAGACCAGCTATCACCTGGCAGAAAGGTAATGGTGAATTGGGAAACTATTCATGTTTGGAAAAGCAGGAGTCAGGCAACTCAGCATAGCAGAGTTATGTATTTTGCAAGAAGGACTGAAGCATCAAGTTTTGGAACTTTGTTTCTTTTCACACAGTAGAAAGTTTTTCTTACTCCCTCTGAACTCCTTTACATGCTCTCAAATTTTGGGAATTTATTTTATATTTATTTATTAGATTTTTTTTAATGCTGCCTTTATTACTTTATAAGTACCTCAAGGTGGCAAACATACCTAATATACCTTCCTCCTCCTATTTTCCCCACAGTAATAATCCTGTGAGTTGAGTTGGGTTGAGGGAAAGTGACTGGACCAAATTCACCCACCCAGCTTTCATGACTAAGGCAGAACTAGAATTCACAATTTCCTGGTTTCTAGGCCAGCATTTTCATGTATACCAAAGAGAATCTATTTCTGTGACAGATGTGAAGGACACAATTGAACACCAGTTTAATTCTGATGGGAAAGCCCACTCGTTGAACTAGGCTGGAATGACCCATGGATTTGATTTTTCTTAACAACTTCATTGTCTCACTGAACCTAAAACACCTCTATGTTTTTTAAAGTTACTGACTTCCCTTGAGTATGACCTTTACAGGATACCTTTGATCAGCTACACTTAGGGAATTGTATCTCCTATATCTACAACCAAATATTTAATCCTACCTGGAGCATATTGCTTTAGATCAGAGTGTGTATTTCAAAAAATATTAGCCCTACAATAAAATGCCTCTGGGATAAGAAGAAAAAGAATCAGAATTGAGACCAAGGGAGATTACATTTCAATCATAGGAAGAACTAGGGCTAAATCATTAACGAATTAGCCATCTATGACCCCTATTCCCATTCACTGCTGATGGGGTGGGATTAAATGGGGAAAAAAGATTTAGCCTGAGAGTATTTGAGGTATAAAAATGATCAATGAGTAGTTTGAAAGAACAAAATAAAAGCAGGCAACCCAGATGTTTATGATAGTTCCAACCCACTTGACCAAATGTGTAATGGGTAGGGGAATTATAGTCCAAAATACCTGAAGAGCATTGTTGTCCTTTCCTGCAAAGGATGAGAAGACTTCCTACCCACCCAAAATCCAGCCCTGTGCTTCCAGGCAACTCAAACTTTTATTATCTTTATTATACCACCCTCAATTGCACAGGAAAAGTTGATGCTTCTTTGCTTTATTCTGCAAATTTACATTCCAAGAAGTGTCACCAGCCAAACCCATATTTTATAATATGTTCTAAAGCCAACATTTCCTCTTTGGGACCCTTTGAATTCATAAATCATAGATAGTTTGAACACAGAGGAAGAAGAAACCTTTGACAAATCTGTCAATCATTTTCTCTGTGCCCAGCTGGGCTACTAGATTTACAGATCTCTAGGGTAGAGCTGAGGTCAGAATTGGTGATTTGACAAAATCCATGGGCAGCCTCAACGAGGGTCACCGTTGACCATGCAATGAAGTCTCCCTTTTCTCCTACAGGTGAACGGATCCTGGCCAGTGGCTCAGTACAGCTTCCTCGTTTTACATTGCTAGAGTCAGGAAGCCTCCTCATCAGCCCTTCACGGATCTCGGATGCTGGCAGCTACACTTGCCTGGCTACTAACTCACGTGGAGTTGATGAAGCCTCTGCAGAGCTTATTGTCTGGGGTAAAAGTCTCCCCATTGCCCTCTTATTAGCTTCCCACTTCTTTCTCTTGGGAACCCCATGCCTGTAATTTGTTTTGTTTTTAATCTTCCAGAATCCTCAAGTTTATACTTTCCCAGATTTTATGTCAAGCCACCTAATAACGCCAGACTTATTTCCCAATTAATGTTATAGGAAACTAAGGAAAATTGAAAGTGGTAATCCTCCCATTTAGGTCGAGTGCGTTTTAGTGCACTTTAAAGTTAAAAATCCCCTCCATAAGAAGGCAAAAATGGAGAAAAGCAACCAAAAGCCCTACTTTCGTTGATAATGTTGAATAACATAATAATAATCACTACTTTGCTCATCACAGTTTTCAGCAGCCGGGGATGGGGGTGGGGGATGGGAGATGGGAGAGAGTCAGTACTCTGATATAGCAGAGTTTCCCACATTTGCCTTTACTTGTTCAGTAAGCAATTGGCCCAGGAATAATCCCTGATGCAGAGATGTCATGTGCGGTTTGTCTATCTGGCCAGTTTCTTAATGGCATATTGGTGCATTCCTATAAATGCAGCACGTCGTAAGGAATCAAACGATAAGTTTGATCCCACAATGTCATGTTATGGGAACAATCAGCGCAATTTTCCCGTTAATCTGTAATGCAACAAAGCACAGACGTGCTACCATCTTAAATTCAGTGGCCCATGTGGGTTTGCGAGTGTCTAATTGTTTTTGAGAGCATATCCATCACCTTTCAAAACCAGTTTTAACTCTGTCTAATAAAGCAATTGCCATTAGCTCTGCCACATTCCTGGTTGAGGTGGATTGGTTCCCCCTGCTGGGCATAAATGGAACAGTAAGCTCTGAGAATCTTATTTATTTTGTTTATCTGTTCAATGATTCTCACCCTACATATATGAAATATGAATGTAGTCTTGCTCATATGGTGAATTATCCTATAAAGCCCATCCTGTATTAACCTTCCCCACATTCCCTTTTGTAGATTGGAATAGTTAATCTTACATCTGGCAGGCATTTTGAACTTCAGTTCCCCTCAGCCTCAGTCAGAATAATTGGCAAGGAATTGTGAGAGCTATAGTGCAAAATATCTGGGACACTTGTTTATTCCTTCCCTCAGTGTATACTGTAGAAAAGTACAAAGCTCACATTCAATCAAAAAACCTCCTTTATGATAACACTTAAGTGATGGGGTTTTCAGTCTGGCTGGATTAAATAGCATGACTGATCAAGTCAGCTGCTTCATCGGGCAATTGACCTCCCCTCTCGGTGCTGATAGCACACTGTTACCAAGCAGTCAGATAGGAAGTAGCCATTTTCATTGTCCTCCCAGTTGCCATTAAGGAGGCTGAGAGGCTGTCATTTCCTAATATGTTTTCACCCCAGTGGAGGGGGAGCGAACTGTTAAAAATCAACTATGATCAGAACAGAGCCAATACCTTCCCACATCCCTTTCTGTTCTTTATATTCCCACCATTTGCCCAAAGACTTGGTAACAAAAAGAAAAATAACTCCAAGACAGAATGCCAAGAGAAGCCCTTTTCTTCCGAGGCTGCTCTAAATCTACCTTTTTAGTAGCTGGACAGGAAGGTATAACTCCCCCATCTGTAATCTAAATATTTGTGACTGAAAGGAGATAGTTAACTCCCTCTGGCCTCCCCTCCACTTTAGGTGTTTGCACAACAGAGAGAAAATTCCTCATTTGGTCCATTTTTTTAATTATTATTTTTAATTTATTTTTCACATTTCTGTACCGCCCATCTCCCTCAGATATATTGTGTGAACAGGGTCACCTTGTATGTACGAAGGAAGATGGATGGTTGGATGGATGGATGAGTGTTGCTTGGTTGGAACCAAGGATCCAATGTAATTGTAGCAAGAAGGGTATTTTCCCTTCTTCTTTCAATTTAAATGTATAGCTTAGGTTGTTAGTGTTTCCACCACAGCTTGAGTTGCACTAGATGATATATGTCAAGCAGACTGGGGAGAGGAGTAGCTGCAGTCTGGGGAGAGGAGTAACTACAGCTAAAAATTGAATTAATGCCCCTTTATTTTAGGCATTCAAAAACCATCAGGGGTGGGTGCATTGTTTTTGTTTGTTTGCTTGCTTGCTTAATCGTTGGTATTATGATGTATCAGATCTGGTTTTGGGGGCCTCCTGCTTCTAGTCTTACAAAAAGGATGCCTTTATTACCAGAACTTAAAATTCCAGGTGTTGAATCCTGAGTTGATATAGGAACTATGTCTGTTTACCTATCCCATTTCGATCTGTGTTCAAACTATGTTCATCTGTCTTCTGTCTCTTTGTCTGGCAGCCCGGACTCGTATCACTAACCCACCTCAGGATCAAAGTGTCATCAAAGGCACTAAGGCTTCAATGACCTGTGGAGTAACACATGACCCCAATGTGCTAGTTCGGTAGGTGATCATTTCTCATGTGTGTTAAGATGAAGGAAAAGCAAGGAAAGAAATGAGAGCCAAGTAAAAAAATACTATTAGAAAAACTAAAACTTGAGGATTCTAAAAAAAAAAAGCTGAATGTCTTTAAATTTCCAAACTTCTTGGTAAGAAAAAGAAATATTCAGCTTAGAAGTAATGCTAAAATTCTGTATATACTCTCGGTGATTTCCTGAGGAGCATATAAACTCCTGAGTAGGGCTTTGCTTGTGTTTCTCTTGCTAGGAAAGAATAGTTTATTGACCTCAGCTTGTCTGGCCACTGCACCTTTCTTCATACAAATTAGCCCCTTTGAAAGGAGACGCTCTCTAGCCATCTCTGCAATCTGGGAACAGTCAGGACTCCATTTATCTACAATGCTTTTCTAAGATTGATGTTGGAGTCTTGCAGTATGACAAAGCAAGGAATCTTCTAGCCACATCTTTATGCACTTTACAAACATCTACTGAGAAACATAATGCAAAATACATACATGCAAATTCATAGACCTATATTGCCACCTGCTGCTTAGCTTAGTTTTGAAGCCGAGACAAATTGTTGTGTTGCACTAGTGGGTGAAAGAAGAACATCATGGTATGCCTTTTTAGAAAGATCTCCTTTCCTTCTCTATAGAGTGTGTTAGCTGCTAAGTCTACCTAAGTCTAGTTAAGCTCACACTTCATATTAAGTCAAAATATGGTTTTGTTTCAGCTTAGCATGGTATGAACCCAGTTCATATGGTTAAAACTTAGAGCAAAGTGTGAACTCAACCAATTGTCATTTATTCTCCAAATTAGGTTTAAACAAATTTAAACCCATTTGTGAACAATATGCTACATTGCAAGAATGCATACTAAGAGATAACTAACATGCATAAATATCCTGGGGGGGGGGGATTTGTGTCACATACTAGTACACTAGTACTAGTGTACATACTAGTATTTGATGAGCAGTTCACCACCTGCAAAAGAAGCTAGAGTACTCTAGAAAATAGTTTACACAAGAACTAGGATTAGAGGATTAGATCATTGCAATCAGATTTGAGAGATGATCTGCTTCTAGTTCTTTGCAACCTGGTTTAGGATATCAGGAATCAATCAAAGCTTCCAATAGCAATCTGGATAGATTAGGAATAGTTGGAGTAGAACCTTTATCACCATGCCCGGTTTCTTTTTCCTTAGGTACATGTGGGAGAAGGATGGCACAATTGTGAACACAGAGAACATGCCACGCATGCGTCTGGATACCACTGGCACTTTGCACATTGCCCAGACCTGGTCAGGGGACATTGGTACCTATACATGTCATGTGATATCTGCTGGAGGCAATGACTCTCATAGTGCCCACCTGCGAGTCCGGTAAGGCTACCCTTCTTCAGTACAGGTATAGAATTTGACATTCCAGGGCTGGATCTGTTCCCAAAAAATCTTTGATGCAGCCACCAGAGACCACCCAAAGTAACCTAATTGTAGCATGATTGAGGGAGAGAACTATTATATACAACATTGAGAGGGGTCATATTAAATGTATTCTAACTAATTGTAAACGTAAACAAAATTATACTTTTTGGAATGTGGGTTGCTCAAAAGCCAAGTACTGCTATCAGATAATGAAAGTGGTGCACGCCTGTCCTAGAAATGAGAAGCCAACATATTTTAATACATGGATGAACCAGAAGCTAGCTGAAGTGTGAGTGAGGCTGCTAGAAGAGATGATCAAAAGTTTTCCAGTGCTATACATTCATATTTTAGTTTATATCTTGCAAGAATACCATACCAGCTATGTGTCAAACAGCATGCTCTTCTGGCCTCTTGAAATCAACATAATGTTTACTTCCTTATGAGCCATTCTGCAACTCCTAATTAGACTCAAATTTCTCTCACCATGAACTGATATGCAGTCAGAGGTCTTCCACAGTGTTAGTTCAGCAGCATAAGAGTAATTATAATGTGGTATGGTCACTGTCGACATTTGCACGCGTACTGGTACATAACACTGCCACATGTATGTTCCTTACCGAATCATAATCTATATTATTCATTGTCTAATCGAACTCTTCATTATTCATATGCACATCTGCAGTGTTACAACACACTGCAGTGAAGCAACTTTTACACTGCAAACCTGAATATCAATAGCATTTGATTCGTTGAATAAGCATAAGCCACTCCTATCCAAAAATCTTGATAGTTGCTCCACAGAAATGACCCAGCACTGTTGGCTGGAAAAATCAAGGGTCTCTAAATATCTCCAGGATACTTTGTGTATTTCTCCACAAACCTCTTACCAGTGGTGAAATCCAATTTTTTTTACTACCAGTTCTGTGGGCATGGCCAGGGAAGGATACTGCAAAATCTCCATTCCCACACCACTCCAGGGGAAGGATACTGCAAAATCCCCATTCCTTCCCACTCCTGGGGGAAGGATATTGCAAAATCTCCATTCTCACCCCACTCTGGGGCCAGCCAGAAGTGGCATTTGCTGGTTCTCCGAACTACTCAAAATTTCCACTACCGGTTCTCCAGAACCTATCAGAACCTGCTGGATTTCGCCCCTGCCTCTTACCCACTGAATTAACACTGTGATTAAGCAGGGCATTTGCTCCATTATAAACACCAGCAGTGACAGTCAAGTCTAACCTTTTCATGCATGGTGGCTTGAAAGTCTTTTTCTACATAGCTTTTTCTTCCTAATGAATGGACCTCTACTTTCATAGCTCTCTCTCTTATGTGAGCTTCTAAAATAGGTTCTTCTATTATCTTCATCAGGCAGCTCCCACATGCACCTGAAAACCCCTTTGCCAGGCTAAGTGCTGTAGAGAAACGGGCCATCAACCTGACGTGGACCAAGCCCTTTGACGGAAACAGCCCATTGTTACGTTACATCCTCGAGGTCTCCGAAAACAGTAAGGCATTGCACCATCTTCCTACCCTAAAGTTGCCAGGTACAACTTGCCCATGTTCTTGTGGCAAACAGAACGATCCCTTCTCAAAAGTGATGGGAAAAATCCTTAGTGGGACTACGACAAAATGGGTGTTATGGGTTGGAAAGGTGAGAAGATACCCACGGATGATGATGTTATCAAGAAAATTTTGGAGTGTGCTGAAATGAGTAAATTGACATTTGAAATTAGGGAACAAGAAGATAAACAATATTATTTGATATGGGATTTATTTTAGAATAAAGAATAAAGAATGGAAATGAAATATGAAATATGAAATGGATAAAATAATAAAACATATAAAGGGGGTTTTTTTCCCTCTTATAGAGGACAATTTATTGTTAAATAATTGGTAAATGAGAATAATAATGTAATAAACTGTTAAATAAAATGTGGGATAGAGGATTAAGCACAAAAGATTCGTAACTGATCAATACACTTTCTGTAATTGTAATGGATGACAATTGTTTTTTGTTTTAAGTTTTGTTTAAAAATAAAAAAAAATTCAAAAAAAAATGGGTGTTATGGGAATCTAAATTTTCTGGAGGAGTAAAAGCTTTTATTGCAATTTGTGGCTTCTTCTTTTAAGTGTTATATGTTCTCAAGGATTTGTCATAGTTTTAAAATACTGCTTATGCCCATTGCCATTGCTAAGCTTACCCAAAGGTATAGGGCTACCTTGTGTTGAACAGAGTGATTTCCTTTATCCCTGGAAAAACCCTGAGATGGTTTTACTTTCCTGATCAAACACGCACAGCTTCTTTCCATAGCAGTGATATTTAAGATGCAGCCAGGAGCAGAACTGGATCCTGGCTTTTAAAAAATGGGATACTGTGTAAGATTGAAGGAGCTTGGAATTTTCTCTCTGGATCATTCTAGACAAAATTTGATCCATGGGACCACTACATTAAAAAATCTGCAGAGGGATTAGATAACTTTTTATTTTATTTTTTTCTTTTAAAGATGGACAGCATGCACTGTGTTATCATAATTCTTCCTAAATAACTTTTCCACAAGATTATGCCTTATTTCTCTCTCTTTCTCTTTCCAGATGCTCCCTGGACAGTTCTTATGGCCAGTGTGGATCCTGAAGTAAATTCAGTGGTGGTGAGAGGATTAGTTCCTGCCCGCTCATACCAGTTCCGCCTTTGTGCTGTTAATGATGTGGGCAAAGGACAGTTCAGCAAGGACACTGAGAGGTGAGGTGCCCATATCTGACATGGGCAGCTGCAGATATAATCACTTGCAAGAGTAGAAGGGCTGATAGGATTTTAAAAATGGAAATGTTTTGATGTATCTCTACTAGGTTCCGTTTTGTAGGAATAGAAACCAAATATCTGTGGGTGAGCATTGTCCTGGCTCATATTCATGTATAGAGATACCTGTGATTGCACCAGGGAACCTGTCCTTAATTAATGTTTAAAGGGGATGCAGAAAGGGGGGCATGGTCATGGCAAGACAGCAAGACTTGAATTGTTATCAACAGTATGTCCCAATGTTGTATGATATAGACACAGAGTTTAGCAAAGCCAGATAACTACTCTCATTATACTGGTATTAAGATGGGGTTAAAGCAGCGGTCCCCAACTTTGAGGTTTGGCGGCCCGGCTGGGAAGAGAGGGCAACTGAGCCGCATGAGCGGCATGCCGGTACACGCATGTGCACACAGTCCTTGCACTAATGATGGGCCAGTGTACATGCAGCCCTTGCACGAGCAGCAGGCTGGTGTGTGAGTGCCCACCGACACAACACTTGTGGAAGTTGAGTTCACACGGCCGAATTCCAAATAGGCCACGGCCCAGTACTGGTCCGTGGCCCGGGGGTTGTGGAACGTTTATGCGAGCAAATGGTTGCACCATTTTAATGCAGCTCATGCATACACAGGATGATATTTAGGGCATGCCATGATATGACTGGGCTTGGCTTGGCTTCATAAGGACTAAATTGTAAGAATTAAGGTTTGAATGTTAAGTCAAACTCTGAGCCAACTTTGAAACCTGCCCCCTACATTTTGTCTCCTTCCGTAGGTTGTCGCTTCCTGAGGAACCCCCCACAGCACCCCCACAAAATGTCATTGCCAGTGGCCGCACAAACCAATCTATCATGATCCAGTGGCAGCCACCACCCGAAAACCACCAGAATGGCATTCTCAAGGGATACATCATTAGGTAGATATTAACATATGGGTGGCTAGGTCATCAGGACAAATAAATCTTTGGAAGCCTTTTTAATTTTTTACTGAGGGGTGCAAAATTGGAAAAGCAGTGGCTGTTCACTGGACTTAACTGTTCCTACAGATGATCTTATTGGTTCAGCCCTGATCCTGTTGTTGTCCTTTTTCCAGATTTTGCCTGGCTGGTCTGCCAGTTGGCTACCAGTTCAGGAACATTAGTAATGCTGACGTCAACAATCTGCTGCTTGAGGACCTAATCATTTGGACTAATTATGAAATTGAAGTGGCTGCCTACAACAGTGCCGGATTGGGTGTCTACAGTGCCAAAGTCACAGAATGGACTCTCCAGGGTGGTAAGCTATGACACATTGTTATCTGGGCAGAGAGGAAGCCCTACTTTTGTCAGTGGAAGGATTAGTTCCTGCCCATTCATAGCAGTTCCGTTTTCTTCCATTGTAGTTCCCAAAGCCATGAAACATTGAAAAGCCGTTGCAGTAGGCTTAAAAAGGCAGGAATGTACCATGCTGAAGATTCAGAATGCCATAGGCTGTAGACAACTCCCTTTAAACCTCAGTCAGGTTTTGCTCATATAGCCTTGCTTCCAAGTGTAAAGCTGATGAACCTAAAATGGAAGGTTGGGGTGCACCTTACAGATGTTGCTGAGATACTTCCTTCCAATTTCTCTTTTCCACAGTTCCTACGGTGTCTCCGGGTAATGTCCAGGCTGAGGCCACCAATTCTACCACCATTCGTTTCACCTGGAACCCTCCTAGCCCCCAGTTTGTCAATGGCATCAACCAGGGCTACAAGGTAAGAGACACTTCAAGAAGGGGGAGAAAGCGGTTTACTTCTAAGGCATTTAGAGCTGTAACTAACAGCTGTGACAAGTCTTACTTCCTCTCTGGATGCCCACCACATGCCCTGGGACTCTGGGTAGAAACGCTGGGAATTGCAACCCCAACACATCTAGAACACGAGCTTGGGGAAGGCTACTTGTAACCCCAAAATTCTCCTGGCTCCTTATGGGATTGGACAGATGTTGAAAATTTCAGAATGAACATTTGTGTGGCCGTAAATGGAAACACAAACTATAGTTTTGAGATGATTAACTGGATAGTTATTTTTGTTCCAGGAAGTGAAATAAAAGTGAAATAGAATTAAGACAGTCCATGTTCTGACCTAGGCTTCCTGAGTCAGTAAAACACATGAGTAGTCCCAAAAACCTGTTTTATTTTAACAGCTGTGAATTCTGTTCATTCACAGATGAGTCCCAAATAGTTGTAAAGAGTCCTTCGGGATAAGTCTGATAATCACCCACCTTTATCTCCCTTGACACGCTGCCAAAGACCTAATTGGTAAAGCCACACGGAGTCCAGAATCAAACAGAGCTTCAGACTTTAAACTGCACAGAATTAACAACGTTGCTTCCTGCAAAGGCCCACGTGCCTTTGCTCCTCTTTTAAGTCTTATGGGAGGGGCCAATCATCTCCAAGCCCTACTCCCAAGTCGTCCCTTTTGTTTTAACTGTTCTTGCCTTCTGGCAGCTCTGCACATGCGTGCACTGGGAACAGGCTCCCCCTGTTCCTCTGCCTCACTGAGGTCCGACTCTGGAGGCTCCGGAGGCAACACATACCTCCCAGGTGGCCCTTTCTCTACCTCCAACACAGAGCCCTCCTCCGAGCCTTCCCCAGACTCCGGGACTGGCCCATGTTCCTCCCCAGCCTCCTCACTGTCCGACTCGGCTGCCAGCTCCGCAGGCTGCTGGCAGACCACCACAGTCCAGTCCAGACATCTGCATCAGAGTTCCCATTCTGCCTCTTTCCACCAAGTGCTAACAGAATCTATAGTCATCATTCTTTCATTACCAGAAAGCTATATAACCTATTGTCTTCCATCAAGAAGGGCCAAGCACTCCTGCTGTTTTCTGCTTGTACATCTTGATGGGAGTCTATTTAATAGAGTAACATAGCTTTCAGGTTTCTTTTCATTAACTGTTTAGCAGCATTAATCATAACACAGAGTTGTTCCTGGGTCAACTAATGATCTTTGTTTTATCTGTAAATTTCATCTAATGAAATTTCCTACTAGTCACAGTGTAATTTACAAATGGTACAGAATCTGACCCACCTTTTCCTTGAACAATAATATGTGAACCATAACAATAAGCAGATCCAACTTTTTCCCCACTCTCCAAGCAACCACTAAATAGTCAGTATGACTAGCAAAATATGTCTTTGCTTCTGGGTCGTTGCTTTTTTTTCCCTATCATCCCAGAGCTAGCTATAAAAGACCAATTTAATTATATGATTCCTCCTTAGTAGTGTTAAATGGGAATCTCTTATAAGGACTATGCGTCTCCATGGCTGTTACTTACTGAATGTACTGTACTATAGCAAACTAGTGCACCCATGTGCTCCAAAATGAAATGGCAACTTGAATTTCAAAATGAAAGGGTTTTTTTTGTCACTGCTTTTCTTGAGGAAGCTTCTTGTCTAAGGTAATAGAGAGAATAGCCAGTAGAGAGAATACAATTAATGATACTTAAACTCTCACTGCATACGAATCTGAAGGATCCTCTTAGTTTACAGTTATTTGATCATCAGCTCTTTTAAAAGAAGACCTTTCTTAGTTCTCCTTTAATTAAAAATCTGTTTTCATGGCTCCAAGCTTATCTGTTAAAATATATTTACAAAAAGATAATACTTGTATGGAAGACTTGACTTGTGTGCTTAATTCTGAATTGTAATTAATTCAGATTTGCATTAATTAAATTGAATTTAAATAATTAAAACTTGCTTCTTAATCTACTCCAGAAGAGTTTGGAAATTTAATTGCTGCCAAATGAGATAACCAACGTTAAGAAGGTTACTTAACATACTTATTAAATGCCACTTAGTATTTTTGATTAGTATTTTGGAGGCCTAATTAGTATCTAATTAACTTGCTATAGGCTATCTTGCACTCTGCCAATTAAGCACCCAAACATTCTTGCATGTAATGCCATCACAAAGTAGTTGATTATGCATTGTTATCAGCATCGGTTAATCGGACTTATTTTGGAAGGATAAAAACACATACTTCTTAAAACTAAACTAAATTTTCCATAATTGATATTTAAGCAACTTTCAATAAAAATTATCTCTCTCAGCCTATCTTCCCAACAATTCTCCAGCTTTTTAAAAAAGCTGATTATGGTAGGTGTTGTAAACGGCCATCAAAGGAATAAGTCGCCTGTATTGTCCTATGTTTGGCAGTCCTTCGTTCATTTGAAAGATATCTTTTTTTTTTGCCTATTTTATGGACAAACTAACTGTTTTTTCTTTTAAGAAAAGTCATTTTCTTCCAAGCTGCATATCCAAGAACAGAACCCTCTTGTTTCTTTTATCACTTGTGTTGCTCTTCCAAACAATAAAATAAGGATTGATTAATTCTAATAAGCAATAATCTGAAATTCAGTTACTTTTGGAGTTTGGACCCAGCAGCTTTAGGGCTTTTTATCCCACAGAACAGAAACAGAGCTCCAATATTAAAAAGGGAAGTTATGCTCCATTCCCCACTGAGCTCCCATGAGCTTTCAGTGTCAGTACCTTTTCATATCAGTGAAGCTCCTATCTAAGAAAAGACCAAGAAAAGTTGTAGGAAGAGAGTAAATATAGGTAAGCTTGTATGAATCCAGTAGTTTCCCAAGTTCTCTAGGTCTTGAACATACCTCATAGAATTGCAATTTTTTTCCTTCCTCAGAGTTCATATAATATTTCCCTCCCACAATAAGGAACCAAAGAGTCATAGAAATTCCTCTTTCGCCCTACCAAATTTATATCAGCAGGGATTCAGATTCTTCAGCAATTTATCCTTCTCTGGGGGATATCATAGTACCCATTGCTTTGAAGCAAATTGTACAGTAGTCAGGTCTGCGTTTAAAAAGCTAAATTTAAAGCTTGTGGTTTGATATAATTACCCTCCAGCTTCTAATATACGATTCTGAATAAATACATTATAACTGCTTAATTCCTGGATGGTACCGTTTATTCAATATTGTTGGTTTTTTTACTGCTGCTTTAAGATAGAAATGAAACTGCCTTTAGAATAACTTTTTGGATTTCAGACCTTTTCTTCTCTTTGGCCATGATGGTGACCTGATATTCTCTCTGGACCACATTTTCCATCACCTTTGAGTAGTAAATACCTCTTCCTCTTTACCCTTTCTGTCCTGATTAAAAACCAAAATAAAAGGCACTTTTAAAAGACACTTTTCAGTGTCTTATAGATGTCTAAGAGAGAAAAACCCACAAGCATTCAGCACATTGTCTAATTCTCTATCCCTTCAACACTTTTCCCTGCCATAGAGCAAGAATTGGCAGCTTTTAATCCCAATGAATTTCTTCCCACATGACTTTGAAGAGACTTAGAGGAAGTAAAAAAGATCACAGAAACAGAGGATTGTTAAAATCCCATGAGGATCTCAAGCAACATTTTGACTAATAGTGCAGTAGGGATTGAGGCCAGAATCATTAAATTATGTAAATCTAGATCCTAGCAAAGTTTAACAGATGGACATGTAGGTCAGCTGCCACATCCTACCTAGCTTAGAAAGCCAATATCAGTAATGTCAAGAATGAGATGGTAAACCGGGATTTTACTTCAAGAACTTTATATCCATCTGGCTGTTATCCAAGGATTTAAACACTTGTACATAGGGGAAATGTTCCAGATATGTATATTAACATCTAACTAGAACAAAATGAAATCCCCAGATTATAACCTGTTGTGATCAAGGATCACATTTTTCTCCAGTTCTTTTACTAATTATTATTATTATTTTTCATCCTCTGAGAGTACAGGGGGGTGGCCAAGATCTAGTGATATTAATGGAGGGATTGAGCTGGAATATTCAGTCACCACTCTTGATGATCTGTTGTGATCATTTGGGAAAGTCTGATAGGGATTTCCATAAAAATGTCGTGATAAGCATACTAGAGAACTACAGAAATGTTTTATTTGCTGCTGCTACTAAGTAAAAATTTAGCAATTAAAAGCTAGGGTTAGTAGCCTAATGTTGGTGGAATGATCTTAGGGAGTTTGAGGGTTGTAAAAAAATGACCAGATCAATTTCTGAACAATACATACAGGTGTTTTTTTCCTATGTACGTATACTTCAGCTTTAATCTTACAGTCACAATCCCAAGAAAACATGGCCTAATGGAAAGTACATTAGTTAGATCTCATGTTGGCAGAGGAAGGGCAAGGAGAATGTTAGGCAGTATACCATATGGTGTTTTACTAACGATGTCAATCATCCAAGCAACAATCATCCAATGCATCATGGTGCATTGCCTGTCAGTTTTTCACAGTAGTGCTGCTTGTCTAGTTGCTTTTCAAGCCAGTCTACAAAATGGTTCATCCCTAATAGACAAGAGGAAGAATCCTATCTGAGCACCCAGTCCAGTATACTTTTGAAGATCAGAAGAGAAAAAAGTTGTCAGTAGCGTTTCAACCATCTGCTCACGAAACCTTAATAAGAAACATGAGGAAACGTGGAAGCTTTATTTAGGATCTTTCAGCTCTACAAGACAGACCAGATTAAGAAAGTAATGCCATTTAGGTCAGGACTATTTTTATTGGAACAGCTCCAGTAAAAGAACCTTGCAACTCTGGATGTGATTTCCCATTTCTTTCTCTACCTTTGGGTGAACTGGGAGGGGCTTGTTTTAGACATTTACCCAAATTAATTTCTTGGCCCAGGTTCAAATCCACTTACCTGAAACTGCCGGAGTAGTAACTCTATTTTAAAGCCATTCTTTAAGCTCTCTACAGGATCTGACTGTGTAAACATAAATATCTAAGATTGTCGTCTATATGGATATTTGATTACTGTACATTTCCCAAAGACTAAAATTGCTGATTTAGGACTGAATTGTCACACACTTATTCCAGTGTAATTTTTTGCAGTTTGGCAGTGATGGCTAACCTTTTCCGGACCGAGTGCCCAAAGCGTGCGTGGGTGTCTGTGAATGCGCACAGGCATGCCCGAACCCCCAAAATGCAATGCGGGCATGGCCCCGTGTATGCACCTTGCCCCCCGCGCATGCGTACGTGGCCCCCTGTGGGCACGCGAGCCATCACCCCAGTTCAGCTCAGCCACACATGCACGTGCACCTCCCACCTGCCAGCTGGTCTTTGGGTCTTTGCTGCGCATGCGTGGGGGGCTGCCCACGCATGAGGAGGGCAGGGCACATGTGGGGGGCTACACGCACATGCGCAGGGGTGGGGTGCAATACAGGGGGTCGCATGTGCATGTAGGGTGGTAAGGATGCGTGTGGGGGGCCACACACGCATGTGCAGGGGGCAGGGCACATGGGGAGTACATGGGGGTGCATTGCATTTTGGGGGTTTGGGAGGGCGAGCGTGCATTTGTGCATGCACACACATGCTTTGGCCACTCGGTCCAGAAAAGGTTAGCCATCACTGCATTAGCACTTAAATTTGAATTTGCAGTGAAAAAGTAGCTAACTGCATTAGAGTATGTAATTTGAAAAATAAATTATCTTTTTCTAACTTTATTTTTCCCTTTTCTGTAATTTTTTTGTCTCTTTTATCCCTGAATTTGGGCATAGACAATAAATGACTGACAGTTTTATTTGGGCATTTGTTGTAACAACTACTTGCAGGGGACAATTTTAAAAACACACACACACATAATCTTCTCCAAAACTAAGATTCTGTGTGCATTTAGCAAGTCCATATTCCATTTAAGTATGCAGGGGAGATAAGCTAGAAAAAATATTTTTATTTTATTTTTTAAAAAATGTATATGCCACCCATCTCATTCTTAAACTATTCTGGGTAGATTATATTACCATTAATAACAATATAAAACAATTAAAGTTTAAAACACTGGGAATTGCAAGTTAAAACATAAATTGGCCACTGTATTCAATATTTGTTTAATCTAGAAGAGGAAAGAAAATACCCACATTTGCAAAGTATAGGTAGTTCTCAACTTATGACCTCAATTGAGCCCAGAATTTCTGCTGCTAAGTGAGGCAATTGTTAAGTGAGTTTTGCCCTATTTTGCTACCTTTCTTGCCACAGTTGTTAAGTGAATCCCTGAAGTTGTTAACTTAGTTACGCAGTTGCTAAGTAAATCTGGATTCTCCATTGACTTTGCTTGTCAGAAAGTCTGAAAGTGTGATCACATGACCCTAACTTCACATGATCACTAAACGAAAGATTGTAAGTTTGAGGATGACTTATATAATTTTGATCTATAAAAGCCTTCATGTCTTTACACATGGGTACCTCCTCCAAACAACTTTGACTTGCCTATTAGATCTATGAGGGAGAAACTGTTGCAAATCCATACTTTCAGGAGCTTTGGAAGGCTGAGGCTGTGTGCTAGCGTGTCACATTGTGCATCAACATCCCTGTAGAGATCAGATTAGCTCCCCCTTTTAAATAAAGTTCTTAAAGGCCAAGCTGTTTTGGGAATGTCCGTATCTGAGGTGATGTGATGTTGCCATCTGTTTATTTTCTAGTTGGGATAAAATGTAAAATTAGATAAAGGATGGATGGATGGATGGATGGATGGATGGATGGATGGATGGATAAAACCAGTGAAGGATGATAGGACCTACCTCTGTACCATGTTTCCTTGAAAATAAGATCCTGTCTTACATTTTTTTGAACCCTGAAATAAGGGCTTGGCCTTATTGCCATGCGCTCAAAAGCCCAATTGGGCTTATTATCAGGAGATGTCTTTTTTGGGGGAAACAGGGTAGGAAACCTCTTTTAAATAAAGTTCTTAAAGGCCAAGCTGTTTTTGGAATGCCCGTTTCTGAGGTAGGATGGATGGATGGATGGATGGATGGATGGATGGAGAAAACCAGTGTAGAATGATAGAACCTACCTCTGTAGGAAACCTTCCTGAATCACCTTTACTAAATATTTCTCTGTGTAAGAACACCTTATATTGTGATCTGTTTGGGCAGAAAATAAAGTAACATCCCCACATAAAATCTCAAATTTTGTTTAAACCTGAGGAAGAAAATAAATGTTTTAATTCGACTCTCTTTTGTTTTCACTTAATTAAGTAGTGCTGTTTGCCATTCCTAAATAAACTTTCTTCCTGATTTAATATTTTTCACTGGCAGGTTTAATTACTTATTTCTTGCATTTGTGCAACGTATTTACCTAGACTAATCTGATCAAAACATGATTATATTCATTTTCTCTCAGCTGATTGCCTGGGAACCAGTACAAGAAGAAGATATGACTGTGGTGACAGTACGGCCTAACTTCCAAGACAATATCCATGTTGGTTATATCTCAGGTCTCAAGAAATTCACGGAATATTTCACCTCAGTCCTGTGTTTCACTACTCCAGGCGATGGACCCCGCAGCCTGCCACAGCTGGTGCGCACCCATGAGGACGGTACGGCCTTTCCCTTTGGAGCTGGGCAAGCCCAGCTCTTGGATTCCTATATGTGCATTAACTATGGGCCCACACTTTCCTTACACACACCAGGCAGCATGTGTTAAACACTCTCTTCCATTGCAGAAATCTTGTTAATGCCTCAGTTGAAAGGTCTAGCTTTTCATTGGTGAAACTGCCATATTTCTCTGAAGGCCCTGATACTTACTTTTCATCCATTCCCAAAGAGGTTTAATGTATTCCTCTGGAAAGTCAGGGACAATAACTTATCCTTTTGAAGAATTAACAGAATAGTTGTTCTGTTGTAATTTTCTGGCTGATGGATTCTTTGTTTGACTAGTTCCGGGTCCAGTGGGACATCTCAGCTTCAATGAGATCTTAGACACATCTTTGAAGGTTAGCTGGCAAGAGCCCTTGGAAAAGAATGGCATTTTAACAGGTAAGTAGACAAACTTCCAGATTAAGAGAATCATCCTTGAGGATTCATTCATTCATTCATTCATTCATTCATTCATTCATTCATTCATTCATTCATTCATTTTTATGATTAAATATATATGCTACCCATCTCACTGACCTGAGTAACTCTGGGCAACTTACAATAGAATAAAAGCATAGGTATAAAACATTAAAAGCATTAAATTAAGATTAGCAACAGTTAAATAAAAGATTAAAACCAAGACCACAGATGGTACAGGAGTGGACTTTTGTCTCCATCAATCAACCACCTTCAACATAGCACATCCCTATAATTATGTTTTGGTAAACTTCTGCAGAGGTGATTAGTATATCTTGAGGATATGTTACCATCGGCAAAAGATAACGAACTAGTTAAAAAGGTTACAGGTGGAAACTAAAGTTCAGTGCTAGGGCCCTCCACATATAGCTTCTATGTCAGTTCAGAATCTGCATTCTATCTGTCCCCAAAATTTTGTGGTCTTCTCTAGCACACCTATACCTAAACATGACCTTGCTCAGATATGCCACATCCGAAGGAATTTATAAGAACAGTTCTGCAGCATTAATACCCATATTTTTCGGAGTATAGGACGCACTTATTTTTGGAGGAGGAAAATTAAAAATAAAAAATCTGCTTGGGAGGCTGTATTTGCAGCCTCCAAAAGCTCCGTTTGCAAAGGAGCTTCTCTTTGCAAAGGCAGCCTCTCAAACGGACCTTTTGGAGGCTCTTTTGAGTGGCTCTCTGTTTGGGAGGCTGCATTTGCAGCCTTCAAAAGGGTGGGGGCCGGTGGGTGGGCGGGACTATATTTGGTGTATAAGACACACCCAAATTTTCACCCTCTTTTGGGGGGGGAAAGTGCATCTTATACTCTGAAAAATATGGTAAGTTATTGGGGAGGTGATTGCCCATTGCCAGAAGCTTTCACTTTGTTCACTCTTGACCCTGCCCAGCTCAAAACAAGGCACCAGTCTTTATTGAAAGTGTTGAAGTAGAAGTCACACCACCATGCTGCCTTGCCTACATTTCATTTGGTTAAACAGAACAGATTTCCACTTTATTTTCTCTCCCCATGCAAAGAAACATGGAGATACAAGGACAAGAGACAGGGCATTTGCTAGATCAGGGGTGTCAAACTGAAGGTCTAAGTCAAACTGCTTAGATCTGGCCCACGGAGGTCCCCAAGCTCTGTTTTCACTGGCAGAGAGCTAGCAAGTCCTGCCATAACACTTGGTCACCACAGGTGCCCTCGACACAGGTGACATCGAGCTGGCCACACCCACCCTGGTTCACTCCCCCAAGTCAAACACAACCCTGATGTGGCCCTCAATGAAATTGAGTTTGACACCTCTGTGCTAGATCCTGATTGTTGTGGTTCCCCTGTCCATGTTTAGGATGGCAATGATGAGGACACATGAGGTAGAATAAAAATATTGCTGAGGATCTAAGGATAAGATTAGTAGCTGTAGGTAAATTTTCATCATAAATATTTTGGGAACCAGACTTTTGATAGATCTATTTCTTGGGAAATCATGCAGCCTCTCTCTCTCTCTCTCTTTCTCTGCTTGTAATAAGTAGATTTTAAAGGTTTTACTGAGTTATTTAGATTTGTTTTGCCTGTATCCTGGCTAGGAATATAAGATGTGTAGTGCTATGTATCTATATACATTGTGGGTTCTTTTAGGCTACCGAATCTCCTGGGAGGAATACAACCGCACGAACACGCGTGTCACACACTACCTCCCCAATGTCACCCTGGAGTATCGTGTTACTGGCCTCACTGCTTTGACCACCTATACTATTGAAGTGGCAGCCATGACATCCAAGGGACAAGGACTGGTTTCTTCCTCTACCATTTCTTCTGGGGTTCCCCCAGGTAAGATTGATGTATTGGTCTTCCTGCAGCAATTAGTATCTTATCACCAGGCTTAGCAGAGACCCTCAGTCTCTGCCCTTTAGCTTAGAATGAAAATTCTACAAAAATACAATGCAGGGGACAATTTTTTGTTTACAACCAATGTATGGATGCATTTGCCAGGAACATATGATAGAAAGGTGGCTGTGTACTTGCAAATGAATTACAAGCCCAATAATAAGTACAGAGAGAAACCGATCGATCCATAGACTAGACTAGACTAGACTAAACTAGAATAGAATAGAATAGAATAGAATAGAATAGAATAGAATAGAATAGAATAGAATAGAATAGAATAGAATTCAATTCTTTATTGGCCAAGTGTGATTGGACACACAAAGAATCCAGATATTTCAAATTACAAGGAGAATTCCACTGGAAGATAATACACTTCAATTAAACATTTAGTGAAAGCTAAAGTTGCCCAAATTTTCCTTGTGGATTTTTGATGTTTATTTGTGAGGAAAGGGAATGTTTTGACAATGGTCAACTTTACCTTTTTCTTGGTTAAAGGGTTTGATTTCTTTTTCAGAAAAAGGGAAAAGGTGATCACAGGAAAGATATCTCTCTCTCCCACCCTTTCTGTCCCCCCTCCCACATATATTTTTGGACAGTTGTCCAAAAGAACAGTACAAGTACAAAAGATGATGTACTTTTTCCCAGTACAAAAAAGATGGTGTTTTTTTTTAATTCCTGGCAGTTATTCTGAACAGCAGTTCTATATCTGGTCTGTATACTAGCGGTAGAAATCCTAGCGTCTTGAAAGCTGCTAACCTGTCTTCTCTCAGAATCTATTGGTACCTGCTGTGAAAATTAATAAGACTAATATCTTCTTCTCCAAGAGAGTGAACCTGCAGATCTGATCTGAGCGCTCAAACTGATTCAGCTACTTTCAGGAAATTTCCTAATTGAACTCTTAATCAGGGCTTTGAGAAGCATCAGTTTGAAACGCTAAGCAAATAGAAATCATGATACCCTGGACCTTCAAAACTACAAATGCAACTTCAAGCCATGTTAAAGGAAGACATGAATACAAATAATTACAATGAATCTTAATAAGGGGACCATGTCTTTTCAGTATATTCCTGCTGTATTGCATACCAAAATTTAGCACGGAACAAAACCTTGTCTAAGGTATTGTGTCCTTCCCTTAATGAAGAATGAATCTTCCTCTTGCCTTTTCTCACCTTCTTGTGCAGCTTTGAAGGTGCATTTTCTGAAGTACATAATATTCCATAACTGATTTAATTCAGTTTGCCTGACTGAACTTTGACTTTGTCAATCTCAATTAATTTCAATATTTGTTCTTTTCAGTAATTCAATTAATTTGAGTGTGTGTGCTTCATTTATTCAGGCACATAACACGCCCGTCACAATCTGACAACAAGCAACTACTCTCAAGCTTCAGCATTATTAAATTAACAAACATCAAAGTAATGAATATGAAATTACAGACAACACTGTCAGCTCCCCTGGTGACCTTCATGAGATGGAAGTTTTGAATGTGATGAATATTCAAATCACTTTAGATATTTGTTTGAAGCTTGTGCCAATATCAAGCCTGTGCCAAGTAGGTGGCGATCCTACTTAATGCATCATTAATAAGCCACCATGTCAGTCACCAAAAGCTGTTTGTTGTTTATTCGTGTTTCTTGATTGTGGGCTGAGGTTGGGGTCATTTAGATTATCTGCTGCTGTTGGCAGGTCTTGATGCTTGGGGAACAAACAACACACACTATACATGTCGTGAAACTCATAGGCTCCAATGCTTTGGAGAGATACAAAAGCTTTAACAAGTTGTAGACAGATGTTGCTTTCATGCTCCTGTGCATTCCAAAGCACCTCTTCCAAACTGAATCTAAAGCATTGCACTGCTCTAATAAACACTATTTTCTGTGGAGCTGCAGGCAGAAGAGAAGGATGCTTAATCCTTCCAGCTGGATCAGACCAAAGGCCTATTTACTCCTGGATTCATTTTCTGCAGTGACTAGCCAGGTGCTTGGTGGAAATGCACAAGCAAGAGATGAGGGCGATGACAAAATTTTAGCAATTGTTAGGGAAATCTGAATGCTTTTACTCCTGTAGAAATTGTACTGCTTTCTGGACTTAACTCTTGAGAACCTTCTGCTTCCCTGTCAGGAATCTTCTCTGATGCTTCTTGGCTCAAAGCTGTCTCTTCTTGAACCAACCTATCCTTAGAAAATGGTTTTGTTACCCATTAAGTATGAGCACAAATGTAATCAGATTCTGTGAACTTACATAAAGTGATGCATTTTAGGGCATAGAGACTGCATGCCAAAAGCTATTTGTATGACTTCTCAACTTTCCTAACATCATAGGACACTTTTAGTGAAGCAGTGCGTTCCTTGAAGCCCAAGATTTTTAGGAAACAAGGTTTTATAGCCTCTTCACATTTTATTTATTTTTATTTTACTGTAAGAATTTGCATACCACCTGACTCACCAGACGCTAGGTTTAGAATTGGCCTTGTTTGGGTTTCTGTAGCTAAGATCTCAACAAATATTGTAATAAGAGGTTAATCTTCAGATGTGGCACGTATTTATACAAGCAATAAACTGCTTTTCTACCTTACTGCACCTTACCCCACCTTGCCCACTTGAGCAGAACCATATTTGATTATCTGATACTGATGGCGATTTCATCTTTGCATCATAGTGTATAGCATATGTTGGTTGTCCTCTTTTTACCTCAGAGATTCTTTTTGAAAAGTGCAATCCAGTCTTCCCTCTTACAGTTCTTACCAAATCGCATGTTATGTTTGCTCCTATTACATTTTTTAGGTTAGTTCAGTTCTCCTCATCCTATTGTCTTTGAAATGATACTTCAACTTCCGTTAGCTAGGTTCATAGGGATGCAGGCTAATGATCACAGATGTAGAAAGTCATCCATTTGGTGGGCACCAGAGTGGAGAAGCTATGACTAGTAAAGTAAATTGTCAGTACAAACATTGGGCAAGATGCCATTTTCATTTTGTATGTAGTATAGCTGGGTCAGTGGGTATTGTCTATGTTATGGCTAAATGAGTTCCATGTTCTCTGCTTTCTCTTGTTCACAGAGCTCCCTGGGGCCCCAACTAATTTGGGCATCTCCAACATTGGTCCTCGTTCAGTCACACTTCAGTTTCGCCCTGGTTATGATGGGAAGACTTCCATTTCTAGGTGGCAGGTAGAGGTTCAGGTAAGGCAGATCTCATTTGCTAGTTAAAAAAAAACAGCAGAAGATTCATCCCTTTTATAGCTCTTCATCGAGTTGTTGTATGAAAGTTAAAGAAGCTTCCCTCTCATTGCATTTCATGTAAATGTTTTGACTTGAAATCTACAATTTCAGATCAAAATAAGACACACAGAGAGGGAGACAAAGAGACAAACTTAGTTTGACCAAGTACCACAGTGGCTGAGGGCAAAAATAAAGGGAATTAGAATACCTAGGAAACAGTAAATAGAGATAGCAGACCATTGGAGCAATAAACAGAATGGTATTTGATACATAGTTATACTACATAGCTTCAAGTTTTCATATTTATATAGGAATCTCATCCAAACATCTCCAAAAATAGTCACCTCTAAAAATATTTCTAGCAGAAAATCCTTGATTTGAAAACGAGCAATCCTTTTAAAATCTCAATGACTAATGAAAGCAAAGATAGCGGGGAGGGCCAATGTATTACATGAAGGGCTTTTCAATGTGGTGTATTTAATTTATTGTTCTCTTTTTTTGTGTGCATGTACTAAAGTATTCCATGTGTATGCGTTTTTCCTGCTTGAAGACCAACAACATAATAACAGAATAATAACAAATAATGAGATGGCTGTAATCTATTCTCCCAAGTAAACTATTGTGATTTTTTTTTAACAAGCTTGTCCAAATATTTATTTTACTGTTAGATAAAAGCAGTCTTGCTTTTCATTTCCTGGAAACATAAATACCAAATGTTACTATGTTTGCTAACTCATTTTTTGCCTGTTTACTAGGGAAGTAGGCAATAGCGTACTTTCCCAATTTTACTCTGCCTTGCTTGCTTTCAGATGGGTCAGACTGGAGAGAGTGAAGAGTGGATGCTCATCCACCAGCTTTCTAATGAACCAGAGGCTCGATCCATGGAGGTGCCCAATCTCAATCCCTATACATATTATAGGTAAGTCAAGTGAAGAAGGGAAAAGCTGGAAAAAATGTCACCCATCATTTAAGGAGACATCAGCACATGTTTTTCAGCAATAGATTTACGGAAATGCATTTTTTGTCCATAGTTTCATTAGAATTTTTTTTTCTTACAAATCAAGAATGAAGGCTTTCAAACAATATGTTGGGAGTTGTTCTACTCACAACATCATTTTTCAGGCCCTTGTTTTTTTAAACAGTGTTGTATATATTTATATTTTATTCTGTTAATTAGTTTAATGTAATACAATTATTTAAAAAAAACAACTAGGTGGTATGAAAAGAGAAAGACGCTGATCTCAATCAAGCTACATATTGTTGTATTACTGTAGTTGTATAGGGAAAGAAAGGCAAGAGTGGTGATGGCAATGGAGGCAGTAGCAGTGATGGTGATGATGACAATGATGATGAGAATATAAAGAAGAAGAGGAAGATCAAAAGCAAACTTTTCATAAAGTCCAATCGGAGCTGAGCCAAAAACAACCCAAAATAGGGCTCAAGACAAAATTCATCTTCGGACCTTGATACCCCCAAACATGGAGGCTCCATAAGAAAATAATGGCTAAAGCCTGTTGATAGATCTATTCCCCATTAAAGTTTTCTTGGAAAACCCAATACACAGTTTAGAACACGTAGCCCAATCCCCGCATAATATCCTTTTTTGCTTTGCTTTTTGCTTCAGATATGGGCTTTATGAAAACACACTTGTAGGGCACTACATATTTGTATGGTTTTATGTATCACATATTGTGGCTCTTCCACTGATATTAAGAGGAAAGAGGAACAGGGGAAGAAACAAAGCAAAAAATCACCAAAGGCATGTGAATGTGGAAGTTCAAAATCCTGGAGAATTTGCTGTGCTCTTCTCCCTTCCAACTTTAATCCATTTCCTCTCTGGTGCCAGTTTCCGGATGCGACAAGTGAACATTGTGGGGACAAGTCCACCCAGCCTGTCTTCCCGCAGGATCCAGACGTTGCAGGCTCCACCCGATGTATCTCCTGCCAATATTACAGTACGAACAGCCAGTGAAACCAGCCTCTGGCTACGATGGATGGTGAGAACTGTAGCCTAAGGAGGCCCGATAATTGTTTCTGGAGGGGGAAAAAAGCAAACAATAACAAAGCAGGGAAGAAGGGGCAAATCTCAGCAGGCTGGCCACCCTACCATTATTTATCTAGTGAGCCAGACAAACTTCAATAGTTCGTTTCAATAATAAATTTGAATTCAAGATTAGTAGAGAGACTCCTATGAAGCTAAGACTACTCGTTGAGGCTGGATCAGAAACTTGGAATATTGCTATAGTGAAATATTGAGCAATTGAAATACAGCTTCACCCTTTCTGTCATTTATCATAGGGTAAAATGGAGGGGTCTAGAAGTACAGTGAAGGAAAGGGATGGGGTATGAAAAAAGTAATAAGCAAGGGAAAAACTAAAAAATGGGAAATGAAGTATAGATCAAAGTCAGAATGAGGAGAATTGAAGGGGCATCATCGGGCTGTTCTTTCTTCACTCCCATGCTAGTTATTTTTGGAGGTAGAAGACTTCACTGGGGGAATCAGCTGAATAAGGCTTAATTTTGAATGAACACATATACACTTATCCATGGTCCCATTTCCCTCAGTCAAGATTATAATTTCCTCATGCCATAAAATTCTTGCCGCCCCTAACAGGAACTCTAAGACCAGCCCTTGTCTAAGACTGAGAGGCTACCAAATTAAATTCAGTGAAAGAATAAAGGTTTCAGTTATGTCAAAAATCTGATGATGTGACTTTATAGATATATTCATGTAGTTGTAGATGGAAATGGCTGTTATGGAAATTGCTAATAACCATTTTTGCCCAAATGGTTTTGAACTTCCCGGTCTAGCCAGTGAGATCGCACATCGAAATACTAACCAGGATGAACTCTTCTTGACTCTTCTTGGAATGATATGATATGATCAGACAGGTGCTACCATCTGCTGAGACTATATTAGAAGTTCTTAAGACCAAATCAGAAACTTTCAGCAATATCTGTACTGGAGGTAGAAGACTTCAGAAATTAGATGACTTTCTATTAAACCCAAGAATTAGGATTCAAAACCTTATGGTTCAAATTGATTGTTATTCCATATGCACTCCTTATGAGACCAAAAAAAAAAAAAAAAAAAGGAAACTTTTCTCTCTTTTTGCATGTTTTCTGATCTTTTTTTTTTTTTTTTTATGAAAAAAAATGGCTGGGAGCCCATTTTCTGTATTTATCATTTCAATTGAAGAAAATTACAAGGTAATTTTAAATAATGAAATTTGGCCATTTGTACATAAAAGTCAGTCTCTTAGGTAGCCTTTGAAACTGTACCTGTTTTACAAAGGCTAGGAGCACTTCAGTTGAGTAGGACAGATGTTACCCTGTTTGATGCAGCCATTCTAGAGAAGAATAAAATGCCGGCCAATAGTAATGGGCCATCTCTTTTCTCAGCCACTGCCAGAGAGTGAATACAATGGCAGCCCTGAGTCGGTGGGCTACCGATTGCGCTACTCACGTCTTGATGGGCGCAGCCACACCCTGACCAACACCATCCATGACCGTGTGGAGCGCGAGTTCACCATTGAGGACCTGGAGGAATGGACCGAATACCGTATACAGGTGCAGGCCTTCAATGCTGTTGGGCCTGGGCCATGGAGTCAGACTGTGGTGGGGCGAACCCGGGAGTCAGGTATTCTTTTCCACTCCAGCTGTTTAAGACAATCTGATAGGCAGGGGTGGACTTCAAAAATTTTAGCAAGGGGTTCTTTGTCCGGTTGCTGGGTGGGCGTGGTCATGGTGGATGTGGCCTAATCAGCCTCCTGCACCATGGTAGGGGGGCATTTTTGCCTTTCCCAGGCTCCGGAAGCTTTCAAGCCTCTGGGAGGGCGAAAACGGCCTCCCCAGGCTCTGGAGGCCCTCTAGAGCCTGGGGAGCAAGCCCTTCCCAAGCTTCTGGTAGGCCCCTTTTTTCGCACTCCCCGAGCTTCCGCATGCGCCCTGCATCCAAAATGGGTCACATGGGGACTCCTAGGAGGGGTGGGGTGGGCACGGTAAGCCAGGAGCAGGATTTGGGGGTTCTCCAAACTGCACAGAATCTTAGCTGGAAGTTCTCCTGAACCCCTGCGAACCCCCAGCAGCTTACCCCTGCTGATAGGCTTATCACTGTCTGCTTGGAATTTAACATGTGAGGTTCTGGACAATGTAGCAATGTGTATTCTTGTCTGTGTTTTTTGTGTATGCAGTGCCTTCGTCTGGACCCACCAATATTTCAGCACTAGCTACCACTTCTACCTCTATGCTAGTGCGGTGGAATGACATCCCTGAAGCGGATCGAAATGGATTTATCCTAGGCTACAAGGTGAGTATTAAAAATACAGATGTTGATTTGGCAGTCCTTTCCTATTGCTTTCTCTTGTGCCATACTTCCAAGACCTGACCTGAAGCATCATTTCCTCCACACCTAATCTTACTCTTTCTTCCAGCTTGAGCCTGAATCTCTGCTTGTAGAACCTATCATTGTAGAAGGTTCCTTAGTGAACATTTTGTTCAGTCTTTTAATTATTGTGTTCCCATAAAATGGCCTTCTTTCTTTCCCCCTCCTCATTTTCCCTCCTTCAAATCCTGTTTTCATGCCATGCCTTATCCTTATCCAGGGCACTCATCCTATCCACTTTACAGGAACGGATGCCAGTTAATAATAGTCCCCTGATTATCAGTGGGGGAAAGGAGACTGTTTGCCTTTATTTTTTATCATCGGTGCATCTTCTCTTCTAGATCATGTATAAGGAAAAGGATTCAGATTCCAGGGCCCAGTTCTGGTTAGTGGAAGGCAATGCTTCTCGGAGTGCCCAGCTCATAGGTTTGGGAAAATATGTCCTTTATGAGATCCGGGTGCTTGCTTTCACCCGCATTGGTGATGGTGTGCCCAGCAATCCACCTATACTTGAGCGCACACTGGATGATGGTAAGTGTCCCATAATTCTCTGTCTCTTAGCTATACTTACTTTCAAAAAAAAAAAAAGATTAGCAACCAAACATCAACACCATCTTCATTTAGAATGTTCAATAATTCAAGCCCTAATCATACCCTTTCTCTAAATTATTAAACATACAATGAACTTCCTTTTGCATCCTTCGTGCATTTCTCAGTGATCTGCCGAAGAGTACAATGTTCCTTCACCTCTCTGCATGTCCTCCATGAACTTCATTCCACATCCTTGTAATATTAACTGGGTTCCATCTCACCTAGCTTGTTGAGATACTTGAACCCAATATTTGCTGGCAGGGAGCTTGGACTTCTGTCCAGTGCATTGTCACTGCCGTTATAAACACTTGATCCTGCCTTATAAGCAACTCCCCGTGCCCACACCTTGTGTTGTGGTCCCCTAAAAAAACAATACTGATTTTAGTATCTGGTAGCATTGATTGCGTATATCTGTGTTTGTATGTGCATTCCAGTCACTCCCTGTATGAATAAATAAACATATATCATTCAACCTAATCATCCTTTATCCTTGATGTATTCCAGTGCCGGGGCCACCGGTGGGCATTCTCTTCCCTGAAGTGAGAATAACTTCTGTACGGCTAATCTGGCAGCCTCCTGCTGCTCCCAATGGTATCATTCTAGGTAAGACACAGTAATTCAGAGTGAGCCAAGTTTTTGAGCTTCTCCCATTTGTCTTTCTGAAGAGCAAACAGGGCCACAGAAAAATTGTGGCGGGGTAAAACCTCTGGACCAGACTGTGATTACTCCCATGACTGCAGTCTACTTCCACTGGAAAAACTATTTCTTCAGCTGCCCCAAAGATAGCTCTATGGGGCAGTATCCCTTTTTGCCAAACCTTTTCTTACCCAGTCCTATTCTGACTCTGTTGCAGCATATCAGATCACTCACCGCCTCAACACTACAACTGCCAATTCAGCCAACGTAGAAGTCCTCAGCCCCAGCGCCCGCCAGTTCACTGCTACCAACCTCAGACCTGAGTCTACCTATCTCTTCCGTATCACAGCGCAGACCCGAAAGGGCTGGGGTGAAGCTGCAGAGGCCTTAGTAGTCACTACGGAAAAAAGAGGTAATTAGGGTGGGACATAAGACAATCCAGAATTGCATTGGGAGAAAAATTAGGCATGTCTTCGCAGTGAGTCTATTTTTGTTCCTAAGGATATTAACCCCATAAAAATATTAAAGGTGCACTCCCAGGTTTGATGTATGGTCATTCACTCAACACACTCACAGCCCTGGTTAACAGTCACACTCAAATCACTTTCAGAACAACACCGAGGCACAACCAGTTCTTTGGAATACATGGAGAACCAGTGAATTTAAAGTAACAGCAAAACTTTATTGCTCACAATGTACATTTGTGGTCTGTCTCTATGTCACTGTCTCTCTCTCTCTCTCTCTCTCACACACACACACACACACACACACACACACACACACACACACACGAACTGAGCATCCTTCTCAATTAGGCTGTCAGTTACTAGTCAGAGGGACAAAAGCTGCCAAGTCTGGATTCAAAGAAGACTCAAAGAGTGGGCAGGCTTCAGGGCCCCTTTTGTCTCCAAAAGTCCTTGCTTTGTTGATTCACAAGATTGGCAGCTATTCTTGCCTTATTGAATAAGTTTGGTAGCTGTTGAAGGTTCTTGGGGAAGGTTTTCACATGTGCTCAGGCCCAACTTCTTTTGTCTGGTTTGGGTGACTTTTTCCCCCCTTTGTTTCCTTAACAACCTGGTTCCTTCTTATCTATCTCTTGAAGGGAACTTTCAAAGAAGATTCCTAGCTTTTATCCGCCCTGCTTACATGCTTTTTTAAATCTTCAGGTGTGGTAGCCTCTGCCTAGTCTCACAAGGACTATATTAAAAATTATCTTAAGGCAGTGTATGTCTGAGTAGCAAACTGGTATTGCAATTAGTCATTTTCAGTCAGTTTTGTACTCAACATTTCCTTTTCTCATACCACTCCAATAGTGACTTTCTCAAATCACTATTCATTTTCTTCAAAGAGAGAAGAGCTACCAATATGTATAACTTCCATTTCAGGGCATGGAGGACACCTTGAGAAAATGGAGGTGCTGTTGAACAGATAAATACCTCAAGGAAGGAGGGAAGGCATAGCTCAAGATGAAAAGAGAGAAAGAAGCAATATTTCATTTTCCCCTCACTTTAAAATTTCAGCCTTTGGAGGTTATCTTCAATAAGTCAAGACTGATGTCCAATTGGGCTTTAAGCCTTCAATTTAATTCTGCAAAATGTTTCTGCTTTTAAGGATTTCCTGACAAATTAGAAGGTTAGCCTTCGGGAGATCTATGTGAATGGTTGTCTCTTAAGTAGCAGATGCAAGCAAATGTTAGTATTCCACAAGGGAGCAAACCAAAATTCTCTGGGTTCAGCACTGATAACAATCCATTAAGCAGATGATAAAAAATATGAATGGGTAATTTGTATATTACAAATCAGATTCTTATTAAGGCAGTTGCAGACAACTGCATCGTGCAATAAATTATCAATTATTGTTGAAAACCCATCAGTCTTTCTACTAATAATAAGCCTGTTTCAAGGAAAACTCATTTTCTTTCAGACTCCAGGAAAAATATGCCCCAGGTGCTCATCTTTTAAGAATTGTAGTAGGAGTAAAAGCTTTATAGAATATCAATGGCCATATATCAAAGGCATTCATTTAATAGGCCTGTAGTATAGTTAATGATGATTGAACTGATCGCCATTTCTCCACATTAATTTTGTTAATATTTTCTCATCCTTCTTACTTAAGCAGTTGAATGAACTCTGTTGTACCTTATAAGCAAAAGATTCTTTGTGAAACTCAGTATGATTTTTTTTTAAAAAAACCATCCACATTGTTAGATAGTCCTCAACTTACAACAATTCATTTAGTCACCATTTGAAGTTAGAATGGCATTGAAAAAAAAGTGACTTTAAACCAGTTTTCACATTTATGACCGTTATGACACTTATGACACCATCCCCATGGTCACATGATCAAAATTTATCCACTTGGCAACTGGCATGTATTTATGACGGTTGCAGTGTCCTGGGATCATGTGATCACTTTTTGCAACCTTCTGACAAGCAAAGTCAATGGGGAAGCCAGGTTCACTTAACCATGTTACTACTTAACAACTGCAGTGATTCACTTAACAATTGCAATGATTCACTTAACAATTGTGGCAAGAAAGGTCGTAAAATGGGTCAAAATTCATTTAACAACTATCTTGCTTAGTGATGGAAATTTTGGGCTGAATTGTGGTCATAAGTCAAGGACTACCTGTATTACTCCGTGCCTTTCATTTATTAATCCTCAAACCTTGTCAACTATGTTCTGCTTTCAGAATAGTCATCCAGACCCAACTATTTTCATAGAGTTAATATACTGTGCTTTTTTTTAAAAAAAAAAAATTGTGGGTGTTGGAAGCATCACTATAAACTGTATGAATGAACGAACCATCTGATCGCACAGAAGCAACATTTTAAAATGGAAAACTAGGGTTTGTAGGAAACCAATGAATATACTAGACATCAAAACCAATTAGATAATGTTTGAGATGGAGTACAGAAGGAAAAAAAAAAACATATTTAGATTAATAAAGGGTCAGGATTCCTGTGCGCATTGTACCAACCTGAAAATAATCTCCGGCCTTTCCCTCTCATTGCCATGTCTCTTTTTCATCCTATAAAAAACCAGCTTCCAGTGATCTGTCTCTGTCTACATGTAAATTTGAGGGAATGGCAGAAGGGTATTAATAATTTTGTTTGGGCAGGGAGAAGACCGAGAATAAAATTAAAAATAATGCAAGATATACGTGAAAGAGGAGGTCTTAAAATGCCTAATTTAAGATTATACTATGAAGCAGCGGTCCTATCAATAATCAGTGACTGGATTAATTCAACAGAAGAAAGAATATTGAATATTGAAGGATATGATTTGTTATATGGCTGGCATGCTTATTTATTATATGATAAGAAGGTGGATATGGCTTTAAAAGCCATATACTAAGGAATGCCTTGTTACGGGTTTGGAAAAAGTATCAATATAAGTTAAATTACAAGATACCTATATGGGCAATACCCAGACATGCGATAGAGAATATAAGTGTAGAGCAAAAGCAAGAGGTGATTATCTATAAAGAGCTTCTTAAAATGGAAGGGGGTATATTGCAGTTAAAGTCCTTAAATGCATTAAAAGAAGAAAGGATAATTCAAACTTGGTTTCAGTATGGACAGCTGCAAGCTAGATGGAAAGAAGATCAGAGAATTGGTATCATGCAGAACGAGGAAAATTTGGTAAAACAAATTAGAGATCAAAGCCAAATGCATATAAAAAGAGTATATAATATATTGATAGAAATAGATTCAGAAACGGAATTAGTTAAGGATTGTATGATAAAATGGGCACAAAATATTCAGGAACCAATAATGATGGAAACTTGGGAAAAAATATGGGTTAGAAATGTGAAATTTACGGAAGCGCAAAACTTAAGAGAAAATTTTTATAAAATGTTTTATAGATGGCATTTAGATCCCAAAAAGCTAGCCTGTATGTATCCGAATTTGCAATCTAAGTGTTGGAGATGTGATTGTGATAATGCCACCTATTATCACATATGGTGGACTTGTAAAAAAGTTAAAGCATTCTGGATAAAAATATGGTGGATTTTTTAAAAGAAGATAAGGTTCACTCCACAGTTGTTTTTGTTGGGTATAATTACAAATTGTACGGTTATAGAGACTAAATTGATTTTAAATTTAATAACTGCAGCTAGACTTTTGGTGGCGCAATATTGGAAGATTTGCCTACTATTGAAGAATGGACACTAAAAGTAGCGAATTTAGCAGAAATGGCAAAAATTTCAGCATATTTGAAAGACTATTCACAAGAAAGATATATATCGAAATGGAGAAGATGGATTGATTATATTCAAAGCAAATATTGGACTAAAAAGTATCAAATAGCTTATGAATGAATAGAAAAATTAAGAGTATTCATATTTAGTTAAGCAAAAGGGGAGTTAAAGTGTGAAGGGGGGATAGGAATCCATAGATAGCTAGCCTAGTTTAGTATATGATTGTTAATTGTTATACCCTGTATTTTGTTCCAGGAAGTTCGGGGGTGGGGATGGGGGGGAGGGTAAGGAAGGGAGGGGGATGAGGAAATATTTGTAAAAATTTTTGTAAAACTCTTTAATAAAAAAAAAACCAATTAGATAATGTTTGAGATGGAGTACAGAAGGAAAAAAATACATATTTAGATTAATAAAGGGTCAGGATTCCTGTGCGCATTGTACCAACCTGAAAATAATCTCTGGCCTACCCCTCTCATTGCCATGTCTCTTTTTCATCCCATAAAAAAACAGCTTTCAGTGATCTGTCTCTGTCTTATCTCCCAGACCGTCCCCAACCACCCAGCAAGCCCATTGTGTTGCAGGAAGATGTCAAGGCCAGGAATGTGCTGTTGTCGTGGGAGCCAGGCAGCGATGGGCTCTCACCTGTCCGATACTATACTGTGCAAACACGGGAACTCCCTGATGGGAAATGGATGCTGCATTCTGCGTCGGTGAAGCACAACACCACATCCTTCATTGTGAGCAGGTGAGGCAGGAACTGATGCGATGCAAGAGACATTTATTTAGAAAGGGAAACAGTTGTTCAGTGTTCCAATTTGTCAGACTGTTGGTAGCTAGTTAATCTAAGACTGTGTACAGGTAATTCTTGACTGACAACCATTTGTTCAACAACCGTTCAAATTCACAATGGCACTGAAAAAAGTGACTTATATGACTGGTCCTCACACTTACAACTGTCTCAGCATCTCCGTGGTCACGTGATCAGAATTCAAGCACTTGGCAACCAGCATGACTGCAGTGTCACAGAATCATGGGATTGCCGCTTGCGACCTTCACCAGCCAGCATCCGACAAACAAAGTCAATTGGGGAAGCCGGATTTGCTTAACAACCATTTGATTCACTTAAAAATGGCAGTGATTTGCTTAACAACTGTGGCCAAAAAGGTCATAAAAATCAGGTGGGACTCACTTAATTACCTTGCTTAGCAACAGAAATTCTGATCCTAACTGGTCATAAGTCAAGGACCCCATTTAAAGGGTGGCCTCCCAGTCTGAACTCAATTTTCCTAATTTACTCTTAAATCTGGAAACAAGACTAGGCATGTTGAATCCCACAGTTACATCCAGAATGCTTTTCCAAAGACCTTAGGAAGAATTTGCTGGTCTTGGAACAAAAAAAACAAAGTTAGAATGTAGGTCTTCGAAGGCAGAAGACAGCAAACACAAGTGGGAATTTTTTCTTCCAAAACCAAACCAGATAATCCTGCATTCTGTTTGCAGATTGAAGCCGTTCACCACCTACAAATTCCGTGTCAAGGCAACCAATGACATCGGTGACAGTGAATACAGCGAAGAGTCAGAATCACTCACCACACTACAAGCTGGTATGCAAGCACGCAAGGTTATGAATTATTACTACCCAATGTAAAACCTTTTTTCCTCCGATCTTGAGAAGAGAGATGTAAAAGGGTAATATGAATTCAGTGAGGGCATTGTTGCATTCCTGGGAACCCTGATTATTTTTCGCCTAGGCTGTCTGAAAAGATCTCATCTTCAAAATGTACTAGCTCTACAACTAGACAAAAGAAACAAAACAAAATCAGGTCTAAGAAAGAATAAAGAAAGGGGGAGGGGGTTGTTCCTTTTCTACTATCTGGTTTCCCACTTGTATAACCCATATCGCATCAAACCCCTATTCAGATCCGCTGCTATCTTTTCCTTGTTGTAGATTTATGTCTTATGTTTTATTGGTAATGGCCTTGTTTGTGTTAGATTACAAAAGAAGGAGCCATAGATAAAGCTGGCTATTGTGTGAGGCAAACTTTCTGCTGTGACAAACTGAGCAGTTTGATACAGCTGGGACTCAGTTGAGACAATAGTGTTAGGCACAATGAAAACAAGCAATAGAGTTATAATAGAAACTGAAAATAGAAAATATAATGGAGTAAAATCTATAAAGAAACTAATGAAAAGAATGATAAGCAGAAGAAAGGAGGGCTCCTTAACAAATTAAAAGAGGGATACAGTAGATGAGGCTGTTAAAAAACAAAAGCCAAGATAAACCTGTTACAAGTGGATCCATTACTGCAGATTAGTGAAGTATTGCACCAGCAAATCATCTTGTTTTAGGATCATGGTATCCTCCAATCTGGAAGGAAATTGTACTCCCGCTCATCTCAAAAAAAAAAAGTTATCTGTTCTGACCTAGGCTTCACAAAATCACGAAACAGACTCCTTGCCCCGACAAAACCTCTTTTTATTTAGCTAATGTGAATTCCTAGCATTCACATCCAGCAAACTCCCAGCAAACAGTCTTTCAAGGGTGAATTGCAACCACAGACCTTATCAGTCCTTGGAAAGTTGCCAGGCCGATAGCTTCCAGGCGCAATGCTGGACAAGGAAATATTTGGCAAGGAGTCTCTGTGAGGCACCAACTCAGATAAGCAAATCTTTAAACTAATAAACGAACTAATTGTCTCCTGCAAACACCACTTCCCTTTTGCTCCTATTTATTTCTTATGGGAGGGCCCATTCAGCATCCCCTTGTGCCTTTACTCCCGAGTCAACTTCGGTTCCTTAATTGTTCCCTTCTCCTGACAGCTCTGCGCATGCACTCATTGGGAACAGGCTCCAGCTGTTCTTTTGCCCCACTTATCTTCAACTCCGAAGGTAGCCGATAACTGTCAGACGGCCTTGGCCCCATCTCTGCCTCTGACGCGGAGCACTCATCAGAGCCTTCCCCAGATTCCAGGACTGGCCCATGTTCCTCCCCAATTTACTCACTGGCCGAGTCTGCCGCCAGCTCCACTGGCCGCTGGCGGGCCACAACATTGTCATTTAAACTTCTGTGAAAGATGATGACTTCATAGCTTGCATTTCCTGGTGCTATTTTTTAAATCATAAAAAATAAGTTTGAGTATTTGAACTGTAATTTTTCTTTTCCTCAGCCCCAGACGAAGCTCCCACCATTTTGTCAGTGACACCACACACCACCACATCTGTGTTGATCCGCTGGCAGGTAGAGTCATCTATTCTTTCATTCATTTCCCCATTTTAACTCTGAATAAAAGAATCAGAATGTTCAAGGATTCCCACATTTTAAAGAAATGTGTTTTTTTTTTTCTTATACTATGCTGTACGATCTTTGGTACAGTGCTCTAAACTTGTTTTCCAGAAGTTCCAGTTATGCAGCCTTATGCAAATAAATCTGAACAAAGATATCAGGACTGCAATTTATTTTGAATAAGCAGAATAATAGTTCCTCATTTACTTGCACCTAACTTTATTATTCAAGCCGATAACTAATACAAAAAAAAGTTCACAGTAGGGTAGTTGATTTTGCTATTAAAACACAGGACACCATAAATGGATCTTGTGCCCCAGGATTGATAGGAAAAGACAATCCTCTTTGTGGTGTATAGAGAATACTAGCTTGTTTATATATGTACACTTTTATGTACACTGAGAGCCTATGCACCAAGACAAATTCCTTGTGTGTCCAATCACACTTGGCCAATAAAAAATTCTAATTCTAATTCTAATTATTTATTTATTTATTAGATTTATATTGCCGCCTATTTGCCCATGGTGACTCAAGGCGGCTTACAGAATATAAAAAACCACATTTAAAAAACAGTAAAACTCATAAAAAATCAAATAAATTCATGTAATAAAATCACCCCTGACCCCCACCTCCCACCCCAGCGACAGCCGATCACATAAGCCATTTAATGGGCTCCATCCTGCTCTGGATTCCCCAGGCCTGCTGATAGAACCAGGTCTTCAGCACCTTCAGGAAGAGAATTAGAGTGGAGGCCATTCTAATCTCTGGGGGAACGATGTTCCAGAGAGAGGGAGCCACCATGGAGAAGGCCCTTCTTCTGGGTCCCACCAGTTGTATCTCCCTCGGGGATGGGACCCGCAGCATTCCCTGACTCCCTGCTCTAATGGGTCAGGTAGATGTGACCGGCAAGAGATGGTCCCTCAGATAATCTGGTCCCAAGCCATGAAGGGCTTTAAAGGTGACAACCAGCACCTTGAATTGCACCCGGAAGCAAATCGGCAGCCAATGCAGCTCCTGCAGAAGAGGTGATATATGTGCACACCGAGGTCTGCACAAAATTGTGCGGGCCACTGCATTTTGCACCAACTGGAGCTTCCAGATGCCCTTCAAGGGCAGCCCTATGTAGAGCATGTTGCAATAGTCAAGACGAGAACTGACTAAGGCATGAGTGACTGTGAGTAGGGATTGCCGGTCCAGGAAAGGGCGTAACTGGTGCACAACTCGCAGTTGCGCAAAGGCCCTCCTGTCTGCGACCATCGCATGCTCTTCAAGCAGGAGTTGTGAGAACCCCCAGATTACACACAGGGTCTGTTTGGGGTAGTGCCACCCCATCCAAGACCAAAGATGGCACTTCTCCCTGAGCCAACGAACCCCAAACCCAGAGCTACTCAGTCTTGCCAGGGTTTAATTTCAACTCATTGCTTCCCAACCCCTAACAGCCTCCCGGCACTGCGAGACGGAGGACATGGTATCACTTAACTCACCACGGGCTGAGACATACAGCTGACATATAATTGGCATGGATACAGTGGTAGGAAGCAGGGAACCAGTAACATAAAGACATTTAGAGTGGAATTATGAAAAACAACTTGTGGAATGTAGATTTGAGATCAGGAAAAAACTGGAGGGATCTGAAATGGATAGTGACATTATTTCAACCCATTAATCCTTTTTGAGGCATCTTCTGCCTATATTGCTAGATTCCATCCTGCTAGCAGGGACTGCGTGAAAGTACAAAAGCATCCCCCAGAATTGTCACATTTGGAGATACTGCGGTGATTACTCTGTGCTGCCAGGAGTCACTTTTGCATTCACTGTGTCTTCTTATACAGGCCCCATCTGAGGACAAAATCAATGGCATTTTGCTAGGCTTCCGCATCCGATATCGGGAGCTGCCATATGAAGGAGTACGAGGCTTTATTGCCCGTAGCGTGGGCAGTCCCAATGCCAGATGGACAGAGTTGACCCGTAAGTCTGCAAAGGGGGAATGTATGAATTAAGGACAATCAGAATGTAGTTCATTCACCAAATCTCTGTACTGCTGCTGTACTGATTTCCTTTAAATGAGTTTGCAATATCATCCCCAAGCAAGCTGTTCATAAAACCTGGTCCTAAGGATTGCACAAAATGCTTCCTACAATGATATGGCTTCTATTCAGTACAGTACAACTCCTCCAATGCTAGTAAATCCAGAAACTGTTCTAGAGCAATACATGATTGAGCTTTGTGCTGAAAATACTAACTCCAGGAAAAAGCCAGTATATGCATCAAAATTACAAAGCAGCACTGTCCAGGATTCCTTTTTCTAATCCAATAATCTTTTTTTTTTTCAAGAAATCTTAAAATATATCATAAAATACTACTTGGGAAACCTATTTCCCCAGGTTCACATGCAGTATGTAATCATGTAGGTATCATACTGGTTAATAAAACAGCTGTGTAAAAAAACTGCAAGACATTACAGATCAATCACTCCAGTGACTTACTAATGAAAATATAGCCAGGCCCTCTATTATAAATTTACAAAAATGCACAAGCAGAAACATCCAACATAAAAACTTCCCCTAAAGAGAATATCTGGAGCAGCTGTTTAGGGCCTTTTGTTGCATCAGAGCACTGCTGTATTTGGTCCTCTTGGTGTTGCAAGCTTTGTGTCAGTGTGTCAGTCCTTAGCAGCTCAAGGACTTGGTTGCCAGAAGAGGCCTTTATGGAATAGTGAATGATGGGACGTGTATATCCAATCTATTCTAATGCCTATAATAGATGTTGAGAAATTTTGTTTGTCCTTTGAAACTTTATTGTCCTTCCCTTTCTAGTTATTTATCATCTTTCCCTCCCTCCCTCCCCCTCTCCCCCCTCCGCTCAAAAGACCCCTTAACATCCTTTGCTTGGACTGGGAATTTCTCCCTAAGCTGCTTCCTTTCTCACAATAATGATGTTGCTTTGTTTAGCTTGTGTTGTCCAGATGTTTCTTTCCATGTAGCTAACCTTGCACTGCTTTTCCCTTCTGACCACCTGCCATCCCACAGCAACATACGCCATGCAGAACCTGAGCGAGGCCTCCCTGACCCAATACGAGCTGGACAGTAAGTGGGAGCTCCCTCTTTAGCCGGTACTTCTATCTCTGCTTGTGTCTCTGGTCTCGTCTGCGTGAAGCAACCCCTTCTTGCTCACAATAGGATTGCTAGGGATGATTCAGATTGCAGTCAGCATGTCTGGAAGAAAAGATGCCATACACTAGGGTACTGGTAGTAGGTGTGGTTTACAATTAACTCTATTATCCCTCTCTTACCAAATCCAAACATTAGGAAGGGTAATTTCTGCAGGTTTTTCTTGAGTATACTACAAGAAATAACCATAACCGAACCCATTTTGAGAACTCCTTTCAAGTAACAGAACAAATGTAGCTCACACTGATCAATAGTTTATAGTAGCATATCCAGGAAAGTGGATTTCTGTTTCACATTCGTGCTGTTTCATAATTGCAGTAGGATGAAATAGAGAAATAATAGAAAGGAGAGCAACCTCCTCTTTGGGGTATTGAAAAAAGAGATGAGGAAATGAGGTCCAGGAATCGTGGAAATGAATGGAGGTGATAGGAAGCGACCTTGAACAATTTAAGTTCTATTCTCATTGTTTAAAACAGCACTTTTACTCACAGCTCAATTGAGACCTTTTTTTTCCTTTAAAGTTAGAAACCATATTAGAAACCATGCAATAAACCAGAGATCCTGTTCTTGCTTTGTTTGGTGACTGCTTGTTTTTTTTAGTCAGAAACAATATACTGCCTCTATTTTCCAGTCTAAAGAAATTGGACAGAAAGTAGGACACGCCACCGTAGCCAGGTTCTCAAGCAAGGAATAGTGGGAGGAAAATGAGAGGAGGCTAACCAGAAAGTATGTGCTGCTACTATGGAGGCAGCTCAAATGAGCTCTCCACCCTGCTCCTAAATGATCACTGATTTTCTCCACCTTTGCAGATCTGAACAAACACCGTCGCTATGAGATTCGCATGAGTGTCTACAATGCTGTGGGTGAAGGGCCCACCAGTTCCCCCCAAGAGGTCTTTGTCGGTGAGGCTGGTAAGTTGAGCAAGCATGCGTTGTAAGAGTATTTCTACTTTGGGTCTCCATGTCATGTTTTTACCTGCCCATCTAAGGTATGTAGGATTAAAGGTAAAGGTTCCCCTCGCACATATGTGCTAGTCGTTCCTGACTCTAGGGGGCGATGCTCATCTCCGTTTCAAAGTCGAAGAGCCAGCGCTGTCCAAAGATGTCTCCGTGATCATGTGGCCGGCTTGACTAAACACCAAAGGCACACAGAACGCTGTTACCTTCCCACCAAAGGTGGTCCCTATTTTTTCTGTTTGCATTTTTTACGTGCTTTCAAACTGCTAGGTTGACAGAAGCTAGGACAAGTAACGGGAGCTCAGCCCATTACGCAGCACTAGGGATTCAAACCGCTGAACTGCCGACTTTTCGATTGACAAGCTCAGCGTCTTAGCATTGAGCCATCGCGTCCCATAGTAGGATTAGAGCTTTTGGATAGGGTTAGCTGTGAGGGAACAGTGGTTAGAATACAGCATTGCAGGCTAACTTGCTGCTCACTCCAGGAGTTCGATTCTGACTGGCTCAAGGTTGATTAGCTTTTCATCCTTCTGAGGCCGATAAAATGAGGACCCAGATTGTTGGGGGCAATATGCTGACTCTGTAAACTGCTTAGAGAGGACTGTAAAGCACTGTGAAGCGGTATATAAATCTACGTGCCATTGCTATTGCTACCTGGGTCAGCTGTTAGGGAAACTATTAGAATCAACCAGTAATAAACAAGAGATCCATTCTTTCATCAATAAGACAAAGCTGCCAGGAAGACACCAGCAGGCCTGGATCCCGAGAAGAGCAAGTCCATGGCCAAAACCTACAAAACATTTATTTGTCTGAGGCATGTATTTGTTTCTCAGTCTAGTGCATTCCTGACTTTCATTCTCTTTGCTTTCTTCAGTCCCTACAGCTGCACCACAGAATGTAGTCATCCAAAGCATCACAGCTACCCAACTCGACATTACTTGGGAGCCACCACCTCCTGAGACACAGAACGGAGACATCCAAGGCTACAAGGTACCAAAAAAGGAGAATATTTGTAGCTCAGAGGTGAAATAAGGGGTCTCCGGCGTTCTTTGAGCTTGGTTATTTTCTTGCAGACATTTCATTACCCAAACTAGATAACATCATCAATGCACTGCAATGCAATGCAAGAAAACAACCAAGCTCAGAGAGCACAAGGGACCCCTCAAGGCTACAAGATAACCACACAATATTTCCTGGGGGTGGATTGGTGCTCATTTCACCTTGAAAAATGTTTAAAGATGGAAGCCAGAATCCTATACCTGGTACAAATTGGGAACAGACCTTCCACTGTGAATGTTTCTTCTGCCATGATTATATAAATACATCACAGCATATTCTTCTTTGTTGCTATATTGCTAATCTTTTAGGAAAGCTTGCATTAATGAAGATTAGTGTCCAGCGTCAGGCTAGATGGCGCCACAGAAAGTTTTATGGCACACTGGAAATTAGCATGTTCATTAATCCATAACATTTCACAGACTAATGTCTGCTGAATATTAGAATTGCGTAGAATTACCCAGAGTTATAGGTGATGAGCAGGTGGATAGAAATCAGTGTGAAATAAAATATTGGGAAATATAATGATCATTACAGTATTACCTATGGTCATTCATTAAAAAAAGTAATTGGTAATAACACAGGCATCCTGGAGACAACAAGTTAATTGTTTAGTCCTTAAGGTAACACAGTACTATCATTTGTTTTTTCTGATATAGATTAACCTGAAAATCTCTTCTAGAATCAAATATTTTTCAGGATCTTTCAGTTCTCTCTTGCTCTTTTTAAAGGCAGATGTTATTCTGCCTGTTTTTGTTTTGTTTTAATAATAGGGAAGAGCATATTTTCAAAGAACACAGCCCAATCTCAGGAGCTCTTCCAGTATCATGGTGGTGTTACCCTCTTATTTCCATTCTCTAAACCTAATCCAAACCCTGAAAAATACTCCATAATATTATCAAAATTGGTTGCACTATTTTGGATGCTAGGGAACTACAACGGGTTTGAACAGTGTTTCTTAACCTTGGCCATTTCAGATATGTGGACTTCAGCTCCTAGAATTCCCCTGCCAGCACCAACCCTAACCCTAACCACCCAAAGAATTCTGGGAATTGAAGTCCACACACCTTAAACTGGCCAAGGTTGAGGAACACTGATATAACCAGTGTAGTACTCCGGCACCCAAAATTGTGCAACCATCTGAAGTGATATGCTCATTTCCAAGCGCCTCATTTTGAGAAAAAAAATAATGAATGAAATTAATATAAAGGAGAGCAACAAAGATGATTGGGGATGGAAACATACACGAAGAAACTGAGGAAATTGGGTTGGGCTAGATAGAACATTAAAAGTACTTAAAAGGATGTCACACAGAGGAGCAAGACCTAGTTTCTATCATTCTAGAGAGCAGAACATTTAGTAATAATCTTGAATTATGGGAAAGTAGTCTACAGTTGAGTGTTATGAAAAAAAGTCTGAAGGAAACAGGTCAATAATAGAACAAACTATTATGGGAGGTAATGGTCTCTCTTCACTGGATGTGTTTATACAGGAATGTTCAGGGATTCTTTAATATGGAATTGTGCACCAAACATAATGGTTTCTTTCCATCCTGAGATTCTGTGAAATGGGGCATTGGGAGCCACATGCAGCCTATGTATTAACAATTAATGTAGTGCAGCAATTAAGATATTAGAGTAGAAGACAGGAGACCTTATTCTAATCCACCCTCAACCACAGAAGCTCACTAGGTGATTTTCGGTTGCTCGATTTTCTTGCTCGGTCCAATCAACCCCCAAAGAGCTTTTGTGGAGAAAAATAAGTGGGGAGATCACTATGTATACCACTTTATGCTCTTGAAGGAATGGCAGAACATAAATAATATATATATATTACAGCTTGCCCCACCTCTATTTCATAATGTGAGCAAGTCTGAGACAGCCCCACAGCTAGAGTGCAAATGAACAAAAAGAGAAAAACAAAAAACAGTTCCACCTTTTACCTGTAAGTGATGCTGTTGAGTTACAAATAGAACACTGGGGCTTTGTGCTTGTCATCAGGAATGTTTTTGCTCCTGGGGAATCTTCATTCTTGTTTCTTTTTTTTTTCTTTTTTTTTTTATTGAAAAAGTTTTACAATTACATTTTCTCCCCAATTTCCCCCCCCCAACCCTCCCTAACCTCCCTAGCCCCCCCCAGCCCACCCCTCCCCCTCCCCCCGGACTTCCACAGAATATAATCCAAATCAAAATCCCCTTTTTATAAAACTTGAACCCCTCCACCCCCTGTATATTTTTCACATCTTCACAAAATTCAAATATTCTATCTCTATATAATACTTTCAGTTAAAGGCTATCTGATATTTCCTAGTTTGATATTTATTCTGCACATAATCTATCCACTTTTTCCACTCCCATACATAAGTCTCTTGTGAGCGATCTTTTAGGTATGCTGAAATCTTCGCCATCTCTGCAAAGCTGGCCATCTTCAAAGTCCATTCTTCAATAGTAGGCATAGCTTCATTTTTCCAATATTGACCTATCAGTAATCTCGCTGCTGTTATCATATACAATATCAACTTTATTTCACCCAATGTAAAACCCTTAACTATACCCAATAAAAACAATTGTGGAGAAAACTGATTTTTTTTCTTTAAAACATTCTGCATAACCCACCAAATTTTTATCCAGAAAGCCTTCACTTTCTTACAAGTCCACCACACATGATAATATGTGGCATCTAGTCAATCACATCTCCAGCATTTTGGTTGAACATTAGGGTACATGCACGACAATTTCTTAGGATCTAAATGCCATCTATAAAACATTTTATAAAATTTTTCCCTCAAATTCTGCGACTGTGTAAATTTAACATTCTGAACCCATATTTTTTCCCATGTTTCCAACATCACTGGTTCTGCAAAATTTTGTGCCCACTTGATCATGCAATCTTTAACCAATTCAGTTTCTGAATCCCTTTCTAACAAAACATTATAAAGCCTTTTAATATGCATTGGACCTTTCTCTTTTATATGTCTAACCAATTCTTCCTCATGCATCATTATACCAATTTTTTGGTCCTCTTTCCATCTCAATTGAAGTTGATTATACTGTAACCAAGTTAAATTAATCCCTTCTTCCAACAGCATTTCTAGAGTCTTCAGTTGCCATCTGCCCGCATCTGCAAAAAGAACTTCTTTATATAAAAAACCCCCAAGTGACATTATATTTGTATTCCACATGATATGACCAAGATCCAGCCATAACGGTATTTTATAATCCCATTTGAATCGGTGCTTCTTCCAAACTCTCATCAAAGAATCTCTAAGTATGTGACTTTATCCACTTATACTTTATCCACTTTGTTCTCATAAAATAAGTAAGCATGCCAACCAAATTCAAGATCAAAACTTTCTATATTCAATATTCCAGTCTTTTTCCTTCCAAACCAATCACTTGCTTGGGTCAAAGCTGCTGCTTCATAATATAATTGTAGGTTTGGAAGTTTAAGACCTCCCCTTTCTGGAACACCTTGCATAATTTTCAGTTTCACTCTCGTTTTTTTCTCGTTCCAGACAAACTTATTCAGTCCTCTTTGCCATTCTTTCAATTGTTTGTCACTTTTAAGCACCGGAATCATTTGAAACAAAAAAAGAAATCTTGGCAAAATGTTCATCTTAACTGCTGCTATTCTTCCAAGTAAAGACAGCTGCAGTTTTTTCCAAGTCTCCATATCTTTCTGTACTTCTCGCCACAACACCTCATAATTATTTTGAAACAGTCTCATATTTGATTCTGCAACCTGAACTCCTAGATATTTGACCTTTGGTACTATCTCAAAACCTGCCTTGCTTTCAAGTTCGTGTTTTCGATCTTGTGTCATATTTTTAACTATCATCTTAGTTTTTTTCTGGTTCAGTCTAAATCCTGATACTGTACCATAATCTTTTATAATGTCTTTCATCTGGATTATTGATTCCATCAGCTGTGTTAGGGTAACAACCAGATCATCTGCAAATGCCCTTATTCTGTAGTCCTCTTGCCTTATCACTATTCCTTTCAAGGTGCTCGAGTCCCGTATTATATTCAACAAGACTTCTAATGTTAAAATAAATAACAATGGGGATAACGGACAACCTTGTCTTATTCCTTTTTCAATATTGAAATCTGTTGTCAAACTTCCATTAATAATAATCTGTGCCTTTTGTTCTTGATAAATTGCTGAAACCACCTGTATAAATTGATCCCCAAAGTCCATCTTTTTTAAAGTCTTTAATAGAAAATTCCAATCCACTCTATCAAAGGCCTTCTCCGCATCCAAGAAGACCAGCACTGCAGGGATCTGTTTATTCTTCTCAAGATATTCCAATAAGTCTATAACTTGCCTTACATTGTCCTTCATGTATCTGCCTTCTATAAACCCCGCTTGGTCACAATGAATCACCTCTTGAATAACTGGCATCAACCTGTTGGCTAATACTTTTGCAAATATTTTATAGTCATTATTCAGAAGAGATATTGGTCTAAAATTCTCAGGTTTTTTAGGACCTATTTGCTCTTTTGGTATCAATGAAATGTAAGCTGTTTTCCATGATGGGGGTATTTTACCCCCTTGTTGTATACTACAAAATAAATCTTTAAGATGCTCAATCATTTCAGCTTGTAAAGTTTTATAATACACCGCAGTTAAACCATCTGTCCCAGGAGCTTTAGCTGTTTTCAATTGTTTAATTGCGGCAATAATCTCCTCGGCTGTTATAGAATAATTCATTCTCTCCTTTTGTTGATTGGTAATTTTTGTAACTCTTTTATTTTCTAGATATTTTTCTATAAGTCCATTCTGTGTTCATCTTTGGCATATAATTTAGTGTAATAGTCTACAAAAACTTCTTTAATTAATTTTTGTTGAGAAATTTCCTTCCCTCCAATATCAATACTATCAATAATCCGTGTACTCTGCTTCTTCCTTAGTGTATAAGCCAACCATCTGCCCGGTTTGTTAGCGTTGCAAAATGTGTTATGTTTCGCAAATTGTAAATTTGTTGCTGTTTGTTCCGCCATAAGCATTTGAAATTGATCTTTCAAAAGTTTTATAGCTCCTCGTGTTCTTTCATCTGTTGGATTTTTTATAAGTAACTGTTCTTTATTCTTTATTTCTGCTTCAATTTCAGATCTTTTCTTTTGTCTATTCAATTTGTGTTTAGAGTTCATATGGATGAGTACCCCTCTCATATACGCTTTACTCGCATCCCACACGATTTCAATAGGGGTACCCTTATTCAAATTCATTTCAAAAAATTCTTTCATCTGCTTTTTGAGTTCTATTATATTTTTTTTCATATCTAAACAAATTTTCATTTAATCTTCATGATCTTCTCTCACTCTTTTCCATCTCAATTTCTATCCATACCGGGCTATGGTCAGTTAAAGTCCTTGGAAAAATCTTTGTTCTTTTTGTTTTTACAAGTAAATCGGTTGATAGTAAAATAAAATCAATCCTAGAGAAGGATTTATGTCTATCCGAAAAGAAAGTAAAGTCCAATTCCTTTGGATTATGTATTCTCCAAATATCTTTTAATTCCAAATCTTCTTTCATATCAAAAAATGTCTCTGGCAGTTTAATCCTTGACTTCGCCGAGCTCTTTTTATCTATTTTTGAATCAATTACTCCATTCCAATCTCCCATGATTAAGATAGATCTATAATCCCATTGCAATATTTTAGAATGCAAAGTTTTGTAAAAATTATCCTGTTGTTGATTAGGAGCATAAATTCCAATCACTAAAATTGGACCACTTGCTGTATGCAGTTCAATTGCTATAAACCTACCACCTTCATCTGCTTCTATAATTTTAGCTGACAGTCTTTTATTTATATAAATAACCACACCATTCTTTTTTTCCAGACTTGAAGCTATAAAATGCATTCCTAATCTTGAATTTATCAGATATTTTTGATCTTGTGTTCTAACATGAGTTTCGTGTAAACAGATTATATCATTGTCTCAGGTATGTAAATAATTTCTTCCTTTTCTGTGGTGAGTTCAGTCCATTCACATTCCAAGATAAAATCTTAATCGTCATGTACACTTTTTTGAAGCGACGAGCAAAATTGCCGAAGATCTTCCGAATCGGTAGTCTTCGGCTTCGCTCCCCCCATGGCTTCACATTCTTGTATATTGCTCTTGGCTCCTTTCTTATATTGTTGTGGCTTGGGCATTTCCTGTTGTTGTTTTTCTTTAAGTTGCTTAGAAATTGCTCGAGTTACACGCTGGTCTTTAGCTTCAGCCATCCGGGCTAGGTCCAAAGCCACATCTCTTGTAGTCTTAGGTGAGTCAATCACAATTTTCGAAGAAGGGTCTAGCAGGGGCTCCTCCAGAAAACCTCCTGTAGTTCCCTGCATTTCCATTACCTCTGGCTCCACCTGCTTAAACTGCTCTTCCATCTCTTTCTGGAATTGCTTGTCCTTGTCACTCTCCTTTATCTCTAACACAGTAGATGTACGTGGGGATGGTGAACTCCTTTTAAAGACATTAGAGTAAAATTCTTCCGCCTTCTCAACAGTATTTAATCGATATCTTTCTCCATTGTACCTCAGGATTATACCAGTTGGGGCATCCCACCGAAATGGAATTTGTTGTTTTTTTAGTTCATTCACCAAAAATCCAAAATCCTTTCTATCTTTTAACATCTTAGGTGGTAGTTCTTTATAAACTCCTATCTCCTTTCCCTCCACTTGGACAGTAGAGAGAAAAGACTTTTGCAAGATATCATTTCTCATTCTTCTGTCTGTAAAGTATATTACCACATCTCTAGGCAATTGTCTTTGTCTGGCCACCCACAAATTCACTCTGTAAATTTTATCAATTTTGCAAAAAATCTCTTCAGGACTAATCTTTAAAAGCACAGCAAGAGCATCAGAACAAATATGTCTCAAATCTTGTCTATCATTCTCTCTTATGCCTCTCAGCCTTATGGCAAATTCCATTGACCTGAACTGCATCATTGTAATTTCATTTTCAAATCTCTGCATTTTGTTGTCAGCATCAAAAATTTTATAATCAGTCTCCTTCATTTTGACATCCATTTCTAATTTAAATTCTTCCACCTTAGCATCCGTTTTAATAATTGCCTCTGATAATCCAGTCACCACTGTCATTAGTTTGTTAGTCACTTTATCATACTTTTCTTGCACCACCTCTTTAATTTCTTTAATCTCCTGCTTAATTTCCTGTTGTGATTCTTTAAATTTTTCATCCAAAACCTGGGTAATAAAATCCTTTAAGCTTTCAAAATCAAACTCTTTTTTCTGGCTCTGCTGACTGGGAGGCTGCTGTTCAGGCTTACGTGTGGGGGATCCCCCCCTGCCGCCTTCCCTTCCTGTTTGGTCTCCTTAGAAGCCATCTTGCCACGTAAGCTGGCTTTTCCAAAAAAAGAAATCCTTTTTCCTTTTCCTCCACCACAAAGTCCTCTAAAAAATTCCCCCAGGTTTAATCAGAATAAGGGTGAAATTGAAGCAAGATCAGACTTATTTTAAAGAGAGTTTTCTTTTCTCTTCCTCCACTTGCTACAGACAATGCAACTTTGTAACTAGTTGAAATCCACTCTCACTCTCAGCTCGTTAATGCTGGAGCCGGGCGCCATTTTCAAAGGACTTTTCACTCACTCACTCTTCCGTTTTTGAAATAAATCACAGGGCTAGTAATACTTGCAGTTTTGAGGTTCAAGTTGTTCTTCCACCCTGGTAATTTGAATTGCTTTATTTTCAGTAAAAAGAGGTTGCTCCTGACGCCTTGTTCTGCGCTAGGCAGACTCGTCCCACGCTGTCCGGAGTCTCGGCAAGCTGGAAGGGAGCCGCGCCTGTTTCCTCCCCAGAAGCAAACAGTAGCTATCTGGGGGCTCACAGGGGCTCAGCCTGCTTCTCACCTACTCTCTTCCAAGATTCCTACAGGATTCTGGAACTTCCGAGCCGCTTCTCTTGATCGAAGCGGCTCTAACAGGCAGCAGGGCTGGCAGTCCAAAAACGGGACCGTCTTTCAGCGTTAGGAGACAAACCGGAAGTTCCTTTCTTGTTTCTGTTGATATCCCCAAAGTATAAAAGACAGCCTTTCCAGCTCACATAGTATAGGCATGGTCATTTTATAAAGCCTCCTGCGCTATATTAAAGCATTCCTAATATGTGGGACTAGCTCAAATAATTCTGCAGTTAACAGGGCAGGACAGCTGTATATTATTTGTTTACTTGTTTGCTTAACTTGTATTCTGCCCAAATCTGTGCAGCTCACAATAATCTAACAAAGAAATAATAAAGTTGATTAAAAAAAAGATAGAAGATAGCAAGGGCAATGAAACAAGGGGTCTCACTCTCCCACACCAAAGGCCTGATAAAATGTATTTTATTTTAATAGTCACCAAAACCAATATGTTTAACCGTTATAATTAGTAATATAACATAACAATGGAATGGAATGGAATAATCCCTATGCTATAACAGTTAGAATTTAATCCCTATATAAAATATTATATATTAAATATTATAATATTATATAGTATAGTTTAGGGATTAAATGCATACACTAGAGTTCCCCATCCTTTCCAGCTTTCCGGACGAGTGGGGGAAGGGAAGAGGCAGGGGTAAAATGCTACCGGTTCGGGCTGGTTCGCCCGAACTGGTAGTAAAAAATGCTACTGGTTCACTGAACCGGTAGTAAAAAAATGTAAAAAAAAAAAAAGTTCCGACGATCAGCTGTGTGCACAATTGTTGGAACCTTTTTTTTTTACTTTTTTAAAGCATTTTTTTACTACTGGTTCGGGTGAATAGGTAGTAAAAAAATGCTTTTAAAAAGTTTTTTAAAAAGGTTCCAACAATTGCGCGGCACAGCTGTGATCGTCGGAACCTTTTTTAAAAAACTTCTTTAAAGCATTTTTACTACCTATTTGCCCAAACCTGTAGTAAAAAATGCTTTTAAAAAGTTTTTAAAAAGGTTCCCAAGATCGTGCGCCACAGCTGATTCCTCCCCCCACCCATTCTACTTACCTTCCCAAGCCTCCTTTTGGTGTGTAGTATGCATGCGCGCGCAGTGGATGTTTGGTGCGAACTTTGCATGCACAAGCACTTGGTGCGCAGCGTGCATGCATGGCCAGCAAACCAGTAGCAAATCGGTTCAGTTTTCACCACTGTGGAGAGGTGATGGTTCTGCGTAAATGACTGGCAAGTGTGTGCGCAGTTCACAGAGGGGAGATGTACACATCCCGCCACTTCAGCGGCCTGGTTCCGAACATCTCACGGCCCAGTAGTGGGCCACCACCCAGGGGTTGGGGACCCCTGGCCTGCACAAATGCAAGAATTTGGCTAAGAAAAGCAATTGTAGACAGATATGTACTCCAGAAAATATATTGGTTTTGTAACCTTATATGCAATTAAAGCTCTGATTGAAATGGCCTTCATTCAAAGCAACGTCTGGCATTCTCCCAAGTCGCAACTGCTAAAAGGCCACCTTCATCTATTGTCTCCAAGTTGGGCAGTTGAAAGTACATTATGGAGCCAGAAGTGTTCTCTTGCCAATCTTAGATAAGTATCATCTGGCTTCATATGTCCAATCAGGGAACAAGGGGACAGTTTAGAAGTGACCTTTGAGGAAAGTTGCTTTCTAGTTTCCTAAGAAACTACAAGGATGCCAAGTAGTGTTGCCATGGAACCGGTTTGTTGCCGTCTCTTTGGTACCATGACTTCATGGAAGGTCCAGCTTCTCTGTGGAAATCTGGATATCATCCAAAAATGACTTCAGAATTCCACTGTGTATCATTCTATTCACCCTGTAAATCAAGACTAAGATTTAATTAGTTGCAGTTTTGTCTAGTAGAAGAGTGAATAAACTTAATCTTGATATTTTCCAGTAATACAAGGAATACGCCTACCGTTAGTGCGATCCTCTGCTTTAAAATACATTTTCATTTAATTTAATTTGTCCCGAGTTCTCTGAAGACAGTTTTTTCATTAAAAAAAAATAGGTAAAGATTTCCCCTATATAGTCCTGTCCGATTCTAGGGGATGGTGCTAATCTCCATTTCCTAGCTGAGGGACCCAGCATTATGTGAAGATGCTTCCATTGTCATGTGACCGGCATGGCTATACACCAGAGGCACAGGGAATGCCTTCTCACCAAAGTGGTACCTATTGATCTACTTGTATTTGCATGTTTTCAAATTGCTAGGTTGGCAGAAGCTGGGGCTAGAATGGGAGCTCACCCCATTGCATGGCACTCGGGTCTTAAACTGCCAACCTTCTGGTCAACAAGCCCAGTGTCTTAACCACTAGACCACTAAAACTTTCTCTGTTTTAGATATTTTTTTCCTCCTTTATTTCTTTGTCTCTGAGTCCATCATTATGTGCAATGTGGGGAAATGTAGGAAAGTACAGTCACTGTATTAACATTAAAATAAACAAAGTCACGTTGCTAAACAACTTAAAATGGTTTATAAACAAGTTCATTTCATAGTACTGCACATCTGCAGCTTGTTAATATTTGCCTTTCCAGATACCAGATGTATTCTTAATTCTGTCCCTCTGATGGATGAAGATTTCCCTACAGTGAGACTCTTAGCTTCCCTGAGACCTGTTCTTACATCCATGCCTCCCAAATCCTTCTCTCCTCAGGTCCCTCCTCCCTCTAGAAAATAATCTGGGAGGAGGCACCATGTTGACATGCTTTGATTAGCACTTCCACAGCTTATGTATCAAGTCATTCCCCCCCCCTACATTAAGGAAAAGAGAAAGGGAAATGCTTTATCAAGTTCCAACCTTAGACAGATGTCTACCTTAAAGGGAGAGGTAATGCTTGTATAAATTATTACCTGTGTATTTATGAGGCAAAATCTCAGCATCTTTAAATTCTTCAAGTAACTAGGCAGTTATTAAATGGGCCATTGCTTTTTCAGTTTCGCAGTGTGCTGTGGTGGCTAGATGGCAGCACCTAGTTAGCCGTAGCTAGTCTCAAAAAAGCTAGTCAGGGTCAAATCTGATTAGTATTTTGATACAAAATCTCATGGATATAGACAAAATTGTAGAAGACCTCAGAAGATAATGTAGTCACCAGGAATCAAGATGGACTTAATTCTTTTTCTTGACGTATCATTTCATTAAGTTATCTCTTAACGTATTAGCTTGTTATTGGGTGATTATAGTTTACCAATTCATCAACACCGTCAAAGAGCTTTTTTCTAAAGTCAATTAAATGCAGCTGTGTCTGCGAGATGATATTGAAGAATCCAGGTGTGAGGCTTAGGATAATTTGGGGGGGGGGGCGTACAGAAAGAGATACAACTCTGAAAGTAAAGACGTGATGAATAACCACTAGAATGAAAACTTTTTAGTTTAGGAAAATTTGACTTTCCATGTCCACATTTTGGAATGGAAGAGTAAGTTCATGTGTCAAAACCAAAGCAAGTAAATGTCTTTATTTCATCCTCTTGCCTCTTTATTTTCTCCTGCACGTTTTCCTTCTATATCCTCTGATTGCATTCAATTTCCCCTGTTCCACAGATTTATTTTTGGGAAGCTCAGCGGCAGAATGAAACAGAAAGGGTGAAAACACTCTTCTTACCAGAGAGTGGTGTCAAACTGAAGAACCTGACGGGCTACACTTCCTACCTCATCTCCATCCTTGCCTTCAATGCTGCAGGTGATGGCCCCCGCAGTATCCCAATCAAGGGCAGGACCCAGCAAGCAGGTAGGTGACATAGCACTGGCCAGTAGGCATTCAGAGGTGGGGGAGAGACTCTGCATGCATTGGCAAACGCTTTGCTAAAGTGGACAGATGCCCAGTTACAGATAAAGTTCAATCACTGTAGGACAGGGGTGTCCAAACTTTTTGCAAAGAGGGCCAGATTTGGTGAGGTGAAAATGTGTGGGGGCCGACCATTCAGCCTGACATTCTTTGAACCATTAACATTAAATGCAAATGAACTATTTTATGAAAGACTAAACAAATAACATAATTGCACTAATGTGAAGGGTGATACTGAGCTCTCAACTACATTACATAGCCCAGGTCTGGCTCAAAAACAGTGCTTTTGATGCGCAAGATGTCACGCAGGTGAAAGTCATAACCTCATCCTCACACGGTTCTTGTTTGAATTCCTTGAAAACAGCCACAGCCTCTTGGCAAATTAGGCAGACACAGTTGTTTCATATTTCAGTGAAAAAATACTCCAATTTCCACTTGTCCTGGAAGCGGCAGCCCTCACTGTCAACTTTCCTTTTTTTAGTTACAGTCGCCATTTTAGAAATGGGCACACAAGCTCACAAGGATCACGCGGCGAGAGTGATGACTCAGATCTACTGCCATCTTCTGGTGAAAAATATGGCTGAGATGCTCTGCAGAGCAGGGTGGCTGTGGAGCAGGAGTCAGCAGGGGACAGCTGCGGGAACCGCTGTGCGTTGAAGGGAAAAATGCCAGCCAGCGGGGATGAGTGACAGGCTGAGCCAGTGGGGAGAAGAGGCTGCGGGCTGCTCGAAATTTGAACATGGGCTGCAATTGGCCCCTGGGCTGGACTTTGGACATGCCTGCTGTAGGAGGAAGAATGAATGAACCTGGGGGCAGAGTTAAAAGAGTGATTAGCCTAGAATCCCTAGGTAGCCACAAGCTAAGTTCAACCTCCCTTGAATTCTGTTGTCGCTTATCTAAATCCAAACAAGTGCTAACCATTAATGAAGTAGATGAATTTGGGGGGGGGGGGGTGTCTTTTAATGACTCTGTAATCCCTTGCATCGGGGTGGAGTCGGGGCAACTGAAGTCAGGGCAACTGAATGGAGCTCAGTGTTTACTGGCCGGATGCCCTTCCTGTCACCAATGCAGAGTTTTCAGCAGATATTTACTCATTGTACCCAGAGAGAGGAATATCTGTCACTACCTAGGATCGAACTCACACCTTCTGATTGTGAGGCGAGAGCTCCACCTCTAGGCCACTGCACCACTCAATTAAGAAGATGAATGATAGAAAAGTCCACATGTGAAGATCCAATTAAACTGATTGTTGCTACACAACTAACTTCTTCTCAACTAACAATTAGCACCTATTTGAAGTTAAATAAGCATCAACAGTCATCATGGGAGGTTGGACATAGTTCACTTGTGGCTATGTAAAGATTCTTGGCCAATCCTTCTTTTAACTCCACTCCCAGGTTCTGCCAGTCCTTCTACAATTACTGCTTTACTAATCCCTCAGTTAGTGGGTCTATGCCCAACCCTTATAACATAGTAGTCTGGTAGGTCTTGTTTGTTCATTTATAAAACATTTCTGTGGTTGTCTAACTTTATGTGGTGACTCTGGGCAGCATACTATCTTTTTAAAGAAGACAAGAAATAGCAAGAAAGAACAGAAAAGAATAACAACAGCACAGAACACAATAAAAATCTTCTTCCTTATACAAAACCCAACCGAAAGGCATCCAACAGCTGCATAGCACAAACCATAGTGGAAGAGCCAGATTTTCAAGGCTTGTTTAAAGGCAGGGAGGGAGGGTTTGTTGAAGAATTCCAGACTCCAGCCCACCTCTTTCTCAATACATGTTTAAGTACCTGGAATACTTTTAAGTTAGATGTACCTGTCAGACCAATAGTGACATTCATGGGGTGGGGGGGTGTTTGCTAGTCTAGAGCTTCCAGAGAATATAAAATTCATCCTCAGCTGCCTCTAAACTATTCAACAGCTGAATGATCATAGAGTCTGCCAATGTCACAGTTTCTGGTTCTGAATTAGGAAAAATCCTTTCATCTGTCCTCTAGAACAGGGGTCTCCAATCTTAGCAACTTTAAGACTTGTGGACTTCAACTCCCAGAGTTCCTCAGGCAGCAAAGCTTTGAAGTCCACAAGTCTTAAAAGTTGCCAAGGTTGGAGACCTCTGCTCTAGAAGAAGAAAGAAAATAATATGCTAGCATCCCTGTTCTACCCAATCTATGCATTTGTCTATATTTATGTGGTGATTTGAAAACAAAATCCTCCCTGAAAGAAAGGTCATACCAAGGGAAGATCAGTTATAGCATAGCAATAGCACTCAGACTTATATACCACTTTACAGTGTTTTGCAGCTCTGTCTAAGCGGATTACAGAGTCAGCATATTGCCCCCCCTCCAAACAATCTGGGTCCTCAGTTTACCCACCTCTGAAGAATGGAAGGCTGAGTCAACCTTGAGCCTGGTGAGATTCGAACTGCCAAATTACAGGCAGCTGGCAGTCAGCAGAAGTAGCCTGCAGTACTACACTCTAACCACTGCGCCACCACGGTTATAAAATAATAAATAAATGCCATTGAGTATGGAAGTTTGAGAGTGATATTACAATATGTCTATGTTCAAAAGCCTTTTAAAGTACCTGTGACTATGCCAATATATTAGTAAAACTGCATTCAAAAATCATTCCTAGAGGGAATTGGGTGGGCAGTGAAAGAAGATCAGCTATAAAAATGCACAGAAAAATTGGAAGTTCCATGAAAAGATGACAAACCTCTGGAAATAAGAAGGAAGAAGATTGACTAAAAGTATTACATCTACCCTTGTTTTGGATAAAAGTAAAATACTGAAGCTGAGAAAAGGAATCAAGGGCAAAGGATGTGATTTTAAAAAAAATCTATCGCATGAATTGCTTTCATGGATTGCGGAGATTATCCAGGTAAAACAATTTAACAGTAATGATGCATATTTCAATGGCCTCTTTGGTTGAAAATGTGAAAGGAACTCAGAAGAAATATGGAAATAGGAAAAGATTTGCCTTTATAAATGAGCCAGTAGATGGGGCCTTCTGCTGGTGGATTAATAAAAATGTCTCCCATATTTGCCTTCAGTTGGATGATGCAGTTTGATAGGCTAAAAATGAGTGGAATGAGATTAAAAGTTGCTATGTTGTTATTGTTATTTCCCTTTAAAATGTTCTGTGCCCTGGCTTCATTCATCTTATCATTGTTGTGGCTTCATTATTCAGCCCTCGCAAATGGGCTTCAAGTTTGAAATCTCCCAGCCCAATTTATTTCTTGTTATAAAGGCACACAGTATTGCCCAGTGTCAAATGACAAGGGTATGTTCCCCACCTCTGCTGTTCCTTCTCAATGCCAGGTCAAAGAACCACGATGAAAGGAATCTATTCTAGTCTCAAAACATAAGGATGTTTTGTAGTTGGTTCAAGAATGATAGGGCCAAGAACTCTCTGTTATAAAAGAATAAAATCACATAAATGATCCTATTTTATTTTTCTGTGCAAACTCACTGGCATTTCCAAGCTTGACAACTTTCAGAATTGTGGACTTCAACTCCCAGCATTGCCCAGCCGGCTGGCTGGGGAATTCTGGGAGTTGAAGTCCATAAGTCTTAAAAGTTATTAAGTGGCTAAGTTGAAGTCACAAGTCTTAAAAGTTTCTAATTCAGTTGCTAATTCTGGGAGCTGAAATCACAAGTCTTAAAAGTTGCTAAGGAGTTGAAGTTCACAAATCTTAAAAGTTGCCTAATAGATCTTCTTCTAAAGTGCAGACCTGAGTTCCTCTCCACACTCTCTTAATTTCAGAATGGCAGCCACCATATCCAACATGGTTCTGAAGTTCCCTCCCTCCTGCCCAAATCTTATAGACTTGCCTCACCCTCCTCCTGCTCCAAACTTCCTTTCACTTTTGAAGAAACAGAGCCTTTTCTGCTAGAAGTTTGATAACTGAACTGTCTTCTGCTGCTGAATAGCAATAGCACTTAGACTTATATATATATCTTCACAGTGCTTTACAGCCCCCTCTAAGCGGTTTACAGAGTCAGCATATTGCCCCCAACAATCTGGGTCCTTCTTTTACCGATCTCGGAAGGATGGAAGGTTAAGTCAACCTAGAGCCGGTGAGACTTGAACTGTCGAACTGCTGGCAGCCAGCAGCCAGCAAAAGTACCCTGCAGTACTGCATTCTAACAACTGCACCACCATGGCTCTTAGAATCTGCATTCCTAGAAATCCAACAGGATATTCAAACTACTTGGCCTACATTTGATATTGAGGGAAAAGGCATATGTTACTCTATGGTCTGATGCCCTGGTCTCCATCTTCAAAGTCATTTGTTTTGTGCATGTTGGTGTCACCTGTTCTGCCCTCACACAGCTTCTGGTTTGATAATGCATTTGAAAATATTCTCAGTTTACATGTTTGGGTATCAAAGCCAATAATAACTTTTTTTAAAGGAAAACTAGGAGAGGCTTGATAGCCATATTCAGCTCTAGCATCTGGGCCTAATGAAATGCCCTTTATGCTGAGGGCATCCCCAAGGATCTAAGCCAGTAACTTGGTTATCTCTGCCCAGAGGGAGTCAATAGAGGCTGAACTAGGATCTGCTTTCCTGGCTTTCCTTTTCTGGTATCCTTAAGGTTATTCTTGGCAAAATACAACGGAATATGAGAAGAACCATAGCAATGGATTTTGACCAGAGGTGTTAGGGATATTTTCTTTTATTTTCCTTTTTTCAGCCCCATGCTCAGCTCTAAAACTCCATCTAGTGATTCCATTTCAATTCAATTCAATCTGTTGGATTCAATTTGTTTCCATTTCTTTTGAATGGAACCAGAAGAAAAGAGAAGGGCATTTTGCCTAAGGCTATGATACAGTAGTTTCTCTGTCTATAGTTCTGAATGTCATAATGAATGTTTTCTTAGCACTGCCACCACTCAGCCTCCCCTGTTCCTCTTTCAGCTTGTCATTATTTTTCCTTCTTACAGGATTCTTTAACTTGGCCTCCTAATGTTGTCTTGTTAGCAAGTATGAATAGATAAATGGTTTTTAACGGTATATACAGCTTTATTCTTTTATTCTTTCTTCTTTTTTAGCTATCATAACCACTCTATATTAACTCAGCTAGAGAAACTAAGACAGGGAAATCTCAGAGAAGTTTATATATTTGTTTAATGATCATGTCATGGCTCGAAAGTCTAAAAAGGTCTTCGTTGCTATCCTACCAAGCACTGGTCTGTGGCCCATTCTTGATTGCTGATTCGTTTACTGTTTTTTTTTTTATTGCAAAAGTTTTACAATTACATTTTCACCCCTTTTTCCCCCCCCACCACCACCCCCAAACTTCCCGACCTCCCTAACCCTCCCTAACCCTCCCCTCCCCCCCAGACTTTCCTATAATATACTCATAACTGGTAAAGAAAGATAAGAAAAAAACACACACAAAAAACCCTTAATATAACACTTATGTAAAAACTTGAACCCCTCCCTCCCCTGTATAGTTTTTCTTATTACCCTCATTACCTTAAAATATTTCTAATACATTATTTTCAAATAAAAGCTATTTGATACTTTCTAGTTTGATATTTGTTCTGAACATATTCTATCCACCTTTTCCATTCCCATTCATAAGTCTCTTGTGAACAATCTTTTAAGTATGCTGAAATCTTCGCCATCTCTGCAAAACTGGCCATCTTCAAAGTCCATTCCTCAATAGTGGGCAAAGCTTCATTTTTCCAATATTTACCTATCAACAATCTTGCTGCTGTTATCATATACAATATCAGTTTTGTTTCACCCAATGTAAAACCCTTAACTATACCCAATAAAAACAGTTGTGGAGAGAATTGAATTTTTTTCTTCAAAACATTCTGCATGACCCACCAAATTTTTATCCAAAAGGCCTTAACTTTCCTACAGGTCCACCATACATGATAATACGTAGCATCCAAACATTCACATCTCCAACATTTTGGCTGAACATTAGGGTACATACATGACAACTTTTTGGGATCTAAATGCCATCTATAAAACATTTTATAGAAATTTTCCCTCAGGTTCTGCGACTGTGTAAATTTAACATTCTGAACCCAAATTTTTTCCCACAAGAAAAAATTGTGTCTTTTTGACACAAGATCGTAAACATGAGCTTGAAAGGAGGGCAGGTTTTGAGACTGTACCTAAGGTAAAATATCTAGGAGTTCAGGTTGCAGAATCAAACATGAAATTGTTTCAAAATAACTATGAGGTGTTGTGGCGAGAGGTGCAGAAAGACATGGAGACTTGGAAAAAACTGCAGCTGTCTCTACTTGGAAGAATAGCAGTAGTTAAGATGAACATTTTGCCAAGATTTCTTTTTTTGTTTCAAATGATTCCGGTGCTTAAAAGTGATAAACAATTGAAAGTCTGGCAAACTGGACTCAATAAGTTTGTCTGGAACGAGAAAAAGCCGAGAGTGAAACTGAAAATTATGCAAGATGTTCCAGAAAGAGGAGGTCTTAAACTTCCAAACCTACAGTTATATTACGATGCAGCAGCTTTAACTTTAACAAGTGATTGGTTTGGAAGTAAAAAGGCTGGAATATTGAATGCAGAAAGTTTTGATCTTGAATTTGGATGGCATGCTTACTTATTTTATGATGACAAAGTTGATAAAGTATTTAAAAGTCATATACTTAGAGACTCTTTGATGAGAGTTTGGAAGAAGCACCGACTCAAATGGGATTATAAAATACCGTTATGGCTGGATCTTGGTCATACTTTATGGAATACAAATATAATGTCACTCGGGGGGTTTTTATACAAAGAGGTTCTTTTTACAGATGCGGGCAGATGGCAGCTGAAGACATTGCAGACACTGTTGGATGAAGGGATTAATTTAACTTGGTTACAATATAATCAATTACAATTGAGATGGAAAGAGGACCAAAAAACTGGTATTATGTTGCATGAGGAAGAATTGGTTAGACATATAAAAGAGAAAGGTCCAATGCATATCAAAAGGCTTTATAATGTTTTGCTAGAAAGGGACTCAGAAACTGAATTAGTTAAAGATTGTATGATTAAGTGGGCACAAAATTTTGAAGAACCAGTGATGTTGGAAACATGGGATTCGTTTACTGTTGAAAGTCAATCCTGAGAGGCAGAAGCTATCCATCACTTTAATATTTTCACTGTCAGTTCTAAGGCTTCTTTCTGGGCTCATTATTGTTTGTTCTTCTTTATAATTTAATCATAGTTCAATTTTTCATTGCTCCTCGATTTTCATTAACAGAGCTTCCACATCATTTGCATTTTCAGATATCAGACTAGCATGATCAGCATAGGGCAGGTTACATTTTTTTTCCTCCAGTTTTAAAATCACACTCATGTTCTTGCAATTCATCCTCTCTCAATATTTATTAATTTTTTCACACCACCTGCCTGCCAGCAACTATGCCTATAGGTTGAATAACGATGGAGCATACAGCTTTATTTCATTTCTTTGCCAGTCTAGAGTCAATCTGTTTTATCATGTTCTACCCCGGCTATGATTTCTTGCCCTATATAAAGGTTTTGCTTGAGAACAAATGTTCTGGGATTCCCATTTTCTATTGTTAGGGTAACCATTTGTTTTATTGATATGAAAATTACTCTCACAACTTTTGTGCCAGACGTTTGTTTGCAAAAAGAAAATATTGCAATATTTTTTGTTACTTAAAATCATAATACTGTCAGGGAAGAAATTGTGTTCCTTTAGCTACAAAAACATGCTAATTCAAACCATCAAGGTGCAATTAATCAGGGAAAATTGACTTCTTTTTTTTTTTTTAAATAAACTTGCTTTCCAAGCCAAGTCAGATCAACAACCAGGTTATTTATTGGCATCTGTATGCTACATAAAATCTTATTTCAGACATTAATTTTTCTTGAAAATGGACAAATGACAAAGGAATGTTAATTTTGTTTTCGGTCTCCTTGGTAGGAAATCTATTTATATGTTTCTTTTCATTCATCTTGGTATTTGTGTTGGAAAAACCTGACAGGCAATAATTGGCTGTAAGACAGAGGTCACCATGGGGAAGAGAAAGAGATGGAGGGAGGGAGGGAGAGGGAGAGAGAGAGAGAGAGATTTTTGTGAACCATCAGCCTACTGTTCAGAATGGATAGGATTTTTCTCTTTCTCCCATATGTTTTAAGAGATCCAAAGATCATCTTGCTTCTTTTCAATGAGCATAACTAAATCTGGCCTAATTTCAAATAAAACCATTCTGGTCTCTTCCTTTTTATCCCGCTTCAAGCATTGGTTGGCACTGGGATCTGTTTCACAGATCACAGCTAGTAAATTCAAGCTAATTTAATTTCTGAGCACAGGAGGGGAAAAAGCCATGACTTGCTAAATGAGCTGTTTGCTTGGTCTTTGTGGAAAACAAAGAGCCCACTATCTGGATATTTTTCTATGAGCAAAAAAATTGCTACTGTGGGAGTGCGATTTAGGTTTCTTTACAAAAAAATAGTGCAGGGATAAGGATTTGGATCAATGTTATTGCAGGTGTTAGATGCCAGGAAGAGTAGACTTGATTGTGGTTGCGGGAATGTTTCATACGTAGTTAAGCCAGTTGAGCCATTTAATATAGCTGCTTCTGCTGATGTTTAAACAACTGTGGGAACTGCTTTACGGCACAGCCCTTATTCATCTTCAGAACAATCCTAACAGGTTGAGTGTGATCACTTGTAAGAAAAGGAAAATAGAAAATGAAAAATGATCACACCTTCTCAGGTGTTGATAAAGCCAAAGTTCCGAGTATATAGTGGTTCCCTTTTTCACAAGAGTGAGTAAGTTGGAAGGAATAGTTTATAGTATAAAACAATACGTTCCAAACACATCCTACTTGTGATTGTCAGTTTTGCATTTTCTTTTCTTCCTTTTTAAAAATTTCTGGGGATCTGACTCATGACCTACTTTCTAAATGGGTGTCTCAGTAGAGTTTTTTGTGTTTGTGTGATTTCATTCATTCTTTCTCACCAGTGTCACAAGCCTGCCAAAAGCAGCTAAATGTTTCCCCAGATAACCTAGACATGTAAAATGTCTTGGTTGTCAAGGCAACCAAGAGCCCGGTGTTAAGGAAGGAAAAACAATCTCCACCTGTGTAAATTTATTACCAAACAAGAGGAATACAATACCGCCTTATTGTCATCCTTTTTTTTCAAAACCAGCCAGAGGGAATTATTCAATCCCAGCAGATTAAAAAAAGGTTTAGCGCAGCTGAGAAGTCATTTTAGGCAATTCTAGTAAAATAGACATCCAAGATTAGTTCCTTTTCTGGATTTGGGTTTGACTTCTTCCTTCTTTCCTTCTATAGTTGTAAAAAAAAAAAAAAGAAAAAATTCTGCCCTGATAATTTGCTGAAGCTCCACAGCACCTGAAGTCAACTTAGCATAAACATAGATAGCAATCGAGTTCTCGCCAGCCAGATTTCTGTCTCCTTCAATTTTTCCATCCCCTTCAACCAGTTCAGCCAAAGGAAGCAGCAGAATGCATACAGTTTTTGTGCTGAACATGGCCGCACATAGAAAGGAAGGTCTTGGAAGATTGTTGTCAAAATTTGGGTGTGGAAGCAAGGACCGAGAGAGTCCTATGCTCTTTGGTATATTCAGACATCCTTTGAAACACAGTTATGTAATTCAATGTCTCCTCTTCCACTGACTTCCCAATCTACAGTCTCCCCTGTTTTAATGATTAAATAATGTATTAAATGTACAGCATATGCTGCCTAACTCCCAGCGACTCTTGGTGGTTGTCACAGTTCACTTGGCTTCCACATTTATTTTGACTTCCCGGTCACTTTGTCTCCCTTCACTGGCTGTTCAGAAAAGGCTGTACAGTGGCTGTATTCAAGGGGAAACTGCATTTTCCTTAATGGATTATCATTCATTTTTCAGACTCTTGGTCAATAGCCATTATAACTTGAATTTAGGGGTGTCCAACTGCATCCAACATGGCTGGCTGGGGAATTCTGGGAATTGAAGTCCATATTTCTTAAAGTTACCAAGGTTGGTTACACCTGTTTTAGATCATGTAATATAGCAGTACTCTTCCTTCTAATTTTATTTTTTTCTCTCCTCCAAGCCCCCAGTTCCCCAGGTTCTGTCAAATTCAGTGAACTCACCACAACTTCTGTGAATGTGTCTTGGGAGCCCCCGGTCTTCCCAAATGGAATCCTGGAAGGCTACCGGCTCATTTATGAACCCTGCATGCCTGTGGATGGTAAGGAACTTACAGGGAGCAGATATGCAAGTCTGGGTGTGCATGATTTACTAAATCAAGTACAACAATGAATGGCAAGGGAACACACCTTGCTGTCTTAGGAGAATGTTCTAATTTATGACTATAGGACTACAGATTTAAAAAGTTAGACTGTCCATAACTAGGACCTTTTTAAAATTGTTTTTCTACATCTCAGCTGTATAAACCATCAGTAAACCCCCAGCAATAAAGACAAGGGATCCTAATAGCCATAACTTAATCATATTAAAAGATAAAGGCATTCTTCAGACAACCTGAACCCTGGTGATTGGTTTATTTGTCTGTCTGTCTGTCTGTCTGTCTGTCTGTCTGTCTGTCTGTCTATCTATCTATCTATCTATCTATCTATCTATCTCTATCTATCTATCTATCTATCTATCTATCTGTCTATCTATCTATCTATCATCTATTTTTACATTGTACCCCAATGTCAGTCCATGTAACACAAAAAGGAAAGTCGATCCTGGTGAATCAACATAATTCAACAACATAGATGTCAAATTGTAGCTCCCAATACCACTTTCTTACTGTGTTCTCACATAATACCTCCGTGTATTTCGCTGTGCCCTCAAGACCCTGCTGTTCCGCCAGGCCGGGCTATCAATGTAATGATTTTAAATTGGGTGTTTTAAATTTTGGGGGTTTTAAATCTGAGCCGAAATCATTTAATAATTTTAATTATTTTTAATTGATGTCTGTCTTTGTGCTTTTAATAGGCTGTACACCGCCCTGAGTCCTTCGGGAGAAGGGCAGTATAGAAATAAAATTATTTATTTATTATTTATTTATTTATAAAGGATTAGCATCACTGTAAAACAGTCTTCCCAAGACCCAATCCTGCCAAGTGGCCCAGTAGAATATCATGGACAATGGGGTACTGAAATCAGCCACTGCTTCTTTCCCTGGAATGGCTAGGTAGCAGCCTCATCCCCTGTGCCAGACTAGAGTGCCTTTACTGGTTATTCCCTGATCATGCTTTATTCCCCACTCTACCCAATCTCCTGGACCCATCTCACAATATGCATCTTTCTGCCTTCCAGGGGTCAGCAAAATTGTGACCGTGGACGTGAAGGGAAACAGTCCTTTATGGTTGAAAGTCAAGGACCTGTCCGAAGGGGTCACCTACCGATTCCGAATTCGAGCCAAGACCTTCATTTATGGTCCAGAAGTAGAAGCCAACATCACCACAGGGCCAGGGGAAGGTACATCAAGGAAACGGAGAGATGAGATTCCTTTCTCCATCATTCTTCACGTACTCTTAACAGACCTTAACTATTAGAATTTAAACTAGGACCATGCCCAGTAATAAACCACCACCATGCCCAGAAATACTTCCTCTATGACTCCAGTTTTTAATAGGAGCCTGCCTAATCTGAGATGCTTAAATAGTACTGGATTCAGTTTCATGTTTGAGAAAGTGTTTCTCCTTGTCTTCCAAGTCTGTTGATTAGTGTGGCAAAATCATATTTCTTCTTTCTTCATTTTTGGACAGAATGGATTAAAATGTGCAAAAGGCCTTGTTTGTAGGTGGCTGTTTTGGATATATAAGTTCCTAGAATTCTTCAAAACAGGAATATTCTTCTCAACGTGTCTTGAGTGAGCCATGCCTCCTGTACACCTCAATCAATCAAAACTTAAGCAGTTGTTCTTTACTGGTTTTATACAATCATAACATAGAAAGCCAAGAGAGAACTCCACAAATAAATATAATGGCTAATTATGCACAATATCATTGTTCTGAACTGTCCCCTGACCCCAATTTTCTAGTGTTCTCTCTATTCCTTGATCTAGCAAAGATCATTGAAAAAGTTGCCATCAACTCATGTGGCCCATGTGGGTTCTTAAAGAGAAAAAAGACATCATAGGATAATCTGAAACTACTAACGTCTAATGCCAGAGCCCATTGTGTATGTGTGATATAAGGAATCTCAACTGTAAAACGAATCTCTATTGTGCATACTCAGTTGTTCCTTCATATGTTCCAGTGTTAAGTCCAGCATTGTAAACAAGCCCTTTTAAGCTCAGTAAATGTGGATTACCCAGTATCTGGAAAAAAAATTCTCTCTGGCAGCAACTTCAGTTTTGCACATGGAATGTTTTCCCTAGCTGGCAAATGCCTATAAATAGCAAGGTATATTGTTTAATTAACCGGACGACTAACATCCGCATTAAACCAAAATGTCTATATTATAAATTCATGAATCAGCTCAATCTATGTTTTTAATGCTTCAAAAATTGCTTTTTAAATATAGCAGGTATGTGGATAACAAGAAATGAATATAAAATAGCTTACTCTGTAAAATACCATTTTTGTGGTATTTGCAGCCCACCAGAATTGTAATCAAAATTAAGCATCAAAACACAACTTTGGTAACATTTTTGTCTTTCATTTATTATTTAGTGCTAAAATATTTTATTTATATTTTTTAGTTTTATATCTGGCCTTTCATTTAAGAGTTGAAATGAAATATTCATTTCCTCCTCCCATTCCCTCCCTCTGCCCACATATCAAATAACCCTATGACTAGGTTGGGCTGAGAAAGCTTAATAGCCTTCAGCCACCCAGTGAAACTTCACGGCTGAGACTGGACTGTAACTAAATAATACATTATTTTGTAGTATTGAATTAGGCAACATCCAAACATGCTTAAAAACAGGTTGTAAAATTTAGCCCAGTAGTTCACTGATGATGTCACTTTTCATATTCCTTCTCGGCCTGGGGAAAAATGTTGAAAAAGTTTTTGAAAAAAGAAATGTAGCCTTTGAAGGAGGGGGGGAAACCTTGTCTGTTTCTCACCCAAACCATTTCTTACACTCTTATTTAACCCTAGTTAAAGCCCAGAAGAGACTTGGATCAGGACTAAGTTGTCAAAGTTGATGTCTGCTTAGAAGATGATATAATTAAGGCCACTAGAGATAGACAATGTGGAAAAGGAAATGCAAGGTCTACCATCAGCTCCACAAGAACACTGTTTCAATACTAAAGGAGCATTCTCTACCACCCTCTAAGACAGAGGTCTCCAAACTTGGCAACTTTATGACTTGTGGATTTCAACTCCCAAAATTCCTCAGCCACCATGAGGAATTCTGGCAGTTGAAGTTCACAAGTCTTAAAGTTGCCAAGTTTGGAGAGCCCTGCTATAAAGCGTGATTCTTATAGGGTTCATCTGCAGTCTTTGTGTTGCCTCATAGCATAATTTCTCCACTGATATATGATGTTGTTGTTGTTGTTTAAAAAAATGCAGGCGCTCCAGGTCCTCCTGGTGAGCCCTTCATCTCCAGATATGGTTCGGCCATCACAATCCACTGGTCGAGTGGTGACCCAGGGAAAGGACCCATCACCAGATACGTCATTGAAGCACGTCCTTCAGGTACCGATACTGGATTCAGTTCACCTTCCTTTGATTGTTTCACCCATGGCTCCAGGCTCCTTTGATTATTTGAACAGCCAGAAAATCAACTGAACTTTCTTACCTTGAGCCCCATTTCTTCCAGAAGATCTCTAAATGAGTAATTTATTTGGGTGTGTTCTTCTGCTACCTCTGGATCAGAAGTGATTGAATAATCTAGTCAAAGAAGAGATGAGATGGAATTATTATTTTCCTTATGGAAAAACTAGACAAAAATGGTAAATTAAGCAAAGGTTAGTTTTTTCCATGGGTAACATCATATATTCATATAAGGTGTTAATATTAATTAGAGCACATTAGTAGTTCTTTCATAGCACGGTTATTCTAGCTACACACATTTTGGAAATTACCTCTTCTGGTTCTTGATGACATAACAGTTGTGAGATGCTTAAAAAACTGAATATCCAGACTTGGGAACTTCCCTCTGAATACATGAAACTAATATATTTCAAATCTCTCCATAATGTGGAATGAAAAATTAAATGCACTTTCCCACCATTGATGCATTTGCCTCCTTCCAGCCAAAAATCTCATTGAATTGATTTACTTTTGGGGAGTCTTCCTCTCCAAAAGGATACTGTGACTCTGAGTATATTCAGCTTGCTCCTTTCTCCCTCTTATAAGAGGATAAGTCCAGAAAATGAAATGTTCAGCTAAAAGGGATGATTGATGAACCCAGAGGCCAGGAGCTGCCTACATACAAGGACATAAATCACCCAACTGCTGAGAAATAGACTTGGGCTTCCTTTTTAATGAAGCTGCTACAAATAACTGTCTTTCACAGACCTCAAAATGAACAGATGTCAGGGCATGGAGGTTATTAATTATCATTAAATCTAGAACGCTTATCAAAGAACATGTGAAAGACTGAGAGTACTTATCCTGACACAGAAAGTTAACAGTACCTGTATTAGATTATTTATGTGCACCTATGAATGTTGCTAATATTGTACACAGCCAAAGGAACCAAAACTGAACAAAGATGCAGCCATATTAGTAGATAGATATCATTATAGAATTTTTTCACCAAGTCGTCATTAGATTTGAAAGCATTGTATGTGAAATGAGTCATAATTGGTCTTCTGATCTTTGCACCCTGTATACCCCTGTCTTTGGATTTCCAGTTTCATAATTTTCCTTTCTAATTCCATTCTCACCTTCATTTGTCCTGAATCTCTCTCCCGACCGAACTACCTTGTACTTTCTCTTTTTATACAAATCCATCTTTACAGTTCTTTTTTTTTTCCCCAATGAAGTCATTATGGATTCTTTCCCCCTTCCCAGAGAAATCAAATTACATCTGAGCATTTCTTTGTGTTCCTCATGCTTCCTCTTCCATCCCCTTGTCTTTAACACTCCCATCAATTTTTAGACTGTAAACTCCTTGGAATGCAACCTATTTAAATGTGGATGCCACTCTGGATTTTCAGAAGAAATAAAGATCATATTGCCTCCTCTCCGTGTAATATACAAGTGGAATTTTGAAGTCTTGCTGGTATAACAGAAAGAACTACTGTACCAAGACAGACCAAGGAATCATTCAATTCAATAGAGACCATGCACCACTCATGCCTCTAAACTTTAACCAGCTTCATTTTGCTTTTTTTTTTTTAATTTAAATAATTTATATTGCTCTACCTAGTGCTTTCAGTATTCTAGTTGTTGACATATCATACAAAGGATGGCCAAGGAAAAATAAAATGTTTAACATGGGAGGAAATACAGATAGTGCTCGACCCATTTGTTTGATGACTGTTCAAAGTTACAACAGCCTGAAAAAAATGACTTATGACCATTTTTCACACATCACCATGGCAGCATCCCTGTGGACATGTGATCAAAATTTGGATGGTTATCATCAACTGGCTTCATATGTATGATGGTTGCAGTGTCCTGGGGTCATGCCTTTTGCCACCTTCTGACAAGCTAAGTCAATGGGGTTGTCGAATTCACTTAACAACTGTGTCATTAATTTAACAACGGTAGCGATTCACTTAACAACTGTGGCACGGAAGGTCATACAATGGGGCAAAACTCATTTAACGACTGTCTCATTTAGCAATGGAAATTTTGGGCTCAATTGTGATGATAGCGACTGCTTGTAAAAGCAGGAATTTAAGAAGACCATAGAAAAGACCAAGGATCTCATAAATCATATAAATATGTTTCCTACTGCCATATAGGTCAAATATACAGGCCTGTGCTAAAACAAAATCATTGGCACATGCTCTTTGTTGCTTAAAATCAGCAAAAATTCTAAAATGTTCCAGTGAGTTTATAAAGTAAATCTTCCATCAAAGACATCCCTGCACATCTTCTGTGAATTACACAGTTTGAGGAGACAACGTGATCTATATTCTGAACTGGCTACAACTGCAACTAATTAAAAGTAAATCTTCTGAGATAACTATGAACCTGCTATGCAATGACATTTTCACAACCATTGGGGGACTCTGCTCACTGCTCTTTGGAATTGACATTCCTTTTAATTTTTCTAATACCTACAGTATATATCTATTCTGCATGCAAGAATATTTTGGATAAATTGTATGTAAAATGTCAAGTATTTTTAAAAAGTAAAGATTCTTGCTGTACAAATCAAACAAATGCCACAATTAATTGTGTAAACAAATTGCTTGCATGTTTCTGTCATCATTTTTAGAATTGGGACCCTAAAGTCATTTTCCAGCCCACAGGATACCATTCTCCTATGTTTGACATGTATTTGTGTATTCTTGTGTTTTTGCATTTCATATTGCAACTTTACTGATATTTTTCTCTTCCAGATGAGGGGCTGTGGGATATTCTCATAAAGGATATTCCCAAAGAAGTGACTTCTTACACTTTCAGCATGGATATTCTAAAGCAGGGTGTCAGCTATGATTTTCGAGTCATTGCCGTCAATGACTACGGCTATGGGACGCCTAGCAGTCCATCCCCTTCAGTGTCAGGTATTAAGGATAGAATCCAGCTTCTGTCATGTCAGCATGCTTTGAATTAACCTTTAAGTAAAGGCTATTGGAAATTATGTGCTTGGGGCATAGGTATCCTTACAGGAGAGAGATTACTTGATTCCTCTGTTTTCCAGCTCAAAAAGCCAATCCCTTCTATGAAGAATGGTGGTTTCTGGTGGTCATTGCTTTGGTGGGACTCATCTTCATCCTCCTCCTAGTCTTTGTCCTTATCATTCGTGGGCAGAGTAAGAAGTATGCCAAGAAATCTGATTCAGGTGAGTACTAGCGTTGTCTCAAACCTTTTATTTGCCACAAGCAAGTGTTTTCCATTGAGGGCACTACACATCAAATATCCATCCATCTAGCCAGCCAGCCAGCTTGTGTGCCACCAAATTGGTACAAACTCACAGCAGCTTGCAAGCAATTAGAAAAAGCATCCAAACCAATTTAAAAGTCCAGGGTAAATATAAAAGTAACCATTTTAACCAATCAAAATTATAAGGTGGTGGTAACAAATTATTCCACCAAAATTTCTTTGGAAAGGTGTCGTCTTTGATAGATTATAAAACATGAGAAGGGGTGGGGCAAATCTTAATTCTAAGGGGATGGTATTTCATAAGACTGACACAGCAGTTGAGAAGTGGGACAACCTGGTCTCCATTCCCCTTATTTCACAAAAGTGTGGTGTGATCAAAAGTTTCTCCTGCCCGGGACAATTTGGATAGGAGAAAGTAGTCCAGCAGGTATCTAAATACCAAGCTATATATACTTTTATATATCAAAGCCAGTACTTTGACCCAAAACCAACTGGTAACCAATGTGGAACCCAAAGCATCTTTATAGTCTTCTTGGGATAAGTAATATCCATCAGATACCAAACCATTGCATTTTGCACCAGTTGCAGTTCCTGGGTTGCCTTCAAATGCAAGATTCAAGATGTTAGTATTTCTGTCAGCAAAATGCTGTGCAAAATAATCTCAGTGACTACACAGGAGTTCTCCCTGTTAATCCCATCCCTAATAGGGAATTAGCAATCCTAATTAAAGCCATTGATTTTGTGACCATATTAACTATATCCATTTAGCTAAATTCCTGAACCACTTCAGTGGCAAGCATTACTTTCTTGTAAAGACAAGTCACATATAAAAAAGTTTGCTGTAGGTGACCTGAATGCTTTGGAACTTATCTTTAAAAAATCCTCAAGCAATTCTTAACATAGCCAATGCAGTTTGCACGCACCTGTCAGTTTTTCCCCTCTCTCCTTGCACAAACTTCCCTAAAGGAGAACCTATTCTGTGTGACTTCACCATTCCTCTGCTGCCTTACATGAAATCCATCATGTACCACAGAGCATCATCTCTGCTGGCTGGCTTTAGTGCTCCATAGTTTTGGTCATAGTACTCTAAGAGGCCAGGAGCAGAAGTTTCCGTGGACTGTCTCTTAAAATAGTCATGTAAAGCTTTTATTGCTGGGAAGTGATCCTTCCCCAAATCCCCTTATTGGGAAGGTAAATGCTAGGAATCAGGGGTGGGTTTCAAAATCCATCGCTACCAGTTCACTCGCGGGTGCAGGTGTGCTCATGCGCGCAGAAGCATCCAGGTGGGTGAGCTGGGCCTCCCGCCACCGCCGCTACCAGTTCACCTGATCCGGGGTGAATCGGTAGCAACCCACCACTGCTAGGAATCCCAAAAGGGCTCAGCACCCATATTTCAGGATTAGGAATATTGAGAGACAATTAATGGTTTGTTTTTAATTAGGAAGTTAATGTTGATTTGTAGTAATTGAAGTAAATCCTTAATTCCATTTAGCAAATTCCAATTTACCCAAATTACCCTATATTATTCCTGTGTAAGATAAAGAAGAGGTAAATGATAAGAAATAGTATGAGAAGAATTATATTAAAATTATAGTACAAATGTTATCCTGGGTGCAATGTAAGAGATTGAAGTCAGGAAATGGTGCCTTATGTTGTGTTAACAGGGACATTTATTTCGCTCACTCGGCATAAAGCATCAAATGGCAGCTCATAGAAGGGAGCTAGGTCTTGTTTTTCACTGATGACTCACAATTAAAAAATCAGAAAGTTTAGAACAAACTTCTGAAATTTGTTCTTTGGAAGAGAAAAGAGCTTGGCAGAAGTCTCTGTGCTCTAAAAAATACTACTCCAATACTATTCCAAAATACTAACAGCTTCTGTTCTTGTTTCCTTCTCCTCTCCCCATTTTAGGGAGCAACTCCAAGTCAAATGCACTTAGCCATGGTGAGATGGTCAGCCTGGATGAGAGCAGCTTCCCTGCTCTAGAACTGAACAATCGACGCATGTCAGTAAAAAATTCCTTCTGCAGGAAGAATGGAATATATACAAGGTACCAGAGGCTTCCAAGACTCGTGAGAAGAAGGGGGTGGGGGATAAACAAATCTGGGAGCGGCCCCTTGCTCTTCCATTCAAAACAGGCTTCCTTCTGAATGACATCTCAGAGTTTCTTTGTCTCTCCCAAGGTCCCCACCACGGCCCAGCCCAGGCTCACTGCACTACTCAGATGAAGATGTTACCAAGTACAATGACCTCATTCCAGCCGAGAGCAGCAGCCTTACTGAGAAGCCTTCAGAAATCTCTGATTCACAAGTAAGCCATGCTAGTTAAGGCTAGAAGGGGAGACGGTTTGGGCTGCAATACCACAGAGAGTCTTAGGAATGTCACAAAAGCCCATTTGAAATGGACTGAGTACATGCACTCCAAAATGAATCTACAGCGATTTCAAGGGGTATAAAGGCACCCCCCAAAACAAACTTTTGCCATAGGTGATTTTAAAAAAAAACCTGCTAAATTGTGACAAAATGATATAATCAAAGGATCACATTGGACACAATAAGTATTTCACTTCACTGACTTCCCTGAGCTTGTCCCAATTGACGGATTCTACTAGGTTTATTGCTAGAAGCCTGGTCATCTGTGATCAGAAAATAGTTTTCAATAGATTGGATTGTTTGAATAGAGAAACCTGATAATTACTCACTAGAAAAAGTGATTTCCACCAGCTTTCCCACTCTGGTGGTTTTTCTTATTGTTCTGTCATCAGTTCCCCCCAAAACTAGTAACTGAGCTGGTATAGTTTTGAGACTAGATTCTAACTCCGCATTTTCTCTCTCTCCATCTGAAGCTCTGCTTAAATACTAGATTTCCTTATCTCAAGATTTCACAGCTCTCATGTAGATTTACTCTGAGGGTTGGTTATGCTCAAGTGTAAAACAGATGTCTATTTTGTATGGGGTTTTTTACCACAGCACATGCTAAAAAGCTGGGTGCCAGCAGGGCTGTTTAATACAAATTGACGAGGCCCAAAACAAGCCAGACATTAGATTTAGAGATTCGTTTTAAGGAATGGAATGCTGTGAAACAAATGGGTGTTTTTAAAAAGTGCTCATTTCCAGTTGTCCTCTATACCAGGTACATATGCTCTCTTGATTCACTTGTCAAGGACATAGTTGAGAGTGCTATTGTTAAGTACGTCTCTCTAAAAAACACAAGCTCAATTCTATATACAGGAGGTTAATCAGAGAAAGAGGTCACCCATGTCCCTAGTTCCTGGGTGAAGGGGTCATCGGACATCAACCTGCCTGTTTCAGTCCCGAGTACGAATTTTATAATATTTTAATAATACATACTGCCTTTTCCCTTAAGAGTCCAGACTGATGTTTAAAAGAGTAAGCATGCAGTGTCATGGCAGCAAGTATGTAGCGTTAACAAACTAAAACATGGGAATAATTTATCCTAGGATTAAAACGTTCCTTGAGTTGCTGATGTATGTTCCTACGCATCCTTCTGGGGAAAGGGATGCTGATCAGCGGAGGCAGCTGAGTACCACTAAGGGAGGAGTAGAGGGACATCTGTCTCAGGAACTCAGGATTAGGACACAGGCCGTCTTACAGCCAGGCCTTTCTTTTCCTTGCACTGTTGCCAATGGCGACAGGCATAGCAATTCGGAGGCTAACAGGAGTTGGCAACCCTGCCAGGCTGTAGCAAAACGGTTCCTTTGTCCTTTTTTGTTTAAGAACAGAATCTTTGCCAAATGGCCTGGCCCTCAACTAGCCCTCATCACCCCCCAAGGGAAATTAGCAGAAAGAACTGCTATGACAGCCAAATACCCATGCCAGAAGTACATCTAGGTGCAAATCTCTCCACACATATTCTTCCCGGATATCGCAACTAAATATCCTTGGAGCTATCAGCAAAGCTCTGGAATGTTCAGAGGACCTTTTTATAAACGCATCAGGTCCCAGTTTACTCAGATTAACAGAATATGTCATTAGTGTCTGAATTGTAGTGTTGTTGGGGAGGTGGGAAAAAGAATGCCCTTCCAGCAAGCTTCCAGAATTGCTGGTTGAAATCAAGGACTTTCTACATGAAAAATAATCCCTTAATCCTGTACAAAGATTCTAGTGACCATGCTGGCAAATGTTCATACATTAATGAATTAAGTTTAGACAGTTACTGTCTACAGAAACGCTTATCTCCCAAAGACAGAAATGAATGTCAGATTTAACCATGTCAACAGGAACAAGCTTCGTACATATCAAATAAGCTTACTTAAATTCAAATCTTACTGAACTTGTAGCATTTTCTTTTAGGGCATCCGGTGAAAGGGATTTAAAGAGGAAAAGATGATTTGGAGTCATGTCTGTTGTACCTGTCAGCCCCTTCTTAAATTAATTCCTAATCTTTGGGAGTGGCATGTGAGCCCAGGAGAAGATGCAGCTGCTTTAAGAACTTGCTAGTATTGGTGTCCTGTCTGCTCTCAATCACCTTTCAAATCCAGATCACTGAGCTATGCACACTTCTATTTCTGTTCTTTAGATTAGGTTTGGCTTCAGCAAACTCCCCATGATGTCAGAGAGCATCTGTGGAAGAACCTGAAAAGGCCATTTCAAAGTGCTGCGGGATTTCCTGGAGGCAATTTATGCCACAGAAAACACAGTTGTACTATTTTAGCATGATCCTTGCTGTACACACAGGACCATATAAGTGGCCCTAGAATTATAAGCATAATGGAGCCTGCCCATTACAGTCAGGAATTATGATGAACGTAAATCTTTCAACCTTTACTGTGGCAGTCATTAAGTGATTGCTGTAGTCTTTAAGACAATGCCGTGGTTGTTAAGTGAACCCATAGAACCCTCTATGGCTGATTTTGCTAGAAACTTGAAAATAAATTGCCTTTATTGGCAAAACCGTCATTAAAATGTGGTCATGTGACTGCAGGATACTGCAAATGTATGTAAATGCAGTTTGGTTGCCAAAAGCTCAAAGTGCAGTCACATGACACTTTGAATCCAGGTTATAAGTACCCTCTGGAAGGTCTATTTGTAACTTCAAACAGTCGCTAAGCAATCGGTCATAAGTCGAGGACTATCTGATGCGGTCCCAAGGTAATCTATAAAATGTAGTGTAGTAAATGTGGGGTGAAGCACATGCCATTGCTTTTAAAGGAGTAGAGAGAGGATCACAAAGCCCCTGAGACTGAGGGCTGCAGACTTGCATGACAAGTCTTCTACAATTAGTGTGGCCAGACAGTTCTGTGTTTGAAGCAGACAGCTCTCTATTGAAGAGTCACATCCAAGAACTATAAGCACAGGTTAACAGATTAAACAGGTACACAAGTCATCTGACCACAGTCTGTTCTATTATAAAGGAATAGATTGCACCACTTTTTAAATGATAATTGTTCTAATGCTGCACCCATATTTGAAATTATCGTATGCACTTCCTCTTTCTTTTAATAAGACATAACTGGCCATCAACATACAAAGCAACATGACTGGACACTGAACATTTTCGGTGAAATGTCATGACTACCTTCTTTTTCTAAAACAAGAATATATAAAAACACGTGTTAGAGCAAGAGCATTAAGATGCCACACTTAAACGGCTTAATGATTGATTTATGAGGCGAACATGCCAATTTATAATCAAAGGCTTGTTTACAGTATGATCTGGAAGTTCCTTTTGTATTACTTCATCATCCCGGCCATTGCTGCTTAGCTTCATGTATTTCTGAAATAAGGGGCCTGCACATTTCCCTTCCCATCTCTCTGTTTTAGACATTGGGGGGGGGGGGGAAGCACACAGTGTCTTTCTTTCTCTCTTTGCTGATCACCTTGGTTTCACTTTTCTCAATCACCTGCATGTCAAGACCCTCTTTTCTCCCACTTCCTTCTCACCGATGAAATTAGTGCAAATGAGTACCACCGTTGAAAAACTCTTGGAACACTAAGCAAGCTGAAACCTGCGATTTGATCTATTCCCTAGCTGGGCGGGGGGGGTGGGGGGATTCTTATGAAAGATCTCTATTGTGCTTCTGCAAGCGGAGAAGCTAAATTCAATTAACGAGAACAGAGGCAGAGTTGAAAGGAGGAAAATGTGCCAAGTTTGCCCTGCCCTGCCCAATTCTTTTTCTTTTTTTCCCCTCTATAACATTCTTTAAAATACAGATGTTCTCAGAGAATAAATATTCAGTTACCAGCAGATGACTTTTAATACTAGAAAGTTCTTACTGTGGGGAAATTTATTCTTAGTTCTGGGTTGGATCGCTCTTTGATAAGTTTTCATAAGTTACTTCTTGTTCTGCTCTCAGGTACTTTGGAAAATAGATTGAACCCCTCCCACCCCCCCTCATCTTTGTGATAGGACTTTGGGGAATATGGGCAATATGGAACATTGCTATAATGTCAGCCCCAGTCCTTCTTTTCATTAAATTAGACATACTCAATTCCTTCAACCATTCTTTTTGTTTTAGCCTTCAGTCTAAGCTTATCTTCAGCTAAAGCCTTCAGTTTTAGCTTATCTTTGTTGTTCTTCTCTGCACACTTTCTAGACTAGTCTCAACATTTGTTATAGTGTGGTGACCAAAACTGGATGCAGTATTCCAAGTGTGGTCTTATCAAGGCCTCATAAAGTGTTGTTAACACTTCACATGACCTTGATCTTAGCCTTCTCTTGATGCAGCCTAGGACTGTGTGTGTGTGTTGTTGTTGTTTTTGTGGTTTTTTGTTTTTTTGGCAGCTGCAGCACACTACTAGAGCACAGCCTCCCAAATTACCATTTTAATAGCCAAATTATTGCACAGTTTTATGCAATGTTCAATGTTAAAAGTGCATTGTAGGGCAAGAGGGTTGGATTAGGAGCAGGGAGATCCAGATTCTACTCAGTTATGGAAACCTACTAGGTGTCTTTGGGCCAGTCATTCTCAGTCTAACCTGCTTCACGGGGTTCTTTAAACGAAAGATGTAAGTGCGATGTAAGCTCCTGAAAGAATGAAAGGATTTCCATTGTAATAATGAAAAGTACACTGTTCCTTCCGAACCAAACCACAACCCATCTATAACTGTAAATATTACTTTAAAAAATAAATTTAATAGTATGTATTTGATATAAAATATTCCCAAAATAGCTAAAAATCAAAGAATACAATTATAGAAAAGTATAAAAGCCAATTATAGACAAGGTAATAGAAAAGTATAAAAGGCCAAACAAAGTTATAACGATATAGTGTAGTGTGTAGTGCATTTTTGTCTAGAAAAAAAAAATACGTAGATATCATAATACTGTGGAAAAGTTTTCTCTGTGTGATTACTTATAACTTCCCAGTTTGCTTTTTTAAAAATATCTAGAGAAATTTCACACAATTTATCTGAGTTCACAAACTGATAGATGTGTGAGAAAGAGTTTCGTATTGCCTTTATCCTGTGGTGGGGTCATTTGAAATCATACCAAGTGTGAATTTGTTCTGCCTGAAGGGCAGAGGCAGGCCCTAGCTCAGGAATTTATTTTCTTTCTTTGGTGGCTACCCAGAAGGTGATTAGCTTCTCTCTCCTCTAACCCAGGGATGTCAAACATGTGGCCTGCACAAGCCACGCCCACTCCAGCTCCGCAAGGGCAAAAACAATCCCGATACATCACAAAACGGCCCGCGATGCGATGAGGTTTGACGCCCTTGCTCTAACCGATTTTTTCCATCTCTCTTCACAGGGAAGCGACAGTGAGTACGAAGTGGATCAGAACCATCAGAAAGCTCATTCTTTTGTCAACCATTACATCAGTGACCCAACTTATTACAACTCATGGAGGCGCCAGCAGAAGGGCATCTCCCGGGCACAGGCCTACAGTTATACAGAAAGTGACTCCGGGGATCCTGACCATTGCCCTTTGTCCAACAGCACCAGTACCCAACAAGGCAGCCTCTTCCGACCCAAACCCAGTAGGACTCCAACCCCACAAACTCCAGTCAATCCACCTAGTCAGCAGAGCACTCTTTACCGACCACCCAGTAGCCTTGCCCCGGGGTCCAGAGCCCCTATTGCTGGGTTTTCTTCCTTTGTTTGATGTGTCTAAAAGAAAGAAGAAGAAGAAGAGGAAAAAAAAGGGGGGGTAACAACAAAAAAGGATGGATTTAATAATAACCATGACTTTTGGGTCCAGAAGCGTTACTTTTTCAGAAGTAATGAGAAGTTGTTGGAGACAATCAGGCATAACCGAGTTTGAATTCACTGATGGCTCCTGTTTCTAATATTGCACAGTGCTCCTCAAAGGAATTCATCTGTCTGCAGATGAACATCTGGAGCAAAATAGGAGATAAGCTTGTTTTTCAGGCCTATTGTTGAAAGAAGGGTGGAAGGCAACAGGGTAAAACTGGGAGCCTCAAAGCTAAGAGAACATTTGGTATTATAGTCACACCTCCCTGCAGATCCGTTTTCTAGACAGAGAAAAAAAAATGTAAGTTGATGTTTCTCAGAATAGTTTATCGGGGTTTGATTTGTTTGTTTGTTTTGTTCTCCAACCAAAGCTTTCCTCGGAGGGGAACGGGTTAGGGCTCTGCGAGCTGTAAATAGGAGCCAGTTGAATTGCTACAGTCAATGCTCTATATGCTAGATGCAAGGATGAAGCTCAAAGGACTTGTCAGTGTGAATACGCTCCTGGTGGCTAAGCAACTGGCCAATAAGAAACGGAGATTGCAGAGACTCACCACGGGCACAGCCACGCCACGGCAGCAGTTGTAGGGAGCCGGAACAACTTTGAAATGCTTCCCAAACGGTTGCCTACCTTTGAATGAACCAGAGGGGGTTAAGTGGGAGGAGCAGCAACCACACTCGGGACACCTTCTTCCATTCACAGCCAGAGGCTATGCAGAATTTAGCTGAGCTCAACGGTGCTGACTAGACTCTGTACTGTATTGTTTTCTTTCTGTGCATTTTGTGTGATGACGGGAGAGAGTGCATTTGAGAACGGTTGGAGAAAAAATTGCAGCATTCAAAGGAACTGTGATATTTTCACCGGGCAATCAGTGCTCTTGGTATATCTCCTCTACTGAAAGTGGTCTTCCTCTCGTATTGTGGGAGAAGTATGCATCTGCATCCAACCAAGCCTCAAGACATCTACCCCCACATGGTTGGATGGTGTCTCCACCCCCTCATGTCTTCTCAGATCCTTTTTCCCCCATTCACTTCACTGGGCAAGGAGGAAAGAAGGAAAGGGAGAAACCCTGGTCCAAATCAAATGCAATTTGAAGGAGCAAAATGCAGACAGGGGCTATATCGGGTACGAGATGCAGATGTGCTAAAGTCAATCCTGCAGAGCTCCCTTTTGTATTGGATCATTCCGGGGAGTTGTTCTTTGGCTTCATTGCGGTGTTTACCCCTCTGGTTTCAAAAGTAAAACCTCTTTTACAGATCCATGGAAGTGGAAAGTTTCTCCCCATATTCTTTTAAGGGATTTTTAAAAATAAATTATTCACAGCCCATAAATATTAGGATAAGGAGAGGGTATGGAACTGAATGAGGGGCAAAATACATTGAAAGTTACAGTTCTCCCTTTTTTGCTTTTTTTAAAAAAAATATTTTAGCGCAAGGGTCAGATAAAAGTTATTTTTGTTTCTAAGCATCTAATAGAGTATATATATATAAATACACACACACACAAACACACAAACACACACACACACAGAGTGCCTATTGAGTCCCAAGATCTGCAGCGGCCATATTTTTTTTCTAATAGAGTTTTGGGCCAGAGCAAAAAGTCCAGGAATAATTGGGGAAAGGGGGAAAGAGAAAAAAGGGTGACCATTCCACTTTTGTTGGGTTATCTTCTTTCCTTGGCTATAGCTGTCTTCATCATATTCCCTCCACCTCACCCCATGCCTTTATTTGCACATTGTTTTCCAAGCCTGGTTTACAAAGCATTGAACTGGCACATCGGGTCCTTTTAATAAAGAATCAAACTGCAGTTTGAATGGTTTTATGGTTCTTTCACCTCTTTGAACTAATCGTCTCATAACAAGTCGATCAATCATAAAATGAAATAATTTTTTTTCCAGGAAGGATCGTAAACTTCTGCCTATTTGAAGGAGCAAAATAATCATGGAAAAGGATCTTCAGGCCATCATTTGGATGCTTTGAAACTTGGTGACCTGATTTAATCCAAAAGATGATTCAACAAGCTCATAAACCTGATGTGTACCATTGAAGATATTAAGAGGCAGAGCAACTATTAATTACATCGGTGTTTTTCAAATTTGGCAACTTTAAGATGTGTTGACTTCAACTCCCAGAATTCCAAAGCCAGCCAGTTTACATTTTTCTGTTCATGATAGTGGAGAGGAAGGATTTTCTGTAGCTGGAGCTTGTCGAGAAATTTGAAGTCCAGATTTGGTAGCCTAATTCATAGACCTTCCATGTTTCCTTTAAAGACGCTATCAGAGCGGCTTCCTTGTTTTGAACAAAATACCGGTAATACGGTTTGATTCTAATATAAACCAAGATATCATAGTTGTAGCTACATATGCAATGCAGTAACTGGCAGAGCTTCCAAAAGAAACTGCATAAAAATGTTCACTAAAGGATGCAATCTATTGTTTTCAGTGTCATTTTCTATTCAAAAAAGACCATCTCAGATCTGCTTTTTTTCCAGCAATCAAACATTTACATTACTAAGAATCTCCCAAGATTGGTCGCCATTTAAAAAAAATAAGACAGCTATACAAACTACATGTTAGCCAATCACGAGGAACTTTGGTACCATCCATTCACACATAGGGTATGATTTGTTCTGACCCGAGGTGATTTCCGAGAAATTTTCAATTTATGCTTTATTAGCACACCAGTCACAGATGGGCTTAGTCAAGCCATTAGAAGGGAGATTATTAAAAAAAAAAAAAAAAAAACAGACATGTAGTCTGAGCTGCAAATAAACATTCTGAAAAAAGAGGGACTAATATGAAAGATTTTAATATTCTTGCTGACCAGGAGTTGAGTTCTGCTTGAGGATGTCTTTATTTTTACCACACATAAACAGGTTTGAATGTGGCATAGAAATCTTTCCTCAAAGTAACATTTATTTCCTGAAAAATACCCAGATTTCATATATATATCCACAGAAAGAGATATTTGAGCATATTTTAGGTTGTTACTGGGCATAGTCTTCCAGTAATATCTCTACTAACATTATACCCCTAAAGATTTAGTGTTCTTATTGCAAAAAAAACCCAATTATCATTGTAAATATAAAGAAGAAACATCATTGGTGGTGTAAGCACCCATATGTTCAGATGATCCAAATAGAATTATCCTGCATACAAATACTATAAAATCCAGAGAGGTCCCACACAAGTAAGCCAAAAATGACCAACCTTTATAGCACTCTGGCAACAAATAAATGTGAATGTAATTCAGAAAAGGGTTTAAAAAAAATATTTCAGCGTGGTTCTTGTAGAAGACAATTAACCCTTGATGAGGATTGAGGGGAAAAAATCCTCATAAATTAACACCATCATTATGTGGCACATATTGTCATATAAATATAGAGCATTCATATGCAAATTGCTTACTACTTAATATTAAGTTTATGCTGACATACCTTTGTATGAATTTGCACATAGAGTTCCGAAATGTATAGGCATTCTTCATCTCTCCTTAACTTTTGAAAAGGCAGAGACCTGATTTTTTTCCCCAAGTTTCTTAGAAGTTGTCAATATTCTCAAGGTTAAAAGCATTAATGCATTTGTTTATTACGGTGCTAAATTGGAGAATGTTTACATCTAGGAGAAACTTGATTGAACGGAGGAGGTTTTTCCAAATTTCATACTTGGTTCATGCACTGCATGACCAATTAGGTGTTCTTTTTCCCCTTCTAAAGATTTTTTATACTCAAGCTCTGATTTGGTTCATACAACTCTATGTTGCGATGGTAGGTTCACATATCACACCAAGCCAAGCCAATCATATTAAGACTTAACATGGTATATTGATCCATTCAGTGTCTTTGGAGGAAGTCATTTAAACTGTCCATCATTTATATACTAATTATGGAACTGGGTGAAGGTTTTCATAATCAGCATTGCTTCTTTTCACAATCCCTTCTTATATTGATTGAGTAATCATCACTTTAAGCCATTATATCGTTTAGTTTGGGTTTAGCTGTGCATTAGGCAAATCCAATTACTGTAGGTTGGAAACTGATTTATAGCTTAATCTATGGTACAAATTCAGCCAATTGAGGTTTACCCAACCAACCATAGTTAATTAAGCTCCTTAGCATTATATATAAAATCCTATTGTAAGATACAAGATTGTGCCTTATGTAAAAATTAACAGAGAGGCCAAAATGAGAGTCAGTTTGATGTAGTGGTTAAACAACTAGACTAGAAACCAAGAGACTGAGTTCTTGTCATGCCTTAGACATAAAGTCAGCTCAGTATCCTTGTAGAGCCGGTCACTCTCTCTCAGCCCTAGGAAGGAGGCAAGGGCAAGCCACTTCTGAAAAACCTCACCAAGAAAGTTGCAGGGCCTCAGCCTTGCAGTCATTGGGAGTCCACACTTATCGAGGGAGAGAGGTACATGAAATAAATCATGAGAAAAGGCACTTAACACATACCAGCTTGCTTACAAAATGATAGCCAGTAGAACATATTTTTTTATTATGGTTTCATTTGTTTAACCCTTCAGCCTCTTTCTAGCACTGGCTGTGTCTTCCTGAGGAAGCTATGTTAGCAATTCCAATCCAATGGATTGAAGGGCACTCACTTCCCCCAACAACACCAACAGCAGGGTTAGCAAGAGTTACTGAGAGGGCAAGGTGATCAGCTGGCGCCCTGCAGCCCGAGATTTAATTACCCATTGATGCGAGAATGAGAACGAAGTCACTGGCTTGGATAATGTAGCTGCTCACTTGAAAGAGATTAACCCAGCACTGGGGAAGAGGTAATAAAGGCTGCTCTTCAGCAGCTGCTTGGCTGACTGGTAATTAATTGGCAAGCCTGAAGCCTATTAAAGAGAAACCCATTAAAAACATCACTCTCTCTGTCCTTCTAAGGTGAGGCAAAGTTGGTTACGGTATGCCTTCTTTTCCAAGATGATGCTGAGGTTAATTGTAAGGAGAACGAGTTGTAAGTGGTAACCATCTGTAGGGAAGAACAGTGCAGTGTTGTTAGACCACATCTTGTCATTATGATGCAGAGTTTGTGGCTTTCCAGATGTTGCTGTAGGACAATTCCTACCCTGTCACCTGCAATTTTGCATTTAGCTGAAGGGTAGTATAGCCTATATCAGGGGTCTCCAACCTTGGCAACTTTAAAACTTGTTCCAGAGTTCCTCTGGGAGTTGAAGTCCTCTCTTAAAGTTGCCAAAGTTGGAGACCCCTGGTCTACATTGAGGCCAAAGACTATATGCCCTTGTTAGAGATACTAGTGTTTGTAAAATCTGATGACTGCACCCCTTCTTTCTCTTCTACCTTTATATTGGCCTCCTCTCCCAGCTTGCTGCCTGCCACTAGCATGTTAGTTCTTCCATGCCTCTTGCAAGTGTCGATTCATCTCATCAAGAAGTGGAGCAGAAGGTGGCTAATGCCATGTTATGTCAAGCTACAGTTAATTACAGGCTATAGTGGAGACACAAGCTGGTAATTGTATCCATTTGACTTCTCACCAATTTAAGCCTCTTGAAGAAAGACATAAAAATGCTCAAGGGTAGTTCATTTCTGGCTTAGGGAGGCTGGTGAAGAGCCTATTAAAGTGAACTGAATCCTAGATTTGTAAACAGTCTCTCCCCAATTCTTCAAATATGATTCATCTTTATTTATCCATTCATGAATTTAGAAGGGAAAGATCCAAATGAACAGTGGCAAGAGATCCAAAATAACATCATGGAAATTGCTGGAAAATATGTGTCATGCCAAAAAGCAAAGAGAACAAACAAGTGGCTATCTGATGACACCATCAAAATAGCTGATCAGCAAAGGGTGGCCAAAGCCAAAGGTAATAACAATGAAGTTAAAAAGCTGAATGCAACTTTCCAACATAAAATCAGGAAAGGCAAAAATAGGTAGTGAGAGGAGCAGTGTCAACATTTGGAAGAAGCTAATAGAAAGGGACATACTAAGGTCATGTTTGCTGTAGTGAAAATGATGAGATTCAGCTTTTCAGCATGGCAACTGGAACTGTTAAAAACTGCAGCAGGAATGTATTAAGTGACCAGCAGAAGATCAAGAACAGATGGAAAGAATATACAGAAGGATTCCGTAGCAGTTTGACTTGCCATCAAGATGACAACGTTGAAAGGCCAATTAAATAAAGAACTAAACATCTTGAAAGGAGAAGTAAAATGGGCCATGGAGAAATTGCCAAACTGGAAAGCCCCAGGTATTGATGGAATTCCTGCAGAATTACTAAGACCAGGGCCAGTTAACATCATCACTGCCCTGTGCCAAGAGATATGGACTACATGTCAATAGTCTCAGGATTGGAAAAGATCTGGTTTTATCCCATTAGTAAAGAAAGGCAGTGCCAAAGACTGTTCCAACTATCACACGATTGCAATGATTTCTCATGCAAGCAAAATTCCATTAAAAAATCATTAAACTGGGGCTACAGAATGTCATCTATCAAAAGTTACCCAATGTATAAGCTGGCTTTAGAAAGGGGAATGGCACTCAATATTAGATGTATTATCAAATATCAAAAGAATATATGTTTTTATCGATTACAGAAAAGCATTTGACTGTGTAGAATACAATAAGCTATGGGCAGCTTTGCATGATCTTGGTGTCCAAACCCACCTGATCAGACTCATTAAGTCACTCTACCCTTATCAGGAGGCAACAGTGAGAAGGTTTTATGGCGATACAGACTGATTCAGGATCAGTAAGGGATGTATTTTATCATCTTTTTTGTTTAACCTATATGGTGGAATGATCCTGCAGAAATTAGATCTGAAACTGTCTGAGGTTGAAGTGAAGATTAGGGGAAGAACCATAAATGATTTGAGGTAGGTAGATGATATAACACTCTTGGCTGAAAATAAGGAAGACCTGGAAAAAATGATCTGGAAAATCAAGGATGAAAGGTGAAATAAATGAGAATTATTCCTGTAAAGAAAACAACTCCTGTTGATTCAAACTGAGAAATTTAGATCTCACAAAGGGAAAGAAGTAGGATTGAGTTTTAACATCAGGAAAACAAAGATAACGGCAACAGCTTCAGATGGACATGAGATGTTTAATGTCAACAAGGAGGAAACTAAATTAGTTCAAGAATGTATCTTCCTTGGATCCAAAATTGGTCACAATGGCAGTTCTACTTCTGAAATAATAATACAGGATAACCTTAGGCCACACTCCAATGGTTAACATGAATAAGATCTGGAAAAGCAGAGATGCTGATATAAATATGAAAAGCAGGCTAGTTAGAGCAATAGTCTTCCCTATAATGATGTATGAGTTTTGAACACTAAGAATGGCTGATCGAAGAACAATTGACGCCTTTCAACTATGGTGCTGGCATAAATTACTGGTATACCATGGATAGCCAGAGTAACTAACAGAGAGGTGTTAAATCTTATAAAACCAGACACATCACTAGAATCTAAAATCATGAGATTATGTCTGATTTACTTTGCCAAGTTATGCGTGCAAATTTATAGGAGAAGGCAATGACGCTAGGAATGGTTAATGGAACTAAGAAGAAGGGGCAAGCAAAGAACTTGCCTTGATAGCATGAAATCTCACCCAAAGTTGAACATACAATAATTGAAAGAAGCTGTGCTTGACAGGATAGCATGGAGAGCAGTAGCGGGTTGCTACCAGTTCGCCCTGGATCGGGCGAAGCGGTAGCGGAGGCGGCAGGAGGCTCTGCCCACCCACCCAGACGCTTCTGCACATGGGCAGAAGTGTCGTGTGCGTGCATGAGCAAACCGATAGCAACGGGATTTGCAACCCACTACTGATGGAGAGCACTTGCCTATAAAGTCGCCAAGAGCTGGACACAACTAAATGGCTAAAAACAAACAATTCTTCAAAAAGGCCAAGTGATGGGATGCACTTTGCTTGAGGTTAGCCCCCACCCCCCCACCCCCCACCCCTCTCTGTTATTCTGTAAAGCAGGTGAGCTCTTTTCAGGCTCCTAGACTAGCCTGTAAAAAGCTTTTGTGGCCATTTTTAACTCCCGTTAACTTTAAAAAGTGGATTCCCTTAAAACAGTGGCAGCTTTTCTCACATACCCAGAGGGAAGCCTGAAAAAATAGAAGTGTGGGGTGTTTAAATGGGAAGAGACGCTCTGTATTCCTGAAGTGTGGAAGCATATAGAGCCCAGCTGGATAATCCCTGGAAATAGTTAAGGCTGGCAGCTTGAGCCGTTTTTCTCTTAATTTTTTATTTTATGTAAAAGATAATACAAAATCCAAAGAAAAAAATAAACACAAAACAAAACTAGACAAGAACATTTTTAAAATGTGAATTAAAAGGACAAAAACAAAAACACAGCTGTTTCGAGGAGGCTTTTGCATAAGAGCAGCTGACCTGATACCCTGAAGCATTAGGAAAAACAACGAATGCCAAAATGTACTGGTTGCTTAAGTTGGAAAGCAAGGCTTCTAGCAATCATTTATATACAGCTACAAATAGATGCAAACAGTTGCAATGGTTATATTCATGCTCCATGCTAAGCCATTATTTTAAATTGCACTTTTTTTTAATTAAGCCACAGTTCATATGTTGCAGTTAGCCAAAACTACAACATGTGAATGCTATCTCTGTGAAAGCTATGATACTAGTTTTCTTGCCCGAAAAACCAATGGAAAATTTGTGACGCAGAATAGCAGGAGTTGAAAGCGGGGGAGGGGCAGCATCCTTTTGGCAGCTTAAACAGGCCTCCCAGAATGGTCGTTGCCTTCTGTCTTCTTGGAATGGAGCTAAAGAGGCAAAATGGATTCATTTCACATCTAATCTTCCCCACTAAAATCCAAACTGGATCCATGGCCCCATCTTTTTTTGGAATGCAGTGCTTGACTTGTTATTCAAAACCTGGAGCAACCCTCAAGACAAATGAGCTTGGCCATTCCTCTTCCAAAGGATACAATATGGTTGTTTCAAATACTGAAGAGTCCCTTGAACATCAACGGAAGAATGTTTTTGGTGGCCTCCTTAAACTCAACAGCATTCTTCTCTAAATATACAAAAGTACTTTGCATGCTAAATGGATGTAACTAAATATGTGTGTGTGTGTGTGTGTGTGTGTGTGTGTGTGTGTGTGTGTGTGTGTGTTTTCTTCTAGCCAGGTTTTCCCTACCTAACCAAGGTTTTTCTGCAGCACAGCTCAGTAGAATCACATCCACTCAATTCTGGGCTTTTTTCTTTTCTAACAGGTAGCAAGCTCTTCCTGCTAGGGTCTCCCACCTAGCAGGAAGAGCTTGCTAGCTGTTAGAAAAGAAAAAAGCCCAGAATTGAGTGGATGTGATTCTACTGAGCTGGTGCTGCAGAAAAATCTTGGTTATGTAGGGAAAACCTGGCTAGAAGAAAAACACACATAAACCCTACGAAGAAGTAAGAAAATATATATATATATATATATATATATATATATATATATATATATATATATATATATATATATATATATATATATATATATATTTATTTCTTTTGATTCATAGGTATAAATGTGCGATATTTTTGCAATCAGGGTTTTTTCCTATGTTAAAAGATGTTAAAATGGCCATGGTGGGATGAAATCTCTATTCATCGCTTTCAGGCCTGTCAGACATTTTATGTTGTTTCTTCTGAGACTTATGGGAGACTGGGATAGCACTATTTCGGCCTTTTTAGACCTCTTCAGCCAGACACACCCATATTTTGTGACTCCTCCCTGTAGAGGTCAAATATTTATTTCTTTTGATTCATAGGTATAAATGTGCGATATTTTTGCAATCAGGGTTTTTTCCTATGTTAAAAGATGTTAAAATGGCCATGGTGGGATGAAATCTCTATTCATCGCTTTCAGGCCTGTCAGACATTTTATGTTGTTTCTTCTGAGACTTATGGGAGACTGGGATAGCACTATTTCGGCCTTTTTAGACCTCTTCAGCCAGACACACCCATATTTTGTGACTCCTCCCTGTAGAGGTCAAATATTTATTTCTTTTGATTCATAGGTATAAATGTGCGATATTTTTGCAATCAGGGTTTTTTTCCTATGTTAAAAGATGTTAAAATGGCCATGGTGGGATGAAATCTCTATTCATCGCTTTCAGGCCTGTCAGCCTGAAAGCGATGAATAGAGATTTCATCCCACCATGGCCATTTTAACATCTTTTAACATAGGAAAAAACCCTGATTGCAAAAATATCGCACATTTATACCTATGAATCAAAAGAAATAAATATTTGACCTCTACAGGGAGGAGTCACAAAATATGGGTGTGTCTGGCTGAAGAGGTCTAAAAAGGCCGAAATAGTGCTATCCCAGTCTCCCATAAGTCTCAGAAGAAACAACATAAAATGTCTGACAGGCCTGAAAGCGATGAATAGAGATTTCATCCCACCATGGCCATTTTAACATCTTTTAACATAGGAAAAAACCCTGATTGCAAAAATATCGCATATATATATATATATATATATATATATATATATATATGTTTTCTCAGGTTTTCGCGGGTGTTTGTATGTAGGTCTTTGGTTATTCGGGTCTTCTCCCACGTAAAATTGGAAGTGTCTTGGCGACGTTTCGACGAAGTCTCATTCGTCATCTTCAGGCTGGTGTTCTCGGCTTCGTGCTTCCAGGAGACTAAGCTGAGCACAACCAAGCCCCCACCCAAACAGAACACAACCCCAGCCAATCAGAGCACAGCCAAGCCCCTAACCAATCAGAACACACCTCCACCCAATCAGAACACAGCCAAGTTCCCACCCAATCAGCTCACACCTCCACTAGCAGTTAAAAGGAAGAGACAGCTGCGATCTCACATTGCTCCCGGAAGCACGAAGCCGAGAACACCAGCCTGAAGATGACGAATGAGACTTCGTCGAAACGTCGCCAAGACACTTCCAATTTTACGTGGGAGAAGACCCGAATAACCAAAGACCTACATATATATATATATATATATATATATATATATATATATATATATATATATGTATGTATATGTATATATATACACACACACACACACACACACACACACACACACACACACACAATAAATAAATATATATTATGTTCTCCTAAAGTATATTAGCAGAGAAATAATATACCGGATGGCAAAAATCTATATTTTTCCTTTTATAACAAGAGGAGAATCTCTGAGGAGTCAAGAGCCAAAATCCAACTTCCTGATCTTCTGGAGGACTAGAGATGGCCATCTGTTGATGCAAAAACATTGTAAGTAGAGAAGGGCATAAATTATGCAGTGGGAGGTTGGTCAGTGTGTGTCTATGTGAATGGGAAGCAAGCTGTTTCCATCTCTATCCTTATAATCCTTGCAAACCCCCCAAAACAATCCCCAAATCACACCTGAAATTCAACCTCTTACCACTGAATTTCAGTGGTGGAAATTGGAGTGCTGGGAGATGGCACTCTCAGTGGCCCAATGTTAAGGAAACAACTTGAAAGCTTTTATTCGGCTAAATTATGTTTTTCTTTTTATGATATTTTAAATATGTGTTTTTCTTAAAAATAATAATAATGTAGAAATTGTATTGTAGTACACCTTTAAAAAAATCTATTTTAGTGAGCATAAATGATATATTTGTGATTCTGTATTGCAGAGGGAGAAAATTTTATAGTATGAAGCATGTTACTAATTTAACAATTGCAGTGATCCATTTAACAATTGTGGCAAGGAAAGTTGTAAAATGGGTCAAAATCACTTAACTGACTTACTTAGCAACATAAATTTTGGGCTCAAATTGTGAAAAAAGGCCTCCCCCCTTTTTTTTTTAAATCTGTAGATGAGCATTCAAACAGACCCCATCTATGTTTCCCATGTCTGATAACTTAGCCCATCCCTGCCCCACAATTACTTCCTAACACAATGGATTTTTATTTGAAAGGATGTCTTTTTAAAGCCCCAAAATTGGAGGAGAGACTATTTTAGGTCCTAAAAGTTGGCCATCAAAGAGCTATTTCCTACTAATAGTAGAAGTTAGAAATCTGAATATGTAAACAAAGATGAAGTAATTTGTTTAACTGAATAATGAATATTGAATAATTAAGTAAACCCTAAGATTATTTGGAGGTTAATGGTTACAAACGTGGTGTTTACTTGATGTTTCTAATGTTTGATATTATGATTAATGGATTATAGATAAAATCGAACAGAGGGCCTAATCAAATAACGCAAAATTCTCAACAAGGATAAGTGAAGATGAACATGAATAGGTTTTGAGAATAATAGTCATAACTATTGTGAGTATAAAATGCACTATCTGTATTCAACAGAGATTATAGAGATTGTACCTAGACAGTATACTGTTAGTATGAATATAGAAATTTTATACATAACCAAGAAAATTGTACAATAATAATAATAATAAAGAGCTATTTCCTACTAAAATTCACAAACTGAGTGTGCTGGATGGTGTCACCGATACTGAAGGTTAAGCTACTATTGGAAATTACTATCAACTACCAATGTAGGACCTTTCAATGGATCCTACAATGAAGCACAACAAAGTCTTTCCTCACCTTTTACACATCCCCACACTGGATTTTGTTACCTGCTATGATGGTTTCCACAGAGAATTCACCTTAGGACAGTCCCACACATGGTCCTCTCTGCCCCCTCACAACATTGTCCTAGTCATGGAAAATACAATACAAAGTACATGGGGCCACTTGCCTCATGAGACGATTCTGCTATGGATTTCTCCCAGCTTCATTTTCTTGTAGTTGTATATTTCCTGCCAGTGTTTAGCAACTAAGTTCGTTGTCTCCCCATCCTCTCTTTACTTCCATGGGGGAATAAAGTTCCCTGTTATTTGCACTGTTTATTGCACATACAACATATGGAAAGCATATTTTTTCCTCCCAGAGCTATAGTTCAATTTTGGAAATGCAAGGTGAAGAAAACAGACTTCCAGCTTCCCCATTATGAGCAATCAAAAATATCTGATGGTTAATATACAGTATATGATTAGGATCAATCCCCTGCTTCAGCCGGGTACGTTCCAGTGAAAATGATGCTCACAAGAATTTGAGAAAAAGCTAGTTAGGCGTCTTGGTGGATGGGGGGATAAAAAAAAAACCTTGACATTGAGGTCAATCTGTCTGGAATGATAAATTCACAAAAGAGACAGAATTGCACAGGGGAGAAAGAGGGGAAGGGAAGGGAAGCAGCAAGAAGATTGAAGAGACTGGAGAAAAAAGAAAGTGAATCTGAATGTCTACTTTGTATTTTCCTGGACAGACAGAAACGGCACATTTTCTTCACAGATCCAGAGTAGTCAGACATTTCTCATACATTGATCTATATGTGGATGAGTTTAAGGGAAACGGAGCCAGTTGCAACTAGGACAATCCCAATGGACATACCCCAACCTATTCCAGAGTCTGGGGGGAAAGACAGCTCTTCAAAGCTGTTTTAGGACAACAGGGTTGGGGCTGTTTGAATCGATGGAGGAAATGCTACTCCAGAGGACAACCACTTCAACAGAGAAAATATTTCCTAGCCTGTCTTTGGCTGCTTTTTTTTTCTAATTAAAAAAGAAAAAAGAAAGAAAAAATATCTTACAGAATGGGCAGAAATTAAAGGAAAAATACAGTCCCTCAAATAAACAGGTCCTATGCAACAAAGGGCTTTGTAGCTGACATCCAGAAATTTGAATTGCACTCAGAAGCTCATTGGTAATCAATACAACTTTTGTAGCAGAGGTGTTACCTGGGCATACCAAGCCACACATAGCTGTTTGTGCCACTGTGTTCTGGACCAGTTGTAGTTTCCAGGGCAGTCCCATATACAATGCATTGCAGTAGTCCACATGTAAAGTGATATGGTCTGTGGAAGGATGCAACCTCAAGTCCAGGAGAACCCTCAAATTGCCCTCCAGTTGCATCTGGGAAACTATAACCACATTCAGAACTACAGATGGAGAATCTCCAGTTTGTTCAACACATTAAGATGAAGCATGGTAAATTAGTTAATTTATTCCTGATTATTTAGGTATAAGTAAGTTGTTATTTATATCTAATAAAGAAGAAAAGTGGATTTTGTTGAACTCTTCCTAGGAAGCATGACAGTGGTGAGAAATGTTATAATGTAACTAATAGCCTATCCCCAAAAGCGTAAAATATGTGACCCCCAGTAATTCAGATATGCTATTTTACTATTCCTCACCCCCACCCCCAAACTAATATCTGAAACCCCTCAATATTTGCTGGTGTGAGATTATTGAATCTGGAACCCCAGATAAACCCCACATGTGTCCCACCCATCAGTTTCTTCACACATCTGTGTCAGGATGGGAAAATCTTCCATGTTTGCAGCACTGAAAATGTAAGCAAACATTTAAGAACAACTAAGATGCTGGCTAAGGAAATCAAGATTACTGGGGGTGAGTCCAAATGAAGAAGATCAATTAGGTCATTCAAAAGATGGTTGGCATGTCTTTTGATTGGTGGTGGGGGGTTCTATGATGGGGAAAATAAGTGGTGAGGGGAGTATCTCTGTTTGCATCTCTATTTCCCACAGCTATGTGATCAATGCTTTTGGGAGGTGATCAGCTGCAGAGGCTTACAGAGGGAAGCTGGATGAGTCAGTTGTCTTTGAGGATCAGCCTGCTGGGGGTTAATCAACCTTGACAGGCCTGCTGGGTTTTGCTTTGTGATTTGCATATTTCCCAAGGTCAAAGACAGCCACTAACCAACAATGCCACTTTGTCAGGCATTGGAAGGAGGTAGCAAATAGCTTCTCCTATGTTTTGCATCAGTGCAGGAGGCCAACATGTAATTGTTTGCTTTCATCTGGAGGCTATCTGTATATTCAGCTCCTGTGGCTTATGCAAGAGGGTGGCAAATGACAATGTGCTGTCAAGTCAATGTCAACCCCCAGTGACTCCGTAGATAGGCCTTCTCCAGGATGAATAATGACGGAACCAAGCCACAAAATCTAGTGAGCTCTTCTGAAAGTTACTGCCGTCCAGCAGGGGGAAATTAGCACTGTTTCAATCAATAAAGTTTTTAACACTTTATATGTAAATGTGGAACATTCAATTGCCATCCTTAAGATGCCTGCAGATGCCTGTGGGATGCGGGTACGCAGTTTCAGTGCATCTGAATTGAAGCCAGACACACGGGACTACACCAATCCCTATAGGCTCAAGCAATAGATCAGATGAATGAAAGAGTAGTCTAAAAGAATAAACCTTTGTACAAGAAGTTTGCTAGCTATTTTTAAAGGAAATAGATCTGGAGCAATCTTTGCAACCTTTTCTATACTCCCTCCTGTGTCTTGTTACTCCAAACGAAGGTGGCAAACTTTTCTACTGATTTGCAATGACTGAATGAAAAAAGTCTTATGATTTAAATTTTGGATACACTTACCCATTCAAAACATTTAATCCTCATCTCACAAGAATTAAAATGAGAAGGAAACGTCTGCTCCTGACACACCTACACACCCAACAGCACACTCCCACTCTGGGTGGCCCTCAGTAGATGCCACAGGAACAGTAATAATAAGCATAGCAAAAATAATGGCAATAACAATGGCAATAACAACATTGATTCCTCTGGTAACAGAACGATTATCCACCCATGCCATGAACCATAGTTTACAAGCAGTTGGCTTAGTACAGGTTATGAGAAAACAGCCAAGTGTAAAAGTTCTTGGTTCCTTACCATAAACGTGTAATGCAAGGTTCAGACAAAGGAAAAATATACAGTACAATGCTAAAAAATGCTTAAAAAATTATTAATCATTTTAGAAAAATGATAATCCTTTAAGATTATCTCCTATCCTAACTGAGCAATTAATTTATTTCCTTTATTCATTTATTTATATCCCATCTTTATTATTTTCACAAATAACTCAAAGTGGCAAATGTCTATGGAGATTCTCAGTCACCCAGGTCATGGTTATCCCAAAGGTGCATTTTTCAAGAGGCAACTGGACGTTCTGGTTATTCTTTGAAGACATTTCACTTCTCATCCAAAAAGCTTCTTCAACTCTGACAGGATGGTGGGGAATGGAAGGATTTATACTCCTTGCAGCTGGTCATTTGCATTCTTTTAGTGAGTTGTTAAGGTCACCTGGAGATTTATCTGTGTCATCAGGATCAGCTGATTTGCATCACTCAGGGACTATAAATCCATCCATTCCCCACCATCCCGTCAGAGCTGAAGGATCTTCTTGGATGAGAAGTGAAATGTCTTCAAAGAAAAACCAGAAAGTCCAGTGGCTTTTTGAAAAAGAACCTTTGGGTCAAGGTGGCAAACATATCCAAAAACCTTCCTACTCCTATTTTCCCTACAACAACCACCCTGGGAAGTGAGAGAGAAAGACTGGCCCAAAGTCACCCAGCTGGCTTCCATGGCTAAGAGGAGATTTGAACTTACGGTCTCCTACTTTCACCTACTAGAGGTGGAAGGCCTGGTGCCTTCACCTCTAGACCAAACTATCTCTTTTAGTTATAATAGTCTAAAACTCCCCCACAGTCACTGGAATGGGGGGAAAAAACCATAAAAAGCAACTGATGTTTCTTTATTCTAAAACAAAACAAAAATTATTTAAATAGAAACTTCTCTATTACAACACAAAAAGCTGTTTGTTGGAACAAAAGTGATAAACCTTGTTTGAATGGAAAAGAGAAAACTGTAAGTGCCCCCAAGGATTTTTACCCATTGCATTTATTTCTAACTTTCCTACAAAAACATTGAAGCAATATTCTAGGAGCTGTTCAAGAATCCTGAGGAGCAGAAGCACTCCTGCAATGAGAGAGTTGACTTTGGGCCAGTCGCTCTCTCGCAGTCTGGCCAGCCTCATAGGGTGGTTGTGGAGAAAATAGCAGGAGGAAGATCTGTTGGATAGGTTAATTGCTCTGAGTTATTTGTAAAAATAACAACAGATGGGATACAAATAAATAATAAAGCCTGGAATTGGATTTCTGCTGTTGCAGAATTCTCAAGTGCTGTGTAATGTTACTATGGTATCTATAGTGTTGGATTAGGAAATTGTTGGACTATAGCCAATTAAGCTAAATCTGTAAAACAATAGCTAGGTCAGTTACCCATCACTTTGATGCTACCTTCAGAATGCTAACTATCCATCTGGCTAGAACAGCAACCAACTTTGCAATAGTTAATTGATCGATGTATACTATTATACTATATATCTTATACCACATACATACTATGTAATGCATACTATATACTAAATTTGGATGGCCCAATTTGGTTTCAATTATCCATGTGACTGGAATAGCAGCCAACCTTGGCAATAGTTAATTGACCAACATATACTATACTATTTTCATCTCTCTCTCTCTCTCTCTCTCTCTCTCTTTCTTTCTCCCCCCACCCCGTCTCTCTCCCTCCCTCCCTTTTTGTATAACTAGCTGATCACTTAAAACATCTGGGGGAGATTTTTTTAAAAAGGCCAATCAGTAAGAAAACATAATTACATATTAATCACCATCTCATTCTTTATCCAGCCAACCAATGAATTAGAATGCCTGACTCTAAGATAATAAAAAACAATGTTTCCACATTGTGCATGATGTCCCACTTGAACAAATAGCTACGTTATGTTAAGTTTATTTCAGCTTAGCTCAGGGCTACAAAGTCTGTTCTGTAAAGAACCAAGCAACTGCTAGATAGAAACAAAGTTTTCTGTATCTCTTTGCTGTCACTTGGATTTGTAGATGTACAGTAGTTTAGCAGGACATGTAAAACCATGATTTATGGTTGAATGTATAAATACTGCCAATTTTAAATTAGTCAACAAGTTTAACAAATTAACAATTTTAATCAACTTGTTTAAAATTATGACTAGGCACTGGCTACCTTGAGCAAATCACAATTTAACCAATTGTAAGTAAACCCCAATAGATTTGCTCAGTCAAAAGCTTCTTTTGCAAACTACAATGGTTGACTTCAGGCAACCTTCCCCACTGCCTTTTTCTCAACTGCATAACATCCTAGGTGTGTGAACCAAGTCAGCATCCCTGAACTAACTTCCCTCTTAGGATAATTACTAGAATAAACTCAAGCATTCCACCAAGTTCATTTGAGGATTCAGCATTGCAAACTAGGTGGAAATGACTTCCCTATTAACAGCCTTTTTAGACTCTGGTGCTGTCCTGAACAGCATGTGAAATTACATTGTAGGAAAATTGAGTTTATTCAACATGTTCTGAAGAGCACATTGTCTGATCAGCGAGGAAGATAATAAGGAGAACATTGTTTGTCTGTTGGAAGCCATTCGATTTCAGAAATCTGTTAATGAGATGGGAAGAATACATTTCTCTAATGGGTCTCATTTGTGGGAGGAAGAGAGAAAAAAGTAATAGTCAGTCAGTCCCCTGATGCTACAGTTAAACTTTTCCTGTGGCAAGTGACTTTCACATCACATTCCCCCAGACTGAATCCGATCTGACCAGCCGGAAAGCTCCCTTCAACTGCACTAGAGTCCTTCCCATCACAATGCTACATCATCATCATCTTCTTTGCCAAAAGAAAACGCCATCCTCAAACTGGAAGATAATTTAATGTGTCCTCGGAATGGCTGCAACACCCCAGGTGATGGCTGTGCTTGTGAAGGCATTAGCAAGTTCTAAAGAAAGAAGTGGAGGTGGGAAATATCTAGGGTTTTATCTAGGGCATTTGAATGCAGTGTCTTAAACCATCCAAAGTTCAAGAGCAAATAACCATCCAGAAAAGCAAAGTGAATGATTAAAAAGTATCGAGCTGCCGTATACCTTGCAGAGCAATGAAGGAATGAATTACCCTTAAACGGACTGTTGTGTAATCTGGAATGCATATGGTCCAGGTCCCAAGTACCTAATTTAAAATCCCCTTTGGTCCAAACTAATGAAAATGGATGCGATACCACATGACAGCCATGTTCCTTTGTTTGGAAAATGTTAATAACGTTTTCTAGTTATTAAGCAACCCAAATTTCCTGTGTTTGGACTAGAAGACTGGTCATGCTCTCTAGCAGAGCTTAGCTCCTCAGGGCAGGGCAGAAGTAGTTCTGAAAATCCACTTTATTGATCTTGGCTGTAGGAACAGAATTTTGTAAGCCTGACAGTGTTTCCCTTTCTCATATTAGAGGTCACTTTAAATTTCTTTCTAATGTCTTTTTCTCTTTTCAGGCTTAATTCATGTTTTTGCTAAAGGCTGTTGCATGCCTTCTCCAAGGTCATTTTTGCAGTTTTTTACCCAGGAATATCTGTGGGGTGTGACAGCCAGTTTCAGATAGTTGTTAAGGCATCAGGTTGTAAAACTGGGAGAGTAGGACTTCTAGTCCTGCCTTAGGCCCAAAGCCAGCTGTGTGACCTTGGGCCAGTCACTCTCTCTCATCCCTAGGAAGGAAGCAATGACAAATCACTTCTGAAGAACACTTGTGTTCATTTATTCCAAATTATTTAAATTCATTTTAAATCCCTGACATACAGCTTCTATGTAAATAATCCTTTTTGTCATAACTCAATTGATTTCAAATCAGGACACTGTGATTAAAAAGTACCACCTTGAAATTGTCAATGTTTCTTGCAAAAATCAAATCCAGAAGCACACACAGATAATTGATTCAGCTGGATTCATTAACTTCTTTATATACATAATAATACATGAAGATAAATGCACAATACCAATATAGAAAATTCTTCCAGGAGTTACAAGCAAAACACAAGGCAGGAGAGAACAGTTAATTTCATTTTCAGCAGAGCAGACAGCATGCACAGACTACTTTCAGTTTCGTTTCTCTGCACAGACTCAGTTCTGTTTCAGCTCCCATTGGCTGACTTAGTTGCTATGCCTATTGATTGGTTGACCTTGCTACCATGTCTTCCCAGTCATGAATATTCTAACAGAAATTCATTAATGCTACTTATTATTGTTCCTTAAATTTAGTTTACAGTGAGGCTACTCGAGGTGGCTTAAAGCCCATATAAGACAGATAAAACAAAATGCTGCTTGTTTCCCCACTTCTTGAAAGCGTTTATGAGTTGACAAAGTAAGGAACAACAACTCATGCTTATTAGTGTATCTGTGGCCTACAAAGCAACAAGTTCACTGGGCACTGAACAAGTTCCACAGGCCCTATTCCTATTCTGAGAAAGCCAAAGGTCTGATCCTTATCCTTCTTCAAGACAAGGTTAATGATTTCCTACCCCAGTGTTTTTCCACTGGCCTTGAGAAGCCTAATTTGAACCAAGGTATCTGAAGTATTTTCAGAGCTCTCCTTTGCCTGCAAAAGGAACTGATCTGAAGGATCTTTAAATAGGCTCCTGTCCTCACAGAATAGTGATTAGCCTGTGCCTAATTTCCCTGCCACATCCAAGTGATTTGAGGATTAAGATAGGTTCCTATCCAGGAGGCACTTTTTCAATTTTATTGCAGATTTATTCTGCCAGGTCCAAAAAGCCCTGAAAGTTTACCCTAACGCTTACCATTTCTCCATCATTCTAGCCCAGGAGACTGAGTCTAACCTCTGCTCTTTTGCAATTCCTGCAGGTTTGCATTTTCTATGGTGGCTTAACAAATGGCAGCTCTTCCAGATAGGAGTTGATTGAAGTTGTATATCAAGCCTTCCGCTCATCAGAGAAGAACAAAGAGGGAACCAGAAGAATTGCACCCAGCAATGGGCAGGAGCGTTGGACTGGATAGTCTTTAAGATTTAAGATTTCTTTTTACATTCTGTTATTTAGAATGTAGCAGAATGGCTGGCATACTGTTTAATCCTATCATTTTCATGAATAAAATAAGGATCAAAAAGCAGGCCAGTTCTGCCCAGTCCATTATGAAACCTTTGCTGATATTAAAAAAATTTCCATAGGAAAACCCGAGAGAATATTAAACTTATACTTGATTGTGAGCTCATCAGATAAGTAGTGCTTCTACATTTGAATGGAGATATAATTAACATAAGACCCAACTGGAGAATCTTGACCAAAAGTCTACTCTAAGGACCAGTGCTACATAATTGTTTCCATTTATGGCTAGTAGCATGATTTTATTTGTTTGATTGTTTGGTTTTGAATAGGTAGAACTGTTGTTAGTTTCAACAGAATTATCTCCAGCTTAGTGAGTATGTGGACATATGCTACCCTGACCACCTTTTTCACTCAACTTGCAATAAATTTATAGAATTGACTCGCATATGATAGACAGATTATATGACGTAGGATTCTGAGTCTTTTCCATCTTTATTGATGGAAACATCAAATGGCATTTTAAGAACAAATTGTGGGGCCTTTTGCAAACTGGCTGCTATTCACATCCATTTGCTAGAAGGAAAACTGGTGGACATGATTCCCTCAACTGCTGCTAACCCTAGAGCATACTCATTATCCCTCCCACTGCACTTGGTCCATGTGTATGTGGGTTATGTGTACACATACCAATAGTCAAGGAGTTTTGATTCCAGCCAAAGCATACAACTGCACCCGCCCTCCAGTTTTATTTTCAAGAGGCATTTTTGATATAAAGATGATCCTAGAAGTTAGCACTGCTGGCAGCATGCTGGCCTCTCATTAAATTTCTTTTCTAAAAAAATCAATCATATTTATGTTAGTTTGATGGCAGGTGAAGTTAGTAGATGTAAGCCAGATACTGAAGATCAACACTGGAGCAGACAAGGGAAATTCCAGTTTCACTGGCAAGAGGGTTTTGAATATCAGAGCTTAGGGACAAATCAGAGGTTATCCCATTCTTACTTGACTAGCAAGATTTCCATATAAAGGAATACTGGCTCAGAAGGACTTTGATCCTGATTACTGCAATTCCTCTACTTCCATAACTAACTAACTAACTTCAGGTCATCCCACTTAAGCTTCTGCCAATTGGCAGAATTCTCATTTCCAGATACATCAATTGTCTGAGATGTTCCTCTGGAATCAGTCTTAGTATTAAATACAGACAGCACCATTTTGCCCAGTTGGAAATACAGATGGGACCATTAAAAGCCTCCTTCATCAGAGCAGAATTCCCTTTTTGGTATCACACTGGGCTGCTGTCCAAGCAGAGATGGAAGATTATAGAATATTTCTGGCAAAACTCCACAACCTGAATGTTCGATCAAAGGGAAAAAATTATCTAAGGAAGAAGAAGAAACTCTTGTCTCTGAATACTACTTGTTCTCTGATTCAGCATTTATATAAGGCTGGTAAGGGAAAAATTCAAAACCCAGAAATCAGACTGTGGTTTGTATATCTGTGATGAAATCTATACAGTCATATAATTTGAAGAGAGGCTTAGTCCAAATAAAAGCATTGCTGACATGACCAAGAATTCTAACCAAGATATGATTTACAGATTGCAGACTTCCATCCCAAAATGAAAAATATGTCAAAACATTTGACATGGCATTCTATTCCATGCATTAAACAGGGAAACTATCTTGATTTGTTCAGACTCAGAGACATATTATCAGTGAGAATTATAGCAGAGGTGATCCTACCAATTAGCAGGGTGAGATAAGTTTGGCAAAAGATTAGAAAAGGTGGGAAGATCAGCCACAGGTTGAAGGACAAGGGTGTGAGTGTATGCGTGGCACACAGCTTGTTCTGAACTTGCCCCAATAAACTCCCATATTGTCACCAAGTACAATACATCAGTCATTCTGCTGGACTTTGGTATGTGAAATACAGAAGTGGGTCATATGCACCCAGCTAGTGAAAGCTTGTTAACCAGGATTTATGTCTAGCATGTCATGCAAATTCAGCTAGTAAACCATGGATAAGCAAAGCATGTTAAACATGTTGTGAGAAAACAGTGAAAGACATGAATTATTTATGCAAAAGATATCTGACGTATGAAGTGAAGGTTCTAAGTCCCTTCTGCAAAAGTTGTAATGAAATCATGTATCTGAAAAGGGAAATGGTAAAATACATGACTGATTATGTCCTATCCAGTTACTTTCAACTCCTAGTGACTACACAGATTTTCTCTAGGACAATCTGTCTCTAACCTGGCCATTCATATCTCTCAAGAGTGCACTCATCACCTCTTAACTGAGTCTATCTACCTTGCTTCTGGTCATCCTCTTCCCCTCTTTCCTTCCATCTTTCCCAGAATTCCCTTTTTCCAGAGAGTTAGGTTTTCCATAATGTGCCCAAAGTAGGGTAATTCAAACTTGGTCATTTCTGCCTCAAATGAGAACCATGGCTTGATTTGTTCAATGGTCCATCTGTATATTTTCCTTGGCTGTCTATTAAATTTTCTTAGGAGTATTTACAATACCAAACTTCAAAAGCATCAATACTCTTTCTGTCCTACTTCTTTAAGTTCCACTTTGGCTTCCATACAGTGCCACAAGGAATACCATGGCTTGCATGATTCTGATCTTTGTGGGTATAGACGTTTCGTGGCATTTGAGTATCTTTTCCAAATCTTTCCTGGCTGCTGTACTGAGTGCTAATTTGCAACACATTTCTTGTCTGCTTTTTCCTTTACAGTTGATGGTTGATTCTAAAGGCAGAGGTTTTCCATCACTTCTATATTTTCATTGTCAGTTCTAAAGCTGGTTGTTCTACCTACTATCATTAGTTTGGTCTGAAAAACTGACATGACTATTTTTCACACTTACGATTGTTGCAGCAACCCCCTAGTCATGTGATCAAAATTCAGACACTTGGCAACTGGCATATATTTATGTGATCACCTTTTGCAACTTTCTGACAAGCAAAATCAATGGGGAAGCCAGATTCATTTAAGAACAGTGTTACTAACTTAACAACTTGCAATGATGCACTTACCAACTGTGGCAAGAGAGGTTGTAAAATGGGTTAACACTCCCTTAACAACTGTCTTGCTTAGCAATAGAAATTGTGAGCTCAATTGTGATCATAAATTGAAGACTACCTGTAGTCAATGATAAAATACATAAGGAGAATCATGTTAATTCCCCTCCAGGGGACAGCACCTGGCTAAACTGGGATCATCTTGAAAGGCTGAGTCAAACTGGTTACTACTCAGATGGGAAACCTTCAGGGTACACCAGAGCTGTAGAACATCTCCCCAGAGTCATTTTACCCCACCCTGACCTTGTTCAAGAGAGATTTTAAATACTACAGACCTTGGGCTAATCCTGGTGCAGGATCCTTCTCAGTTATAAGGCTCTTTATAGAAGTTGTGGTTGTATTTTTGAATTGTTTTGATATTGTGACAGAATCAATCAGTTTTACGTTTTTACTAAATAAATCAGGCTGGAAGTCAAAAACATCCTGAGAAAAGCCATAGTGAACTACTTTCATATTCCTGCCAAAGAAACTGTACAGCCAGGATGTTACCAGGAATCAGCCCAATTTGGAGACAGATAACTTATCTTACCTTAAAATAAAAAGTAATCAACTTAAAACAAGCTTGTTACCACCACCATCCCCTGGCTACTTTTAAGATTCCCTCAGCCAACAGCAATTCCCTGGCCAAAAATAAGTTGCATTAGAGAGCAAATTATTTTTTATTCCGATATATTTTTATTCCCACATATTAGCTTTTAATTTTCTATATGATCACTATGCTGTTCTTTCTCAGGATATTCATAATTTAGAATCAATTTAAATATCGTCCAACGCCTAAAATATTTGACTGGAAAGACATTTTTCCCCCCCACATACAGATTTCTAACGGGGCTCACACAAAAGGAACATAGACTCCTTTTTGCTTCTTTAGAGCGGTGTACAAATCCCTTTTTTTTTCCCCCTTCAAATCCGTGGCCCATTAAATTATGACTGCACAGAGGCGGCACCGCTGCAAAGGGGGCTTGGTGCAATAGGTACCCCAACGCCCCCTCTTTTCCATTTCAGGGAAGATCCAATAGGGAGCGCGGGGATGGTGGGGGGGAGAGGCCCGTCTTGCCTGCCTGCCTGCCTGCCTCCCACTATATTCGGGCTCTGAGACCCCGAGAAAGACCGGAGCGACAATTCCGCTTTTGAATGGAGGAGGCCTCGACTAGGCTGCTGACGTAGTCTCCGCCCATTGGACCGCCGGCGCTATGACATCACCGCTGGAGAAAGCGGCCAGGGAGGGGAGGCCGGACCAATTTGATTTGTTTGAGCAGTTGGAAGCCGGAGGGGAAGGCAGGCAGGCGGACGGGCGGGCAGGGCAGGGTATGGAGCTGCGCGAACCGAGGGGCCCCTCAGCTGTTGCGCCGGCGACCAGAGCAGCGCCGTCTCGATCCTCCTCTGCAGGTACAGCGCCTGGCGGGACGGGAATGGACTGACTGACTGACTGACTGACGGGCGGGCGGGCGGCACAGCCCGAGCGACAAGGGGGGCGTGTGCTGGAGAAGCATGGCGAGGCAAGTAGCCTCGCCCCGGCGGCTGGGAACGATGGGGCTTTTCGTCCTTCACCTCCAGAAGCAAAGGAGAAAGGCGGAGGGGAGAGAGGGAGAGCGGTCGTTCGAGGGCTGCCTCTGCCTCCGGCTGCTGGCGGGAACCCGGCGCGGAAGGGAAAGGCTCTGAATTTTGCAAGACCCCTCCCCACCTTCCCATCCTCTTTGAACCTGGCCTCCCTCCTCCCAAGGAGGGAGATGGAGGGCTAAGCTGGGCTGAAACAGAGAGGAGAAAGAGCGGGGTGGGGTGTGGAGGGGGCTCGCCCGCCTGCCTTTCCAGGAGATCTCTCCGGTCGGGAGACGGGGCGTAAAAGCAAATTGTAAAAGCCGCTCCTTCCCAATCGGCGGCAGGCGCCTGGGCTCTGGCAGCGGGGCCGCTTCGCCCTCTCGCCGGGAGTGTCTTGTCAGTGTCCCTTTGATGGCCCTTCCCCTCCCCCCCATCCCAGTCCCAGAGAGGGAGGGAGGGAGGGAAGGAAAGGGAGGGTGGCCGAGAGAGACGGGTAGTAGTGGGGGAACAGACGGGAAGGGCACCCGGACTCGCGGCGCTTTGTTTTGCATTCGGGCACCGCTGCTTGGAAAAGCGGCGGCTATTCCTCTTGTTCGGGTCGCTTTTGCAAAAAAAAACACACACACAAAAAAAAAACCTCAAGCGTGGGAGCCCTTCCAGGTAGCGTTGGGCTCCTTTTTGTTTCGGGAAACGGCAGCTGTTCTATTGTCTCGAGACCCGTGGGGGGAGGGGAGGGGGCGGAGGGGGGGGAGGACGACGACCAAAAAACAAACAAAAAAAAAAGCAATAAATCTTGTCTTTCTTAAGATCCCGTGATTTGGATGGAGCGGCTCTCCATTGTGGTTCGTCGCCGGGTGCGCGGTGTGTGTGTGTGCGCGTTGTGTGTGTGTGTGTGTGTGTGTGTGTGTGTGAGAGAGAGAGAGAAGCTGAGAGCCAAGTGCGATCCTCGGGGAAAGAGTTGACGCCCTTGAAGAAGTCGATCCCTGGATTTGCCCAGAGGTGGAAATACACTTGGAGAGAGAGGGTCGTTTGTTAAGCCCCGCATATGATCTCTTAATGGCCAGAGGGGGCCGGGTGGGGGTGGGAATAAAAGAGCCGCTGTGCTGACGGGCGGACGCGAAAGGGGAGTGGGGGCTTCTGCCTTGTGTGGATCCAAGAAGGGGAGGAAGATTGTTCTTTCCGGATGATAGCCCGATGCCTCTTTGGAAAAGGAGGTCAGGTTTAAAAGGGAGAAAACAGCCTTGAGGGGAATGCACTCAAGGGAAAGCTGTGGTCTGGCTCTGACATTTCCTGAGCTTTTTTTTTTTCCCTCCCTGTCTCCAGTAGAAAAAGGCAGTGAGCGGCGTGAAGGATTAACTGCGGCCAAACGTTGGACACGGGGTAGCGCTATCAGCCCCTATATAAAATCAACAAAAAGTCCATTGAATCAACTAAACACCTATTAGAGCAGCAGTTGAGAGGTCTCTCTCTCTCTCGTTTGCTTGTTCTTTGCAACTTGCACTGCAATCCCTTCCCCACCCAACCCCCTTCGTTTATTTTTCTTTTTTTTAACATGCTCGGATTGCAGCCCTCTGATTGTTTCAAGGTGCCCGGTGAACAAGGATTTCTGCCTCTCTGGTCCACGGTATTGAAATTCTCTTCCAAATGGTATTGAAATTGCAGCTTCACAAAGAGCTCTGAATTGGAATTCTTGACAAAAGGAACGAGGCTAGGGTTTCACTCTTCTTCCCTTTGCTTTGCTTAAATTTCAAGTGGCTTTGCCAAGTTCTCTGTGAGTGGCTCTGTTGTGCAGCTTCTTTCGATCCATTCCAGCAAGAAACAAGGATAAACTTGTCTCCTTAACCAGAGCTTAAAAGTTTTTGAGGCTGGTTCCAAGAGGATCTTTCCTAGCTCTTAGAAACTAAGGCAGCATGCTTAGTTTGCAAGGCACTATATGCGATCTATGCCGGAAAAGGGATGCTCTTTTCAGTGTGCTGGCAGGGTTTGGCAGATACTTAGGCCAGTAACACCTGGATATAATGATTTATCTGGGCTTCTTCTGGCATGCACACACATGTACAACCCACGCATGTGGTCAAAGAGAATGCTAATGAATGGTTTAAATATTAAGTGGGTTGTTGTCTCAGTTTACCAGTGAACTGTATATTCTTGCTCTCTAAATAGTTGGGAGTTATGGAATGGTTAAAACTTCTTTAATGCGTAATAATTAAGAACTTAATATAACTACATTATGTTTTCTCAAAGTTTTGCTGATATGTAGTCTGGGTACATGTTATGCTTACACAGAAGTAAAGTCCACTGAGGCTAGTAGCATTATTCCATGGAATGTGTGCTGCTTGCTGGAACTTTGGCTGAATTACTTCCTCAGTTTAATATCTGGAAACTTAAGTTGTTTCTTGGAAGGAACAGACCAGTTAAAGTTTTACAAAACTACAACAAGCTTGTGAATTTTGAGAACTCTTCATGAAGGAAATTGCTTAGAATGGGTGGAAGAACCATGACTGATTTTGGAGACACATCTGAAAATTACCATATTGTACCCAAAAGGAACAGGATCCTAAATTTAGAATGTTCCCTTTGTAAAAATGGAAGTTTGAAAAGAAAAAGTCATTTGCCTTTGTTACGTAAATTATTTGGGAGAACAGAAGTAGTATTTCCTTTAGGTAAATATTATAAGTTTGTTCCTCCTTGGCAACACTGATGCTATTGTTTTCTAGTATTTAAGAAGTTAATATTTAGTAGGACTTAATTACAAAGTTACAGTAAGGTAGCAAGAGTTCCTAGTCTAAACATCTGGAACATTCATCTGTGCTAATTCTGGCCACTTCTTTTGGAATTCATAGCTCTAATAATTGTATGAAGTAGTTGAGAATAAAGTCTTCTTCAGCAACAGAGGAAACTGGTCTTTCAACTTAAGTCATTTATACTTGTGAAGCTTTTTCTTTCCTCTAGCAACTTGGGTAGAAGTAAGGCCTTTAAAGCAATTTAGATAATGGGTTTGAATCCCAACATGTTTGTGGCTAGAGCTTCCAGTAGGTAATAAGAATTCAAACAAATTGTTTAAAAGAAGCTTAGCTACCCCTCAGGGTGAAAAGCAATCTTGGAGACTACCTGTGTGGCTTCTGTTCTAAGTGGTGGTTTTTGCATAGATTACTGAAAATAGCTGTGCAAAAATTATCTAGGTGAATAAGGACTGAACTGATGCTGATACCCAATTTCTCCCTGTGCAGAGTCCTGAGGAGCAATAGATTTGTTCATCTCCTCAAAAAAGTTATATTAAGCAGAAACAAATAATGATAGAACCAACACAACAGCAATGTGTTAGCTTACATCAGGGGTGTCAAACTCAATTTCATTGAGAGCCGCATCGGAGTTGTGTTTGATCTCAGAGGGGTGGGGTGGGTGTGGCCAAGGTGGGCGTGGCCAGCTCGACATCACTCATGTCAGGGGCGCCTGTGGTGGTGCTCCTGACACTCTATCAGAGAAAACAGGCTCCCAAGCTCTATTTTTGGCTGCAAAAGCCTCCTACAACCCTCTGCCAGTGAAAAGGGAGCTCAAGAGGGCCATGTGCGGCCCTCCCGAGCTCCGTTTTCACTGGCAGAGGCACCACAGGCTAGTCCTTGGCTGTTTCCAGGGCAGCCCCGCAGGCCAGATCTACACATTCAGCGGGCTCAAGGCTGCACCCGAACCTTGAGTTTGACACCCCTGGCTTACAGGTACTGATTTCATGCATCTGTGATTTGTAAAGCTGTTTGCTTAAACCATTATAATTATATGAATTCATATGATAAGTAGTTAGGCACTATAGTGATTAGATTCATGTAACACCATATGCCAAGGTGAATAAACTTGCATTATGATGTAGCATGATAGGTGGACTCAATATATCTTACAAACACACACACATACTTTTTATGTCTCTTTCATGTAAACACAATATCTTCTAGGAAGAACACAATCCCTTTGTGTCGTGACTCTTTAGACTGCTGTTAAAAAGTGTCCATGGTTGGATATAAGTATAGCTGTGAATTGGAGATTTCTTACTGGCTGGTTTATACAGTATGCCATGCTAAACTGTGGTTTGTGTGTTTTTAACTCAGTGTGGTATATAAATCCAGCCTGCACTGTTTATGAATCACGATGCACATTGTAATGTCTTGGGTAAAGCCAGTGATGGTTTCTTAAAACATTATTAAGCAAGCTACCGCTCAGGGGCCTATGAACTTGGCCTCTATCTGGTACAAGACTTTCTAAAGTAGGAGTAAGGGAAGTGGATGTATTCCCATCTTTTTCAAAGCAGTGGAATCTTTTCCCTTCTCACCGTTTTCCCAGCCCTTCTTTGTACCTACTTGTGCTTCTTTTGATTTGAAAAATGCTGTCTTTGATCAGCCAACGCTTTGCTGTTAGGCATGGTATGAAAATAAATCTAATCCTAAATGAGGCTAATTTAATTTGGAAACCCTCAGCTTTGACTCCTTTCAAACAATTCCACCAAAGCCAAACTTGTCTTCATGGCTGACTTTTGTCTAGGGTTGGCTGGCCAAGCAGCCTTTTCTACAATGGAGTTACCCTCCCTAGGAAAACTTGGTGAAGAGGGCTAAATTAAATACTGATGTTGGTTTATTGCATGTGCATAATGAACAATGGGCAATTGCTCTCCAGGAGAGGCAGTAAATCCTAGGTTGCTCTTGATTGTTTTCAACTGAACTAGAGCTGTGAGTCCTGCTATAGCAATTTTTTGTGCCCTGGGGGGGTTGGTCACTTCGAATGGCTCTGCTGACAGCAGCACTTTGCTGAGTAACACATTCTGTAGTTCATTACTGGTGTAATATCAGAATCATTTGAATTGTTATCAAAAGTCAACAATCCCCTTCGCTGCTTGCTCTGTCCAAGCAAATGTTGCCATCCTACTGGTATTGACTTGAGAAGTTTTGTCTGAGGCTCCTTAGTTCCTGCCAAAACCTGCCCTAAGCTAGTTTTGACATCAATATATAGAAACAAATTTTCTGCAGGAAAGTTCTGATGATTCTTTATGCGTGGGACCAAATCTTGCACTGGGATAGAAGGTGTATTCTGAGTGCTTTTTCAGCTCTCAGTCTAACGTATAGCCCAGGGATTTTCCAGTGATCTCCCACCCAAACATGCTGAGTTTTCTTAAGATCACCCGAGGCCACCAAGGCAGGGATGAAATCTACTTACTTTCCCTACCCATTTGGAAGTGTATGCGCCAAGTACGATTTTGGACCCTCTGCCCATATGTAAAGCCTTCTGCGCATGCGCAGAGTTAAAACTAGGAAGTAACGACGTCCAGGCGGAGCCTCGTTCTGCCACCGCTATCGGTTCTCGGAACCACCCGCCGCTACCAGTTCGCCCGAACCGGTATGAACCAGTAGCATTTCACCCACCAAGGGTGAACCAACCAACTTTGAAACATTAGAAGCTTTCCTTTTCTGGACCACAATGTAGAGGTTTGTGTTTAGGTGGAATAGATCATTGGTCACCAACTGGTGGTCCGTAGATCACTGGTGGTCCGCAAGAAAATTTTGGTGGTTCGCAGAAAAATTATTTGCATTTTTAATATTGCACTAAATCAGGGGTCCTCACACTACGGCCTCTGGGCTGGATACGTGCAATGAATGTTTGTGTTGCTGCAGAGAGTCTCCTCCTTTGGGGTCTTTTTGTGCGGGTTGGAGGGGGGCAGAAATTCTGACTTGGGGTCTGCTTTAGCCTCCTGGTGTGGGGCCTTGGGCATAGGCTCGAGAGAAGAACCACTGGTGGTGAAGAGCCGGATGGCCTTGTTCCAGTGGGACTGCATCATGGCCTGAAACTGGCTGACCATCTCAGCCCACTGAGCCTTCAGGTGCCGTACCTGGCCTTGCACTCCTGCAGGTCTTCCCATCTGCTTGGAAAGCCTATGCTCATAGTCCTCAGTGAGGTGCTTCTGCTGAGCCTCCTTCTCGGTCATATCCAATTTGAACTGATCCAGCTGTTTTGCCAACTCTTTCTCATGGTGGCTGCTTAGCTCTAACAACTGCTTCCCGTTGGGGCCCTAAGGAGCCCAGGCTGGCAGGCAAGGAGTGGCTGGGAGGAGAGGGGCGAGTAGAGGCCATCGAGGCACCCCTCAATGTGAGTGACATCGAGTTGACCATGCCCACCCAGTCACATGACCACCTAGCCACCCACACACACACATATACACCCATCTGGTCATTACACAGATCATATTAGTGGTCCGCAGGATTTAAAATTATGAATTTAGTGGTCCCTGACATCTGAAAGGTTAGTGACGACTGGAATAGATAACACCAGGTTCATTCATTCTACCTACTACTGAATAGTAGTATAGATAGATAAAACTTAAGGTTTGTGTCCTGATAAATTTACAGGATTAATATCGTTCATGGATTCTTTACTGGGATATTATAGTGTTGACTGCAAGCACACTTATGTGAATTTGTGTACTAGTTATTGGGTTAAGGTTAAGGACAGTTTAGGTTTTATAATTAAATATAGTGATGAGGAAAAAAGTGCATCTTTCAATTTTTTAAGGCTAAAATTTTGTTCTGGTTTGAATAAGCTCAAGGTTGCTGCACTAGATGATTAGAAAAAAATATTTTATAGAAAGAACAGTTGGGGGAGCATGGATGGAAAAACTGGCATTTTAGGATTATAGCTCTTATAAGCCCCAACCAACATGAACAGTGTTAGGTGAATTGTTAAGTCCATACCATCTATAAAGCTTCCTTCCTAAATGGAAATTTACATCCTGAAGGTATTTTATTGTATTCCTGATGTATAACAATCAGAATATTTTAAAACTGCCTGGATGGAGAAGCCAGTAATAAATGCAACCATGTCTTGCATTGTGGTGAGGTTTAATTGGATTTTGACTATTCATCCTCAATAAAGGGAAATCACTTTTTTCAGGAACCTTCAAAGTGGAACTAGTCTTCCTCATGTGAATAGAGGTAGAAAACAGTTTCAATATAATTAAAACATTTGTAACTGATGAATTGGATTATGGTTCTGCTGAACTGTGACAAGAGATGGCTAGTTTTGCTGCAGAGAAAGGGATAGTTTTAACTTTCACTGCTTGGCAGCTTTTCCCCTTAGTTCTCCCACTAACCCATCAGGGAACTTAAGTGTTTTGTTTGCACAGTTTGTCTCTTTGAAATTCTAGCCTCTAGTAGTACTTGGTGAAGTTCTTGCTGCCATCTTCATTTCAGCTCCTCATGAAGAGGGTATTTCACACCTATTCTGGTCCTCTGGTCTTTTCTGTCTTCTGAAGAGGATTCCTGAGGGACAAGCTAGTTTAAATTTAGTGTTGGAAGATGGGTGTAACTAGTCCGGGTATTTTTTTTTTCCAACTAGTCCAGCAAGAATTCTAATCAAAGGGTAGGTTTCATGATCCAGGCCTTAACCTACAAATTAAAGAAATATTGGGCTTTGAAAAGAGAAGAAAGTACAGTAGTAAAATCTCTATCAATAGAAAAAGATTCATTGGCTCACTTAGGACGAAACTAGATATTAACAATCCTGCCACAAGCTAAAAACTACTCCTACTTAAATTATGGGTACCAAAGAGAAAAGGGAGGCCTATTATAAGAATATTCTGGAATTGGCAGCATATGTTAAAAGAGACAAGAGAAAGGACATTGTTAACCCCTCTGTCTGCCGTTTTTAGAAGATTGTTTGAAGGGTTGTGACCAAATAAGGTTTAATCTGTGTTCTGCTAACTGATCAAAGCTCAGCTCTAATAACCTTTTCATCCCACAGAGTGCTGCCTTGTGATCCAACGTGTTCCTCCCAGGCCCTTCTAGTCATGCATTCAGTTGCTGAATTACAGCAAATGTGTAACAAAGTTAATTTCTAATGGAAAAAGTCTGGCCTAAGAGGAGGTAAACCCATCGCTAAGGTTGTTTACTTAAACAGCAAAGATTAGATAGATATGCTTTCTTGTGAATAGGATGAGACACATGTACCTACTGTATTATTGAAAATCTACTTCTATTGATAGGTTTATTTATATGTTTTATAAATAACTCAAAGCTGTGAGCATACCCAATAGTCCTTCCTCCTATTTTCCCTACAACAATCACCCTGTGAAATGGGTTGGGCTGAAAGAGAGTGACTTGCCCAAGAACAGCCATCTGGCTTTCATGCCTAAAACGGGACTAGAACTCACAGGCTCCTGGTTTCTAGGTGAGCAATATGGGAGGGGATGAGATTAATAGTCCCATTGCTATTTACTTGCCATTTCACATCTGCTTGCCTTTGTGTGTGTGGACCCAGTCTGCATTATTTCCCAGAAGTCAAAGAGGAGAAGCTGCGTACAGGTTAACATTCCTCCTTGCAGGTCAGTAGGAAACAGCTGTCAGGAAGATCCAGGAATCATAGTGAGCCCCTCAACTGAGATACAGAGTTTAGTGGCTTCCTGATGACATGGTCCTCATTGTGGTGCAGATGTAGTTTTGTGCTCCCCTCCTGGTGGGAGGAAACAGAAGAACTAATACCGGGTGTAGTCATCCTAACTAAGAATTCTCTTTTTTCTGAGAAAGTTTAAAGTGAGGGAAAATCCAGTACCTGGGCTTCTTATGCCCTTCATTTATATGGATAAACACAGAGGGCTGCTCTTATCTTCCAGGATCCTTTTGTTCTGTAGAGAATGTGGTTTCCTGCAAAGATACATCTTAGGGCACTGAATATGAATTTGCTGGTCATGATTGGGAGAATAATGTTGCAGTTTTCATGAATGTGAATATATAGCATAATGAAGGTGATAAGGTTTTATTCCAGTGCTAGTTCCTCAGTTAATTTTAAATAGGACTGTCTGCCAAAGATAGAGCCACACTTTGTATGCAAGGTGAGTACGCCCAGCCTCAGGCCCTCAACGTGAGTCTATAATGTAGGAATGTTTTGTGGCCAAATGTGACCGTTGCCAGGATTCCCTGGTAGCTTGTTCATTGCCATGGCTCAGATGTTTATTCTGGCTACAAGTAGGACATTTGTTTGCAATGAGCACTTCAGTGTCTAAACATGGTTCCTCCAAAAGTGGTTTGATAGTACACTAAAAGAATAATTTAGTATGTTAAGACTGAAGATGAAGGAATAAAGAAAATACGATTTCAGTGTAATTGAAAAAGTGAGGGTGTGAAGTATTTGGTTCCAAAAGAATATTCTGATATGATCACTGATGAAAGGTAGACAAAATTCATATTTTGAGTGTCTGTTGAACAATATAAGGATCGTCTTATGTTTCTGTAAGGTGATTCCTCTGGAAGCAATTTTTGCTAATTCTTTTGGATTGTTTGGGCACATTCCAGAGGGAGAGGGAGAGGGAGAAAGAGGGAGGGAGAGAGAGAGAGAGAGAGAGAGAACAGCTGCCGCCCAAAGCCAATGGACAGAGGAAATCAGCTGGAGAGGTGGGTTCCCATGATCACATCCTTGTGAGCTTCCCAGGGGCATCTGGTTGCCAACTGTGGGAAACAGGATATTGAGCTCAAAGGGCCTCTGATAACTGTGGTGGTGTGCTTCGGTTCCCAAGTTAGTTTTTATGCAGTAGCATAAAAGCTCCATATTTCACTCATACGTGGACCATACTTTTCAAGCCAAGCTTCTGTAAAATAAAACAGCATATTTCAAACGATCTGCAGCAATCCTCATGTTGCAGCTAGGCTATCCAGGTAGTCCTCAACTTACAACAGTTTGTTTAGTGACTGTTCGAAGTTACAACAGTACTGAAAAAAGTGACATGACCATTTTTCACACTTATTGATGCAGCACCCCACACGCACACAATCATGTGATCAAAATTCAGATGCTTGCAGTGTCCCAGGGTCATGTGATCACCTTCTGTGACCTTCTGACAAGCAAAGTCAATGAGGAAGCCAGATTCACTTAACAACTGTGTTACTAACGTAAGAACTGCAGTGATTCACTTAGCAACTGTGGCAAGAAAGGTCGTAAAATGGGGCAAAATTTCACAATGCCAGTATTGCCTTTCTTAAGGCTCTTAGATCATAGCCATTCTTATACACTCTATCCCACTCCTTTCCTCCATCAAGCCATGTGTGCTGGGTGAATATTCAAATGCAATCAAGGCTTGTTTTCCCGTTCTGGGAGAGATTACAGGGCTAGCTAGCATAATTTTTGCTTTGAGTAACTAATTTGATCCTCTGTGTGGTTGATCTAGTTTGAGCCATATCTTGTCACTTAAGGCGAGAACTCACAATCTCCCAGTTTCTAGCCTGGTGTGCCTCAAACACTATACCAAACAGGGTCTCCTGCTTTCCATTACAATAACTTAAAAATATTGTTGTGATCATTGTATCACACTTATCAAAAGCATTATGCAAGTATTATACATGTATGTATCCTGTTTGTTTTTTCCCCATCATCATCTACAAGTCACATGGGTTCCAAAAAGTTATTATACGTAAATTACTATCTTACTATCAAGAATAGCAGAATGTTTTAAACCATTTACTAATCAGTTACAGCCACCTAAAAAATTGTATCACTTGTACAGTGGAGCACCAAAGCTGGTAAAACACGCTATTATGACTTAAATATGAATCGGAAAGGATTTTTGGTCTCGATTATACCAATAAAAAATCTACTTATTGATTAGTGATAAAACCCTTATTGGAAAGACATGGGCTCATCACCTTGAAACAATATTCTGAATTTAGATAACAACCCTGAGCATTCTCCTTCTCCTCTATATAGTTTAGCTTTCCCCAACCTGCCCCTTTCCAGATGTTCTGGACTACAACTCCCAGAATCATCAGTGCCTGTCTTGAGGATTTGGGGATTCAGTCCAAGATATCTGGCAAGGGCTGGGTTGGGGAAAGCTAATATAGTAAATGCCTTGGTTACTTCTGAACTGATGCATATGTGCTGCATGATCCAGTGATTTGACTTGCTCTATATCTAGATTTATGTCGCTGGGGGATTCTCTTTTGAAGAATCACCTGAGGTTGAATTGGGAAATGCTGCCTCAGCAGAAGGCCCTAGACAGTCTGTCTTTTTTATAGCTATCTCTCTCCTGCTGCCAACTCACTCTTAAAGGGCAGATTATATTGGTGAGTGTGAATGCGCTGGATCCATCCCAACCTGATATGTATGCATATTCTTTGTCTTTATTGACTTTTAATGGGTAAGAGCGAAGCTACTGCAGGCCATTAAAAAGCTCCATTTGGCTTCTCCTTAGTTCATGTCTAAGAAAGCAATCAATTCTGAGAAATGTCTTTCAACCTTGCATATAAGAGGCTGCACCCACTATTACTCCCTGCTTCTCTGCATTGGAAAATCTCGATTACATCATGTTTTTAGCTGGCCAGCAGAAAGATCTGCAGTGAAAACCAAATGGCAGTAATAACAATGGCTTGCTAGCTTTCATGATGAGAGCCGGTTGGCTGGAGTTGTCTCTAATTAATGAGAATTAGAATAGATAATAGAAAGAAGTAAATACAGATAGTCCTTGATTTATGACCACAGTTGGGACCAGAATTTCCATCACTCAGCAATGTGGCCATAAAGCCCGACATACAACAACATTGCTTGGTGTCGGCACTCCCCATTGACATAAAAACTGTTGGTGGCTAAGGAAAGACACACCCCAAACTAGGTCATTCTGGCTTTTTTCCTTCCCAGCTCAGGTAAAGTAAGGAACTGCCTCTGCTTCAGCTCACCCTATCCACCTCCCTCTCTCTCCCATCTCTGCCCTTTTGACTGTCCTGCACCCTGTTTTGCGGGGCAGCAAGTATTCTCAGAACTGCATGGCTCTGGGGCTGCTTATCACACTGCAACTCAAACCTTCTTGGCATGCTGGGGCTGCAAGAAGCCACAACTGCTCTGGAAGCCGCCCCATCTGCATGGCAGAAATTGCCAGCTGTCCCAGGAAACCTCAGCCAGCCCATCCCAGTCCCAGCCATAATAGCCTCGCCACCCTGCACTCTGAGGCCTGTGCTGACCTGTGCTCTGCCATCCCAACTGACCTCTGTCTTCTTGCTTCTATTGTTGACAAGATGTGCCACTTTGCAAGAGAGCTGCTAGCTTAGAAGGCCATCTGCCTGGTCTCATTGGGAAACCTTGGGAAGAAAGCCTCACGCAGCCAGCAGCTGCCTCCCAGAAGGCTCAGGCCAGGCCAGGCATGCTTGGCCAGCAGCAGGAGAAAGAAGAGGGCAGAGGTCAGTTAGGGAGGCAGGGGCTGCGAATGCAGACGGTGAAGAGGGCATAGATAGGGTAAGATAGGTATGTAGGGAGTTGAAGTGTCTCTGTGGTTGTAAATACAGGTAGGCTGCCAGCACAAATTTTGATTATGTGACTGTGGGGGGCCTTGCAATGGCCATAGCTTTGGAGACTGGTCATAAGTCGCTTCAGCACCACTGTAACTACGAATAGTCATTGAAAGAATGGTCATAAGTGGAGGACTACCTATAACAGTGTTTCTCAACCTTGACAGTTTGAAGATACGTGGACTTCAACTTCCAAAATTCCCTAGCCAGCTATGTTATGCTATGTTGGTTGGGGAATTCTGGAAGCTGAAGTCCACACAATTTCAAATGGCTAAGGTTGAGGAAACACTGACCTATAGCGATGACAGTCGATCCTTCTTCCAAAATAGGACCAGAGATTGACAGCTGCTGGGAAAGAAGAAAAGGTTGTTTTGTTATTTTTGATTCTTCCTGCCTAGTGACTACTTGGTCCAAAATTCATATGAAGTAGCAGGGTTCCAGCTGTATTTTGGGGCAAGATCAGAATTTCTATTACAGAAAGCCAGGGCATGTACTGGATGCAAAAGCACCACTGACCAGAGAAATCAACGCCTCTGTCTTAGTTAACTTGCATCAACCCTGCTTCTTTAAGAAGGCCATATAATAGATACGGACTAGGATTACAATTCCTTGAAGGCCAGAATTCCTTACAACTTCACAGTATAGCTTCTCCTCTGTTGAGTTAAGATGGCATTGAACATGACAACAGTGGACTGAAATTGTAAAAAAAAAAAAAATCATTAGTTTTCAATATATTTTTTCTCGTAGCATCCCAGCATGCCTGGTGCTTTCATTGCTATGTTAACCGGAACAAAAATGCCATTGTTGAAGCATGAATAGTGGAAATTGTTCAGCTAGGTCAAGCAAAGGAGCATTTTTTCTCCCCAATGGCCATCTAACGCTGCCCAATGATGTGTGATCAAGCATGATCAATAGATCAGAGGCTAATCAAACTATTTTAGAGACATGAAGGGAACCAGAACAAGTTGTAAACTGTCTCCTAAATATTAGAAGGCATTTTTCATAGCAAGACAGGGGGTACGACTAAAACAAAAATCTGGTTCCTTAGCTTAGTAAATTCTGTGACGGGGAACTTGAATCCTTCCACTGTATAGTATTAATAAAGAGTATTATGACCTCAGCTATATATATTCTGATGTGTCGAGACTGCCAGGGATTTGCGTCAGTAAAGTTAAAATTCTGGAACCTCCAAATACTAAGCAAACAACACACACTAGGATGTTCCATGTCTAAATGTTGCTTACTTTGCATGATTTATTCTGACTGGCACAAAAGAACAGTTCTTTCTCAAGCTCTGTTCCCCAATGACTGGGGAAACCTGTCCCATTGCCAGGCCTAATTTCTGAGGCCGTGCCAAGTATTAGACTTTTATTGAATAAGCCCAGCCCTCCTCCTATAACAGGTAGAAGCTTGGATTTTAAGTGAAGCAACAGCACGAAATACGTTCTGCCAGTAGATATCTTGTGAACAGTTACTTAGAATCCTATTTGCCCTGGGGAAAGTACGCATCACGTATGACAGCTCATGCTGCAGAGGGTGTCCATCCTAGTCTGCAACTTCATAACAGGACTTGTTTTTCTCAGCTGAGAAGAAAACTTTTAAAACTCAATTCCAACCTTTCTGAACTTTTAAATTTACTTTCATGCCTATTCTGTTTTGAATTTCTCTTCTCCCATGGTCACAGCAGGTGGCAAGCAAACTTCGTTGATCTTGGAAAAATTAAATACCATTGGTTAGATCTAGTTAGTCTTTAGATGGAAGGCTGGACTGGGAAATTTAAAAAATAAATTGAACGAAAGCAATGATGGAACTGATTTACATGTGTTACTGTTGTTAAGATGACTGCATGTCGTAAGATGTTGAGTTCTACTCAAGACACTTTACTTTTAACCTTTCCCCTTTTATTTTCTTCCGTTTATGTCTGATTCTCTGCAGTTTTCTTAGCAAAAGTTTTCAGACTGCCTCTTTCCTGGGGCCAAGAAAAAGTAACTGGCCCAAAGTTACCCAGCTGGTTTTATATCCAAAGCAGGACTAGAATTCACCGTCTCTAGTTTCTAGCCTAATTGCCTTAGTCCTTGCACCAAACTGGCTCTTACCCTAAGTCAATACCAATTTTAAATGGTTTTGTGATTTTTAATGGAAATGAAAACATGTTTTGATTTCCACTTTTCCCCACTGGCATATCTTTTTATTTAGTCTCCGATCATAAAAGCAATGCATTCAGATTCTGAAGCTGGCACATTACAGTGACCATTACAATGTGACTGAACGAGTGACTTTCAATGGTCAATCTTTTTGCTCTCAAGCTTTGTTAAGGAGACAGAACCCTCTGAACAGTTCAGAGTAATTAGCAGGTTCCAGAGTACCATTGCATGCTCTTCAGGGTTGCTCCTAAAGTAGTAATGTGGGGCATGTTCAGGTAGTACACACATGGCCAATTTGATGAAATGACAACCACAGGCAGGCTAAATCACTTGAGAGGAAATGGCAGTGTATCTGCCACAGATGTGGGATGTTCACCTATTGTGTGTGTCACTTTCAGAGCAGCATACCTGATCAAAACAGGGATTAAGCAGGATTTACATCTAACAGGGAGGTTAGAAATGACTAACATGAGTGATCTTACTTGTATTCTGACACAATTTGGCTAACCTGTTTCAGGCATTCTTTCAGGATTGAAAAAAAATGTGATTTGGATGGGCACAGATGGAAACTTTTATCTCACTTAAGTCTGGCTCTGGCTACACCAAAGTGGGTTTTATTTATTTACAAGATTTGTACAGGTATCCTTACGTATCAACTGCAATTGGGACTGGCAATTCTGTCGCTAAGCAATGTGATCGTAAAGTAAAACGCCACACGCCTGACATGACAACCCAGCTTACAACGCCAGTTCCACTTGTGGTTGTGAATCAAATCACCTATGTTTGTTAAGCACAATGTCACGTGACCTTGCTACTTCCTGCCAGCTTCTTCATTGACTTTGCTTGTCAGAAGCTGGCAGTGAAAGTTGCAGATGGTGATCATGTGACTATAAGACGGCTGCAGGCTTGAGGACAGGTCATAAATTTTCAGTTCCATTGTATTTTCAAATGGTTGCTGAACAAACAGCAAACAAGAATTATCTGGATGGCCATCCATTTAAAGCACAGCTCTGGGTGGCTTACAACAATAATAAAACTACAAAACAATTAAAAAATGATTTTTTTAAAAAAGGTGCCTCATCCATCATCCTGGGATATGCCCCCAACAAGCCATGCACAGGCTCCCATTCCACTCTTTCCCAATGCTGGAGGAAGAGCCAGGTCTGTAAGGCCTAACAGAAGAACAAGTATGTGGAGATGCTACCCAGATCCTAAATGCCACTAGGTGACAGTATTTAATCTGGAAAGAAGGGCCTGTGGAATGTAGTTCTGAACAAACTGGCAACACTGCTATTAATAAGCACAATGGAAGATAATGGTCAATCTTTGGTTAAATTTATTTATTTATTTTTGATTTATATGCTGCCCTTCTTCGGAGACTCAGGGCGGCTTACAAGGCGTTAAGCAATAGCCTTCATACTTTTGTATATTTTATATAAAGTCAGCTTATTGCCCCCACAAACCGAATCCTCATTTTACCTACCTTAGAAAGGATGGAAGGCTGAGTCAACCTTGAGCCTGGTGAGAATTGAACTCGCAGTAATTGCAGGCAGCTGGAAGCTAAATACTACCTTTAACAGTAGCATTAGTCTGCTGCGCCACTCGGATATTGCTAGATATCCGTTTCAGACACTGATTATTTGACTTATTATGGAGTGTGCTTTGTATAATTACTTGCTGTACTTCATTTTCCCTGCCTTCTGAAATGAGGCTAGAAGAGTGGCATAATGTTGTTCATTAATCCACTTAGTTTATGGATTGACACTTGTTTTTATTTGCGCACTTATCTTTAAGTGACGGTTCTCTTTTCAAATTAATTTAATCCCCAAATGCTAAGCTGCATCGGACCATTATTATCTGTTTATGGTTGCTACCATTTTAAAAAAAAAAAAAACATAGGAATGATTCTTGTCAATTGGACTGCCCATAATTGATGCCTTGCATGAACTGCTTAAATGGAACTGGAGATACTTGCTACAAGTGGAGTGATGGTTTGATCCACTACTTATAGCTTATTATAAGTAGTGGATTAAACCGTCACCCCACTTGTAGCAAGTATCTCCAGTTCCACTAACTGACTGAGGTCTAGGATGATTTCTCCATCAACTATGTATGCTTTTTCCATCTCTTGATGCAAGTCTATATTTGCTACCAGCAACATTTCTGTTCTGGAACTTATTGTTCTAGTGCAGGCCGGATGTGTCATGTCCTGATCACGACCACGCCCAGTTTAGCGAAGGGGGGAAAGTTTTGATACGCCACAGTGATGACACGAGGTTGACACCCCTGTTCTAGTCACCCATCCTTTTTAAAGACAGACTGATTGAATGGGAAGAGTACATCTTTTAAAAAAAAAAAAAATACAAAATTTTAAACTTTGAAGCAATTTTAAGAAGTTAGTATGTAGAATAAATCAAAGCTTTCCATGCAGTCTTAAGCCATCCTAAGAGAGTTTACATAATAAAAAGCTATGAGCAGCACTAGGCATGGTATGTGGTGGAAATATTACCATAAATGATAACACTGGCATTATCCAATAGGAGCCCATGCTACCTAACTGATACACCTCTGTTGTAAGGTCAGGCCTATTAAAATATCTGTAAAACCAGTTTACCCATAGAGCAAGGCAGAAGCAATATGTCTGAAAAACAGTATTTTGAATTTAACAATTTATGGCTAACGGTACTGGCAAAATAGTTGATCTCAGTAGCAGCCAAATCTTTTTGAATAAGATTGCCTTTTAGACACAAAAAATTGGGGAAATACTTAATCTGTGAGACAAACTTATTCTTTCAGGGGAAATTAGGTACTAAAAATGGAGAGTTTCACAAATGAATGAGCAGATGTGTGCATTAGAGAGAGAAGAATAGGAAAGCATGTCTTAAGGATTCTTCAGCTCTCTTGTGAGCATACACCTCAGCTCTCCTTAGGATATAGTGGGCATTTAAATGTGTATTTGCTCTCAGATTGCTATGCAGCATGCAAATCAGGGGTGAAATCCAGCAGGTTCTGACAAGTTCGAGAGAACCGGTAGCAGAAATTTTGAGCAGTTGGAGAACTGGTAGTGGAAATTTTGAGTAATTTGGAGAACTGGCAAATACTACCTCTGGCTGGCCCCAGAATGGGGTGGGAATGGAGAATTTGCAGTATCCTTCCCCTGCCACACCCACCAAGCCACGCCCACAGAACCGATAGTAAAAAAAAATGGATTTCACCACTGATGCAAATCCTATTTCCAAGTAAATAAGAAAGGAACCGATTTTCGCAAGAGGGGTGGTGAGTTAGTGTTTAATGCCCATGTTGAATCATGATTACAGAGTCTTCACTGCCACTGAGATCTTAAACTGCAATCCAGTAGTCTTATTCACATTGTAAAGCATAATCAGCCAGGGATCCCTTTTTTTAGGGAAGGATTTCTGAAAAAATTCTCTATCTCTAGTACAGGTAGTCCTTGATTACAACCATTCGTTTACTGGCTGTTCGAAGTTACAACAGCACTAAAAAAAAGTAATTTACAACCCTTTTTTCCACACTGATGACCATTGCAGCATCCCCATGTTCACGTGATCAAAATTTGGACACTTTGCAACTGGCATGTATTTATGACGGTTACAGTGTCCCGGGGTCATTTGATCCCCTTTTGGGACCTTCTGACAAAGCAAACTCTATGGGCCAGTCTGATTTAATTAATTACTAACGTAACAACTGCAGTGGTTCACGTAACAACTATGGCAAGAAAAATGATAAAACGGGGCAAAACTCACTTAAATTTTGGGCTCAATTGTGGTTGTAGATTGAGGAGTATCTGTCCATAGGAGAGAAAACAGCGGCCTTGTAAGAATGTTCAGCTATCAATCTTCCAAAATAGTCTTGCCAATGATAAAAATGAAAGATTAGGGAAGCAAGAAATTGCTTCTCATATAGTTTCGAAAATGAAGTTGGCATTTCTTTTCTTCAGCTGTGTTGTAACATTTCTCTCTTTTTAAAGTTTTAGGCTTGGAATATTAGAAGACCAAAAGAAGTTTGAGGACTTCCTGAGGGACTACAGAAATATTCTTTGATCAACGTGTGATCCACACTTCTCACAAAAATGCCTATATTGAAGCAGCTGGTGACAAACTCTGCTAATCCTAAACGCCGGTCTCGGGCTGATCTGACAACTGAGATGATCAGCGCTCCTCTTGGCGATTTCCGTCACACCATGCATGTGGGTCGGGCTGGGGATGCCTTTGGAGATACCTCCTTCCTCACTAGCAAGGGTGGGGAGGAAGAACAGGAAGCTACGGAGGAGACCGGTTCCTTCTCGAAGCCTGGCCTGCTCTCACGGAGGTTTCGCAGCAGCAAGCGGTCTCATTCTGTGACACGTGGTGACCGGCGGGACATGCTGGGCTCTCTGAGGGATTCAGCGATTTTTGTGAAGAATGCAGTATCCCTACCCCAACTCACGGAGAAGGAAGCAGATAAGAGTGGCAGGAAGCAGCTACCCAAGAGCCTCTCCTCGAGCCCTGTGAAGAAAGGCCCCGAGGAGAACATCCTCGAAGAGAAACACACAAATGGTGCTGCTGAAGTCCTCAACTCCAAACCTTACAGTCCTGGCTTGGAAGAGCGTGATTTTGGGGATGTGACTGATTTGCCTTTAGTCATCCCCAAGGATAGCTACGGCATGAAGCATGCCGAGTCCATCCTTTCTTTTCATATTGATCTGGGACCTTCCATGTTAGGGGACGTCTTGAGCATTATGGATAAGGACTTGTGGGAACAAGAGGACTCTGGTTATCATGGAGCGGAGGATCCCCAAAGGGAAGCTGGCCCAACAGAGACATCAGCAGCCCGGTGGTTTAGCCACGAAAGCAAACTTGTCTTGGATTCTGTGATTCAAAATGATGGCCACCGAGTAGTCACTTACAGTCCTGGATCGGCTCGCAGCGTCACCAGTCGTACGACAATAGACAGCAGTTCGGTCTCCAGCTGTGTGTCCATGGGGGAGGAACAGCGAAGCTTAGCCTCTAAAGGACCCAGCCACAGCCTTCCGAGTAATGGGAGGCATAACCTTGTGAAACAGCCAGAGAAAGAGTTCTCTTTCATGGATGAGGAAGATGATGAAATAAGAGTATAAAAAAGCCGTATACTCCCTTTGAGTTGAAGGAGAAAATGCAGTTGAATCTGGAATAAACAGCATGATACGAAGAGAAAAAAAAAAGTGTTAAATGCTTTTGCCAGCCTTCTTAGGCTGCAGATTTCATCATTATTTTCTTAAACAGGCTGCTGGAAAGTTGTTGGGTTTTTTCCTTCCTCATTTGGGGTTATCGCAAGGGTCAAGCTGGAAATCACATATAAATGGTGTTCTGTATATTTAAAATAATTTATTCCTATGTTCATAGGGATGCCTAAAGTAGGTTGCTAGGAGATATTTGGAAAAAAATGTTTCCAGGCAGAAATCTGACATATTCAAACTTTTTTTGAAAAGGGTAGCTCTTGGTTAACTTATCTACTTGCCTGTTTAAAGCAATACAGAGCTGAATATTAGGACAAAGCTCAAAAGCACTAGTTTCTCTATTAATATATATATATATATATTTCCTTTACCTTTATACTAGTGCTTGTAAGATTTTTTTTTTCTTTTGTATTTCCAAGGAGAATTCTTTTCTGGACCTTGCGGTAGTCTGCAGGTTGTTATATGTTTGCAGAAAGGGAATAAAAACAGGAGTTTGAAATAACCAAATCTTTCAGATCTACACATTTGGATGCTAAATAATTTTCTCCTTGTGGGCAGACCTCTGGAAGTATTTATTACCTTTGGAAATCTCATTATATTTCTTTTTTTTAAAAATCATATGGCAGAAGTCTTTGGAAAACAGATTGAGAAGAACTACACCTCTTATGTCTGCCATCTACAGCAGGATCTTCTCTTAGTTCTTGAGGGAACCAGAGATGGAAAGAATAAAAATGATAACCTAGCTTGAAACAGACTTCCCCATTTCTAAAATTTGTCACCCATTTAGAGTGACCATGTGGCTCTTTCTAGGAAAGCAATCTTGGAGATGCATAAAGCTGCTGAGGGAAGAATATCCAACAAGGTTGGTCAGCCTGGCTACCCATTACTTATTAACTTATTTTCCTCTTCAGGATTTTCCTTTGGGTAAGCAGACAGGATGTCCTAAAAACTGTTTTATTTCATTAGATCAATCCTCGGGGATACGGGGACAGGAGATAGACAATTGGGTGAATGCTACTGACTTGCATGCCTTCAGATGTAAATGTAAGTCCCCCAAGTAACCTAACCAGATAGGGCTTCATTCTTTCTTAGTTTTTATTTCTTTAGAATGTATCAGCAGAGCTGACCGAAGCACAAAAAAGCTTAGCATTTGTCATTCCAGGAACAATGGAGAAGGGCAGTGCTGAGTTCCTTCCCTTTGAAACTGTTTTCAGTTAACTACCTTCCCAGCATCTTTAGGAGGTGCTCCTAACATTCCTGTCTCAAAGATGGATTTTATTTAGGGCTGGTGGGTGGGGGTATTTTTCTTTGTTGGCATTTACATTTTGCTGGGCATTAAACACTAAATTGCTTTCTTATTTTTTTAGATTTATATATATATATATCCTATATATATATGCTATGTATTAGATTGGCCCAGTCCTGTCAGGGAAGGAGTATTCCTTGGTTGTGACTTTCTTGTGTATGTACATGGTATTTGTTCCATGCATCTGATGGAGGATTTTTTAAAAAAACAAAACAAAACAGAAATGTTTGTTTTCAAATGCAAGGAAATTAAACTATAGTGAGGAAAACAATCATTTTAAATGTGGAATTTTTTTTATGTGCTTGGGGATAAAGGATTGAAAGGAGACAGTAACCACATGATTCAATATTCTCATTATATAAAGATGGCTAGTTAAAAACACCCGAATGGCATAAGATGTAAAGTGCAGTGGTACATTTTTCTGATCTTGCATCTTTGTTGTGGAAAAAGAACGATTCCTACAATCTTATCCTTTCCATACATTTTTAACCAGGTAAAAATAGAACTTTCATCATTGGCCAAGTGGGCTAGGACTGAGAGGAATGGGAGGTTAAACAAAATCTGGAAGGCTATCCCTCTTCTGGGATGTTAGATTTTTCTTCTTTTCATGTCCTCTTTACCTTGTTTACTTCATTCTGGCTATAGTTGTCTACCAGATTGATCAGAATCTTTGCAGTCGAGGATAACAACCTGGGGCAACAAAAGCTTTGCTTCATTATGTCACCTATATGTAATTTGGTCTCATACTCATATCCTGCCTCCATTCAGCAGTAGTTCACGGAAGTAGTTTTCCCATAAACCCCAGGCAGTATTGGCAGTTGGGATGGGAATTGTAATCCAAAACATTACTGGATATAAGGTTCCACCAATATTACACTGAGCAAGGTATATTCCTGTCTGGAACGTTGAATGGTTTGAATCCCAATAGCTAATAAAACTTTACTTCCTCCTCTCTTGGAGAAATATATGGAAGCCTATAAGAATTGCCAAGTCAAAAACAGGCTGATGACACTGAATTAAAATCTACATATAATTTCTGCTATCTGTCAGCAGTTGCAATCTATAAAGCATTTGAACCTCACAGCAAGTTACTGCAACTCACTGGTAGACCATAAACTACACCTCTTCCAAAATGTCAAGGTATAAACAAGTAACAACCTTCTCTCCTCCCCACACACACACACACATATTTGAACTGATAATGTTACCTTGTTGGGTAATGAAATATCTGCAAATAAACAAGCTTAGAGAGCATCAAGACCTCCATAGTTCAACCTTGAACTCCTGTATTGAGACCAACAGAACTTCAATATTCAGCTTGGTGAGCCACAATTCTACCTGCCTGCCATGATCTAAGACCACTGTAAACTGAAACATTAGACAATAGCATTCTTTTCGGGGACACCAACATTTTATTGCTTGCAAGTTATCCTCTTTTTCCGTTTGTTCTATAATCTTCTCAAAAAATTATCCTCCTCCTAACTACAGAGCCATCTGAAGAATGACAGCTCTTCTCCACTAAATGGTATCAACATGTACGTATTCTTTATATTAAAACATATGTTTTGTGTATACCAGCAGATGGCAGTGGTTTGTAAAAATGTATCTCATCCACCTGCAGCTGTTTCTACTCTAGCCTTGACCTTAACTGCCTAAGGTGCAATCCTCCAATTCTTGTACAACCTGCCTTAATCTATAAAGCCTCTCACAGTGCTCAAGGCACAACACAATGGGAATGTGGGAGGTCCTGATTGACCCTGCTTTCTGTCCTCTAGGGAAGGTCAAACCTGATCTCTGTGTTCCTCCTGACACTTGAGTGACATGTTGTTATCATGGCAAGGCTAATAAGAGTTGGGTTTCAGTGATTGGAGCCACTAGAAATGTGGCTTGACTCAAGCTTTCCTTGTGATGTGTTGGTTTACAATGGCCTGAAATCTTTATGCAAACAAGTTTTGAATCAGTTTTAACTGAGTATAATGCAAATGACAGGGAAAGAGAATGGCCTATATCTGGTATGTGTAAATGTAGCTTAGGAGTGATAATGGACTGATTTGTAAAGAGAAATGTCAAACGATATCAAGGCTCTACTGTATCTCCACTCTTCCAGCGTGCCAGAGTCAGCTCCCTGTTGTGTAAGCAAATACATAAGCAGACAATGCAGGATCTATCTGATGCTTAATTCTCATTACAACAGAAATGCTAGTCTGGGACACTGATCCATTGTTTTAGGAACAAATAAAAGCAGCCTCTGGTTAGGGAAGGCCTTTTAAACTACTGAATGAGAGATTCAATCTGCTGTTTCCTAAGTAGCCCATACAGCAGGGTATGTCTGCACCTTCAGATAAAAGGGAAGTCTTCTACTATAATCTTGAAGCTCTGAAGAAAGGAAAATTACACACACTATGCCCCTTTGGAATCTTATGTAAGCTCCTATATGTATTGGGTTAGATACATATATACATATAGGGTGTCAAACTGGTGGCCCGTGGGATAGATGCGTCATGCACAGGCCATGCCCATCCCAGCTCCGTGAATGGGAAAAACATCGCAAAACATCACGTGATGGCAACGTGACACGGCAAGTTTGACACCTGTGAGTTAGATGATCATTTTTGACTAGCATGCAACACACAATTCTCTTGTTTAAGGCATTACATAAATGGTATGTGCGCTTTTCAGCTGTATTTCTGCAAGTAGATCATCTGAGATCAACAAAATTGTTCACAGGCTTTCAACTTTATTAATTGAGTAAAATTCTATTTCTTCAAATAATGTTTCTATTGTGATGGTGGTCAAGCTGCTTTCAAGAAGTTAAGGACCTTGACTAGGCAGTATTTTACAAGCATTTTGAATACTGTTGTCAGGTGCAAACAACCAGACCCACATTTGTAGAGTTCAAACTATTTTATTGTTCTATGCCTATTTCGCAGGAATCTTCCCAGACTGGCAGCTTTCACCTTGAAAAAACTAGACTAGGCTCAGACTTTCAAGGGGATGTCAGACCTTGCCCTCTTATGTTTATGCAATAATTCCAGACTAATTTCCTGCTTGATACCTCCTCCATGCTGGAAAGGTTGCTCTCCAACAACTGTAAATGTTTGTAAAAGACTTGTCACAAGTAAAGCACTAGAGAAGGCAATTTCCATAATTTGTCTTTCTTAACTTCATACTATATATAAACAAACTAGGAAAGAATTATTAGAGAAGTAAAGATTGGCAGAAACAAGTAACAACTTTTGCCCTTACCCCAACATTGTGTTCAAGTTTAATTAGATACTTCTGCTTCAAATGTTTATGGACTCTATATACTTGTGAAGAAAGTATCTTCTACACACACACTTATGCCTCTCCTCAAATTTTCTAATGCCATAATTCCTCTTGCCTTTCGTGGGGGATTAGGTTCCTGAGGTAAATCAAATAATTAAGTGAAATGTGTTTCCATCATTCATTACAATTTGTTTGGCTCAATTCAGAACAGACCCTTTCTCATCTAACTGCCATTTATGAAATTTTGGGGTTCTGAAGTAAAATGCACAGAGCTGTATCCAATTTTAGAAACCTTACTTTGGCTTGGGAGACAAGATGATCTTTCAGCTCAAGGTAGTCTAACCAATGTTTGTATCTAAAAGATTGGTGTTGATAAAATATTGCAATCTTCAATCTCATTCTTGCCATCTTCACGGCAACATTTGTTTGATACTCATATGGTTATACTAGTCAAAAAGCCAGTTTCTAATCCTGGAAAATAGAAGTCTATATAGTTTCCTATGTCACCCATAATTGCAGTATAAGAAAATAAAATTTGATGCTACTTCTATATCCACCATTCACTAGCACTTTTGGGAACACCAGAATACATTAAAGAAATTGGGGTGGTGGGGGAGAAGAAATGGCATACAATACTACCTTCCCTAGTTCTTGTGAAAGACCATTCCAGCTGAGAAGACTGACAGTTTCAGGAGAAGGCTACTCTCTTGCCCTTGTTATGACACCAAAAAAACACAACACTGGGAATGACAGAGGTGTTTATTATTGATTGTGGGTTTATGCATTCCAATAAACCATTACATGTGGGTCATTGGCTTTAGCTCAGCACTATGTGTTATTTCAGCCCTCACATTTTGCAAACTATGTCTTTACACCTTACCCTATGTCAACTAGGCCACGATGGTTATACTTAACAGTCGATAACTAAAATAAATGATTTGAAGATCTGGGTTTAGAATTTCCCAAGCCAGATATGCTTCTTTTCAGAATTCTCGCAGTCTTTTCATACCTGGGAATGGGGCTGACAGCAAACAAAGAATTGTCAGAAAAAAATCAGGTAGAAGAAGATCAAAATCATTCACCACGTCATCTGCCATTTTCATTTGATATTGCCAATTTGATATAGTTGCTAAGTACGGTAGGTAAATTATCTGAACCACACTCTGGACTAAACAGTTTAAAGGAAAAAGAGGCATCTAGAATAAGAGTGTATGAACAAGAAGGGTTTTTTGTTTGTTTGTTTTGTTTTTGCAAAAGTAGAAGCATCTCATCCATTTGTAAGACTGCTATCCAACCTAGTATTAGAGTATGTTGTGCTGATGAAATTATTTTATGTGAACATTTTAAGCAGTTACATAATAGAAGTTAAATAGAAATGCAAAAAATTATAAATTCAATGGTTAAAATATTTTCAATAGTTTTTAATCTCTCCTATTGAAATTCTGACAAACTGTCATCAGACCATTTCTTATTAGTATTATTTACAGTATTGCAAAAGGCATATGAAGATATAAAAGTAAGGTCAATTTCACTGGTTGGTTTTGCTCTAATTTGACAACCGGTTTTAGAACACCAAAGAATGTTATATAAATTAAGCAGAAAATACTAATATTTGCTAGGGGGTTTCTAGAGGTTTGTATTTTATTGTTTAGCAAGATCCATCCTCTGGGCTAGTAAATTGCTAAGTCCACTTACAGATATTTTGCAATTAATTCAAAACTGAACATTGATTTTTAATAAAGAGTTTCCATTTATAAATCACATCTGATATGATTTTAGTGTAGTCACGAATACCACCTGTGAACACCTGACTTCTTAGAAATGTAAAACTAAGATATTCTGAAATAAGCAGAATAATGACATAGGTTTTTGGCTCAGGATTTACATACTGCTAAATTAACATTTAGAAATAATTTCTTTCCACGGATAATTAGCTAATGACCTATGTATTCTAGCTATTGTAGCTATGAAAATGGAAGAAAAATGTCACCTACTGACTGTCTAGAACAGGGGTGGCCAATCTTGGCCACTTTAAGACTTGTAGACTTCAACTCCCAGAATTCCCCAGCCAGCAATTCTTAAAAGTTTTCAAGGTTAGATACCCCTATTTAGAGAGTTCTAGAAAAAACGTCTCCCAGACAACCAACCTCCCATTCTTGAGCTAATAGTTTTTCAGAAGCCCTTCTTTCCAATGAAATGTAGGGTTATAAAATCTTCAGTATTTTAGCCATTGTTCATCTGCTGTTAAAGAAGCTAATACTGTACCATACAAGCCAACCGCATTTGGGAAAAGGATGTTTTACAAGATTGCTATTTTATTTGTACAATTTAGGAACATCACAGAAAATCTGTTACTGTACAGAAATATGTACTCAATGTCAAACCATGCAATTATGGTAATTGCATTATTAAGAGCCTTCATGTTTGATTGCTACAATTGAAGCTGCTACTTTAAATTTGAGTCATTCATGAAGCATGAAATAAATATTTCAAGATCAATATACTCCTAAATTGTTGGGATAGCAACCATCCTGATCGAAAGGAGGGCTCAAGTGGGAAATTAATCTGGAATCATATAAACATAAGTCTGACCCCTCCCCCCAATGCTTCTGAGAGTTATCTAGTCTTTCCCAGGTGAAAGCTACTAGTCTGCGTAGATTCCTTTGAAATAGGCATAGAACAATAAAGTAGCTTCTTTGAACTGTACAAGTGGGGAGGTGTCTGGTTGTTTGCACCTGATGTTAAGTGCACAGATGAGCGATTTTCTCTTGCAATAAGTTAACTGACACTGCAATCTTCTGCTTTAAGTTAGACTCAGACCAACCATACTACATCCCTTACTACAGGTAGTTCTTGACTTAGAACCACAGCTGAGCCCAAAATTTATGTTGTTAAGCAAGACAACAGTTAAGTGAGTTTTGCCTCATCTTTTGACCTTTCTGGCCACAATTGTTAAGTGAATCATGGAGATTATTATGTTGATAACATGGTTATTAAGTGAATCTGGCTTCCCCATTGACTTTGCTTGTCAGAAGGTTGCAAAACATGATCAAATGACTCCAGGGCATTGCAACCATCATAAATACATGCCAGTCACCAAGTGTCCATATATTGATCATGTGACTATGGGGATGCTGCAACGGCCATGTGAAAAATGTTCATAAGTCACTTTTTTCAGTGCCATCATCACTTTGAACCGTCACTAAATGAATGGTCGGAGGTTGAGGACTACCTGTACCAAACCTTGTTTGTAAAATTAAACAGCTGATATTCAGGTTACACTATTGATTGAAATAAATCTAATCTCTTGTTTTTGAGATCAACTATATCTATAGTTTACTGTATGTACAATTTGGACTGACTAAAATACTTTACATTTTTTTATCAACTGTATCACAATATTTTAATCAAATATGCCAAATTAGAAATAGGTAATTTGATGGTTAACATTCTCATTAAGTCTTCAGAGAAGATCTTTTCAGAATATTGTATTTAGATTCATGTATATTTTAAGAGGAATTCCAATATTACTCATTAGATTTTATATAGATACATAATAAATGCCATTATAATAAATAGATGTCATAATATATGTTACCTTATGGTAATGGTAGCTTTAAGTTGATTTTGGCATACTAAAGACACCCAGGAGTGGGACATCCTTCTCCTCTCTCACCAGACACCTGTTCAGCATTGCACAGGACTATATGCGTTGCATTTAATGAAAACAGCAGTAGCAGCTACATAACACTAAGCCAAGATTTTTAACCATGGCTTTGCAGTAGCAGTCCGAACTCTCAAATGCTTTCCAAGGGAAGGCAGCCTGGTGTCCCATCTTGCCGTTTTTTCTTCAGCATGCCAATATTTTAGGTTCTAACATTCTAGTATTTTCTACCACTTTCATCGCTATAGTATAACTTTTGGTACTAACAGTGATCTTAGAATTTCATCTGCATTATGTTTTATGCTAGATCATGTTTATCTGTGACTTTATTGCTGTGTTGAATCTTGTTTATTGTGACTAGTCATTTAATAGCATTTATGTTGTGCTAGAGACAAGCAATTAACATGCAAATAAAAATTCATACAAATAGCAGTAATAGTAATGAAACAAAGATGTGAGAAAAAGAGATTTAGAAAAATGCACTTTATTAATTATATTACTAAAGTTAATAGAAAATCCAAGGTATTTATTTTACAAAAACATAAATAACATAACAGTTTGCAATTCTTTTCTACATGATTGTCATCCTGAGGATTGATCCAGGAAATGTATTGACAGCTACATATGAAAACATTTAGGTGCATCACATTTATTTTAATTCCATGATTTTAAGACATTCTATTGTTTGGTTTTAATGTCACTATTGTTATTATTGCTTTGCTGCTCTGAGAACCTGACCATTATGACTGCAAATTATAGCATCTGAAATTTAATAAATCTGAATATTAATACTTGGGGGAGGCTGTCCTAGAGGGCCTTTAGATAGGCAGCCAACAGGGGACCAAATCATTAAGTGGGCCTGGGCTTCTGCCTGGCCCACCTCTTGTGCTTCACAGTTTGACCTTCTGGCAGTAGTAAGTCCTAAACAGAGACGAGATATTTGAAATCTATTCACACTCATTTATTTATTTAATCAATGTACAGATATTGCTCCTGAAATGAAAAAAACTAAATGATAAAATAAATAAATTGTGCCAGATACAATGCAATTCAACTAAAAACTATTAAAACAAATGATCAGTCAAGATATCTATGGAGATTCTCAGTCATCCAAGTCATGGGTGTCCCAAAGGTGTTTTTTCAAGAGGCAACTGGACATTCTGGCTTTTCTTTGAAGAAGTTTTGCTTCTCATCCAAGAAGCTTCTCATCCAAGAGCCTGGTGGCTCAGCAGACTGATAGCATTGTGATTAACACCAGCTGTCTGCAATTACTGTAAGTTTGAATCTCACCAGGCTCAAGGTTGACTCAGCCTTCCATCCTTCCTTCTAAGGTAGATAAATTGAGGACCCAGTTTGTGAGGGCAATAAGCTGACTTTGTATAAATATACAAAAGTATGACGGCTATTGCTTAACGCATTGTAAGCCGCCCTGAGTCTCCAGAGAAGGGCGGCATATAAATCAAATTAAAAAAAAAAAGCTTCTTCAGCTCTGACTGGATATTGGGGAATGGAAGGATTTATACTCCTTGCAGACTGCTGGTCATTTGTATTCTTTAAGCAAGTCGTTAAGGTTACCTGGAGGTTTATCTGTGTCATCAGGTCAAAGAGGCCATCTATGTCAAAATTGAGCAGCCCTCTCTCAACAGAGTGGGAGGGATATGACATCTATCTCCAAATCTATAACACAGTCCTTTCAATAGTTCCAAAAAGGCTCCACACCCATTTGCACCACTAAGGTGATCCTGCTGACACAGAAAAGCGCCTTTGGGACAATCAGTCAAGATGAGCATAAATTTTATTTATTTATTTATTTATTTGTTTAAATTTCTATACCGCCCTTCTCCAAATAGGACTCAGGGCGGTGCACAGCCTAAGTAAAAACAAAGCATACAAAATTTAAAAAACAGTATTAAAATAATTAGATATTCTGGCCGTAAATTAAAACAACCCAATTTAAAATCAATTTAAAATTTAGCTCAAGCCAGCCCAGCTAGTTGAAATAAATAAGTTTTCAGGGCCCGACGAAAAATCCGGAGGTCTGTTATTATACGTAACTCTGGGGGAAGGTTATTCCAGAGGGTGGGCGCCGTCACAGAGAAGGCTCTCCCCCTGGGGGTCGCCAGCCAACATTGTCTGGCGGACGGCACCCTGAGGAGGCCCACTCTGTGCGAGCGTACTGGCCGGTGGGAGGCTATTGGTGGCAGTAGGCGGTCTCGTAAGTACCCCGGCCCTAAGCCATGGAGCGCTTTAAAGGTGGTCACCAACACCTTGAAGCGCACCCGGAAGACCACCGGGAGCCAGTGCAGCTCGCGCAGGAGAGGTGTCACATGGGAGCGCCTCGTCGCCCCCATAATCCCCCGCGCGGCCGCGTTCTGGACCAGCTGGAGCCTCCGGGTGCACCCCAGGGGGAGCCCCATGTAGAGAGCGTTGCAGTAGTCCAGGCGGGAAGTGACTAGTGCCTGAGTGACTGTGCGTAGAGAGTCCCGATCTAGAAAGGGGCGCAACTGGCGTATCAGGCGAACCTGATAAAACCTCCCAGGGGGTGGGTGGGGAACCCACTTCTTATAATACAGGTCAAACAATTAACTGAGGGTATAAGGTTACCACAGCTAATTCTAAAGTGAAAAATAAACCGTTATTTGAGTACAAAAAAAAAAATCAGCTTTGGTTTAAAGAAGTGCCTTTTTTTTTTTTTTTTGTCACTACAGACAAGGTTCTGATCAAAGGACATACTTAATGGCATGGATTTCTTTCTCCCGAAGCACTACACTGTATTATTATTGTTACTTCTCTGCTATAATACATTTTAAAAACCACTGTTTTAATACTATTTATTATTTGATGGTATCTGTTTAACATTGCACTGACTGAATCCATTCTTGCTTTCCTTGTGTTAGCAAAGCTCTAAGAAAAAAAGCAATTCACCTGCGTCTGTCTTGTGTCATGATCCATTTGATAAACCTCATCAGTTTAACTACAGTAGGACATTGTCTGTAGCAAAGAGAGGCAACATTTGGAGACCACCAGGTTTATTTGGAATTCTTGAAGCATGACCCTTCTTCATTCACAGTCATAAGAGGTGTGGCAAGTCACAGAAAGCCACTTTACCAAAAGTCAAGGAAGTGAGTTTGCTCCCGCTTTCCTGGAGACAATGTTCCAGAAGAAACTGCCTTATTTCTGGACAGGTGGCCCTGCTTCCAAAAAGAGTGCCAGACTCTATCCATTCTATATACTGTTTTTATATATATATATATGCATATTCTTTCTAGCCAGGTTTTACCTACGTAAACTAAGTTGTTTTGCAGCTCTGGTTGTGTGAAATCTCATTCACAAGCTTCAGGGCTTTTTTTTCTGTTGACAAACTGCAACTCTGTGTTGCTCTCTGGGAGACTCAAATAGCTATTTCTGCCTTAACAACTTAGTTTGCAAAACAACTTAGTTTACAAAACAACTTAGTTTGCAAAACAACTTAGTTTACGTAGGTAAAACCTGGCTAGAAAGAATATGCACATAAAAGCCTACGAAAAAGAAAAAGACATATATATATATATATATATATATATATATATATATATATATATATCTGAATAAGATCTATAATGTGTAAAGTAGATGATACTAATGGCATCTTTATCTATTAAATTTGTTTATATTATAAAATTATTTTCTGCCCATCTTGCCTCAATGCCCATTGCGACTCTGCAATGTAGTCGGCCATATTTGCACGTATTATCTCATCTTGCTTGCGTGGAAGCCCTGATATAAACAGCAAATTCTTCAAGATATCCCTGAGACAGAATCAACCATCTTTCTGAGTTAACAGATGGCAGTGAAAGCACTACCCAGAGGGTCTCCTGAAATTCCTCTTCCCATCCACATCTACCCTGAGCTGGGACCCCGAGGGTAATGATGCTTGATTGATGCAGGCCTAAATGAGGTAGCTATCTTGCTTAATCATTTTCTTCCAATGAATCCTATACACTAACATTAGAAAAACCATCTGATCAGTCAAATAGTCAAGAGAGGCAACCAAATATTGTGCTGTACAGGCCTAATTTTGTGACAAAAACACATTGCTTTGTTTGTAAGATGCTCACTGGTGCTAACACTGATGCATCATGACAACTAAGCGGAAAGCAAGTAATGGGCCTGATGGTAGGTGGTAATAAAGTACTGGAACGCACAACTGTGCATGCAGCACAGCTTCCCCTGTACCCTGTGTGTTACCTTCAAATACAATGAAAAATTATGCCTTTTCTGTATCTGGAGATGGATTCCATGCTTCCCCAAATACACTTGTCTCAAATCTTTAGCTGAATGATACTGATATTTGGGCTAAAATGAACCCATAAAATGAACCCATTTCAGCTGGGCTAACCATTGCAATTCACACTTTAGTTGGTTGGAAATAAGACAGAATCCTCTGGAGGTATTTCTTATTTAATAGCTACAGGAAGCTGCTGGGCCCAAGTATTTTCTCATTTTTCAAGATTTAATACAAGGAAGTGGCTGACAGGTTGCCTGAGCAAAATAATAAGCTGAATTAAAGAAATGAATTCCACAAAACAGCAATGCTGGTGGTTAGCTGAAAGTTTGGCTTGAGACTCTTAATTTGAATTATTTGAGATGGAAGCTGTGCTACTGCTAATGTGCAGACAGGAGTGCTCTTTGATTCAGTGTTGTGACTGGACTTTCAAGGGGACAGCAATAGTAACAACAGGCACTCCTAAAAAGTCTAATTTTGTAACAAACAGTTACATTTTGGATACGTATTACTGCAGCCATTGCAAAATCCCAAATACACAACTGTACCTGTAAAGTATCTGGAAAGTTCAGTATGTAGCAGCTAGATGAAAACAATGAAGATTACTCTAGAATGTAAAGATCTAGGTAATTATTTTCTACATATATTGGGTTCAAAAAGTTGGTTTCAGAATTAAAAGCTAAAAAGGGCTTACAGCCTGACTCTATAAGGCAGGGATCCCCAACCTCCCCAACATGGCCTATTCGGAATTGGGCCACATGAATGACTGGCTGGAGTTCACAGGTGCACGCAGCTCAACTAGCACAACCGGTGGGCTGATGAGCTCGTGCAAGGGCTGCATGTGCACTGTGTCAGCCCACCAAGCCACAAAGGTTGGGGACCGCTGCTATGCCTCACAATAAATGAAAAGAACAGTAACTCTGTCTTGTTAGGTTTCAATTCAGTCGACTTTGTTCCATTCAAGTCAGGACTTCCACAACTCCCCCAGTTAAGCTTCCAGTATAATGAAGAGCTATGGCTCATCAGCATACTGATGTCATCTTACTAAACCAATGGAGGATCTCTCCCAGCAGTTTCACATAAATATTTAACAGGACAGGGAAGAAAATCAAGCCCTAACATACCCTAGTGGGATCTCTTGTCTTCCCCCACTATGGTCCACTGAGACCATCTCCCGGATGTGGCCTGCTGTGCTCTTCCACTCTCAGCACTTGCAGAGGACCCAGGTGGCAGAGAACATCCCAGAGAGCACCTTCTCCACTAATTATTAATCCACAGCTCAAAAGGAATCTCAAATAACACTGCAGATGGTGCAAAACGGACATCAGATCCTGATGTCCAAGAAAAGTCAGGATTAGAGAGATTGTTTTTTTTTTTATCAACAAAAAAAAAATATCCATACCAAGAGATGCCAAGTTGCTAGTCAAAATATTTTCATGTAACTTCTCCAGATAATGTCCACTTTACTGACCAGATCCAAGATAAGGTGCATGACTGAACAGTATGCAAATTTGTAATATTTATACCTTTGCATCTTCATCTGGGCATTTCTTCTGCTTAAATTCTTCAGCAGCAGGGGCAAAAAACAAGAGTTATTATAATAATTATATGCACTGAAGCACAGATATATCTACATCAATGTAACTTCCCTGTTGATTTTCCCTAATATTCAAATAAATATGAATACCTAAAGCACTATCCAATGTTGGGAGTAAATTCCACTAGAACTTACTTTCAAACACAGTAGCATAATTCTGCACTGAGACAGTGTCATATAAGAATAGTTATGTATTTGTGCAGTAAAAATTAGAATTCAAACTATTTTATAAACCACACAAAGCTATGTGATTTGTTTGGATTTGTCTTAGGAATCAATACTTACAATTTTTAAATTATGACTTATGTTTCTTGCAAATGTATAAATCTACTCATATTTAACAAACTATAACTAAACAAACCGTGACTTTTAAAAAATAATGCAAGGTATTCAGCCTGTAATCAAATGGCTTAAAAATCAAATCCAACCACTGACATACCCATTCCCAATCCAAACCCATCAACACCCACATAATCCATTTCTCGGGCAAAATCATCAATACAAGGGAAGAAACACTTACTAATGTGATCATATCTCCAGGCATAGCCAAGGGTACACAAGCTCAGAAGCAACAGAGAAATCCCAGGCAATCCATACTTTTTCACATTGATGTTCCTGTTCAAATATCCGTTCCAGGCTATTGGAGAACAAGTAGTTTTATGAGACATAGGCGAAATCCTTCTTTTATCATTCACAACAAAAGCTAGACTCCAGCCATATTCCCCTGCTAGTCCCTGGTTGTTATAACAAAGCTTTCACCTATTTCAACCAGCACTAGGTGATAAAGGATATACTCTGAAACACAGCATTATATATTAACCATAAAAGATCTCAAAACATTTTCAATTACTTTTATACAGATTCTACAAATAGTTTGCTTGCATCTTCAAAGTAAGTGACAATGTTTCTGTGCACACAAGTATTCTGCTATATATAAGGACAAAAAAAATGAAAACAGACATTATACACTTACGTTACACATGCATCTATTTAATAGCCATTCCATCTCTTAAGGAGGGACTTAGAACAACATTCTCAGCCTCTTAAGTAAACCTCAATTTAAAGAAGTTCTGCAAATCATAGATAATGCTAACTTCAGTTTGTAAAAACAACATATATATCTTATAGTATATACTCTTGTTATTCTCTGTTCCTTTGAAAAATTATGCTATTTCAAAGAATGTCCTAGTCTGCCCTTGCACAACAAATTCAAATTAGGCCCACGGTGTCAAACACACATTGTCACGGCAGCATCACTTGACATATCAGGACTTTTTCCCCCTTCACTAAACCAGGGGTGGATGTGGCCAGCATGTGATGCATCCAGCCCATGGGCAAGGAGTTTGACAACCCTGATTTAGGCTAACTGACAAATTGAAATTAAATATGCCTCAGAGAATATACTGATTCTATCAAACAGTAATTTATGCTATGCATATACAGGTAGTCCTTGACTCACAACAGTTTGCTTAGCGTTTGAAGTTATAACGGCACTGAAAAAAAGTGAGTTATGACTATTTTTCACACTTATGACCATTTCATCATTCCCATGGTCATGTGATTTACATTCGGATGCTTGACAATTGACTCATATTTATGACGGTTGCAGTGTCCCGGGCTCAAGTGATCTTCTTTTGCAACCTTCTGACAAGCAAAGTCAATGGGGAAACCAGACTCACTTAACAACTGTGCTGCTAACTGCAGTGATTCACTTAACAAATATGGCAAGAAAAGTCATAAAATGGGGCAAAACTCACTTAACAAATTTCTCACTTAGCAACATAAATTTTGGGCTCAATTGTGATCATAAGTTAAAGACTACCTGTATTTGTGTCTCTTAGAGCATAAACCATTCATGAATTAATAACTATTGAACCAATCTATTGAGCAGCTATATTTTTTTGAATTCTGCGCGATTAAAAACTTTTACCTTTCTTATTGCCACAAAGCAGAATGTGAGCTTCTGATATTTTGGTATCCAACTCTGATTGTCTTTCTAAAAATAACCCTAGCCTCTGGTAATTGGGATACAGTTCAGAGAACCACTCCAGTCCTAACGAAGATAGTTTTATGTTTTGTTCTGGAAAAGTAGTCATTTCCATTTCTTGCAGTGAGTTTTTTTTTAAACCTATCACTGAATTTTTACCTTCTTTTGTCTGAAAGACTCTTGAGCACAAATACGTATTTTTCTCCAAAGCTCTTAAGTAGCTACCGGTAGTAGTAGTTTTATCAACTCTCATTTCTCTAAGAACTTCTGTGAATGTGGGACACACATTTGGCTTAGGATCTGGATCAAAGAGGTGTGTCTTAGGATAATCCTCTGCTTTGAGAAATAAAGAATTTGCATTTAACTTACTTTTAAGCAAGTGGACTGGACCTCTGGTAACCCTTCCATAGCTGTCTACAACAACATGGTTCTGTGATGTGCATGCTTTAATTGTGGACATGTCATTTTCTGTGCTTCCATTTTTGACATTTCCTTCAAGTTCTAAAATGTTCTTGTCCACATGGCCAGTAATAATTTGCTGCCTGTTGGCCAAAGCAATGTTTGCTACTCCTGACACTGATTTCAGAGGCCACTGTCCTGCCTTACTGTTATCAAGGATACTTTCATTTGACAATCTATTATGACCAGAGGATTCACATCTGTTTTCTAATGCTGTCACATGATGATGAGAGGCAGTGATCTGTTCTATTTTGCCACCAAGTCCTTGATGAATTGGTTGAAGACTCTCAATGAAAATATTTGTTGAAAGGGATGCATGCTGCTCTCCCAGTGACTCTATATTCTGTTTCTGTTTTGCACAGGGTTTCTGATTTGATTCTGAAGTGTCTTTTCCACTTTGTGTCAGTGATTCTAAATTAAGACCAGGTATAATATCTTCTTTAGATAAAGAGGCTCTACTGTTTTTTTCAACTATGGATAAGTTCTCTGGAAGATTTATTTTTGGAAACAGCCTTTTATCTACTGATGCTGAAAGCTCTTCTGAAGTTTTTTCTTTATTTTTCCTTGTTTGGGGAGACTTTTCACTAGCACTTTTCATTTTCTTTTCTGTATCTTTATCTTCTGCCAGACTGCTGTTTACAACTGTTCCAGTTACTCCAATATTTTTTCTTCTTCCTTTTTTTGTTACCAAGTCAGTTTTAGTCTTTTTGCTTTCTTTTTCGGGGGAAGTTACTAAGCTTCTGATCTGCTGTGTCTTTTTCTCAGTACTTAGCTGCTCAGATGTAACAGAATCACAGGCTTTTCCAAGAAGAGGCAAAGCTTCTCTTGAATCTTCACTACCTGCCATTTTACAATGAGGCAGGTGAGACTTGAGACGTTTAAACTGCTTTTTGCAGTAGGGACAGATTTGTATTTGTGGTGTGTTGCCAGTCATTTTTCTGCCTGAAAAAGAAAATGGAACCAGACATTGGAAGAACAGGCAGATTTAAGAAAAACTTGCCTGGATGAAAATTTAAGAAGAGCTTAATACTAGTTGGAACTTGTACCAAGGACAGTGATGCGATTCAGGCGGTTCTCTCCAGATTGCGCAAACTGGTAGTGGCGACTGCTGGAGGCTCCGCCCACCCACCCGGACGTAAAGTGCGACTACTGTGCACGCGCGCACGCTCACATTTGCAAACCGGTAGGGAAGCTAAGTGAATCCCACCTCTGACCAAGGATATAGAATGGTTCAATGCTAGAAATAATCATTGCCTAACTTTTTTCCAACACATTTGGTCTTTTCATTTTTCATTCAGGTAACTATTGTGCAAAATAGTGCATAAGCATAAATACTACAAAGCGTGCATTCATATTTTAATAAGTGTAAAATATTTCTCCTATCTTCTATTAAAACAGATTTTAAAGAACACAATTCCTACCATCATCTATACTATAGTATGTTTACTGCACTATTGACCTACCACAAATAGGAGACTGTATACACTATTGCTAGAATTCATATTAACAAATTTTACCTAGAAAACTCCATGGATCAATCATTTGGAAGAACCTAAAGAAAAGTCACGTGGCTGAAATACTACGTACTACTACTACTAATCATAATTTAAAAATTGCTTAAACCAGCAATTCCTCAATAAAAGCTCCTATGATCCAGTCTCTTCTGGCAAGATTATCAGCGTCACAGATCCCCATCACGATGCTACATTGACGCTAAAAAAAGATGCAGACGGGCAAACGGAACTATTTCACAACTAGACAAACTTTTCAAATTGAATTCATTCCTACGCTTAAAGTTTGCCTCAGTTAAACTGTCGCTCCTCTCGCTCATCGCCACCCCAAAAGGCAAGTCAGAGCTCTGCCTTGAAGCCAAAGGCTTAGCCTGAGGGAATCTAAGGCTAAGAAATAAGCCCCGATCCATCACTTTCCTTCCTGAGGTAAACTCCTTCAATCCCCCATATGCTTACCCAGAAATTGGGTTCCCTCCTGGGAATAAGAAGCCGCAAGCGAAGAAAGGTTTCACTCAAGGAGGAAACCGCGCTGAACTCGAACTCAGCTACAGCTGACAAACCAGCAGTTCGCGAATCCAGCGTTGGAAACGACAAACGGCGCCTCCAGCGGAATGGAAACCTTTGACCTTCACTCACAAGCGGAGACCGAGGCAAGCTGGGCGACAGCGCATGCGCCTCACGCGTCACCCGTCGCCTTGTAACGCACATGCGCTCTAGAGTCACGGCTTCGCGGGCCGCACCGCCGATGCGCAAAGCAAAGGCGAGAAGCCAGAGGCGGTCCCGGCCCGCGCTGCTTCGTGCGCTTGCGCGGGAGGCGTGCACACCGGAAGCGGACTCCGCTGGGCTTGAGAAAAAGAGGTGGGGGGGAGGGAAGGGAGAAGGTTGTTTGGGAGCCGGATCGCGGCGGCCTTCCGTCTTCGCTGTTTGGGGGTCCGAGCGGACTGGGGCCCAGCCCGGCCATGAGTTGCCGGGGGCCGCTGCCCAGCGAACGAGGAGCGAGACAGAGGTGAGCGGGTGCGGAAAACGGGATGGTCTCGGGGAGGCGGGTGGGGGGGGAACTTGAAGCCAGCCGCGGGCAGAAAAGCCGAGGGCGAAGGCGACCAAGCTGGGAGCAGGGCCCGAGGGGGGAGGCCCGGCGAGCAGAGGCGATTGTGTGGTCATTGCCGTGGATATTGCCTCCAGCCTTCGCGTCAGCTGCGATTTGAGGCCGGGAATCTGGGTTGCCTGCCTTCCTCCGCTGTCGGAGCGACAGTTTTCCCCAATGGTCCACCTGCAGGTCCCCCGCTTCCCTTATTAGCTGGCTGGGGAGCCTGGGAAGTGGGGTACAACAAACGCGATGGGAAAGGCTGAAGGTTAACACGGGCCGTCTCGTTTCGACTCGGATTTGGCCCGGCGGGTTAAATAGGCACCTCGCATTTTTCTTCTTTTTCGATCTTTCCTTTGTAAAAAAAATAATAATAATCCAAATAATCCTGTGCATTTTGGTCGTCCTTTGGACTGCTGCTTTTTTTTTTTTATGTTTCTATTTTATTTTTCCTTGAAGTAGTTTAGGCTGATATATACTATTATTATCATCATCATCATCATCATCATCATCATCATCATCATCATTATAATCATTATTTTTGCAGGAACACTAGCAGGTAGATTACATCAAGAAACTCTGCTTGAGGCCGAGAGATCCTTCTGTCAACTTGATGGCAGAATAGAAATTTGACCCTGAAGTTTCTCAGAAGCAAATCTTATCTCTTAACAGGCTTTCTAGGCCATTCTTTAAGGCCTTGTAAAACGGGCCTTGAATAATTATTACAAAGTTACCAGATGTAAACGTTTGAATGTAGAAGGCTTTGTAATTTTTTTCTAAAAGCCACCCAGTTAATTTATGCCTGAGTTGAGATTAAAAATGGAGATACGGCTCATAGGCTTGCAATGGAATCCTAAATGTTCAGTATTTAGCAGCTCTGCTCCTCTGGTGTTATTTATGAGAACATGTATATGTTGGTAGCACATTAAGCCCAACTATGAAATACTTGTAAATGCATTTCTGTTTCAAATCACAATATACTGCTTTATTGGTTCATTGTCTGATAATAAGATTTTGTACAGCTTGATAGAACATATCGTCATAGTTGCATTTTTGGAGAAACCCTAGGAAAAAAAATAGTAATTGGGTTTATTCAATAAGTTAAGAGTTAATGTTAATAATTGGAAAACAAAATAATTTTCAAAATGACAATATCTCAAAAAAAATATTCTAATACAGATTGACATATTTTTTTATATCTCTACCAAACCTTTCAAAGGTCTAGTGTAACTTTTCAAGTTGCTTCAGTCTTTTTAGAGCATCTAAAGAATATTTATTTATAAATAATCCTCGTCATTTTGTGAACTTTGCTGAAATATTGTATGAAATATATCAGTGCTTTTGAGCATTGTCTTTAACAAAGGACATCTTAAAGAATATCCATATGGAAGTTATGCTCATTTAAAAAGAAATGTTTTTCTCAAAAAATGTGTTTGCTTTGGACTTAAAATAACACTTATTATACCTGTCTTGAACTGCTGACATTTATGACAAATAAAATAAATCCTGATTATCTAATAGAAGACCATTAGGTTGAGAAATATAGAGATAATTATCAATTTATGACTACAATTGAGCCCAAAATTTTTGTTGCTAACCAAAACAGTTAAGTAAGTTTTGCTCCATTTTATGACATTTCTTGCCACAATTTGGAAGTGAATCACTGCAGTTTTTTAATAATATGGCTGTTAAGTGAATCTGGCTTCCCCATTGACTTTGCTTGTTTGAAGATTGCAAAAGATCATCACATGATCCCGGGATACTAAAATCATCATAAATATGAGCCAGTTGCCAAGCATCCAAAATTTGTTCCTGTGACCACGAGGATGCTGCAATTGTTGTAAGTGGGAAAAACCATCATAAATCACTTTTTTCAGCACTGTAGTAACTTTGAATAGTCACTAAGCGAATGGTTGTAAGTTGAGAATCACCTGTGACTATTTTTCATTGGCAGACATTCAGGATACGTTTCATTTAAAAATGGTTGCTACTGAGATGATTCTTTGACTACTGCATTGAGATTACTAAACATGTAGAAGAAATTTAAACTTTAACATTAAAAGATAATTAATCTGTACATGATTTTTAAACTAGCATAGGATAATGAAAGATGCTTTAAAGCAGGGGGCCCCAGGCCATGGCCCACTACCAGTCTATTCGAAACCAAGCAGCAGGAGAAATGGGCAAGTGCTCCTTGACAAGCACTACTCGTGTGAGCGGAGAGCACTTGTGCAAGTGGAGCTTCATGCACAAGCCAAGCGACCTCCGCTCACATAAGTATAGTTTTATGCACAAGCGCAAGTGCCTGCCACTCAGGCAATTTGAGCTTTGTGTGTGATACAAGCACCCTCCTCTCGCACACGCAGCTCCATTCGTGAGTGAAGGGGGTGCATGCATGCCGTTCGCACAAATGGAGTTGTTCATCCGCGTGTGCCTGCCACTTATACACACACCTCACGTTGGCCCAAGCTGCCAATCTGGTAAGGTTGGGGATCTTTGATATGGCTTTCTTCTGGGTTTAATGGCTGATATCCGAGTCTCCGGAGAAAGGCGGCATATAAATTGAACTAATAATAAATAAATAAATATCTTTGTAGCAATGGGCAGATGGAAAAAATGAATAATTTGAAATGGTGTGTTACCTGTACTTGTATCTTCTAAAAGTATACTGAGTTAATTCTGCTCTCCAATTTTTGCTGCAGGAAGAGGAGACGAAATGGCATAGAAGAGGATGGGCCAGTTCCACAAACTAAACGTGATAGCCGAAATGCTGTCTTTCAGGATTCTTGGGATACAGAGGTAAGATTGTTTCAATATAGTTTTGCTTTGGCAGTTAATATATTATCCTATTAACAGAGTGTGTGAATAATTTTTGTATCTGAAGTATTATTACATGTATTCTGTCATGATGTTCCCTTTCAGGATAAGCTCTTCTACAAAATCGTTTTTGTTTCTTTTGACAAATATTCCTTGCAATTCATTGTGTACTATCCACTGCCTTTCTACCAATATCTGTTTGTTTTAAATTTCCTTCATTATCCCTTCCTTCGTAAATATTTCTTCAAGTGCACAATTGCATTGTTTTTGTCAAACATATAACAAATACCTGGATATTAAATACCTTAATTTTCAGTTCTGTATTCCTCGTTGCATCACATAGCATATCTAAAATTCACTTTGTTCCCTCATGAGTGCTTTTTTGTGTATCTCATTAGCATAACTATATTATTCTTGGGCCCTGTAACATATTTCTCCTCCATCTGTTACAAGCTGCTACCAAATCTTTCCTTATGTCCTTTCTTTTGTCATTTAGTTGGGAGATTAATCTGTCTCTAATACTTCTCAATATTGGATTTGCATTTTCTCTTCATGTATTTGTTCTGCTATTACATTTGCTGCTTTAGAATATTTTAAAATTTCCATTGTTTCCCAAGGTTCACTGTTGGTTCTATGGGAAAGAATCTCCCACATTCAGAACTCCTATTATCTTTTATCTTTCACTACTTTCCTTATGTTCATCCTAAACAAAGCACTCATACTTTTCAACATATCTTTTTTAAGTGGATACACACCAATATCTATTCTTATTTATTCATATCCCCAAATGGCCCAATTATTTTGTTCTAGTACTTTCTCATTTTATTCACATTACCTAGAAGATCCCATTCATTATGTGGCAAATTTTCTTCAAATTTATCAGTTCTTGTGACATTGCCAACATTCAGAGAAATATAACATACAAGTGTCACCAGTGGCTACTTTTGTATGCAGCACTTTGTTTTCTGAAATATATTTTAGTCCAATCATTCATAATCAGGCCTGCATCTTTGCTTCCATCATTGTGATCTTTGTGTTCATCAATTCCACCCCAAAAGATTAAACCTTCATTCAAATCCATTAAATCCTTCCCCTTTTTCTTAGTCTCACAAATATGAATCAGTTTTCGTTCTTACATTATGTTTGCTAATTTGGGCTATTTATAATTTATTCCTCTTAAATTTTGTTTCAGTCGCTTTCTGGTGATAATTAACCTGTGCCATTTCTCAGGACTTTTGTGAACCAGAACTTTTACATAACACCTTTTAATATGAGTGCCTTAGTTTACCATGCCTTGTGCAGCATTCTTGAAAATGTTAAGAATAGTACCAGTCATTTTTATCATAATTTGGCATGGCTGTCGTGAAAAGAAAGCCAGTCTTACTCTCTGTGTTCGCACTACTCTCTTCCAACAAGGATCTCTAAAGATTAATTTCGAAGCTCATGCACGATTAGTAATATTCCCCCCAACTAAGTGAATTGCAGTCTTAGGATGAAGCATATAATTTAGTTTATTAGTTGTGTTTACATTAAAATAAATAGTCCTTCTGCATTTGGTGTTGATTCATAAGCTTTTATTTCAAGTGTGAATTTTGAATATGTATGCTTTTTTTGTTCTATAACGCAAGGGAGCTTTCAAAGTGATGTTCATTAGAACCTCATTGTATATTCATATTCAGGTCTAGTAACTTGAACAGCAGCAACATGATATTTAACTTTTCATTAACTGAATTTGTTCAAGTAAAGCAAAGAGAGTCACATTATGGTTCACTGTAATGTGTTAATCCAGCCAGTATCTTTCACTTTGGTTTTCTCTGAGGTCACCATTTGGCCATTGCTTAGTAAGTAGGAGAGCTATGGAAAATTATAAGAACGATAGAATGAGGCAGGCAGCTGGAATTCTCTCTGCCTATAAGGGAGGTGCCTGTTGCCTTCCTGGCAGCTGGCATTATGTATGTGCACGAATGAATGCTTCTACTGTTAAACATAATTTACACCATCAAGGAATATTATATTAGTGCAGCTCTTAACATTTTCTATTTGTGTGAAGGTGTAATTAAACATTAACTATTTGTATTCAGTTTTAAAATCACCCATTGTGGCTTAACAAAAAGGGTAGCAAGGACGATTAATCTGTTGAGGAATCAACTGTACTTTGCTTTATGATGTTTACAGTGGCAGATAACAGTGATAGATGGACAAACAGACAGACTCAAAGCAATTCAGTTTTATACTTAATATAGTATGGTGCTTAAGATTGTTAAATTTCAGCCTCAGATCAAATATTTGAATATTTGAAAATATAAATATGACATTTGGGATTTGTGGCAAGGCAGTTTTTTTCTTAGTGGAATTGAAAGTACAGAAAATGAGTTTATATTGCTGGACCTGCATGTTTTAACTTGCTTATTGCAATGTTTCCCCATACAAACAGAATGATCAAGTTTTTGGTACCAGGAGATCTCCAGAAAAATGTCTGCTGTTGTTTTTAACAAGTTGTTATGAACAGCCTCCCTGTGTTTTTTATTCCACAGTCTTCCAGCAGTGAGAGTGGCAGTACCAGCAGCTATAGCAGCAGCAGCAACATAAGCAGTCCTGACAGAGCTACTGGGACAGACACCAGCTTACCCCAGATAATGCCAGGATCAAGTCCCGTGACGCCTCCTCAGTCTTTCCACGAGCAGTCTGCACTATGCCAAGGCCCTTACTTCCATATCAACCAGATCCTGAAGGAGGCGCACTTCCACAGCTTACAGAACAGGGGCCGTCCCCCAACATGATGAGCCTAGCAGCTCTCTGCCTTCTGTGAAGGGGGACAGCACTGTGTGATATTTCAACTTTAAAAAAGAAATTGTTAAAATTGCACAAAATGCCTGTTGCCTTTTCAATCTGTATTTGGAATAACAGGTTAACAGGTAGTTGTTTACTTGTGGTTTGCTGCACTATTGCAATGCAAAGGGAGCTTTGGAGTAATTTTTATAGGATTCTTCTGGAGACTGGTTGAGGGTGGAGAGCTGACGTGTTGGGATGAGTCTAAGAGTCCACCTCTGTATTATAGGAGTGCATAATGAGTCCAGTCCGACTTCTCAATCTGTTTATTAGTAACCGATGCTTTATGTAAAATCCTTTCCAACATTTGTGTTTAGTTTTATAAGTCTTTTTTTTTTTATTTCAATAAATAGTGAATATGTTTTTATGGTAACTTACTCTTTTAAAAAGTTAAGTTCTTTATGTGTTAAGGCCACTTAAAAAAAATATTCCAAGATAGAATGGGAGATTCTATTACTGGAGTGCAAACAATTGCTTCCTTATTACATACACTCAGACACAGGATCTTTTCTATTGGTCATGGACTTAATTACACTGGCTGTTTAAAGAAAACAATCAGTTAATAACTTTAGCTGCCTAAGCTGCATATCTTGTATTTTTAAACGCTCTGATTAGTTGTACAAGACATTTAAACCATGAGCTTTGGGCTAAAACGAGGTGTGAATCATACGCCTTACGCATTCTTTTGTCATTACAAAGCCAAGGGCATGATAGTTCGCATTTATTCAATCATTTGGTCATGCTTGAGAGCCAGCCAAGTTTAAACAAAGATGGTGCTGCTGTGTCCTCCTCCTCCTCTGCTGCCAGTTGCCTGAACAGGGACCCAGGACGAAGCATCTCTTCCGTTCTCATCAGGGCAGTGGTTGGAGCCTATTAATTTTACCAAAAGAAAAGTCAATAGCCCCATGAGAGTTTGCCATTTTTTGTTATTTGCAAGAACTTTAAAGCTATGTGAAGACAGACACAAGCTCAGATTCACAATAGCCAGCAGGGCCACCAGAGCAAATTATATCTCCCTTCTCTGAAAGTGCTATACAGTTAAAAAAAAAAAAATTGCCAGGAGAAATTCAGTGGGTGTTAAGTAGTCTGCAGCTGCAGCTCTGATGCCTTATGTTAAAATTCCCCCTTTTTTGCAGGACTTAGTGCCTCACTATGTTTATCATGCTAAAAATGGGCAGCAGTTTTCTGTCCTTCTGAGGTGCAAAACAAATGAAAGGACTTTTAAAACATCGGTTTATAAACCAAACTCCCTCAAATTTTTGCTTAGCTACTTTGCAGCCTTTGGTCATCCAAATGTTGTCTACCCTTTAATATAGAAAATCCAGTGTCAGTATTTTTGAAAACATTTTTTTCAAGAATCTCCAAAAGTTCAGAAGGATTACATTCCTTAATTTATTGGCAAGAATGGACATAGTAGAAAAGTATGGTTGGTAATAATTATAGAGCAGCTGATTGCCAAAGCATCCACAATTAAGCAGACATTCAAAAGCTTTCCCCGACTATATAGTCCAAGTCAAAGAACTGCTGGCAAGCAGCTGGTTAATAATAATTAATGGGCTTGGTTTTACTAAAGTAGCCCAAAGAAATAGACTCAGGATTAAGCAGAAAGCAATCAAAAGTTGCATTGTCAAAGATTAAATTTACACCTCTCTCTCTCTCTCTTTCTCTCTGTGTGTGTGTGTGTGTGTGTGTGTGTGTAACACAAGTGATAAAGCATGTATTTATAATGCACCCATAGTAACAGAAATCTACAATTTTTTTAAAAAAAAGCTACGTGGAATTAAAAAATAATTATCAGAGGCAATTCTCTTATTAAAGGAAAAGTATAATCATTTTCTAAAAATACATTAAGGTGCAACACAGAAAAACAAGTAAAACTTAACCTGCATTAAGAACCTGCTCTTTTCAGGGAGCATCGGTTCCATAATCACAGGAAGAAAATTGTGCAACCGGTATTGGGCTTAAAATAGATGCAGCACAACTTGAAACAAAAGCTAAATTATTAAAACTACTAAACCCAAGTCCCAAGTATTGCAGCTCTCCACCTTGACTCTCAAAAACCCACCAGCGTCAAAAAGATGCCCATCCCTGAAACAAAGGAACCAACCCGAGTTTCGTGCTCAGTATGTCTCAGAACAGGTTTAGCCTTGCGAGAACTTGATGTGCTGAGAGGCAACAGTCCAAATCTTAAAAAAAGAAGAAACGGGATGTTTTAGTTGCTTTCCACTTTCAGATGCTTTGTTTTTACAGAACATGTTTTTTTATTGCTTACAAGTCTGAGTCACTTACCTGATCTGGCTAGAAGTTAGAGGTAGGATGTTATGTAGTTTTTGAGAAGTTAAAGCACTGCTTCTGCTTGTGTACTGATTCTCTGTTCCTGACAATAAGCCAAACAGGACCTAGACGACAGAAAAGAGAGAACCGTCTGGCCTCAATAGAAGAACATTTAGCTATTAAGTGCCCATTCAACTATAAAGTCATGTTATTTTAAAAAGTAGCGTGAGGAATACATGTAGCTTAAAGAATGTGCTGTAATTATTACCTACAATGCTTAAATAAGTGACAGTATCTCTCCGCCCAGTTGTGTTACCAGTTTGAGCTGGAGTTTCCAAAGATCAACATACTGTGTGTGGCCTATTATCTTCCCAGACTACATCTATTCAGCCTTTTGGGGTTTCCTTGCTTATGGCTATTCAGGGAAGATAGTACTTCTAATGAGAACATATAGCTAATTGTAAGTCATTGCACTGTTTAATTAAAAGATGATCAAAATAAGCCATTCCCTATATAGGTAGTTCTTGGTTAATAACCACTTGTTGTTCTGCCCCAGCTACGGATCCCAAAGAACACAGCACACACAAACTCTGAACAAAACTTAGTTTACTCAAATAATGCAGTTTTAGCAAATGCCGGCTGTTAATAAGCATTCTTAACAGCCTGCCAGAATTCCACAGATAAGATAGTCAGTGTCTTACTGGAGTTGGCAGAAAGCCCAGAACAAGGTTGCAAAGAAATCCCAACACGATGATTAGCGAACTAAAATTGTTTCCTGCAGCTTGTTACAAGCTGCATTCTTTCTTAAATAGGCTAAGGGCATGGCCAATTAGCCCCAAGCCTTACTCTCGAGATCTCCTCCTGAGGAACGACTCCTGCCTTTTGGCAGCTCTGCATGCTCGTGCATTGAGAAAAGGCTCCTCCTCTTCATCCTCTTCACTTAAAGGAGCCTCTGGAGCTTCTGAAGGCCCTGACTGAATCCCTGCCTCTGGCACCACATCTTCTTCAGCCTCCTCGCTGTCCGACTCGAGCGCCGGCTGCACAGGCTGCTAGTGCAGCACCACACCAGCCTTGTCGTCGGGATCAGCAACAATCTGCCAGGCCGCTGGCGGGCCCCAACACTTGTTCCAGAACTGCTCCAAGTTACAACGGCGCTGAACAAGTGACGGTTACCACCAGTCCTCAAAGTTCCGGCCATGCCAGCATCCCCACAATCACATGATCACAATCTGAGTGCTTGGCAACCAGCACGCATTTACGACAATTGCAGCATCCTGCAGTAAAGTGATCATGGTTTGTGATCTTCCCTGCCAGCTTCGCCCAAGCAAAGTCAATGGGGCAGCCAGCAGGGAAGGACACAAGGGTAAGTCTCTCCCACTGACACCCTCTTCCCCAGCCCTGTTGTGCTGGCCACCCGCACAATCTCATACAACATCTTGAACTTTGCTACGCTTGCGCCATGTCTTCTGAAGGTTTGCAAGCAGGCCAGCAGACAGTTTTGGTGGCTGCTGCCAGGTGTGTGAAGAAGTGTGGCTGGCCACGTGTGCATTTTCTCTCGCCATTTACACACTCATGCTCACTCAAGGAGCAAGCTTGCAAGCTTCCTTGGACTTGGACCATCTGCCAGTTTACCCACCAACTTTGATTGTTGGAAGCCAGCAGGAAGTTATGTGGGGCTTGCTTAACGATACATGGTCCTCACTTAACAATGACGATGGGAACTGCAGGGATTCTTCTTGATAAGTGATGTAGTCACCTGACTGTTGTACTTTATGACTGCATCGCTCAGTGATGGAAATTCAGATCCCAACTGCTATCGTAATTCAAGGACTACCTGTACTACTATCTCATTCTTCATTTTTAATATATGATTTGGTTATTAAATCATATAGGTAGTCCTTGATTTACGACCAGTCACTTAGCAATGGAACTGCTTAACTCTGGCGTTCGCTTAACAACTGCCACAAAACAATGTTGCAAATAATGGTTGGTTAGATGACCATCAGGACATACAACCATAACGGGCAGGCTCCATCATGGTTGTATGTCGAGGACTACATGTATATAAAAGCAAAGTGCATTGCACAGTTTATGGATGTAATCGTTTAATTAGTATTATCATTTCCACTTGGAAAATTAGTATTATGTTCTTCCAACCAACATAAATAGGCATATATGATCTAAGACAATAAAATCTATTTGGAACCATCTACATTCTCTCCCTTTGAACTTACAGAGGTTCGTTGTACCAGATGATTAAGGTTACTATTTAAGTGAGGAGTAAAAACATCCAAATCGAAAGGATCTATATAGCTCTCAAGAGCATCAATCTGTTTCTCAATCCTGAAACAAAGAAAAATAATCTCATTTACAATGTTGAAGGGCTGCTCCTCTTGGGTAGGCAAATGATCTTTGCAGTCCTTTGCAAATAAATTAATTTTACCAGATGGGGGAAAACCCCATCATAGCCCAACGTATAAAAACTTAATGAAATTAAACAATTTCCAACTATTTATGAAATGGAATGTCAAATATTATATCTTGAACTAAGATAATCAAACACTGCTCTTTCCCTTAATGCAGTCAGAAAAACTTTTGAACTGATCATCTATTAGCCAAAGATTAAAGATATTAAAAATGTTGCAGATTCATCCAATAAATTACCTTGATTAATTTTCCCTTCCATTTTTCTAGAACACTATAGCATACTGATTTTTTAAAAAAATATTTACTTGGTCAAATTTCAGCCAAATTAATTTCCTGAAATTCCGGTTCAGGCTGTCATAAATCAGGAAGATATGATAATCAGTTCCTGAATGTTGACTACCTGCAAAATTACAGACTATGTAGATAAAAACAATAAATGCTCTTTTTAAAAAGGTTCTGTTTCTAGTCCAACAGATTTTAGATTATTGTAGCACTACTTGAAACCTATGTTGTGTATGAACATATTGCAAAATATTATGTCTCAAAGTAAAATGGATATAGCAACATTCTTAAATGCATAAAAATAAGACAGTAAATTTATACACATAATACTTTATAGTATACTTAACTGGCATCATGCTTGTTTCTGCTGCTTTTCATATCTTCATTTTTAGTTGTCAGGACTATATTCAGATAACGAAGATCATACAGTAGTTGCAAAGCCCTGTTCTGAGTAATTGGTAGCTTTCCTTCTTTCTGTATCAGAAAAAATTGAATATCAGAAATGTCTATACACTCATTGAACAAAGCAGAGATGGGTTGCAGAGAGGTTTTGACCAGTTCTGGAGAACCAGTAGCGGAAATTTTGAGTAGTTTGGGGAACCGGTAGTAAAAATTGACTGGCCCCGCCCCTATCTATTCTCTGCCTCCCAAGTCCCACCTGATTGGGAGGAAATGGGGATTTTGCAGTAACCTTCCCCTGGAGTGGGGTGGGAATGGGGATTTTGCAGTATTCTTCCCATGCCATGCCCACCAAGCCATGCCACGCCCACCAAGCCACACCCACAGAACCGGTAGTAAAAAAATTTGAAACCCACCACTGGAACAAAGGTCTTTTCACATGTCTGAAAGCGGAATGTTCTATCAACATTCACACCAATCATCTACCAGAACTGATGCATCTCCTGATTGCACTCTGCAGCTAAAGTGCTCTAATGCAGCATTCCCCAATCTTTCCAGGTTGGCGGCCCGGTGTGGGAGGGAGGGGGTAGAAGAGGGAGTGATTTTGTGCAAGGGGCAGGTACGCATGCATGCACAGCTTCATTTGTGTGAGCAGTGGGTGCACGAGTGGGGTAGGCACCACCAGTCGCACAAGTGAGGCTGCGAGCACCAATACCCGGCGCTTGTGCGAGTAGGATTGTGAATAGGCCACGGCTCGGTAGTGGGCCATTGTCCACAGCCTGGGGACCCCTGCTCTAATAGTCAAATCTGAATAGATTCAGCAGCTAGTCCTCTATAGCTCTCATGCTACACTGATTAATATGTCTAATAGCAAAATATGGAAATACTTATGTCAGTAATATTGGCTATAAAATTATCAGCAGTCATTTTCACAGAACAATATTTAGATTGCTATTGTAACCAGGGTTGCATTCAGTCTAGTCTTTTTTACATTGCAGATAATTTATTTTAACTTTTAGAATGAGCTATCAAGTATATCTATTCAATCTAAATGAATAGTTCAATAATCACAGTAATTCATAGCAATCTTATTAGGCTAATCTTATGATTTTTTTAAAAAAAACCTTGTATATTCATTTTTCTCTTAAGTGCCACAATGCTGAGCCAATAATGGTGCATTGTGCCTCAGAACACTGCAGATCACAGGGGGAAGAATCCCTTATTTTTAAATTTCATGTCCCACCAACCACAAGCCCCAGGAACATACCTTCTCCCGTTTCCCTTCTGATAATTTTTCATAGCCAGCTAGTATTTCAGTCATGCATGTCTTGAGCAGTTCTTGCAAGATAACCTTGGGAAGAGTGTGGCCTCCAACTCGATTTATTTCTTGACACAAGCTGAAGAGGAAGGACTGGACACACCAAGATGGCTGTAAAGAGAGTGGAATGCTGTTGTACCGGCACATAAATTGTCCAGTAAGCTTGAATTCCAACCATGCTGGCTGGGAAACTCTGGGAGGTGAAGTTCAGAAGTCTTAAAGTTGCCAAGACTGGACACCTCTGGTCTAAATCGTATTTGATGGCAATACTCAGATAAGAGGGTGATTTACAATTTGAAATTTTTTGGCTTTCACTCCTCTCAAAGTTCAGACTAACAACTGGGCCAATTAATTGTTCTTTAGTGTTTTCAGAAGAGTTGTCACCAAAGCTTTTTAAAAGGATATTTAAGAAAATCTATGGACCATTATTGCATTTTTATGAAATTCCCAATTTCAAGGAAGATTGGAGGCAAAGCTGGACTCAAATTCAGCTCTGCTACTGGGCCACTGGTTAATTCCGGATATCAGTTCACTTCTTATATGTAAATTCATAACTTTTAATATAGAATGATCCTCATTCATGACACTGCTCTTGTTATTAGTGTATAGTTATATATAAACTGTTAAATAGACGGATACATACACAGACATGGTACTTAAAAGTTTGTGAACTTGTTTGAATGTTCTCAATATTTCTCATAAATATGTCCTAAAATATGATCTGTTCTCCACATATCCTAAAACTAGATAAAGAGAACTCAAACAATTAGTCAAAAACACTATATTTGTTCATTTATTTATTGAGGAATATCATCCAAAGCACCTTACATAAATATGTAAAAATAAAAATAGGGCATCATTTCTTACCTGGACAGGGAGCCGTATCTTAGATTTTATGCTGCTTCCACTTTCTGTCTCTTCTTCAATTTCACTCTCCTCCCAGTTGGTGGCTGTTGCCAGAATGGCTTCAGCTTCCTCTTTCAGCAAGGATTGAGTGAAGTTCTGGACAAGGACCTAGGATTCATTCACAAGCAAACAATTTATTTCGTTGAGGGTGTTCCTTGGAACCCTAACATAATAAAACTCTGAGGTCTGAGGTTCCTCAAAGTTCCAATTTATTAGAGGTGTCATGTGGCACATTAATGGTAAATAGCAGGACAGTTGCACAGACAACTCCGTTTCATAAATCCATTAAATTTCAATGCATAACTGTAACAGAAGTATTTCAGCTTTGAAATGCTTGAAAGTAGACATTTTCTATCTACCATCAGTGCCCAGCCTACTAATTTCAAAATATTTTCTTTAGAACCAGCAAAATTATTCCTGGGATGCATAGGAAGGATTACATTTCTAGGACTAGTGGGTAGGGATGAGACAAAACTAATTTTGGTTTCATTTCAGTGTGTGTTTCTTTAAAAAGAATCACTTAATTATCACCTCCTCTTAAACACTGTAATTTGGTAACAAGTTTTGGAGGTGAAGGTTTTTTGATGCAGTAAGCATCTCTGGGATCTCAAGCTGTCCGCTTCTATTTTAATTTCTTCCATTAAAAAATAGATGTGCTGAGTTAATGATCCTGTGGCTCAATTTGTTGAGCTTTAGTGTGTTGGGAGGCAACTAAACAGGGATGCATAAGCATAATCAGCTTGCCTCTCCTATTTTGCAATGTCAGCATATTTGCTCTCTATGGAAGAGCAATACAGGTAGTTTGCGATAGTGGCGAATATCTGTAGCTCAGGTGTATATAAGAGTGAAAGTTCATTCTCCGAGCTTGTGGGTTGATTTCCAAACATTTCGTTAACAAGCTAGGTATAACATCTTCAGCAGAGTTTAGGGGATGTCAGTGTCAGTATTCTTCCATTTATAAGGGCTTCAGATGTGAGTGTGTCAAGTGAGGATCTTGTGATGGGTCAGGTGTGAGTCATCAGTGAGTCTAGTGATGGGGAGGTTACACCAGGTCAGGGTCACTGGGAGGTGAACTGTTGGTGGGGGCGGAGTTGCACGGGTTGGTTGAGGGGTGGTGCTGTCTCTAGTTGGCTGTGTGGTTGATTTGGACTCTGAGGTACAGGTAGTTCTCGACTTACAACATAATTGAGCCCAAAATTTGTTGCTAAGCGACACAGTTGTTGAGTGAGTTTTATTTCATTTTATGACCTTTCTTGACATAGTTGTTAAGTGAATCACTGCAGTTAAGTTAGTAATACAGTTGTTAAGTGAATCTGGCTTCCCCATTGACTTCACTTGTCAGAAGGTTCCCAAAAGGGAATTACTTGACTTCGGAATATTGCAACCGTCATAAATATGAGTCACTTGCCAAGCATCTGAATTTTGATCATGTGACCATGGGATGCTGCAACGGTTGTGCGAAAAACAAATCATAAGTCACTTTTTTCAGTGTCATCGTAACTTCGAAAGGTCACTAAATGAACTGTTGTAATTTGAGGACTAGCTGTAGGTTGAAAGTGCAAAGTTGTTTCGCTCTCTTCTATAGCAGTAAAGGTTTTCTTTCATAGATGCACAGGTAGCCCTCCACTTACAACAGTTCATTTAGTGACCATTCATAGTTACACAGCACTAATAAATGTGATTTATGACTGCTTTTCACAGTTGACCTTTGCAGCATCCCCATGATCATGGGATCAAAATTCAGAAGGTTGGCGACTGGTTCATATTTATGACCGTTGCTGTATCCCAAGATCATGTGATCACCTTTTGCAGCCTTCTGACAAGCAAAGTCAATGGGGAAACCAGATTCACTTTTTTTCATTTTTTTTTTTTTCATTTTATTAAATTTGTATACCGCCCTTCTCCCGAAGGACTCAGGGCGGTGAACAGGCACAAAATAAAACACATGAATACAAAAGTTAAAAAACATAATTAAAACCAAATTAAATAATTTTTGCCCGAGACAATTAAAATTCCCAAAAATTTAAAACAAATTAAAATTTTAATTTAAAAATTTAAAAGAAGGGGAGAAAATTAGGCCAGGACTGCCTGCTGGAATAGAAGTGTCTTCAAACCACGGTGGAAAGTGCGCAGATCCGGGATCCTCCGTATCTCCGGGGGAGCTCGTTCCAGATAGTAGGTGCCCCCACAGAGAAGGCTCTCCCCCTAGGGGCTGCCAGTCGACATTGTTTGGCTGACGGCACCTGGAGGAGCCCCTTTCTATGAGAGCGTACCGGCCGGTGGGAGGCTGTTTGTGGTAGTAGGCGGTTCCGTAAGTACCCAGGTCCTAAGCCATGGAGCGCTCTAAAGGTGGTAACCAAAACCTTGAAGCGCACCCGGAAGACCACCGGGAGCCAGTGCAGCTCGTGCAGGAGAGGTGTCACATGGGAGCGCCATGTTGCTCCCATAACCACCCGCGTGGCCGCACTCTGCACCAGTTGGAGCCTCTGGGTGCTCCTCAAGGGGAGCCCCATGTAGAGAGCGTTACAATAGTCCAGGCGGGAGGTGACGAGGGCATGAGTGACTGTAGGGAGTCCCGATCCAGAAAGGGACGCAACTGGCGAATCAGGCGAACCTGATGAAAGATCCTCCCGGTCACGGCTGTCAAGTGCTCTTCTAAAGACAGCCGTGAATCCAGGAGGATGCCCAAGTTGCGAACCCTCTCCGTGGGGGCCAGCGATTCACCCCCAATAGTCAGCGATGGCGTCAACTGACTATACCGGGACGTCGGAAACCACAGCCACTCGGTCTTGGATGGGTTGAGCCTGAGCCTGTTCCTCCCCATCCAGATCCGTACGGCCTCCAGACACCGAGACATCACTTCAAGGGCATTGTTGGGGTGGTCCAGGGTGGAGATGTACAGCTGGGTGTCATCAGCGTACTGGTGGTACTTCACCCCGAAACCACGGATGATCTCGCCCAGCAGCTTTACATAAATGTTGAACAAAAAGGGCGAGAGGACCGACCCTTGTGGCACCCCACATATGAGGGGCCTCGGGGTCGACCTCTGCCCCCCTGCCAACACAGACTGCAACCGGCCGAAGAGAAAGGAGGAGAACCACCGTAGTACAGTGCCTCCCACCCCAACTCTTCCAACCGGTGCAGCATGATACCATGGTCGATGGTATCAAAAGCTGCTGAGAGGTCTAACAGGACCAGGACAGAGGAGCACCCCCTGTCCCGAGCCCTCCAGAGATCATCAACCAACGCGACCAATGCCGTTTCCGTGCTGTACCCGGGCCTGAAACCCAACTGGAACGGATCCAGATACGTCGTCTCATCCAGGTGCTGGGGAAGCTGTTGCGCAACCACACTCTCGACAACCTTCGCCACAAAACAAAGGTTGGAGACCGGACGATAATTAACCAACATTGCCGGGTCCAGGGAAGGCTTCTTGAGGAGAGGCCTCACCACTGCCTCTTTCAAGGCGGCGGGGAAGTCACCCTCACCCAGCGAAGCATTTATAATCCCCCGTTAACTGTGCCAGTTAACTTCTATTGCAAGAGAGAAAATCCCTCATCTGTGCACTTACATCAGATGTCAATAATCAGACCCTCATTTGTAGAATTCAAAGGAACTACTTTATTGTTCTATGCCTATTTCACAGGAATCTCCCAGACTGGTAGCTTTGAGACTAGATAAGGCTCAAACGTATGTGTGTATATGTGTATGTGTGTGTGTGGTCAGACTTTGCCTCTTACGTTTACATAATGATTCTAGATTAATTTCCCACCTGAGCCCTCCTTCCAACCGTGATGCTTGCTCTCCAACAACTTTAGGAGTATATTGATCTTGAAATATTTTTTCATGCTTCATGAATGACTCACATTTAAAGTAGCAGCTTCAGTTGTAGCAATCAAATATGAAGGCTCTTAAAATGGGAGAAAACTCACTCAATAAATGTCTCACTTAGCAACAGAAATTTTGGGCTCAATTGTGGTTGTTAAATCGAGGGCTACCTGTATTCCCAAGCATTTTCTTATTTTATAGGCGCCTGTTCTATTTCAGCCAAAAACAATAGCCCCCAAACCCTTTGCACTTCTATGTTAAGCAAATTAAATTATAGCTTGTTTTAGTCATCAGCCAAAATAGGCAGCGGACACTTCCTTGCCCCCTTCCCCCCAAAAGTCACTCACTTTAGCAGCAGCAGTGTTCCATATCCGATAAGCAGACAGGCTATCTTGCAATAGTTGTTCTTTTAATCCTTGCCATTTAGCCTGTACAGGATTCATTTCTTCGGTTCTACCTTTCCCCGTCTTCTTCAAAGACCAGAGCTCCCTTGTCATGTTTTCTGGGCACCCTGATTTTCCCAGAATGCATTGCTTCAAGTGTGGACACATTTCCCCTAACGACCGGCAAAGCCGTGCCATAAACAAAATGGTGTTGATTTGGGGGTTATGCAAGCTGTCTGTGCACCCTTGGAGCACCTCCTGAGCACGGTGCAACTTTTCCCTAACACAGCCCAGCAAATCATCCAAACAACGAATGCAGTGGCTGCGCAACAGCTCTTCAACTATGCTCGCGTCACCAAATCTGTCAAAAGCAGAGTTCTTGGAGCGTCCGTACAACGGATCTTCAGATGATGATGAGCTGGAAGGCAAGTAAGACAGCAGGTCTTCCAACCTGGCCTTCAGCTTGGAATCTAGTGCACTGCAGAAGTTCTGGATGCTGGGACTGTAGGCCTGCGCCTTCATAGACAATCCACTCTTAGTGAACTGGCTGCGGTTTGCCACACTGATCCAGGCAGCATCGGGTGGCAAGTCATTAGGATTCTCTGACCATAGGAAAGAGGCCATGTTACATTCAAATACGATATGCTTGCTGTGGTTAGAAGAGTCAAACTTTGCTTCAAGTTCCTGCAGAGTCAGAAGAAGCAGCTCTCCAGAGCTGTTGGAGATGTCATCAAAGCCTTCCTTTGTCAGAGTCTTGGAAAAGAAAACATTGCAGGGAGACAAATGGTCAGTACCAATCATGAGCACACAGATGATTTTAGGAGGCTGTGGAAAATATAGGACCAAGCTAATATTTGACATACGGGAATCCTGGAAGCTGCCCTTTTCTTACCCCACTAAGGTCCTTTCCATTCTTATATTCAAAACAGGAACCAAAGGATCAAGTTGAAAAGACAGAATGTTTTTTTGCTTCAAAACTGGCAGCCAAGAAGCTGTCAGAAAGTAAATGAGGTATTCAGACATACCATAACGTGGAAGAAACAGACCCAGAGTCATTTAGGGAAGGGAAAAAAGAACAGGATATCCAGAGCAACAAAGCAATAAAGATTGCTTCATTATGTTTTATGTTATTTTATCAGCATCTGCTAGCCATTTCTTAACTAAATTTTGCTAAGATCTTACCTGTAACCTGTCCAAAAAAAGTTGGTGTAACAGATCTTCCCAGAAAGAGATGGGCTTATCAAGAAGCCGATGACATACCGTCTCCCAGTTCTGACTCATAGATTCACTGGTAAGCAGCTCCCATACGGCATCACGGATCCTGGCCAAGCCTTTAAGGCTCTTCACATATACTAGTAAGTCTGTGATCCCAGATTTAATGTCTTCATTGCACCTGAAAAGAATTCTAGAGAGTAAGTAAGCAGTTTCCTTACTCCTATTACAGTTCATAGCTCTATTGAGGGCTACTTACAAGCTTGTACAAACTGTTATTTTTATTGTATAGGTTACAGCAAGGACCCATTACACATAATTATGAATCAATGCAACAAGAAAATGGTGCTGATAATCAGAACATCCAAGGCAAAATAGGCTAGGTTAATAGAAGACTAGAACCTTGAAAATATACAAGTCCTCCTGAAATTCTAAAAGAACAGGTAATGATTTATGAAAAGCCTGAAGAATTCAAAATAGCCTTTTACCTGTTTTCTGAGAACATTTGGAAAAAAGGAATTTAGAAATATAGACTAACAACTTTTACAGTTGTTGAACTATATACTAAGCAGGATGGAGACTTAATTTTTTTAAAAAAAGTGATGAGTAAAAACTCAAACCAAATCTGGATTACCATCTCAGAGCTGGAATAAGTATCAACATAGTATCAAGATAATGCTTGTAATGCTGAACAAAGTTTTGCTGTTATCAGCTTAATTCTCCATCTTTCAAGATTCAAGGCTCTCTTGTTTTTGTCAACTACAACAATCTTCATTAACTACAATTTTATTCCTACAAAGAGGCTATTCAATATATTTGCCAAGAAGGACACAATACCAAATATCTCCAACAAGGTATGTTCCTTACAGACTCACATGCTGATCCATTTCTGAAGTGTATCTCTAAGGCAATCCTGGCTTATGGGGTGTGCCAAAGTTCTGAGTGTTGGCTGGAATTCTGTGACAGATGGTGGCAAGTATTTGAAAGAAGTACTCAACTTGGTTTCTTCCTTCAACATGCTGAGCCCTTTCCCAAAGAAAATTGCAGCAAAAAGAGAGATCAGATCACTAATGATTAAACTGGATGCTTAAGAGACAAAGCAATATTCAATGGTATATGATCTTACTCACCTGCTGAATGCTGGCTGGTGATGGTCTCCAAAGTCAAGAAAAGCAAGCCACAAGGAAGAGATGGATCTGAGGGTGTTCCCTCTGGCAGGTTATAAAAGAGGGCGTGGGCTTGATACAGGGTTGTGACTAGAAGCTCCACCAAGGAGCAAATTTGTGCTTTGATGCCTGCATCTGATTTAAAATGAACAAATAAACAAACAAAAAAGTATAATAGTAGCTGTATATACATATCCAACCAAAAACATCTGCTTCAAGGAAAAAGTGTATAATAACAAGAAATAAGTGTATTCATGGACAATAACTTTTTTTCCTAAACACCATCAACCAATTAGAAGAAAGAAGTCATTTGATTATTAACTTCCATACTCTTAAAATTCTAAAAAGATGAAGGGAAAACAATGCTAAGTGATCAGCAACATCTTCTAGAAAAATATAACTGAAACTTTATTGATTTTGAGGAACTAGTGGCCTAGGTTGAATTCATTTGGTTATAATTTCTAGCCATTATACAGTAACCCTAATCTTATTTTAGAAATATAAATGCCTTAATATGGGAGCAAAAAATAATCAACCCACAATACTCCCTGAAAAAGCTGGAGACTTTTTCAAGGAAAAAGTAGCTGCCACTATTTTAACTTTCGTCTCTAATACTAATGAACTTCTTTACAATTTATTCAGCATGGGAAGGAACCTGCAAAGATCCACAAAGACCAGATTAATGGATACATGGAAGCTGCAGGTTCAAATCAGAGTAGCTAATGTTAGCACTACATGTGTACCAACCATGATGAGGCTGATTCAGAAGTTGCTGAATTGCAGATTTTCTGGCCAGCAGGAAATCTGCAAGAGCCTGGCGTGGTGAACTATCTTCAAGAAGCATAGCTGAGCACAGAGCTTCTGCTACTGCATGATCTGAAACAGTCCGGCATTTTAGAAGTGATTTGCTCTCCTGCAAGATAGTTGACCTAAAAGAGACATACAAAATGTTAGGAGATTTATAATATTCAATAGAAATTTAAACAATTACCGTGTTTTCCCAAAAATAAAACCCTGTCTTATATTTTTGTGAACCCTGAAATAAGTGCTTGGCCTTATTTTCGGGGAGGTCTTATTATTTTGGGGCGCATGGTGCAAGATGGGACTCCTCTTGCCGTCTTACCTGATTTCCAGCTCTGTCTCCCTAACCCTAACCAGAGGAAATGGCGGGGACTGGCTGCGCATGCATTTAAATATTTTCAGGGAGGGTTTATTTTCAGGGGAGGTCTTATTTTTGGGAAAACATGGTAAAAGCATGTATCATAAACGTAAAAATGGATATCTAAAGCCATACGAACTTTACATTAAAAACTCAGATTTATTAAATATTTTATTTTGAAAGCAAAAGTAACAATCAAATGGAATAAAATCTGCCGGACTGATCACTGACTATTCTGATAGTCTTTAGTGCCATCAGAGTACAGACTTCAGTTCTCAGAATTACAGCCACCGGGGCTGGAAAATTCTGGGAGCTGAAGGTCCGTATGTATAAAAAACATTCAAGTTTGACTTAAACAGTTCCAAAGAAGAGTGCAATGGAGCAAAAACCAAAGCAGACAAGGGCTGTTTTATTAAATACATGAAATAAAATAATGCATATGTCAGGAAGTTATTGCTGATTTTGCTGTTATGAAGTCAAACACCAGGGGGCGTTTTAATATATAGCTGTACTATATATTACAAAAAAGCTTTTATATAAAAGAGTAATATAATTAAAAGTAGCTGTCTAGGACAGTTTATTGACACTTCTTATTTAGGATCCTTACTGATAATTAAGATGCACCTTTTGCTATTTCTGATACTATTTCAGTATCTGAATTCCTAAGACAGGAAACCACATTTTCTTTTTCAAAAGAAAGCATCCCAGCAATAAAGCACATTAAACAACCGAGGCTTGGAAAAAGTATCTCAAGCTGCTTACCGGAAATGGCTAGCTGCTGCTACTTGTCGCGCAAGAATAGGAAAACATGCCAGTATTGGGCTGTAGTGAGTACCCGAAGAATCCAACTGCAGAAGGCCACGGAGGTGGCAGCATAACAGGTAGAGACGAGTGGCAGATAAATACTGAGAAGATTCCATAGCACTCCAGATTTTCTCTGGAATCTGCAAGAGAAGCTGAATTTGCGCTGCCAAGCAGTAGAACTTCTCCTGGGACTGGCATGTTGCCTAGACAGAAACACAAATGAACATCTATGGAGATTCTCAGTCATTCAGGTCATGGTTGTCCCAAAGGTGCTTTTTTCAAGAGGCAACTGGACTTTCTGGTTTTCCTTTGAAGATGTTTCGCTTCTCATCCAAGACGCTTCTTCAGAGCTGAAGAAACTTCTTGGATGCGAAGCGAAATGTCTTCAAATAAAAACCAGAAAATCCAGTTGCCTCTTGGGAAAAAAAAAGCACCTTTGGGACACACCATGAGCATCCTATTGGCCCCTGCCTTGAAATTCATTTGGGAGGACCAATATGACCTCTGTACTTTTCTTCAATAAATGTTGTCTCTGCTTTTCCTCAATAAACGTGAGATGTGCTATGAGTGCCAAGAGCAAACTTTTGAAGCATGCATGCGGTTTTATGGTATCTCATAGCTCACCTGAGTCGCACCCATTCTCAAAACACCAAAGCCACGAGCATTTTACCCAGACAAGCATTTTACCCTAACTTTCAAAATAATATTCTAAAAGAAAGGAAGCCACGGTAGACAGCTGCAAAAAAAAGCGAAAAGTATCCTTTTCTCTCCCCGTGAGCCAAGTCTCTTCTTAGAACCACAAAGGATTACCCTTTGCTTCCAAATCCTCTCTCCTTTCTCCCTTTCTCCCTTTTATCACCCTCCACCTTTACTCTCACACTTTCCTTTAACTTTAGGAGTTCCTTTAACTTTAACGTCCCGTACTTTACAGAAAACGGCGAGAGGGAAGCAATTCAACAGGTAAAGCTCTCTCCCTCCCTCCCTGCACCCACCCACCACCCCAGTCTTGGATACAGAGGGCAAGGCAAAGTTTGTCGCGCGGTCCCTCCACGCGCCCGCCCGCCCGGGACCCCAGGCTGCAGCCTTCCCCAGCCCCGCCCCTCAACAAAGCGCCCACCTCGCGCCGTGCCTCGCGCTGGCTGGTCGCCGCAAGTCCGGCGGCCCGTCCGCGCGCCCGTCGCTGCTGAAGCCCCCGCACGGCTTCGAGCAGATGCTCGGCGCTGACGCGCATCTCGGCTATGGTGTCGGCCGCCTCGATGAGGTCCCGGTACCTCTCCCCGACCATCTGCCTCAGCTCCTCGCGCTTCCCCTCAATGCCCGCGCGCAGCTGCCGCTCCACGCCTCTCAGCTCGGCCGTCGTGTGCTTTTCGAAGAGGGACTCGACTGCCGATGACCCGCCTCGCTTCAGGGCGTCCAGCGCTGCCGCCTCAGCGGCCGTGGTCGCCATCGCGGCTGCTTCTCACCCACCCACCCCCCGCCGCCTGTCACCCGGAACCGGCCACCTCGTCGGCCCTTTGACGTGTCACTCGTCCACCATCTTTGAGAAGGGCAGCGGACTGGCTGCTTAGGAAAAGAAGAAGCGCCTCCCCCTTGTGGACGCCATTTTTGTCCCGGGCGAAGGAAAGGGGCGGCTTCCTGGCGCCCTCCCACGGAGCGAAGTTGGGATCCAGGGCGATCTGCTTCTCTCCTCTTCATTGGAACCTTGTCATGTTCCACTCTTGAGGCTTTGTTAAACTGACGATCTTCGAAGTGTTGGAGTACAACATCCAGAATTTCCCATCAGGCGGGGATGGGGAACCATGGGGCATGTAGTTGGAACATTGGAATGATCTACGTGGTGTCCCAACACTTAGTGTTATTTTTATTGCTGCAGATGTAACACTCCTGATTTGAATATTTTTTTACTTTTTCACTTGATAAATCCTGTCCAGCAACCTCTGAAAAAACCTTAACCTGAGATTTCTGTGTCTCACAATAAACCCCATCTCCCATGAAAATGACTCTGGACCATGGAAAGCATTTAGTTAAAAATTACAAAGTGGGAACCCTTTATTTTAATGTATCCAAGCTTTTTTTTTTAGACTCAATGATCTTTGTGCCTTGCAAATATATTCATTTCCCCTTTCATTTAAATAGACATGTTTTCTGTTCAAAGAAAGGAGCCTGGATAGTTCAGCAGACTAATGCATTGTAATTTAACTCCAGCTGTCTGCAATTAGTAAGTTCGAATCTCGCCAGGCTCAAGGTTGACTCAGCCTTCCATCCTTTCTAAGGTAGGTAAATTGAGAACCCAGTTTGTGGGGGCAATAAGCTGACTTTGTAAAAATATACAAAAGTATGAAGGCTATTGCTTAACGCATTGTAAGCCGCCCTGAGTCTCCGGAGAAGGGCGGCATATAAATCAAATTAAAAAAAAAAAGGGGGCAGGATTGAAATAAATAATGTATATTTATTTAACAGTTATATATTTATCTTACAGTTAAATATTCTGTCCTGAAAAAATGGTAGGATTGCCAGATATTTTTTACAAAAAAAAAAAAAAGATAAACAGTAGACATAAAAGGTCCCTGTGATTTTTGAACAGCCAAGAGGACCAGATAAACAAATAGTTTGCTTAACTATTTAACAAGTTGGAAAATTCCCAGTCATTAGATTCTTTTTGAAATTTCTAACATAAAACGTTTACTATGGGTACTTAACTGTTATCTTTTTTTAATCTTCAGTTCATACCATCAAACTGTTCTGAGTGATGCACTAGATGAATTTTATTGGTTCAATTTATATGACGCCCTTCTCCAGAGACTCGGGGCTGCTTACAATGTGTTAAGCAATAGCCTTCATACTTTTGTATATACCTGCTTAGTAGGGCTTTCACCCCCCCACCCAAGCGGTGTTCTTTTTTATACAAAGTCAGCTTATTGCCCCCACAAACCGGGTCCTCATTTTACCTACCTCGAAAGGATGGAAGGCTGAGTCAACCTTGAGCCTGGTGAGATTTGAATTTGCAGTAATTGCAGACAGCTGGTGCTATTTAACAGCACTTTAATCTGCTGTGCCACCAAGGCTCTATGAGATAGAAATTTTAACTAAGTACATATTGTAGACAAAAAGGCTCCAAAAAGCTGTGTATATTAGGATGTGCTGGTTGTATGATTTGTTTAATTTTGTTAGTGGACTTATCCAAGAGCCTTTTGATAATTATGGTGAGGGGGAAAGAAATTAAAACTTAAACAAGAGCTCACCTGGAAAATAAAAAATGAATGAGACACAATATTACTAGTGATAATTACAATGATACAAAATGTCACAACTTCATAGAAATTAGTCTAAACTTGCCTATAATATTGATAAAAGGGACACAAGCTTTGATTGGGACTATCCTGGATATCTGCTGGTAGAGGGGAAATTAGCTTGGCTTGATATCAAGGACAGGTCAGCAAGCCATACACCACTTTCTCAAGGTCTGCATCCAAGCACACACATAAGTGCTATCTCATATTGGATATTGTTGAGTCTTCCCTCCAGTCTGCTTAAAGGTAGAGGATGAAATCTGACTGGTATAAACTATGTAGAACAGAAAACATGATGAAGATACTTAGGATACTTTGAGGACCTCTGAGGTCTCTATAGCAATGATGTTAACATTTATATCGTTTTAGAGTTCTAAATCATTGTCTACTGTACTGAAAAGTTGGCTTTTCCTAAGCCCAATATAAATAAACCTAGGCTGAGAGACTTCATTAAACAATCTGAATCTATTTGCTCCCTCCAAGAGATTTATGTTTTGTCTGTTTAATTTACATCCTGCTTTTCATTCAGGAACTTAAGATGAAATACTTAGCATTTCTTCGTATTCTTTCCGTTTTCCCCACAATAAATCTGAGATCACCAAAAGAGTGACTGGTCCCAAGTCTTTCTACTTCTGTAATCTGCATCTCCCAAGCAACTTAACTGCTGTATTATCAGGATGAGTTGGGCTAGTGGCCTGCCCTCAAATAATAATTCTAGTTAGTGCTTTGTGTGACAGAATCTCAGATGGGACTCAGTATAGAAGCAGTTTGTTTTTGTTTTTTGTTTTTATTGAATTTGTATACCGCCCTACTCCCGAAGGACTCAGGGCGGTGAACAGCCATAAAAATAAAACATATAAATACAAAATTTAAAATAGAGATAAAACAAATTAAATAAATTTGGCTGAACCATATTTAAAACCCCAATAATTTAAAACCGAATTTAAAATTCCCATTTAAAAACGGAGAAGTTTAAGTCAGGCCGGCTTGCTGGAATAGGAACGTCTTAAGCGTGCGACGGAAGGTGCGCAGATCCGGAATCCTCCGTATCTCGGGGGGGAGCTCGTTCCAGATAGTAGGTGCCCCCACAGAGAAGGCTCTCCCCCTGGGGGCCGCCAGTCGACATTGTTTGGCCGACGGCACCCGGAGGAGCCCCTCTCTATGGGAGCGTACTGGTCGGTGGGAGGCTATTGGTGGTAGCAGGCGGTCCCGTAGATAACCAGGTCCTAGGCCATGGAGCGCTCTAAAGGTGATAACCAAAACCTTGAAGCGCACTCGGAAGACCACCGGGAGCCAGTGCAGCTCGCGCAGGAGGGGCGTTACATGGGAGCGCCACGTCGCTCCCATCACCACCCGCGCGGCCGCACTCTGCGCCAGTTGGAGCCTCCGAGTGCTCCTCAAGGGGAGCCCCATGTAGAGAGCGTTACAATAGTCCAGACGGGAGGTGACGAGGGCATGAGTGACCGTGCGTAACGAGTCCCGATCCAGAAAGGGGCGCAACTGGCGAATCAGGCGAACCTGATGAAAAATCCTCCCGGTCACGGCCGTCAAGTGCTCTTCTAAAGACAGCCGTGAATCCAGGAGGACACCCAAGTTGCGAGCCCTCTCCGTGGGGGCCAATGCTTCGCCCCCAATAGTCAGCGATGGCACCAGCTGACTATATCGGGACGTCGGAAACCACAGCCACTCGGTCTTGGATGGGTTGAGTCTGAGCCGGTTTCTCCCCATCCAGATCCGTACGGCCTCCAGGCACCGGGACATCACTTCAAGGGCATCGTTGGGGTGGTCTGGGGTGGAGATGTACAGCTGGGTGTCGTCAGCGTACTGATGGTACTCCACCCCGAAACCACGGATGATCTCGCCCAGCGGTTTCACATAAATGTTGAACAAAAGGGGCGAGAGGACCGATCCCTGTGGCACCCCACATATAAGGGGCCTCGGGGTCGACCTCTGCCCCCCTGTCAACACAGACTGCGACCGGTCGGAGAGAAAGGAGGAGAACCACCGTAATACGGTGCCTCCCACCCCCAACCCTTCCAACCGGTGCAGCATGATACCATGGTCGATGGTATCAAAAGCCGCTGAGAGATCTAATAGGACCAGGATAGAGGAACAACCTCTATCCCGAGCCCTCCAGAGATCATCCACCAACGCGACCAATGCCGTTTCCATGCTGTACCCAGGCCTGAAGCCCGACTGGAACGGGTCTAGATACGTCGTTTCATCCAGGTACCGGGGAAACTGTCGTGCCACCACACTCTCAACAACCTTCGCAACAAAGCGAAGGTTGGAGACTGGACGATAATTAGCCAATGTTGCCGGGTCCAGGGAAGGCTTCTTGAGGAGAGGTCTCACCACCGCCTCTTTCAAGGCAGCGGGAAAGACACCCTCACTCAATGAAGCATTTATAATCCCCTGGAGCCAGCCTCGCGTCACCTCCCGAGAAGCCAGCACTAACCAGGAGGGGCACGGGTCCAACAAACGTGGTCGCATTCAGTCTACCCAGAATCCTGTCCACGTCCTCAGGGGTCACAGAGTCAAACTCATCCCAGATAACATTCTCAGGACCTGCCCCCGTCATCCCCCCTGGATCTACCCAGTCGGAGTCCAGATCTTCCCGAATCTGAGTGATTTTGTCATACAGATACTGAACAAAGTCCTCGGCTCTTCCCTCCAAGGGGTCCTCCCTCGCTTCCTGATGGAGCAGGGAGCGGGTCACCCTAAACAGGGCGGCCGGGCGGTTATCTGATGACGCAATAAGAGCAGCAAGATGAGTACATTTTGCTGCTTTTATCGCCACTAGGTAATTCTTAATATGAGATCTTACCAGTGTCCGGTCAGATTCAGTGCGACTGGCCCTCCAACTACTCTCTAGGCGTCTTTTCCGGCGCTTCATCTCCCTCAGCTCCTCAGTAAACCAAGGAGCCAGGTGAGATCGGCGCCGGGTCAGAGGCCGCAAAGGCACGACTCGATCCAGAGCTCCAGCGGCCGCCCTATCCCAGGCGGCCACTAAGTCTCCAGTCGAGGCGTGAGCCAGGACCTCAGGCATTGGCCCAAGCTCCGTCTGGAACCTATCAGGTTCCATCAGGCGCCTGGGGCGGTACCATCTTATCGGTTCCGCCTCCCTGCGGCGGGGAGCAGCGGTTCGAAGATCAAGGCGAAGGAGAGAGTGATCCGACCATGACAAGGGCTCGATGGCTATGTCCCCTATCTCGAGATCACTCAGCCACTGTCCAGAGACAAAAATCAAGTCCAGTGTGTTTCCCCCCATGTGCGTAGGGCCATGAATTAGCTGGGTCAGATCCATAGCCGTCATGGAAGCCATGAACTCCCGAGCCACCTCAGACGTCTCACCCACGGACGGCAGGTTGAAATCCCCCATGACCATAAGTCTGGGGGTATCAACCGCCACCGCAGCGATAACGTTGAGTAGCTCGGGCAGGGCTGCTGCCACGTGGCAGGGAGCCAGGTACGTGATCAGCAAACCCAGTTGAACTGTCGTGCATTTATTATTAAGCAAAGAACCAAGTACATAATTCTGAAGAATATAGACAGAATTGCTTCTATCTTTATAAATGCCAGGCCATGGAACACACTTGAAAACCCTAATAGCTTTATATATTTTTGTAGGAACTTAGCTATTGCCCTCCCAACTTGCAAAACAGATGATTTCATTGGTAGTCTTACACCCATATTATAAGATTTCCTGTTCAGTTTCTCAAAACTGCAGAGAGAGGACTGAAAATAAATTATTAGATATCCAAAGTCCTTAGCCTGCTTAAGTTGATCATTGTTAACATTCCAGTTAAAGGGATACTGCATCTAGCTGGATATTATGAGTGACTTTGTTTTAGAACAATTAATTTCTCGCTTTGCATCATAGCAATGTGATGGTAGTGCTTGTAAAACAACGGCAAAGCCAATCTGCATGCAGCTAAAATAATGGTATCTGCATACAAAAGTATGGAGCTTGTAAAATGTCCTTAAAATAAACATTATTATTTTTTTTAAAAAAAGGTCAGGATATATATCTTTGCTTAACTCTACTTTAAGTGGTCATTGGGACTGTCAAATCACCACCATCCAATGTTGAGAGCATTTTAATGTTTCTAAGACATCCAGAATTGTCTCTGACGAGATGGGCAACACATAAATTTAATACAGAAATAAATATGTAAATAGATACATAAATATCCATGAAGCATTATTTATTTTATTTGTAAAATTTATTAGCCGCCCAGCTTGGCACACAATTCTGGGTGGCTTACAATATTATTATCAACTGGAGGATGTGAGGCAGGTCAGTTGTTGGAGAAGACCAAACCATTTCTACTGGTAAATGCTTCCTTCATAGTGATCACTCTCTTTAGTATTCCATCCTTATTCATTTGTGACCCCTAACTCTTCATTTCGCTACCTATTCTCCTCAGGCACCTCATCTTCACTGCCTTCAACTTACTTTCCTTCTTTCTCCTCATATACCTGGTTTTCTTTTGCAATTAACAAAGTTGGCAAATCCTGTAGTTATACCCAATCATGTTCACTTCTTTCAACAAAAGTTAATTGCTCTCAACAGAATACCTGCTACCTTTCTATCATTATCTGCATATTCTTTTTTCATCTGTAACGTTCCATCAGGAACTATGGTTCACCAGATTAAGGCACTAGATGGAGCTCTGGTGATAACAATTTAGTCCGTCTGAAAGTGGAACTCATGAAAGGAAAAAAAAAGGGGGGGGACGGGGAGTGCCTTCCAGATAGTCGTGACTCCAAGCAATTGCCTTGACCAGTCCCTGCAGTTTTTTTGTTAAGATTTCTGAAGTGGCTTGCTTCCTAGGATTGTATTTTAGCATTTTATTGAGTTATGTAAGATAAAATAAGATACAAAATACGAAAGTAAATAGGAAAGCAGTGGGGGTGGGAGGGGAAAGAAGTGAGGAAGGATTGGGAAAAAGAAAAGTGTTGACTCCCTCTGTTGCAGTAAAATAAAGCATTAACATCAAACTACAACTTTTTGTTTTTTCATAGTAATATAAACTAGCCATTTCTATAAGGATTTTATCAATCTAATTGGTGAAACGCAAAATCAAAGTTTCATTCTTTTCCACTTCAAGCACAAAGTCCAGAATTGATCTCCATGTGGGAACAAAGGTACCGGTACTTATATTCTTTTCTTTAATCAAAATAGTCAGTTGCCATTTCTGCCAACTCCATCAGCTTTTGCAACCATTCATCCATGGTGGGAATCGAAGTGACCTTCCATTTTTGTGCATATAATAATCTTGTTGCTGTCAACATATATAGGGTGAAAGTTCCAATTTTTTTCTCCAAGTCTTTTTCCATTAGACCCAAAAGGAAAGTTTCTGGTTTCATATTTATCTTCATTTTCAGAATTTTCTGTAATAAAATATGAATCATGCTCCAAAATTTCTTTGCTTTATCACATGTCTACCATAAATGATAAAAAGTCCCTTCTTTAGAGATTACACTCCAAAAGACTGATTTCAAACTGGAGTTGTTTCTTCTAGGAATGATTGATAAGAAAATGAAGAAAAGTTTGTACTACATAATATTGCATATACTAACAGTGGCCAGAATTGCAAATGTGGAAACAGATCAATATACTGTACCACCTGAAGAAATAGTAATTAAAAAGATCCTCGAATGTGCTGAAATAGATAAAATGACAATTGAGATTAAAGAAAAAAATGATTCAGACTACTATAAAGTGTGGAATAGATTCTATATGTGGTTAGAAAATAGAACTCAAAACAAGAAATAAGAATGTAAATTGAAATTTGACTAATTGGAATCTAAGAGTATTAAATACTGGTAAGGATAAAATATTGATTGTTAATAAATAGGAAGTAAATATATATATAGCAATTTAATTTAGAAGAATGCTCAATATGGTTATACAAGAATAAGAGAATGATTAGGAAGATTGAACTCAAAAGTAAAGATAATTGTCAATGTAGACAGTTGTAAAATATTATATAATGTTGTTATTTATGTTTTGTATTTTACCGTTTGGTGTATATGTATATTCTCTTTTTTTTTTTCCTATTATGTTTTTGGTTTTAAAATGTAAAATATTCAATAAAAACTATTTTTTTAAAAAAAGTCCTTTTTTACTTTTACATTTTCAACATTCATCTGACATACCTTTATATATATCTTAGATAACTTATCTGGTGTTAGATACCAGCGATACATCAGTTTATAAAATTTTAATTTTAAATTATAATTTCTTTTAAATTATAATTTAGTGTAAATTTTAAACCCTTCGTCCACATATTTTCCTATTGGTCAAGCATCACATTATATCCAAAATTCCTTGCCCACTGAATCATGCAATGTTTTACATGTTCACTTTCCAAATTAAATTTCAATAACATTTTATAAATCTTATCCTAGGATTGAGAGAGAGTGGCTGGACCAAGGACCAACCCAGCTGGTTTTGTGCCTAAACCAGGACTAGAACTTATGGTATCCATGTGTCATAATACCCACTCTTCTCAAATTGTTCAAGGAGTTGAGAGGAAAGACTCATTTCTCTTCACCCCCACACTGTTCAAATTCATAAAGAATGTACCTTTCTGTAACAGTAAAAGAGTTGGAAGGGACCTTGGAGGTCATCTAGTCCAACCCCGTTCACGCAGGAGACCTGTACTAGGGATTCGAACCGCCCGAACTGCCGACCTTTCTGAGCGACAAGCTCAGTGTCTTAGCCACTGAGCTGAACAGCTGAAAGTTTCACAAGATCCAACATCTTGGATAGAGAAGAAAGCTTACTGAAGCTTTCTAAGAGCAAAGCTGGGCAGATGAGAAAGTGAAATGATAAAATGGGGTTTTAAAAATATGCCTGTGAAGCTGTTGAAGCAAATACAGGTAGTCCTCGACTTACAACCATTCATTTAGGGATTGTGCTCTTTATTATAAATAATATAACAGTCATTTATGATAGTTGCAAGGTCACTTGCAATTATCATAAAGGTCAAATGATCCCCTTTTGCAACCTTCAATGAGCAAAGTCAACGGGGAAGCCAGATTCACTTAACAACCTTGTTACTAACTTAACAACTGCAGTGATTTATGTAACAACTGTGGCAAGAAAGGTCATAAAATGGGGGAAAGGTCACTTAACAATTGTCTTACTTAAGCAATGGAAGTTGAGGGCTACCCGTATTTATTAATTAGTATGAGTAATAAATATACAAATGTACAGTACATGTTTATACAAGTAGATTAAAATCAGCAGGTTAAAATGGTGAGGGCATCTGTTTTTGTTTGTACAGCTCCTGGCTATGAATAAGAGGTCAGTGTTCTCAGATCTTCAGCAGAAGGCTTCCCTCATAACAATATTGTTAAGGCAACAGTTTTTTACCAGCTGTTAGTGATTAAATAAAATCACAATGAGCCAACCTACTTCCTTTCTTTCTAAAGGACAAACATCCAATTTCTTTAATAACTAGGCAAAAGTGGTAGGTATTAAAAAATTAGAAGCTAAACCAAGGGTTTAGCTAAGCCAGGTTTCATTCATATTCATGAGCTGTCCTGCAAAGCATCTCTTGAATTAAGACACTGATGGTCTTATTAGGCCCTGGTGCTAATCCAGATGCACCTCTCAAACAAGAGCAGTTTGCTTAAGAAATGTATCAGAACATTCTGATAAAGTATGTGTGGCCTTTACATGGCACAAATACAAAAAGGAAAAACTTTCATTAGCAAAAGAAAAATTGCATTTGATTTTTCTTCCCATTCAGGTTGGATAGGAGAATTAAAAACTACTGGTAGTCCTTGAGTTACGACCACAATTGGGGCCAGAATTTCTGTTGTTAAGCAAGGTGGTTGCTAAGTGAGTCGCACTTGGTTTTTATGACCTTTTGGCCACAATTGTTAAGGGAACTTCACTGTAGTTAAGTGAATCACATAGTCATTAAGTAATCCAGCTTCCTTCATGCTGTGATGGTTGTAAATGCCACATCTTTCCAGTGCTGCTGTTATAACTTTGAACAGTCACTAAATAAATGTTTGTAAATTGAGGACTACCTGTATTTAGGATGTTATTTCAAACAGTTAGGGAAGATTTGCTGCAATCCACCAGGAGTGCTTCAGAATGTCAGGTCAGAAATCACCTTGCAGTCTTCTCAGTTATGTGTAAGAAGTCCCCTGTGTTCAATAAGGCTTTCTCTCAGGCAATTCTGCATAAGGATCGTAACCAAAAAACACAGCTCAAAATATATTTATTCAGAGGCAAACTGAGCTCATAGAGATGCACTCCCTGGCATGTGAATATTTTTTCCCTCACTGTATATATCTTGTCCTGGGGGTAGGACAAGAAGCAATGAGTGGAAACTAATCAAGGAGAGAAGCAACCTAGAACTAAGGAGAAATTTCCTGACAGTTAGAACAATTAATTAGTGGAACAACTTGTCTCCAGAAGTTGTGAATGCTCCAACACTGGAAGTTATTTACTATTCTATTCTATTCTATTCTATTCTATTCTATTCTATTCTAGTCTAGTCTAGTCTAGTCTAGTCCAGTCCAGTCCATTCACAGTGAAATATTTAAGAGGTAACTTCTAAAAAAGAATGAACACTAACAGGCCCTCAAGATGTGTTTTCTCACTCATATCAGAATTGAGATATTGACTGATTTGTTTTCAAAGCATAGAAAATGCTATAGTATGATTGGACAAGGATCTATCCTTAAATATAGAGATATCAGCAAATTCCTTCAGTCTCTTTCTTTCCCTCAGTAGCTTTGCCATTCTTTTTCTTAGGATGCAGAATCATTGCACCATATTGTGGTAGAAAAGGAAAGTCCAAGGAGGTGGGGAAATTCCCCCAGAAAAAAAAGGTAGTTTTTTCTCCCACTGTCCTAGAACAAGAGTGTATCTGAAGTGTTATGGAGAAATAAAAATTACAGCTTGGCCACTAAAAGAGAAAATCTGCTTTTACTGTTGTCCTTGTCTTTCTGGCAAGAAAATCAATTGACAAATGATTGAATGAAAGCCCAAATACAAAGTGTAAGTTTACCAGTAGCACATATACAGAGATCGCAAATATCACATGTTAAGTAGGGTGAACGAGGACACAGAAGCCAGGTCGTGAGTAACAACAGCTCTTTACTTCATGGTGTGAATCCAGCAACTGACCCAGGGAAACAACTCCCTTTTTTAAAAAAAAAATCTTTATTTACATTTATAGTTAAAAAAGACAACAACACACCAAACAAATAACAAAACAAAACAACAAAACAAAGAACATAAATGCATATAAATATTACCTTAGTAACCTAATATTTAGTGCAAACCTATACAACAAATTCATACTACCTTCCAGGGGAGACAAAACAACCTATTTTAAGTTTATAAATCAATCAGGTCTATCCGACCTCACTTTATGTGTGTAATAAAATATTTTCAATAAATACCACACCTATTCATATTATTCTGATTCTGATTTTGATTTTCTTTTCGATAGCCAAGTATACCATTTTCCCAAGATAAACATATTTGCGTTTGGTCTCTATCTTTCAATTTTTTTGTCAATCTATCTGCTTCCGCACAATCCAAAATCTTCTTCATTATTGCTTCATCTGATGGGATATTTTTATCTTTCCAAAATTGAGCAAATGTTATTCTCGCTGCAGTAATAATATGTAATACGAGGTACCACGAATCTTTTTTAATATTTTCCGGTTTGGAGCCGAGCAAGCATGTCTCTGGTCACAATTCAAACTCCTGATTTAAAATCTCTTTTAGCCATTTTTTAATTTTCTCCCAAAATTTAATTGCTTCTGGACACGTCTACCATTGATGATAATAAGTGCCACGTTCAAATCCACATTTCCAACATTCAGCTGACTGTCCAGTAAACATTTTTGCCAATCTGTCTGGCGGGAGATGCCATCTGTATAGCATCTTATTGTTCTGTCCCCGTACCACACACGCACCCCCACAGACGGCCCGGAGTTAATAAGCCACACGACAAAACTCTTTGAAGATAAAGCTGGCAGCAACCCAGTAGCTAGCTGCCAATTCAGACTTTACTCACACAAAACAAAGATTAAATTGCAAGCATTCCGATAAAACAGGCAGAGTTTCAACAATACAAGGATTAATTCAAATGCAGTCCGATAAAGCAGGCAAAGTCCAGTAACGCAGAGATCATGGATTATTTCCAGTTTTTGCTCGTCACAAACTGAACCGGCCACCACACCCACATTTATACCCTGTGGGGTGTGGTCCAGTGACTCAGCTAATCTCTCACACGCCTTCCCCTCTGCTGCGCACGCTTCTCCCTGAGCCTCTGCCGAGGGTCCAGCCAGCACTTATCTTCATCGTTGCTGTCGACCTGTGGCTGCGGGGATGTGCTTGGCTCTGAGCCTTCGTTTGGCCTTCGGTGTCCTCCGGAGGCATTGCCAGAGAGGAGGGTCCTGGAAAGGGAGGCCTTGCCAACTCCTCTCCCTCACTCTCAGAGTCTGCATCTGTCGATAGCCCAGGCTCAGGCAATGGAGCCACAACACTTATAAATATTTTCTTTATATGTGGTAGATACTACCAATTTCATGTTTCCCCACCAAATCTCTTGCCATTTTTCAAGCTTCGTGGCTTCAGCTCTTTCCTTAGCTTTGTGCCTCAAGATCCCACCTTCGTCGCCAATGTTAAGTAGGGTGAATGAGGACACAGAAGCCAGGTCATGAGTAACAACAGCTCTTTACTTCATGGTGTGAATCCAGCAACTGACCCAGGGAAACAGCTCCCTTTATATACTTTACAGCCCTGGCAATCAGCCAATCAGCTGAGAGCAATTACATTCAAACTTTCCCGCCAAAACTATATACATAACATCACATGTGCACCAAAACAAGCAGGTCTATTGATTCCTCTACCTACTTATACCTCCCCACTTCCACTCAGAGAAATCAATCTATCTATCTATCTATCTATCTATCTATCTATCTATCTATCTACCTACCTACTTACCTACCTAACTATCTATATCACAGAGGTGTATGTGTGTATGTGCGTGTGTATGCATGTGTGAGTATGTATACACACATATAAATATATACATATATACATACATGAATACACACACACATATAAATATACATTATGTACTGTATATATATACATATATTCTTGGAACTTGCGTCTCAACCTTACTTCTGAATACAGTAAATTTTTGTCAGACTCATAATAACTTTCTTCTCTTGTTAGGGTCTCTTAACTGTGATCGTTTGAACTTCTCTGGGGTCAAAGGAAGACATCCATCACCAGGAACTCATCTCATTCCTAAAAAGTATATATTGCCCTTATCTCTCTGACATCAGAGTGGAATGAAAAGGGAACAGACATTTCTGGACTGTACTAAATCAGACTTTGGAGTTCAAAGACCAATGTTCTCCCAGCTGCTGGAGATACACAGATGTGGGGAGATAATTTCTCCAGCCTTGGAAGTTCCATGAAAAACTCCTCTCTTTTGACAAGGATATGAGAGAAGGAATTAAATCCACACCTCTTTTCTTTAACCTGGCTCGCTCCACAGGCCTTTAGAAATGCAAGGGCTCCAACCACAGAAATGCTTTGAGGAACAAGAGAGAATAATCTGTGAAACTATTTTGGTAGTTGGCAACATACAGTTGCCTGTCCAAAATTCTTGGTATATGCGTATGGCAATTACAATAGGTTTTCTTTTTAATTGGATTGGTTCACTCCAGCACTTTTCTTAGCTATTGAAGCAAGAAAAATGATATTATCAGTATTTCCATAATAGGCCAATTTCTTTTATAGTTGTGTAAAAGCTCTCTACTTATACTCTCTTAAGAATATGTCTCCCCTTGTACAGCACCAATCAAAAATGTTATTTTACAGCAGATTAAAGTTCCATTTACAAACTAGAAAAAAATTACAGCCATAATCTTTCTGGCTGACCTGCAACGTCCAGAGCAGTTACGTGACCTTCAGATGTTTTGTACTTTGATTTTTATGAACTCCAGAAAATACTGCCAAAGGCAAGATGCTGTGGATTATCATCTTATAATTGCTGGTCTTTTGTATTCCTTGAATATCATCAGACCTCCCAATTTTACATGGAAGACTTTTGGGCAATGAGAGCGAACCTATGACACATATGCCAAAAGTGACACTCCATGACATTTTGCCAGTGTTCACCAACACTCAATAAGCATTCTCAAAAGAATGCCACATTCTCATGTGTCTTCTGAAGCCGAGAATGAAGTGTGTTTTTGCATGATTTTGGGAGACTGCATAGGCAATGGAACAGTATTCTTTGAAACTGCTTCAAGAATGAAGGCTTCATTTTTGCCAATCTTGTGGGTGGGAAAAAATGAGGCCTTCATTCTTGAATGAACACCTTCAGAAGAAGTGTTATGTAAAATCTTCAATTGTGCAGAAATGGGCAGACTCACTTTGGAACTCAAAAATAAAAGTGAATCAACGTATTATGAAATCTGGACTAAATTTTATGAATGGTTAGTCAAGAGGAAGAACGCCAAGAAGAAGGAGTAGTGAATGTCTAGAAAGGTATACGTCAATGTATATTGAACTTGTGAGTGAGATATAGGTTTATTGGATATGGATATAGTTGTTTAGGAGGAATTACATAGTATGCTTGTCATGTAATGAAGTAAGATATATGTAAATTTGTATATAGATTAAGGAATATATTGCTTATTAATTTGAATTAGATGGAAATGTTAGAAACCGGAGATGTCAAATCATGTTCACTATTTTTAAATTTGAATTATTAATAAAAGAATTGAGGCCTCATGCAACCTGGAGCAACCATGAGTAGCCACAAGGGCCTGTCAACAGAAAGAGAACAACCCTGAAGGTCAATGGCATATGGCAGGTCCCGAGGGTCAAACACATGATTGGACTGTATTTTCCAAATTTTTGGCATCCTAACTAAGTCTAAAAGATTTCCCATCACTGCCTTAGGGGAAGGAGGCATTCCAGAGAGCTGGAGATTATAGCTACATTTTAATAACAGTTTGTACACCCAAGCCAATCAGGCTAGTTAATGAGATCTTACCCTTCTCCTCTTCCCATCTCTGTTATAACATTTGACCCAGGGGTGAAATGTAAAATTTGTTACTACCGGTTCTGTGGGCTTGGACTGTGACTGGGTGGACGTAGCCAACTTTTTTTTTTTTTAACTTTTCAAAGCATTTTTTCTAATGCTTTGAAAAGCCTCTGCTGATCAGGCAACTCAGCTTGGCTCGTCAGAGACTTTTCAAAGCATTTTTTTTACCACCACTTCGGCCAAGAGGTTGCAGAAAAAAATGCTTTGAAAACCTCTGACGATCCCAGCTGAGCTGCGCGATCATCAGAGGCTTTTTTTTTTACTTTTAAAAGCATTTTTTCATCGGAAGAGGTTGGGGGGGCGCAGGAATTTTTGCTACCAGTTCTCCGAATCACCCGCTGCCATCGCTACCGGATCAGGCGATCCGGTCTGAACCGGGAGCATTTCACCCCTGATTTGATCTTAACCACAGTTCTAGGCTTTGCAATGGTTGCTTCTACAGGTAGTTCTCAACTTACGACCACAATTGAGCCCAAAATGTCTATTTCTAAGCAATACTATTGTTAAGTGACCTTTGCCCCATTTTATGACCATTCTTGCCACAGTTGTTAAGTGAATCACTGCAGTTGTTATTCTAGTAACACGGTTGTTAAGTGAATCTGGCTTCCCCATTGACTTTGCTCGTAAAAAGGTCGTAAAAAGGGATCACATGATCCCGGGACGCTGCAAGCATCATAAATATGAATTGGTTGCCAAGCATCTGAATTTTAATCATGTGACTAAAGGGATGCTGCAATGGTTGTAAATGTGAAAAAATGGTCACAAGTCACTTTTTTTTCCAGTGCCTTTGCACCTTTGAATGGTCACAAAATGACCTGCTGTAAGTCAAGGGCCACCTGTACTATCTCAACCTGAATAACCACCATTTTCAATTAGTGGTAGAAGCTCTTGTTCTTGCACAGCAAAATGGGCTTGCCAACTCCATAAGAAGTGTGATACAGGTCTTATGATAATTGCTGCTTAGTGAAATTTCATGGTACACTTATCCATTAATTTAATAAGGGTAGTCCTCAACTTACAACTGTTTGTTTAGTCACTGTTCGACATTACAACAGCACTGAAAAAAAGCAACTCATGACCATTTTTCGCACGTATGACTGTTGCAGCGTTCCAATGCTCATGTGATCAAAATTTGGAGGCTGGCAACTGGCTCATGATGTTTGCAATGCCCCAGAGTCAGATGCGACCTTGTAGCAAGCATTAAGTCAATGAAGAAGCCAGATTCCCTTAACCACAGTTATTTAATTTAACAATTGCAGTGATTCACTTGGTATGAAAGGTCATAAAATAGGACAAAATAGACACTTAACATGTCTCTCAGCAATAGGAATTTGGGGCTCAATTGTGGTCATAAGTCAAGGACTACCTGCAATGTATAACAATCTTCAGAACATGGCCGACATAGAGCTGTTCTGAAAGATTTCTTCATGTTGGTTCTCTTCTGTCAAATATATGAACCAGTGGTGAAATCCAAATTTTTTTACTACTGGTTCTGTGGGCGTGGCTTGGTGGGCATGGTGTGGCTTGGTGAGTGTGGCTTGGTGAGCGCGGGAGGGGAAGGATACTGCAAAATCCCCATTCTCATTTCACTCTGGGACCAGCCAGAGGTGGTATATGCCAGTTCTCCGAACTGCTCAAAATTTCTGCTACTGGTTCTCCAGAACCTGTCAGAACCTGCTGGATTTCACCCCTGGTGTAAACCAAAGGAATGCAAAAGAGTGCATTTTCTGGAAGTCTATATCTGTAGCATGTCATATTTCTCAATAGGAATAGTTTAGTCCTGAGTATGGTTTTACTGAAGCATGCGCACATGCTGAGGAAAAGGCTACATTATTTCTATGGCCTAGCACAGCATCACGTTGGGGATGTGCTATTTAGGAAATGTGGTTGCACCAATTATCCTGGTGGATGAAAACCAGAATCTGTTTGTACAATGAATATAGATTATTCAGTCCTTTTTTTTTTTTTTTTTGAGCAGTTTGATGTTCTTCCAGCTACAGAAAAGTTTACAAGAAATGTTTCCTTTGCGGAAAGTGGTGTTTACATATAAGATTTAAAAAAAAAAAAAATGAAAATACACAACCAAAACTGAAGTCCCTGACAGGAAAGTCTTTTGTAATTCTGGTTTCACAATTTTAGAGGTTACAGGGCATACAAATTTAACAGGCTCACATACAGAACGTATAAGAACATTTATTGCAATCCTGTTCATTTTTTTTCTTTCTTTTATGAGGCACTTAAATGATAGCCTGCTAGCAAGAATCTTGTGGGAAAGTTTTCTTCCTACTGCGAGCAAGGAGCCTTACTTTCCATTTGATGTAGCCAGTTGATCATCCACCTGAAACCAGTCAAATGCACTGCCAGCAGCCAAGTATATTCCAATTGCAAGAGATTTGCTTGCAATCTCTTTTACTCATAGTACTCAGAACAAGGCTAGTCTCGCTTAATCTTTCTGAACACTTCCTGGCATTCAAGCAATCTACCTTTAACAACCTCTAAAAGGCACTCTTTTCAAAACTAATGGCCTCCTGGTGTGTTGGACTGTAACAACCCAGACGGCAAAGGAGCAAATCAGTACACATTGAGGGCACAGCATGGATAGCAGAAAGTTAAAATTACTGCCTTAACTGATCAAAAAGTGCAACGCTTTAAAACCGGCATGTTCCCAAGGCTCTCAGTAGGAATCTTCAGGCTAGTTTGAATCAGATTCAACTAATGAGTCCAGTTGGTTTTCCAGAGCTCTTGCTAGAATGACACGGAATGGCAAGGAGGATACCACTGATGGCCAAACGGAATGGCGACCTAGCTAGTGGCTAAATTGACCAATAAAACTCCTGTGAGCTAAACTCCAATTCCAAAATAACCCTACAGGGATGGAAGAGGGATGTAGTAGATCGAAGCAGGAGGAAGCCATCAATACTGCCCTTTGAGTGGAGGAGGCAAAATTGTTCAGAGGTTTGCAAAACAGTATTTCCCCCCCCTCTCCAAAGTAATCAATAAACAGTAAGAACTGAAAGCCTGTGTTGACAGAAGCAGTGAAAAACTTCAAAGGAATCCTAAATCCAGATATATATAAGAAGCCCATGTAAGACCTGGCAAGCATATCTGACAGCATCAGACAGACCTTGTGTAAGCAAATGCCTCTGCAAAATCCAGGAGTCAAAATGTAATTGCTGCATTAAAAACAAACTTGACCTTTTCTTGAATTGTTGGTCTCCTTACCTTGCTGAGTTTTACACACAGATTGGCTTACTCTTTGCATCCAGAAGCTTTTCTTGTGCTTGCAATTGTGGAAAAGAGTGGAAAATATGATGCAAGGAGCTTGGTCTTCTCCTTTGTCCGGAACTTTTGGTAAGTGAGACACACACCGGCTAACAATCCTGCCTGCTTCTATATAAAAAGTACCAGAAGTCTTGGTACTACATAGACAATCCAGATTTTTTTTCCCCAGTCATTTGAGGTTGGGAATGGAAAGGCTAGGGCAGTGATGGCTAACCTTTTCGGCACCGAGTGCCGAAAGCGCACACAAAAGCGTGCACACCCATAATCCAGTGTGTGCATGAACCCCCCTGTGCACACCCACGCATACGAGTGTGGCCGCCCACATGTGCCCCACCCTGCGCGTGCAAGCGCAACCCCCACACCCCGCGCATGCATGTGCACACCAGGCATGTGTGCACAACCCCGCACATGTGTACACAACCACCGCATGACCCCCGTGCATGTGTGCATGCCCCCATGTGCGCTCCACCCCCTGCTCAGGCGCATGTGTCTCCTGCATGCACCCCACCCCTCACGCATGCCCGGCTGAGACCCAAAAACCAGCTGGCTGGTGGAAGGCATGCGCACATGCGTGGCAGAGCTGAGCTGGGACGACGGTTCATGTGCCCACAGAGAGGGCTCTGTGTGCCACATGTGGCACGTGTGCCATAGGTTCGCCACCACAGGGGCAAGGGTGAAATGCTACCAGTTCGCTCCGGTTCAGGTGAACCGGTAGTTAAAAAAGCTATAAGCCAACAATCACCTGTGCCACCTGGTTTAGCTCTGCTAGAAAGCAGGATTTCCTGCTTTCTAGCGAAGCTAAACTGCGCACCACAGCTGATCTCCCCCCTCGCTGCTCTACTTACCTTCCCAAGCCTCCTTTTGGCGTGTACTGCCAAAAAGAGGCATGGCACACAGCATGCATGCGCTGCTAGCAAACCGGTAGCAAATCAGTTCAGATTTTACCACTGCACAGGGCTAGGGGATAGGTGGCAATGGAAAGAGAGGCATATGGTCTGAAAATTCCTGCAGAACAGGATCGATCAAATGATGTCATGCTTGCCTATTGCTATGCAATATACCAGGAGCCAGATGCAAAGGAGCTGATTTCACCTCTTGTGAAATGTGTATGCATCTTTAGTGAATAACACAGAGTTGCCATGGATACAAATTCTATTTCACAGGCCCTGATCAGCCCATATAGTTATACACCCCTTTATATGCGACATGTGGCGAAAAGTAATGTAAAAACAAGGCAACTAATCACATTTCTCAAAGGAAAAAAAGATGCTCAGTCTTCACATTTGCAGCAGCAGACTGAGTTCCCGCAAACCAGTTGAAGTGCTATTTTTCATTTCTTTCTCTATTTCTTCATTTCTTTCTCCTTAACCTTTTAACATAAACAGTCATCATGTCTTATTTCCCTTCCCAAGTGTGTTCAACCACATTACCCAGGATTCCTTGTGATGGAAAGCAGGTGTGTTCATTCCCCTTCCTCCCCCCCCCCCAAAAGGAAGAAGAAAGTAAACAGAGAACAATTTTAAAGCTTTGAGGCCTTGGTGTTTTACTGACCTTATATTAACCACTATACTTTCAGGGAAGAGTATATACCATAAAATAGACACTTCATTCATATCCACGGTGCACACCGTGTAGTGAATTACCCCTCCTTAGATGGGACCAGAATTTAAAGGAACAGAACATGCATAATGGCAAATATTCAAAATCTTGTTTGTTTGTTTTTTAACCCATCTTTGGTATTGCAAGTCCAATTGTGTTATGTCTTTTTTTTTAAAAAAAAAAAAAGAAAACAAATTCCCGCTATCTCAATGTTTTTTAAACTGCAGCATGTTTAAAGATCGCTGCTCCTGAAGGCTGGAGTACCATTGTTGTGCAGAAGAGAACATCCTAGACTGCATTCACATATCACATCATAACTATGTTTTGTTGTTATCCATGCCTTGTCAGACGAGACAAGGAATCAGTCAGCCAGATAAACAGAATAACGTACTAGGCCAATTGGAACCTTTCTTTTTTTTAAACTGCTCTTCTTGCCTTGAATTTCAGTTAGTTGATTAAAAGCTTAGCAAGAACATAGAAACAAACTTAGTCGGAACACGCCAAACAGTGGACTCTCTTCATATTTTACACTCCGCCACAATTACAATTAGCAAACTAGCAGCGAAGCATGGTTTCAAACTCTTCATTGTGCTAAAACTCAGCTATGATTTACTCATTTTATATTTGAATCTCCCTTGGGATCATTTAAATGGTGAAGGCACTAAAACCCTGGTGCCAGCTTGTCCTTCAATCCTCCTCTCCTGACGTAATTTTTCTTGTTGTCTTCACTCTTTCTGCTGATTATGAATAGAAGCTACGCAAGAAGGAGTTGGAGGTTAAATAAAGTGCTATCTCAAATATGTGATACTTCAATGTTCTTTTTCTTAATAGTTCACATGAGAATGTATAATGGTTTTTAAAATAGCATTGCAAAAAAAAAAATATCTGTTTTCCACTCCAAAAATGGTATTTGGTAGCTGCTGTATGATCAGAACTAGCAATTTAGAGTCCTCTCAAGGGCAACAGATATACAATTTGAAGTCAGAGTGTAAACCCAGTTGTCCAGTTTCAATGGCAGGTTATGTCATTCAGACATCATATGGACTAACTAAGCCTTTGTGTGGTTGGTTGCTTCCGAGTGAATGTAGCAACACAGCCCACTTAACAATGACAAAGAATCTCAATCTATCCCTGTTGTTTGCTTAGATGGGAAACTTCCATTTCAAGGCATTTGAGCGCTTCAGAACTGAGAAGCCTCAATAGGAAACAAAAATGTCAAGGTGACTTTGGACACCAGTTTGTTCCCTGCCAGAGAGAACCTGGTTAGTCTGGGAACAATTCCTGTGAATAAGAAAAGCCAAAAGACAATGCCATAAACCTCATTCCCCCTAGAGGTGGCCAAAGGCTCATCTTCAGTCAGAAAAAGAGGGGACACTTTCTCTCTAAACCTGTTGGAAGGAAGGGGTTAATTCCAGCTACTTTACCACTCACACCTCTGCTCAGTTTCATCACTGCTTGCTTTGCTTGGGCTACTCTATAAGTTCAGACAATTTCAAGGAACCAAAGAGATCTATCAACATACCAAACAGCCTGGATCATTAGTTTTCAGACTGGACTCAGAAAGCTTGGGAGATGGAAAAGCTAATTGCTAGAAGTGTGGTGGGACAGGGAGAGGTATAGAAGTGATCTGATGAGAGCTAGTCAATAACAACGCTTTAGAGCCAACAGAAAGCTGAGCTACTGAAAAGAAGCAAAACCGATCCCACCTTTTTCTGCCAGGACTCACCTTCTTTGCTCATTAGAAAAGATAATGATTTGTCTGCAAACCAATTATATCTTCTACTTTTTAAATGCTACCTTTAGTGTTGCTCTGATGGCTGGACTGGAGAGGAAGACTATAAGCAACAAATAGGGAATGATGCAACCAAAGTTAATCACTTTAAGCCCTATTGATTTTAGTGTGAGAGAGTTAAGCCCATGCTTAGCACTTGCACTGAAATCAATATTTTCTAAAGTGCTTATTTGCGACTGATTCATAGAGATTGAGTAAAATTAAATTGTTTGTAGGGAAAATATAATTATTATAGGTAGGACTTTAGAAGCTGCAATTCATAGTCAAGGAACTACTTTTTTTAAAACAAGAATAAAACATCTAGCAAAGAAAACATAGAACCATACATATTCTATTTTGTAAATAACTTTACAGGCTTCCCATGATGTATCAAACGAAAACAGATGGAAAAAACTGGATGTGATTTAACTTAAAGAAGGGAGCACTGATTCACAAGATTATCAGTTAGAAGCAGAGGTGGGTTTCAGCAGGTTCTGACCAGTTCTAGAGAACCGGTAGCGGAAATTTTGAGTAGTTCGGAGAACCGGTATTAAAAATTCTGACTGGCCCTGCCCCCGCGTCCCAGCTGATTGGGAGGAAATAGGGATTTAGCAGTAATCTTCCCCTGGAGTGGGGTGGGAATGGAGATTTTACAGTATCCTTCCCCTGCCACACCCACCAAGCCACGCTCACCAAGCCAAGCCACGCCCACAGAATTGGTAGTAAAAATTTGGAAACCCACCACTGGTTAGAAGCATTAAAATCTATATGAAAGGTGAAAGAAAAGGAAGTCTGGTTGTTCTTCTTATAGATTAAGGACAGGACAAGAATTCATGTTGCCACTAAAAGAAAACTTCAACAATTCCAAGAGTAACAGGATTTTGATCACTTAAAAGTGATTTTATTAGTTCCAATATTGGTGAACTTGTTAAAACTATTGGATGCCATTCTTTTTCTTTTCTAGAAAAGTTTGGTCAAGTCTTACAGAGTTATTTTTCACAGGCAGCATGCCCCACCTAATAACATAGACTAGAAAATATATAGGTATGACAGAATTCTTTAATTTGAACATAATTTAGAACATGAAAACAACTTTGTATCTTATGAGACTTGATTTATGGAATGATCAGATGCAACAGAGGACAGATTTCCTGTAATCTCTAAGTTTGGAAAAGAACATAGGAGTGGCTAGTGTAGCTTTTCCTGTGTACCGAGTTCAAATTTGTGAAAAGCTGCACCAACCATAATTATTCTGCTTTTATAGTTAAGCTTTGCAGTAGATGCTATAGAATCCACTTATGATTTTTTTTTGTTTTAATTAGACACCTTGGAAGACTTCAGAGCATAATATCAAGGGGGAAAGTGACAACCCCATCTACAAATTATCTATCAGTATTCCCCCAAAACTATTAATGCCATACATTACTTCATTGTTTTTAACTTATCTGGCCCAGAAATTGTCTTAAACCTTGGTTGACTTAATTATAATTTGTTAATCAAGCCAGAACTCTTTAGAGTCATTCAACCTAGTAAGATATGAGCAATTTTATACAAACACAATGTACTAGGTGTGAAGATGGAAGCTGATGAGGTGAATATTCTATTCTCATGCCAGAGCAGGGGTGAAATCCAGCAGGTTCTGACAGGTTCTGGAGAACCAGTAACAGAAATTTTGAGTAGTTCGGAAAACCGGTAGCAGAAATTTTGAGTAGTTCGGAGAATCGGCAAATACCACCTCTGGCTGGCCCCGAGTGGGGTGGGAACGGAGATTTTGCAATATCCTTCCCCCAGGAGTGGGGAGGGAATGGGGATTTTGCAGTATTTTCCCCTGGAGTGGGGTGGGAATGGAGATTTTGCAGTATCCTTCCCCTGCCACCCCACCAAGCCACACCATGCCCACCAAGCCACGCCCACAGAACCGGTAGTAAAAAAAATTGAATTTCACCACTGTGCCAGAGACAACCATTTTATAAACAAGGGACAGATCATAGAAACCTTCACTGTTGGAAAACAAGTAGCCCCAAGGCCAGTGACTTAAGACGGTGGGAGGAAGAGATCCAGGATACAGATGTTGGGACTAACATTATATAAAAGACAGAATTTGGGACTGTTATTAGATGAGAATTTCTTGGATGGTTGGCTTCTTAATTATCTGCAATAAATCTACTCGCTACTCATCTCAGACCAATGATTCTTTTCCTTGAATGTGGAAAATGTTTATTCTGTTTATAAAACTCAAAGTGCCTTAATCACCTCAACAATTTTGATTACCTCAGCAATTCCCACAAGCCTTTGGACCAGGAATTTAAACAAGCCCTGCTGGCTGAGTGCTTTGCTAAGAACTTATTAATTTGATTAATTAATTTGAAACAGTATGGCTTTTTGATTTCAAGCATGTGATTTGACTTTTTGTTTAAAGAAATAAATAAATATTTTATTCTTTTTAGTTATAATTTTATGTCTGTATTTTATTTTACCTAACACAGAAACTTTAGTTATTTTGTTAGATTGCTAGTTGGTGACTGTAATGAGGAACTGCTAGTATTTGTCCAAGCTTCTTGCCTGCATGTAATGGAGATTGTATTGGCCATTTCTTTGGTTTCTTTAAGAAATAGTAAACACTGTTTTTTAGGTGATGGATGGCATTAGCCTTCCCATCCTGAAGCCTGTCTGCCAATAGGAGTATTTTAAGAAGTCCTGCATCTTCAAGTCAACAAGAGAGTACCATGTTTCCCCGAAAATAAGACATATCCGGATAATAAGCCCAATCGGGCTTTTCAGCCCATGCGATAATATAAGCGACCCTTGCAAAATAAGCCCCCCACCAACTACTTACACGCATGAGCAGCTGATCCTGCCATTTTGTCTGGTTGCTTGCAGCGCAAACAGCACAATGTGGGTAGGCGCGGCCGGAGAGGGGGGAACATGCTCTCCCCTCCCTGTTCTTGTGCCAGCTGAGCGGCCCAACACATCCCATCCCACTCCAATGGCAACAGCAGCCTGTCTGCTTCCCTTCCCTGTCGTCTCTTTATCGAGAGGGGTGGCAGGTGGGGCGGGGGAGAAGCAAGATGTGTGGAGCGAGATGTGGCTCCCCTTGCCGTCTCTTCTCCCCCCCCCTCACCGGGCATGACAGTGCTCCTGCCCCTCCCTTAGCCACCCGCCTCCTTTAGGGATGCAATTTGCAGGTGGCATGTGCGGTGGGAGAGAAGCGGGACACAGCTCTTACCTTTCAAGCTCCGTTGCTTTCCTTGCCATTATGCCCAGGGAAACACGCTGTAAAAGAAAACCTTCTTGCAAGTTCAAGAAGTTTGATTTTAATTTAATTTCTTTAATAATTGGAAGCTCAAATAAATTCTAACCTGAAATTGGCAATACCGTGTTCACGCAGGATTAACATTCTACTTAACATCCACAAAAGCAAAGCAGGTTCTGGACAACTCTTCCCTGTAAGTGTAAAATCTTAATCACACACATGTGCAGGTCCATGGCATCAGATGTGAAATTTTGTGCATTATTGTATTAGTGACGATGGATGTTGATTTTCTAAAGTAATCTGAAGCATTTCTCATTCGCTCATCAGTTTCATATGTTCACATAATAGTAGTTTTGTTTGGTTCCACATCCAGTAACCAGTGTTCCGGAACTCTATTTGAACAATTTGATGCTTTATTGTGATGGAGTTTCATTTCCACTAATTGGAGATAGTGTTAAATCACGCTCTTTGAAGCCAGTCATCTTTTGAAACATTTGTACATTGCAATGATTAAAATTTTTTTTAGATTTATTGCTGCCTGGTTTGTCAAACAAGACACCCTATTATATTAATATCCTCTAAGAAATACTTAGAAGGATAGTTTGCTTCATTTAAAGCAAGTTTACAATTTAATAACATAGTGTCTTGCTAGGCTGAACTTATCCTTCTACCTAAACAGTTCTTAGAGGACGTAATAATAATTTATTATTAATAACTTGTATGCTGTCTGCCTCTTCAGAACTATGGGCAGCTCACATCAAAGATGGGTAAAGAGAAGCAGAGTGGGGGTCATTTGGATCTTCTGGGGGGTGGGATCCTTGTTCCACAGGGCTACAGAGAAGGCCCACTTCTACCTTCTACATTTCATATCAAAAATGTAAATGCATATTTTCATTTATGTCAGTAGAAGCCAATTTTAACATACACCAAGCTAGACATTGGTTGGTTTTACATCCACGAGCTTTATGTCATGTCATATTTGATTTATATGCTGGTAATCAGTCTCCAGCTTGCTATAAAAGTAAGAAGGTTGATCCTAAGGACAAACCCATATATTTCGCTGGCAACAATAGGAAACACTTTCAGGTATCCGTTTGAAGGCAAAAGGAGAAAGAGACGGCAGAGGATGAGTTGGTCAGATAGTGTTATCGATGCAATAAATATGAATTTGGACAAATTCCAGGACACAGTGGAGGACAAAGAAACCTGGTGTTCTATGGTCCATGTGGTTAAAAAGAGTCAGACATGACTTGGTGACTGAACAACAAAAATATGTTTTCAGCTTCCTGGACTAATCCATAATTTGGGGATTTTCTCGTGCTTTCCCATGCATACATTAATTGGGTCCGTCCTGAGATTGACAACATTTGGTATTGTGCTGCTATTTGATATCTATTAGAATAGGATAGGATAGGATAGGATAGGATAGGATAGGATATAGAATAGAATAGAATAGAATAGAATAGAATAGAATAGAATAGAATAGAATAACAAAGTTGGAAGGCACCTTGGAGGTCTTCTAGTCCAACCCCCTGCTTAGCCAGGAAACCCTACACCACTTCAGACAAATGATTATCCAATATCTTCTTTAAAACTTCCAGTGTTGGAGCATTCACAACTTCTGGTGGCAAGTTGTTCCACTGATTAATTGTTCTAACTGTCAGGAAATTTCTCCTTAGTTCTAGGTTGCTTCTCTCCTTGATTAGTTTCCACCCATTGCTTCTTGCCATACCCTCAGGTGCTTTGGAGAATAGCTTGACTCCCTCTTCTTTGTGGCAGCCTCTGAGATATTGGAACACTGCTATCATGTCACCCCCAGTCCTTCTTTTCATCAGACTAGACATACCCAATTCCAGCAACTGTTCTTTATAGGTTTTAGCCTCCAGTCCCCTAATCATCTTTGTTGCTCTTCTCTGCACTCTTTCTAGAGTCTCAACATCTTTTTTACATAGGTCTTTTACATATTTTAAACACTAGCACATTATTTTGGCATGCATTAAAAAGTTTCAAACCCTAGCTAAGGATTATTATATCACTGCTGTTTTGATTCAGCCTTTTATAAGGGACATCTTAACCAGACAATCATGAATGGCTGGAACAGGATTCCCGCTTGTGCTAGACAGAAACACAGACAAGGAATACATCTTTATCTTGAGTGAGTTCAAACTTCCAGAGCCAGATGGATTGCATTCTCAGTTACTGAAAGAAATTGCCAAGGAACAAACTGTGATTTTTTTAAAAAAATCCTTTGAGAAAAACTGGAAAATTATTGAAATGCCAGATGATCGAAGGACAAATGCTACTCCAGGGCAAAAAGCAGATGCTGGAAACTACAGTACTATCTGACCAATCACTCTGCTACTGATAGGTGGGGAGGATTCTAGACAGATTACAGAACAATCAATCAATCTCTGAGGGGGGAAAAAAGAGTATACAAGTCAGCACAGATTTGTCAAGAACAAGTCTTGCCAGACTAATGGTATTTTATATTTTTATTTAGTAACTTCCTTAGGACATTATGGGAACACTGTGGGCATCATATAGTTGACTTCAGCAAAACATAAGACAAAGTTCCTCATAAACATATTGGTTAGCAAGTTAGTTAAGAATGGGTTGGTTGGTACATCTATGAGATGGATTCATGTCTGGCTTGAAAATCCTATTGACATCACTTCTCAACAGATCAAATTAAAGTGAGAGTCAATGGTAAAGTGAGAGTTACATGGTAGACAACCAGTATTAGAGGGAACTCTCACCAAATTTAAGATGGTTTAAAACTAAATGGTACAGCTAATATTTGTCATTGGATTTGTGGGAACTTCACTTGCAGTTGCAGCTTTTTCATATCCTAAGCCGGTGATTTTTCCTCTTTCTCTCTCCATATTATTTTTCTTTCTTGGTGTCGGAAATACTTTGTTCACCCTCTTCACTTTCATTGCTGCAGAGATCTGGTAGGTAAGTCTGGAGACAGCTACTGTTTTATCTCTTCCTTTTTCATCCTTCTAGTTTTTTCTTACCTCTCACCCAAATGGAAGCTTATAAAGGTAGGCAGTTCTCAACTTATAACTGCAATTGAGTCCCAAAATCCCATTGCTAAGCAAGACAGTGGATAAGCGACCTTTGTCCGATTTTATGACCATTCTTGCCACAGTTACTCAGTGAATCATTGCAATTGTTAAGTTAGTAATATGGTGGTTAAGTGAATCTGGCTTCCCCGTTGATTTTGCTTGTCAGGTCGCAAAAAAGGGATCACATGAACGAAGGACACTGCAACTGTCGTAAATATGAATTGGTTGCCAAGCATCTAAATTTTGATCATATGGCCATGGGGATGCTGCAGAGGTCATTGTGCAAAATGATCACAAGTCACTTTTTTCAGTACTGCTGTCACTTTAAATGGTCGCTAAATGAATGATTGTAAGTCAAGGACCACCTGTAGCTCCCATAAATAAACTAATTGCATTTTAATGTCTCCCTCCCCATGCACTTAGTTATGTTAGAAAAACTGATTTTTGCTAATGTTTAAGCACATATCACATCACCTCTTCCACCCAAAAGGGTTATTAAAACCTGGATTGTAAACAATAGATCTTTCCAACATGCAAAGCCGTCTTCATGGACTTTTCTTGAACTACCTCTCTGCATCGAAGTATTGTTAAAATGAAGAGAAAGCTAAGCAAAAGAATTTGTAATGCAAATCAACAATTAGTGGGTCTTTATATTTTTATTGTTGTACAACAGCTTTCTTTTTCCACAGTCACAAAAGGGAATCTGATAGATATTATTGTTCTCTTGTTATCTTAAAAGAAAGCATGCAGAATCAGACCTTTACCACAAATTGCAAAATTGAAAGTAAAATGTCTCTTTACTTCTATGGGTTTGGCATACAACAGGCTGCAATACATATTTCATCTAAAATGTCTCTCCCTTCTTTGGTCTTATTCCCCTTGCATTTAATTATAGCAGTATACGCATTGATTCTATGAGAGACTTGGGGGCTCTTAAATATACATGGGCAAAATACAATTTCAGAGTCGTTTTTCTTTTGTTTTAAAGGTTAGTGGAGAGCCCAGTTATGATACAGAACCCCTGGTTCTTTTGTAAACTCTTCCTCCTTGAGCTACTGTACTTTGCCAAAAAATGTCAAGTTATGATGTAATTTTCCAAATAAAAGCAAATAGCAATAGCACTTAGACTTATATACCACTTCACAGTGCTTTATAGCACTCTCTAAGCGGTTCATAGTCAGCATATTGTCCCAAAATATGAGTCCTCATTTTACCGAGGATAGGTAAAATGCCTATGAAGGATGGAAGTTTGAGTCAACCTTGAGGAGGTCAGGATCAAACTGCTGGCTATGGGCTATGAGTTTCGCCTGCAATACTGTTATTTTAACCAGTGCATCACCATGACTCATGAAATGGAATACTAGTGTAAGCCTTTGGATATGTTTAGTTCATATAAGGAAGTAAAAATAGTATATGTAGCTTCCCAAGTCCACAGATCCAAAAGAACATTAAAATCTTATTCTCTCTTAGTTGCAGGAATGTTATTGGGTTACAACCCTGCTCAATCCAATTATAGCTGTTGATGGTGAGTTTTTTTTAAAAAATAGCACAATCCTTCACTGCTAATTAGTTGTCTACCTCTCCTTTACAGGTAGTCCTCAACTTACAACCATTCGTTTAGCGACGTTCAAAGTTGGCATTGATAAAAGTAGCCTATAACGGCCCTCCCACTTACAACTATTGCAGCATTCCCAATCATGATTAGAATTTGGGCACTTAACAACCTGGATGTACTTATGTTTGCAACATTCTAAGGTCACGTGATTGCCATTTATGACTTTCCCAACCAGCTTCCCAAAAGCAAAGTCAATGAGGGGAGCTGGACTTGCTTAATGACCACATAGTTCACTTAACAACTGCAGCAGTGATTTTCTTAACAACATGGCAAAAGAGGTTGTGAAATCAGACGCACTTCACTTAACTTTACTTAGCAATGGAAATTCTGGTTTCAATTCTGGTCATAAGCCAAGGACTATCTGTATAGGGCTTATAAAGCCTGTTCCTGTTCATAAATAACTTAAATCCTTGCTATATGTACTACTTGGTAATGGACTAGCAGCAGTGGGCTGCAAATTCCAGAATGCTAGTAGGAGACAGCATTTTTGATATGAAATGGAATTCTTTGATATCACCTAGTGGTTATTATTAAGTTCTGCAACCTGCATCTGATAGTCTACTTATGTCCTGTATGATAAATACAAATTGAACCCAAAATTTGGGATGAATGAAATTGTAGCGATGACTGTGAAGTTTCAAGTCCTGATGAGATTGCATTCAATAGTTTCCTGTGCGCAAAACTGCCATTAAAATAAGAGCAATGAGGGCCAGTTGTGATTGAGGGCCAAGTAATAATGTACTCCAGCAAGTAAAAACCATGTTAAAATATCTAGGATCATAAAACTTAATTATCCTTAAGAATATCAAGACTTTAATGATCAACATGCACCTTGTTTTATCAACAAACTGTTCCCCTGGGGACAATAACTGAAAGATAAACTTACTCAAGCTTCCTTGATAGGGGTAATATTATAGTTTATGATAAAACTTCATTAAACAAACTCAGAAATGTAAAGACTTGAACTAAAATATCTTGCTTAATACAGATTTGCAGGTCCGACAAGTCTTAATCTGGTCCTCAAAATCTATCAATCATGCAGAAATACAGAACTTTGGGGCAGAAACTTAACTGGTGGAGGAAAAAAAAGATACGATATAGGAGAGGAATAGACAAAGCTGGGGATGGAATTAAGTATGTCATCATCTTAGAGTTCCTACATTGCCACAAATGATTCATGCCAGCCCTCCTTGAATTCCTTTGACCCTTTTCTAGCGCCAATTTAGTTGACTAGTCAGCTAACTAGACTGTCAGTTGACTAGCTTCTTGTGTATAAGCTTGAATAAATCTTCTGTGCTGCAGCTTAGCATACGGTCCTGATCCTTTGCCCTGACATATAAGTACTCAAAAGGATAAGTGTGTAGCAGTCAGAAAAACAGGAATCTTAGCGGATTAAAGTCCTGCTCCTTACTGGTTGCAAGAAAGATTGTAACATATTCTATGCTCCTCTTTCTCCTGTCCTGAACATTTCATAAATAAAGTCTGATTTATATTTAGATTGATCCTATCTAAGGTCTAAATACCCATTTTTCTCATAATGATGCCTTCATCCCATCCCTCAATGAGACAGTAAGTTGTCCTTAGCTACTCCAATTTTAAGGTAGGTTTTCCTCAAAGCCAGTGGCCACCCATAGTACTTTCAAGGTGTATGAAAGCTAGTTGCTTTGCCAACTATTCTATCGGCAATATATTTGGAGGATATGGGATAGATGAGAATAACCTGGTACTTACTGGCCACTGTAGAAGGCAATATAACTTGAGGCCTCTGCTTAATAAATGGTTCCAGGCAACCCAACAAGCAGCTATTACAGCAGCAAGGCAACCCCGGAGACCTGGGGAAATGTGGATTTTAAGAGTTGGCACTCTCATTTTACCATTCAGTTACCCAGCTGGCTTATTTTAACATTGGGCTTTTGTACCCTCTAAAAAGGTGCTCCTAGCTGAGGAAGGTGGCCAATAAAATGAGGGCTATCATTTCTGGCCTGCAAAACCCCCAAGTAATTATTCCACCACAGAAAAGAGCATTGAGTGCAGCAGCCCATTTCTCCCAGTCAAAATCAATCACCCCCGATGGCATTTAGGCAATTGGAGGGAAGACGGGAGGTGCCAGAGGGAAAAACACCCACAGAGGAACTGTCGAACTTTTGTGAGTGTGCATGGAAGAGCTGAGCGTATCCATGCTGCAGTTGGTCCAACTCTCTCTTGCACCTCATTAAAGCCTGTCAAAAGCTAAGCTGGAGGGAATTCTGATTCCTTCACGTGTCAAGATGGTGGAGTCAAGAAGAGCCATGAGGGAGTGAAAGAAAGGAACAAAAAAGGTTTTAAATGTCAACATTTTTGCAAGAGCGGAGAGAGATTGGGTTTAGCAAGAGTTTGCATGCTGGCTACCAACCCACACACCCTACATCACGCGACAACAGCACACACACACACTCCACCACCACTTAATGGCAAGCCAGAGCAGAAGCTTTAGAACCAGGATAGGGCTTTTTATGTTGGTTTAGATTTCTCAAGGCTCACAGATGGAAGCATAGCTCTTCACCTTGGCAGTAACTGTTGTTGGTTCTGCCCAGGTATCAGATTCTGAACTGGAAACTTTGGAATTAGAGGGTATCTTCCATACTGAACTCCTAAGGCAAGTTCAGTATCCAGGACTTGTAGGTACAGAATAGGCCCATTGTCCGATATTGCCAACCTACAATTCCCAGGAGCCTCAGACAAAATGGCCAAGAGTAGCTAGATCGGTGTTTGTCAACCTTGGCAATTTTTAAGATGTGTGGACGTCAACTCCCAGGATTCTTCAACCAGCATGGGAATTCTGGAAGTTGAAGTCCACATCAGGGGTGAAATGCTCCCGGTTCGGACCGGATCGCCCAATCCAGTAGCGATGGCGGTGGGTGGTTCGGAGAACCAGTAGCAAAAATCCCCGCATCCCCTCCCCCCATGCCCAGCTGAGCCGCAGGATCATCAGAGGCTTTTTTTTTTTTTACTTTTAAAAGTATTTTTTCTACAACGTCTTCTGACAAAAAAATGCTTTTAAAAGTAAAAAAAAAGCCTCTGATGATTGTGCGGCTCAGCTGGGATAGTCAGAGGCTTTTCAAAGCATTTTTTTCTGCAACTTCTTGGCCAAAGAGGTGGTTAAAAAAATGCTTTGAAAAGTCTCTGACAATCCCAGCTGAGTTTCCTGATCCGCAGAGAGGTATTTTTTAAAATGCCTCTCTGATGATCCCAGCTGAGTTTCCTGATCAGCAGAGGCTTTTCAAAGCATTAGAAAAAAATATTTGAAAAGTTTTAAAAAAAAAAAAGTTGGCCATGCCCACCGTCACATTATCCCCCCCCCCAAGCCACGCCCAGAGAACCGGTAGTAACAAATTTTACATTTCACCCCTGGTCCACATATCTTAAAGTTGCCAAGGTTGAAAAAACACTGATTTAGAGAGCCACAGGTTCCTTCCTATTGATATAGGCAAGTGCACATAGATTCCTTTTCCATGTGGGTCAATGTTACAGCGTGGTTCCTCTTTTTTAGTCATGATCCTTAAAAATATATAAAGAAAAGGTATGATAGTACACATTTGCCACCGTCATTTTATCAGGGCTGTTTCATATACAAATATTACCCATTGTCTAGATATCAAATGATCAGGAGTTTATGATCTTTTCTGATCTAAAGAGAATGGATTCTGTTACATAAGTAACATAAATGGTTATTAAATAAGTATTATTAATCTTGAGCTCAAGGTGGAGTAAATTCTTTTCCCCAAAACCATAAATACACAAGCCACTAGGGGTTTGCTTTTACCCACATTGAGGACTATGTATATTCCTTAACCAACACATTTGTAGATAGTTGAATGGGTTCATTTAAAATAGTTACAGGAACAAAAACCTACATAAAAATCCTATATTAAGATTTTACCTAAAAATGTCAAAGTTGGGAGCAGGATGGAGTATGCTAAAAATAGCTACACACCTTAAAAGCTTGCTTCACAAGAGGTGGTTGGTCCATATAATACTATTATTCAAATGTGGATTTTGGATCCATTTGTCAAACACGAAAAATCTGATTTCATACTTTGGTAATATCAGCTCTATTTACAAAAGGACTTTTTGTGGTGCCACCAAAAATAGTGCTGAAAAAATAATGAAGATGGCTAGATGGCAGTAAAGAGTAAGAAGTTTTAATTTCTCTCTCCTGCCACCTAGTGGCCATCCTGATATTTGCAGGCAAGATCCAATTGCCCTACTTTCTGAGGGAAAACCATTATATAGGAAACCAAGGGATAGCAACACGGCAAAATAAATTATTTTTGTGAATTCATAGGAAAACAATCTGGTTATGGCTGCAGACATTCCTCTATTGCCCAATGAGCTATACAATCCTCATTTTTTGAAGATCACATTTTATTAACTACTCTTTTAATATGCAGCTTTAATTTTCCCATTATCTCCTTCCAACTTGCAAATAGTATCATGATTACTACGTTTTGGTTTGAACACACAAATGTAATGTTTTGTTAACTAAAAAAGGGCAGAAACTCAAAACGAATGGGAAGAGGGTGTCAATGATCCCAGCTTCATACAATTTGTTCAGAATTGGAACTTGTTTATTTAACGCTTGTCCAATCATTTTAAAATTATAATTCAAATCCTGGAAATGGAATAATTCAATACTAGAAAAAATCTTACCAGTAAAGGTTTTTTTTTTAAAGACAGTGCAGTATGATGGATCCAATATAGACATTCTTTGATGGATCTAGTATAAACATTTTTACTATGCTTGATCACATCATGCCTTTATACATGCATGTACTATTGTGCACACACCAATGTGTGTATCTAGTCTATCACCCCAAAATATTCTTCTTCTTTTGATTAGTATCTTCATAACCAGCTAGCCTAGAGCTGTGATGTACATCTGTGCCCTTTTTGTCACATACATTTGCCACTCCCTTAAGAGAAGGGTTAACGGCTTTTGCTGTCATTCAGTGTGGACTGCTGCCTTCCATCAAGAAGTATGGAGATGTATCAACCACTGCTGGTGTTTCTCAGATGCTTGTCTGAAGGTCTCCATTGAGCAATGTTCTCTGGGTTTCTGTAGCTTCATTGAGCCTGGCCTTGTCCTGCTTGCTGTCACTCCTGTCCGTTTCATCAATGCCACTAACTTTCATCAGGCAGAGGACATTCTGGAAGCTCTTCTTGAAGTTGTCAGACAGAAAGGCATAAAGGATAGGATTGGCACAGCTATTTGCATATGTGAGGACCACCACAAAATCAAACATGCCCTTGAGGACAGGTGTTGGCATAATAAACACAGAGACTGATGAGACATTAAAGATGTAGAAGGGCAGCCAGCAAAAGATGAAAACAGCAACAACAATGGAGACCATTCTGGTGACCTTTTTCTCTGACTTTTTCCTCTTGGAGGAACCTACCCTAATACCAGATGATTTCACCTTGATGATGATGAAAAGGTAACAAAGGCAAATGATGGTTAGGGGTACCAGGAAACCAAGAATAAAGGCATAAATGATGAAGGCAGCATACCAAACACCAGAGTCATCTGGCCAGATCATGGTACAACTACTGTTTCCATGATTATTGATCACTCCAGCATATATCATGATGGGTAATATGACCAGAAGAGAGATGCCCCAGACAGCTACGTTGACCATCTTTGCTGTTCTTGGGCGTCTCCATTTAGCAGATTTTATGGGGTGTACTACAGCAAGATACCTATCCACACTCATGACTGTTAGGCAAAAGATGCTAGTGAATTGATTGATTCCATCCACTGTCATGACGATCCGGCAGATGACTTTCCCAAAGGGCCACTGAACCAGAGCCACCTGCACAGCCAGGAAAGGCAAGCCCAACATAAACAGTTCATCAGCTATAGCCAAATTAAGGATGTAGATATTGGTGATTGTCTTCATCTTGGCATAGCGAAGGATGACATAGATGACTAGAGTATTTCCACAGAGGCCCACAATGCACACCACAAAGTAGATAAAGGTGAGGATGGCATTGCTAGTCAAGTCATAATGGTGGCTTGTGATGTTGATGGAAACATTAGTAGCTGGAGTCTCTGGGGAGAAACTGTCCAATTGAGAAGTTGAGGGGAACCAGAAGACTGTGGTGTTGGGTAACTCGTTATCCTGGTCCATGGTGCAACTGCTGTCACTATCTGCCTGGCAAGAAATATTCTTCAAGCAAAAGAAGATGCCATCTTGATTGATTCAGGGTGGTTTAAGATAAAGTGGAATCTAAGCACAAAATAAATGAGAAATAAAGATCGGGTTCAGAATAGTTATTTAACAACTCCCTATAGCCAAAGATCAAGGAAATTCTTACTTTCCCTATCTTTTAGAAGGTGCCCTGGCTTTTTCTTTGAAAAGAATTGTCACAGTGGATTGAGTACTAATAACCCATCTCTTTCTATATGCATTAACTTGGGGAGAAACCAAAACTTCCATGAGTAAAAGAATATTATTCTTAATTTGATCTCTCATATGAATTATATTTCATTTAGTGGACAATCTGTATATTATCTGTAACAGAAATCTCAGCATAGGCCACTGAGTATAATTCTCCCATTAATCTGGTCCTGAAATTCATCAAGAAAGCAAAATCTGCTGCAACAATCTTTAACAACACCATCATTTAACACAGATGAGCTAGATTTGGATGAGAAAGGATTTCCCACTGGAAAAAGGAGTTGGGAGATAATCATTATGTAGATCCTCAGATTAGTCATGCTCCTTCAAAAGGTCCCTCAGCCTCTCTTAAGAACTTTTCAGGAGATGCGGAAGCTTAGAGCAGTGTTTTCTCAACCTCAGAAATTTTAAGATGTGTAGACTTCAACTCCCAGAATTCCTCAGCTGCATGCTGGCTGAGGAATTCTGGGAGTTGAAGTCTACAAATCAAAATTGCTGAGGTTGAGAAACATTGGCTTACAGCCAAACCCGGGGAAAAAAGTCACAATACGTCACATAACGCTGCTGTGACAACGCGAGTTTGATACTCCTGGCTTAGAGGATTGTTTCCTATTCTCTGTAGAATGCTGCTAATAATAGATTAGACTGAACCTATGACTGTTTGGATGCTCAAAGCATTGTTATCTAATGGGTTGCCATTGTTGTTACTGTTGTTGACAATCATTTTTAAAATGCATACAGGTAGTCCTTGGCTTACAACCATTCATTTAGTGACTGCTTGAAATTACAACGGCACTGAAAAAAAAAGTGACTTGTGAACATTTTTCACACTTACAACCGTTGCAGCATCCCCAGTCATCTGATCAAAATTTGGACCCTTGGCAACTACCATGTATTTATGATAACTGCAGTGTCCCCAGGTCACGTGATCACTTTTAGCGACCTTCCAACAAGCAAAGTCAATGAGGAAGCTAGATTCACTTAATAATGTGTTACTAACCTAACATCTGCAATGATTCACTTAACAGTTGTGGCAAGAAAGGTCACAAAATGGGGCAAAAGTCACCTGTCTTGCTTAGCAACAGAAATTTTGGGCTCAATTGTGGCCATAAATCGAGGACTACCTATATAAGGGAGTTTCATGTGTTATATACGAGTTTCATTTTTTTCATGATAACCAGGGTGGATTTGATTTAAATCGAGTTGATTTAAATCACAATTTAAATCATGATTTAAATCACTAGTAAAAAGGCTTGATTTAAATCAACTCGATTTAAATCATAATTTTTAAAGAGCAACTGTCATCTCTGCTACTCCTTTGACCCAGTTGACTCACCGATAGCCCCAGTGTTGCAGAATATACAGCCTCATGCTATATAAGTAAGCTCCATTTCATGCTGAATAAACTAAATTATTTGTGTATCTTAAATAGAAATCTATCTTACGATAGATTTTTACCCCAAAAGTTTTTTATTAAAATAAATTCGATAAAAATAAAAAAAATCCGATTTAAATCAAAAAAATCTGATTTAAATCAAAAAAATCTGATTTTTTTTATTTTTTTAAAAAAATCATTGATTTTTATCCACCCTGATGATAACCCTATAAAATAGGTTAGGCCGAGAGCCAAGCTTGTTCAATAAAGTTCATTCTGACACAGATTTCCTCAACTCATTTCTCCTTCATTAGGCAAAGCACCAGATTATTCCCAAATTATAGATCGGGTGATAAGGAAAAATGCCAGATGTAAAGTTAATTGCAGTTTATATACTCCAGGCTCCAAGTGGGTGTATTATATACGATTGCACCTCCATTAGAGGTGAAGATGAGATTGGACTGCATAGTTTTTTGAGACATAACCAGCCCCTACTCTGCAACAGCTGTTTACCTGACAATGTGAAACAATATCATTCTGGCAAATAGGAACCAAGTCCCTGTTACTTCTCGTCCACCAACATAATCTCTGGGTTTTTTTCATGGAGAAACAATGCTGAAGTTAAAGGCATCCTTTTGCACGGATGTGGAAGATATGGAGAAAGGTATCTCCTAGGAAGAGAGTAATTCACCTGTATCTCCTCAAGATACAACATTTAGCTCTGGACTAAATGTTGTCCCTATTAAACCCTATTAAATATAGGGTTACAGCTAAGAGATTATTTTGGAAGAATCAGCTAAAATATTAACAGTCTCTAATATTTCTTTTTCTCATGACTACTTTCCAGGATAGAAATCAGCACTCCAAGATAGACTCGCAAGCCACAGGTAACTTCTAATATTGTTTTTTTCCTAATTGCAGAGTCTCCTCTTCAAGAACATGCCAGAAATCACCACTGATTTCTTGCTGATTTTCAGCAGGAAAACAGACAAATAAGCAAGCAAACAGGTGTGTTAAGCAAGTGGTAGGAAACTCTTATCCTCTCCCTCCAGCAATATCTTTGTTTCACCCTGTGAAACCTGTAATCGCTGAAACAGACAGACACTCTATCAAAAAGCTATCAGCCTCTGCTCTTGTACTTTCAAAAGCACAGGTGTGAAAATCAGAACACTTTTCTACTTAACTTTTTCAAAACCAATACTCTACTTTTTATTTATGAGAAATCTCCCCTTTACAATGGGGACGCAAATAATAAGGGGTGAATATTAGATATCTCTAAAGATGAAATTCCATGTTTACTTTTACTGGAATATATTTCACTCAATTCAATGAGATTTATTGTTGTTAAATAATGATACAATTTCATTGTCAATGTAGTCTATCTAATCTTTTCTTTTCCCCAAGGAAAACATTACTGCATCCTTGAAGGGATTCTTTATTGTATTTTGTTTTTCAAAATAATTTACCTGTAAAATGGAAGGGCCACTTTCAAATCCTTTTGAGATTATGGTATAGAGATAAGCAATAGAAATAGCACTTGACTTACATACCCCTTCACAGTACTTTACAGCCCTCTCTAAGCAGTCAGCGTATTCCCCCAACTATCTGGAGCCTCATTGTACCGACCTCAGAAGGATGAAAGGCTGAGTCAACCTTGAGCCGGTCAGGATCGAACTGCTGGCAGTTGGCAGAATTAGCCTGCAATACTGGCATTCTAACCACTGTGCCACCACAGTCTGATCTGACCTTCCTATACAGGAGAGTGCTGCTTTCAGGTAAATGTGTACCTCAGATTTTGGGCATTATAACCTGTGGCTGAAAATCTGCTCCACAAAGCCAATTGAACCTCCAACTCTGATCTCTCCCCAATACGAATAGTTCTTGATTTACAACCATTCATTTAATGGTCGATTAAGTTACAGCACCACTGAAAAAAGTGATTTATGACTAATCCTCACAACTATGTATGATCATTGCAGCATTCCCATGGTCAACATAACTAAAATCAGGGGGCTTGGCAATTGGCATGCATTTATGACAGTTGCAGTATCCTGGGGTCATGTGATCACCATTTGCAACCCTTCCCAGCTGGTTGGCAACAAGCAAGGTCAACGGGGCACGTTGCATTTGCTTAATGACCACATGTTTCATCTTACAACTACAATGATTCGCTTAACTGTGGCAGGAAAAGGAAACTCTGGTGCAACTCACTTAACAACTGCCTTGCATAGCAATGGAAATTCTGGTCCCATTGTGATTGTAAGACAGAGACTACCTGTACTAATTCCTGACTTCATTCTGCTGCAGTCCACATATTTTGTGCAAATAAAGGAGAATTATTTGTAGCTCAGTGTTGAAATGAGGGATCCTTGGTGCTCTCTGAACTTGCTTGTTTTCTTGTAGACATTTCATTACCCAAACTAGGTAATGTCATCAGTGCTGTAAACCAAGAATCTCTCATTTTGTGCCAACGGGAAGCACGGGGGTGGGAGTAGGGGGCAAATGGGCAATTTCTGAGTGGTTCTGCAGAGGTAATTACATTTCTGGCCATTGGAGAACCTGGTAAAGGAGACAAAATGCAGAACCTTCAAATCAGGAGGTAAATATACAGCTTACAATTGTTCATTCATTTACTGAGGGACCTGTCACTGACAGACTGAGGTATCTCTGTGCTCCATTTTTTTGTCAAGAAAAGCACATTCTGGTTGGCTGTCAGTATTCTACAAGCACTGCAGGTCCCGACATATGTAAATAGGGCACAGCTGTCTGCACAGCATCCTAGTAACTTAAATATTTCTGAAGTCCTGATTACTTTCAATTATGAAATCAAAAGTTTGAGGGGTGAAAGATCGATTGTATTGTAATCCCCCGAGTCCTACACTGAAGAGCAAACTCTTTTCTTGTCATGAACTCACATTGGTCCTCTCTTTGCAAGAAGGCAATTTTAAAAAAACCTCTCACTACAAAAAGATTTGTGCTACTGATATATTAAGGAATACTAACTTGATGCCTCAAGAAGTGACCAATCATTCATCTGTATTTACAAATTATTGAGATACATGTTGGATCTACTTAATTTTTTGATGTAATAAGTTTGCATATTTTGTCCTTTTGAATTGTAGTAATATTTCACACATGGGATGCATTTCAAGGATCAGTTTGCCCTGTATCTCTATTACTTTTTATAATAGATTTACAAATAAATCCAATTCAGAGTCCACTTGGATGCAAGGAAGTTCTATCCATCAATTTACTTTTATTCAGTACTTTGTTTTTAGGGGGAAAAAAAGCAAGGTTTTGTTTTTAAGACTTAATTCAGCATGGCATTAAGCTTTTCTTTTCTTTTTTTATAAAGATTGTAATCTTAAATGCCATTAGCTTTGTGGATCATCGTGTTAACTGAAGCTGTTCTTTTACGCTATAAAACACAGGAATCTGGATCTATCTCTCCTTTCGGTTACTGCCTGCAGTGGCCCATTATCACATAAAATTGTGATCTCCCCCTGGTCTCAGAAAAATCCATTCCAAATGATAAAATGTACGCAGTGTGGGTCTGTGTGCAGAATCAATGTGCCAAGAGGGAATCAAAGTGATTTAATTTCTCTAAATATATGTGCAGCCTCTCTGTCAAAACAAGACTTAACCCAACTTTAATACTTTCTTGGCATGGCATAAGCTGACACAAGCCTTCCTAAAACAGCATTTCATTTTCCACCCAAGTATTTCCTTATTCCCTCTATTGGCTCTATGTCATTCTTGACTGGGAGCTGCTGATTTATACTGGATGTCTTAAAACAGACAGCAGCCATTCTCTCTCTGGCAAAAGATGGGTTCCTGGATATTGTCTCGCAGCTCCTAATCAAATCTGACTTGAAAAGAGGAAAAGAACATGTTGGTGCAGGGAAGCCACTCAGGATGGCTCTTAGGATGGTAGATGGAGACGCTTCTGTTGCCAGCTTCTCCTGCTTGCCTGCTTCACAGAATCAACGGGCAGTACTGGATCCAAGCAGCAGGGGTAGGCATGGAAGGGTAGGTGTTGAAGAATATAAATAAAATGTATTGGGTGGTTAAAATAAATATCTGAGCTTAATTACATTTACATTCCCCTCTTTTATCAAAAAGTTCTGGCTGGTACACAAGAACTTTCCATCTTTTTCTTGCCTTATCCTCTCCATCTTTTTATTCTCTTCAGGAGTAAAACTTGAACTAGGTCATGTCAGTCTTCTGTTGTACCTGGCTATGGCTGAGCCACTCAAAACATCAGAGAGGCAAAGAGAGGCAAGAGACAATCAAGGACACTTGGAATAGCTAGGAGTTGTCTTTCAGTGTCACACTGACTTAGCTCAACCACAGCTTATTTAATCACAATTTAATAAATAACCCATAAATGGCTGGGTTTGTTTAACGTACTAAGGTAAAATTCATGGATAGCTGGGGCCAATCTAACGAAAATCAAAGAAATCACATTCCTGATTAATGTGGGTGCCTTTCTCTTCCTTTTAAATCAGAAAAAAAAATATTGCTACCCAATCATATTTTTGGAAAAAAGATCGGATTGCAATGATCTCTAGATTGAGAGAGGAGCATTCACATAGTTATAAATATTTGGGTGCACGCATTATCTCAGCACTATCATTTTGATTATTGCTCTTCATGTTACAGGGGAGAGAGGTAGATGAATGCATTTCACAGACACCAGGTTGAAACTAAAACTGGGACTCCTGGCTGGGCAGCCCTCATTCTCAGCAATTAGGGAATTGCCTGGGGAAGAGCTGGGAATAAGTTGGGATACATATGAGGAAGTCAAAGTAGAGGCGGTGGGTTAATATTACACTGCACAGAGCCTCTCTCTTCACAGAATTCACACGTCCACAACCCTTCAGAAGAACTGGGAATCTAATTGCTAGTCAACACTGTCAATGGGAATTCTCAGATTTGCAATCCCTACACAACTGAAGGCACATACTGAAGAAAGCTGCCCAACATGAAACATCCACTTTTCTTTAGGAGCAAACCACCCGGCACCACAGTAGTAAACATTATCATGTAGGATTAGGGTTTGTTTGTTTTTCTATCAGCCAGAATAGAATAAAGATAATGCAACGGGGAATTAGACTCACTACAGATATGTTGCTATGGAAAAAGGTTCTTTTAACCACTTTGACTCTAATCCAGCTGAAGGGGGAGGGCATGCAACCCAACTCGGGGATCCATCCCATCGGTGGATGAGGCTCTATTTAAGTAAAACATGCAACGGATTATTACACATCTTGCTCCTGTGCGCTCTGCTTGCTCGGGAAATAAAAGTTCATTAAATGCAAGGGAATAATTTCCAAATGAGCGCGCCCACGACTGCAGCCTAAAAAAAAATTAAAAAAAATCAAAAAAAAATCAAAGGAGCGTAAGCAATGTGCGAGAAGATAAAACTAAGCATTTTACAACCAGCCCTGCTTGGTTGTCGATCCGGGCCAGTCTCGCTTCTGTCCTTCTTCGATCAGGAAGTTTTCCCACCTGTAACTCCTTTCGTAGTACTTCGAGCCCTCTACCTGCCACCCCGCACCCGATCCTGGTGCATCACCAACTCTCCCGCAAGATCACTTACAAGGTCTGAGTTTCAGTGCTTCTCTCTCTCATTCCCTTCTTGCCCCGATGCACGCTCCAAATCGGGGGCGCGCACCTCTTCCTGCTCTCCGGTCCAAGTGAATCCGTTGCAGCTGTTGGCGACGGAAAGCTTCCCTCCGAAGCGCGACTCTGCTCCTTCTGCTGGAGGAGCCCCTAGATAGGGGCGGATAGGGGCGGAGCGAGGGAGCGCAAGCGGCGGATCCCGAACTCGTACGCAGATGGAGCTCCAGGCACAGGAGCGCTGGAAAAGCGCTCCGCTCATGCACCCACCGGGACAGAGCACGCTCGCTCGGTCGCTCCAGCCACTCCCCCGTCCGATAATTGTCCCGGCTGCTCATCACCGAGCTGTGTCACGCCAGGCTTGCGATGCAAATCAGGGAAAGCTAAAGTCCACCTAGCACAGAAATCGTGCTTGCCAAGATAGGGCAGCCTTTCGAGAAGTGATCAATCATTGCAGCAGACGGGGAGAGGGAGAGGAGAAAGGGGGCGATCAGGGTTGCCTAGGCGGGGAACGCGGGAAAGGCAGAAGCAGGCCGATTGCCAAGAAGGTAAACTCCAGCGACAGGGCGCCCGGGGGACGTCCAGCATTTGTTGCAATAACAAACAACAGGCCGAAGGACGCTCGGTCTGCAAACAAGGCGCTGGGCCAAAAGAGCACGTGACGTCCCGCGCGACACACACACACACTCTCTCTCTCTCTCTCTCTCTCTCTCTCTCTCTCTCTCTCGGCCGGCGGACAGGCTTGGAAAGAGGGCTCTGCAACTAGCGGCCCTGGGCTAAAGGTGGCCTTGCCGCTAATACAGAGATACCGGTGTCACATAGTAGCAGGGTTTGCTCCCGGAGCCAACCTTGGATGCAACGGAGGAGGCGTCTCTGGAAGACAATGACTCTGCAGCAGATGGAGAAGAAGTTTTTTTTGTTTTTTTTATAATTTTATTTCTATACCGCCCTTCTCCTGCGGGACTCAGGGCGGTGTACAGCCAAGATAAAACATTGCATATAAAATTTAAAAACAATTTAAAAAACAATTAAATAATTTTGGCCCAAAATATTAAAAACAACCCAATTAAAACCAAATTCAATTAAAACTGAGAGGATGGGATCAAGCCAGCCCAGCTAGATGGAATAGGTGTGTTTTCAGGGCCCGACGAAAAGTCCGGAGGTCTGATATCGTGCGTATCTCAGGGGGTAGGTCATTCCAGAGGGCGGGTGCTGCCACAGAGAAGGCTCTCCCCCTGGGGGTCGCCAGCCGACACTGTCTGGCCGACGGCACCCTGAGGAGGCCCTCTCTGTGCGAGCGAACCAGTCGGTGGGAGGCTATTGGCGGCAGAAGGCGGTCTCGCAGATAACCCGGCCCTAAGCCATGGAGCGCTTTAAAGGTGGTCACCAACACCTTGAAGCGCACCCGGAAGACCACAGGAAGCCAGTGCAGCTCGCGCAGGAGAGGTGTCATGTGAGCGCCCCGTCGCTCCCATAATCCCCCGCCCGGCCGCATTCTGGACTAACTAGCCTCCGGGTGCACCCCAAGGGGAGCCCCATGTAGAGAGCATTGCAGTAGTCCAGGCGGGAAGTGACGAGTGCTTGAGTGACCGTGCGTAGGGAGTCCCGATCCAGAAAGGGGCGCAACTGGCGTATCAGGCGAACCTGATCAAAAGCCCCCCTGGCCACGGCCGTCATGTGCTCTTCTAAAGACAGCCGTGGATCCAGGAGGACGTCTAAGTTGCGAGCCCTCTCCGTGGGGGCCAGTGATTCGCCCCCAATAGCCAGCGATGGCACCAGCTGGCTATATCGGGACGCCAGAAGCCACAGCCATTCGGTCTTGGATGGGTTGAGTCGGAGCCTGTTTCTCCCCATCCAGGCCCGCACGGCCTCCAGACACTGGGACATCACTTCAAGGGCATCGTTGGGGTGGCCTGGGGTGGAGATGTACAGCTGAGTATCGTCAGTGTACTGATGGAACTCCACCCCAAAGCCACGGATGATCTCACCCAGCGGCTTTACATAAATGTTGAACAGAAGGGGCGAGAGGACCGACCCTTGTGGCACCCCACACGCAAGGCGCCTCGGGATAGACCGCTGCCCCCCTGTCAACACAGATTGCGACCGGTCAGAGAGGTAGGAGGAGAACCACCGCAAAACGGTGCCCCCCACCCCCAAGAGTTGTGTGTGTGGTGGGAGGAAACAATACTTACTTAGAAATCTGCTTTCCCTATTTTCTTCTCATAATATCCTTGGTGGGGGAGGGAGAAAGAAAGATGGGAGATATCCAACAGTTACAGAGCCATTTCTTTGACGCTTCACCAAAATGCTGGTCTTAAAGGTCAAACCTTGTGAAGGCTAACCAAGGGGAATCAATCTTCAGCAGGTGCAAAAAGTAATGCTGAACTGAGTTTGACTGTAACATGTACTGTGATGCCGATTCCGATCCAGTTTTATTTATACACCCAATATTGTCTAGATTCATCCTGATGATCAGATTAAAAGTCCAATCCATCAGCCCTTGAGAAGGCAGAAAAGTACATTGGCATAAGTCGTGCTGCCCCCATCACCGATCCCTATTCTGCCATAGTAACAAGGCCAGATAATTGTTCTCTCCATTCTCTCCGTATTGTTTGTGGTCCAATGACAGAAAGTGCTGCAAGGAAATTCCAATGAGCAACAAGGAACCTGATTCTGATTATGTGGCCAGTAGCAATAGGTCCATTTGGTACCCAAATGGTCTATGCCAGGCGTATCTAATGCATGGCACTGGGGCCACATTTGGCTCTGGATAGCTAGTAATGCAGCCCCACAAGATTGTAAACTTTTTAACGTGATTTATATGCATTAATTATTTTATATATTTTATATGCAACCTAAGACAATTCCTCTTCACTCAGTGTTGTCCAGGCAAGCCAAAAGGTTGGACACCCATGGTATATAATATCCACATATCCACAGTCAGAGGTGTGTTTGGAAAAGCAGAAAAATATTACCATACTTTATTATCAGAAGAGATAAGAAAAAACTAATCAAGGAGAGACGCAATCTAGAACCAAGAAGAAATTTCCTAACTGTTAAAACAATTAATCAGTGGAACAACTTGTCTCCAGAAGTTGTAAATGCTCCAACACTGGAAGTTTTTAAGAAGAGATTGGATAACTATTTATCTGAAATGGTATAGGCCAGGGTTTCATGCCTGAGCAGGGGGTTGGACTAGAAGATCTCCAAGGTCCCTTCCAACTCGTTTATTCTAATTCTAACTTGACATGGCAGAAACAAATAAACATATAGCCTCGTTTTGGGGAATGTTTGTGTTTTGCTTAGGAAGAAGTCAGCTTTCATAAACCCTCGAAATGTATCATTTGAACAAAAGATGCAAGTGAGTGATAAAATCCACTCCCCCCCCTCCCCGCCGCCTGAAAAACCTTATCAGTGTTCAGTGCAGGACAGATATGTCAACCGCTATTTCTTAATTTCTTTTCCCTCAGGACCTCTTCCACTGTTAAAAAATACATAAGTTTTGTTTGTATGGGTTATGCTTTTTAATATTTTATTGTTTTAACCATTTAATCATGTGCTCTCCATATTACCCTGTCAAACACAGCTTCTTTCAATTGTTGGATTTCAACTTTTTATCAGATTTGAAGTTACCAAGCCAGCGTGTTATTGGCTTTCCCCTTCTTGTCCATTAGCCATTCCTATCATCACTGCCTTCTCCAATGATTTTACTATTTATCATATTAAAAACTGACATATTTGCTGCCAGTATTGCTTCTCACAATTTTTTGGTTTTAATAGTGTGTTATTTTTCAACGTACGCTGAGAAATAACTTTGATTTTGAGGACCCCTGAGAGCGTCTTAGGGGATCCCCAAGAGCCCTAAAACCACACTTTGAGGAAATGCGGGTGTAAACAAACAACGGGAAAGGCAGCAAACCTGGTTGGCTCCTTTACTGTACAAAAACACCTCTCCCCCCCCCCAATGCTTGCAAAGTGTCAGATGCACCATGAAGTGGCTTCTCCTGCAGAATTCACAAAAGTTGGCACCGAGGGCAAGGGAACAGTTATAGTCTGAGAAAAGCACAGTATGTATTCTTTTGTCACAATTATTTTGCTCGCAGATGCTGCAAATGCCATTTCAGCATCAAGATGGAAGATAGATGAAGACCAAGATGAAAAATGGAACAGTTAGTTTCCTATTCTGTCATGCAGCTGTTAAAAACTTAGGAGTCCTGCCTTAAAACTCTATGGGAACTCATACGAGTAGGTCCTGAGCATTTGGACATGGCCCAGCAGAAATAGGCACTTCCCAAGGGGTACTTGGGACTCTATGATAGGCAAAAAAGGACTGCAGGTAATCCTTGACTTACAACAGTTCATTTAGTGACTGTTTAAAGCAGGGGTCAGCAACCCGTGGCTCTTGAGCCGCATGTGGCTCTTTCATCCCTCTGCTGCGGCTCCCTGTTGCTGGTCGGCTCCACAATTGATAGGGCTTTCGGTTAGGACAGGTAGAGGAAAAAGGATGCCGCGCTAGGAGGAAACTCTATGGTGGGGAAACGTACTTCCGGTCAGCAGAGGAAAAAGGATGCCATGCTAGGGGGAGACTATGATGGGGGAATCAGACTTCCGGTCGGCTCCAGAATTGAATGGGGGTTTCCGGTTAGGACCTTTTTGGCTCTTTGAGTGTTTATGTCAGCGTCTCAGCACTGACATAGAAAAGGGAGATAAAGCCTGAACTTTTGCCTGCTAAATCCCTTTGAAGCTTCGGTCTCCTTGGAGATGAAGAGGGGGGAAACATTCCTGTGAACTGACGAGAAAAGGAGTCATGAGAGTGATTTGTAAGATAGCCAATGAGAAGCAGAGAATTGGGGATCAGAAAGGGAGGGATTGGGGGGCAAAGGTCAGTCCTGACCGCACGAGTCATGATCCGGTTGCTGTACTCGAATAAAGAGAAAATTTCCTTAAAGATTGGCAGTTTGGAAATTCATTTATTTTGAGATAGCATCGAAGTCTGACAGTTTAAACTTTAGACCCCTGGTTTAAAGTTACAACGGTACTGAAAAAAAGTGACTTAAATGACTGGTTTTCACACTTACAACAGCATCCCCATGGTCACACAATCAAAATTCAGATGCTTGGCAAGGGACTCATATTTATGACGGTTGCAGTGTCCCGGAGTCATGTGACTTTTGCAATCTTTTGACAAGCAAAGTCAATGGAGAAGCCAGATTCACTTAACACCTGTGTTTTTAACTTAATAACTGCAGTGATTCACTTAACAACTGTGGCAAGAAAGGTAATAAAATGGGGCAAAATTCACTTAGCAAATGTTTCACTTAGCAACCTAGGTTTTGGGCTTAATTGTGGTCATAGGTCCTGTATTCCTTTACAGGGGACCAACTTTTGTTCTTCCACAGAAGTTTATTCATCATTTATAGTTTCACGTGGCCCCTCCGCCAGATGTTTTATGTTCTTTTTTCATAAACATGAATACAAAAATATGTGAAACTATCCAGGCTGAAAAAAGAGGAAGCAAAGGAGCTTTTCTTTGATGGCGAACTATGGAAATATTTGTAGAGAAACAATCTGGGGAATAGCCTCAAATCTAGTAGAATCCTTGCCTAATCAGTCCCTTTGTTTCAGGAATCTGGTGGACTGCCTCTGATACTAAGTACCTGAGAATGCTGGAAAAATGGATTTGGATTCACTCATCAATTATTCCGAGGAGCTCTTTATTAGGTTGATTAGAATCTATTTCTCTTCTTTTACTAACCCCCCTGATTTGTTTGTTTGTTTATATATTTATATCTCACCCTTATTATTTCTATAAATAACTTAATGTGCTGAACATCCCTAATGCACCTTTCTCCTCCTCTTTTCTCTACAACATCAACCCTGTGAGGTGAGATGAGCTGAGAAAGAGTGACTGGCCCATAGTCACCCAGTCAGCTTTCATGCCTAAAGTGGGAGTAGAATTCACAGTCTCCCAGTTTCTACCCTGATGCCTTAACCACTAGATCAAACTGGCTCTTTTATGTATTATTTGTTGATAGTTATTATTTTACCTCTGGAAAGGAATGCTTCCTTGGATATTGCTACACTCGCTGATCGAGCACACTTTCAAAGTGACTAAAAAAGAGAGACCAAGAAAAGAATAGGGAAGAGAAAAACAGTTTTAAAAAATCACATTTGAAGCACTGCATCTATAAACCAGGAGAAACAAATTAACACAACAGAAAATTACAGGCTATATCAGTGATAGCTAACCTTTTTGCCATCGCGTGCCAAAAGTGGGGGAGAGTGCGGGGAGTTGCGCATGTGTGTGCCCACACCCATAATTCTATGCGCCCCCCCGCACATGCATGTGCATCCCCCCGTGCTCTCCCTGTTTTTGGCACGCGATGGCCCGGTGGGCCCAGTAAGCCCATTTTTCGCTGTCCTCAGGCTCCATAGCCTTTCTAGGAGTCTGGGAAGGGCGAAAACAGCCTTCCCTACCCACCCTGGAGGCTGAAAACAACCCATTTCCTGACTTCCGGTGGGCCCAGAAGACCCGAAAATCAGCTGCCCGGCGCATTCATGTGCACTGGAGCTGAGCTCGCGTGCCCACCGATATGGCTCCGCGTGCCACCTGTGGCACACGTGCCATAGGTTCGCCATCACGGGCCTATATATTAAGTTATTCAATTTAATTCTCTTGGAGCCAAAATAGTATTTTAAAAAAATAAAATCCCCCTTGAGTCAGGTTGAGCTTTTTGTTGCCCACATGGGCATTTCATTTTGTTGATAATAATGTGGAAGCAGTTTGCCTTTTTCGGAGCTATGTTTGGTCCTCTGGCGATTGCTCATTCAAATACTAAACCAGGCCTAACCTGGGTCAAATACTACCTCCTCTATCCTTTCTCATAAGAGAGGGATCATCCAGATGCACAGAAATAATCCCTCAAATTTTCCAAGAATAAGCTAAAGATTGAAAGTCAGAATAGAGGATTGGGAATGTTCAATAGCAGAGAATGGCATCTTTGGAAGGTAAAGTCCAGTTGCCTTTTAGAAAAAAAGCACCTCAGCCATGACCCGGATGACTGAGAATCTCCATAGACATCTAGAATTGAAAGGTTATCAATGTTCAGCTAGAAAATATGGAGAGTGATACAGATGGTTTATCTGTTTACTCTCACCTAAAATAACCATTTATTTCAGAACAAAATATAACTGAACTATTTCATATAATAGTTGTGAAAACTATATACTTCTCAACAGGACCTGATGATCCTTAGCATGCAGTTTTTAGTCTTGTCTTTAAAAATGTAATCATAAGTTTAGCATGCATAAATTCACATACACGAACAAAAACTTTCTGTATGATGTGTTTCCTTCAATGAAGAAAAGAACAGAAAAGAACAACTAATAACTATCATTTATAATAGCTGTTATTTCACCTCTGTATTAGAATGTAGGGAATTTCAAACAGTCATGTAAAGGTATTGTATTTAGAAGAACAGTGTGTTTCTGCGCAATTCTTTTTCTCTAATTGATTGACAAATTTGGGGGCATTTCCATGTCTCGCTTCAGCCTACAAAGCTGTGATTTGGGGATTGTAGTTGAAAAATCTTGCAAATAATTAGCAACGTAAGAAAAAATCTTGACAGTGGAAGTCCTTGTAAGAAAGTGTCTGGAGACATGTCACCCAAATTCAATAGTATTGTAGATAAACTTGGAGTGAGATGTAATACAGGAATAATCATATGTATCCTCATGAAAGCTTTAAAAAAAAAAAAGGATTTGCCTTTTTTCATAACATACTGTTTTTGAATTGATTTGTTCCCTTCTTGTGTTAAGACAGTTCTATGCTAATTCTGGCTCGTTTAAACATCATTTATAAATGCATAGCACATAAGCCTTAGTGCATAACAGTGAGCTTTGTAGAGATCTATAGTTGATAGACTTGCTATTATAATTTCAAAATTTATAATTGTGTTCTGTAGCTCGTACAGAGCGTACCTGAGGCACAAGAGCAGGCCAGAGTAATTGAATCTGTTCAGTTGACAAGTCTAATCTGGGTTGCTTATTTATAGTACTCTACCATTCAATCAAGAAGTCATGACTCTATCCATCAGAAAGTGCCACACTTGGCAATTTCACACTGATGGCTGGCCATCACCCCAGAAGCAAAGCGGTACAGTATAATGAAACTTCTCTAATGATGTTTAGTGGCCCTGATAGGTTGTTGAGTAGAAAAACTTCCCAGCTATCCTTACGGCCTGAAATATATCTCAAACAAAAGCTGCTGTTTATAACAACCGCCTTCTAAAAACAGCCCTTGATTCCAGCAATGAAAAGGTGGAGAAGGAGGGATTGGGTGCAATGTTTTTCTGGCACAAGATGTGTCAAGAAGTATTGTATTCAACACCCTATCTGTCAGCAAGAGTTAGTTATCGAGTAATCGTCATTCAGAAAGGCCCAAAGTAAAAGGGAGAGGTTTGGGTTAGAGAGATAACCTTTCCAATGTCCTGGGAGATTCTAGGAATGAATTAATATTCGCTTTTTATCTCCGTCTCCTTTATCACTTATCACAGAAACAACAGAAGACTGGAAATTAAGGGCAGGTTGGAATAAAGATGACAATGACCAGTAATAATTAGCATCAGGCACAGGTAGGCTACAAACCCAAGAAGCTTTCATGATTGTGGGATCTCAGGAGTTCAAGGAAGTAATCATTACCACAATAAATAACTCATCAGGCAGGAATATGACCTTTCCCAAAGAAGCAAATAGGAGATAAATATCCAAATAAGCTTTATTTTTAAAAACCGATATAGCAGCCTCATAGGAGAGCAGATGGTGTTACTATGAGTGTCCTTGCAAAGGGATCTGCACACTTAGAGGGCTTTACAGAGGCAGCTGGCACAATCCTCCAAACACTGTCCTTGCCGCAAATAGTGTCTCTGTGGTGATCCAAGGCCAAGGGAGATTTCCTCCAGTTAAAATAAGAGAAGGGTTCAGTGGTGGGCTGCTGCTGGTTCAGATTGGTTCGGGCAAACAGGTAGTTGCGACCTGCGGTGGGCCTCTGCCCCAGCGCTATGCCGTACTATTTAGCCACGTTTTTTAAGCCGTACGAATGCATGCAAGCCGCACATGAGAGCAAAGCACATGCATGGAAGGCCGCATGCATGCTCACTCACATTTTCAGTGCTGGGCGAACCAGTTGTTAATTCATGTGCCGCTCACCTCTGGAAGGGTTTGCATTTATTTAAACAGTACCTTGGAATCATTCATGGACTTTATTTTAAATGGATTCTAGCTGTCATTGAGAAAGGCCAAAATAAACAGCAGCTGAATCAACATCATGTTAGGGAAGCCATCCACATATATACATATAAACACACACACACACACACACACACACACACACACACACGGGAGGGGAGGAGAGAGAGAAAACACATTTACATCTGTGATTCCTTCCAAGTGGCATAAATACTTCATAGCAAAAAACTAAAAGTCACCTAAAATATCTTTAACACACACCATTTTAATGTGTGTAGCTTTATAAATTACCATAAGCAAAGGAGAAATGGACAAATTCCCCTCTTTAAAAAAAACACTCCTCTTAACTGCTTGGGTTTTTGTTTGTTTGCTGTTTGTTTGTTTGGTTGGTTGGTATATGACATGGAAGCTAATCAGTGCAGAAGAAAAAAACAAAGCAGTGAATACATTTGAGATCTTCTAGATTCCATCTGTGTTTTTTTTTAAATCTTCCTTCTCCACCCAGTTGGAAAATATATCCAAACTGATCCAGGGTATCCCAATATTTGCAAATCTCTTCACATATCAAGGCATTATGAGCATGGTTAAACTGACATCTTGGGGAATGTACAGTTTGCTGAGGGTGATCAGACATTGCTTGCTTTTTCTGGCCAATATCCAAGAACTCTCAGCCAGTCAGTGGTTATCATCTCAAGCAGCCCAATATTTGGGAGCCTTGAGCTGCTCTTCTCGGGCTGCTCCAGGCACAGGCAGGTTATGCCCAGGTCAGGGTATAATTAAGCATCTTTCTTCTTTCACAACAATAAAATAACTTGCTTATATTACTCCTGTTGTATGTTTTAGACACTTCTGTACCTGAATGTGTGAATATTTGTCCATTGTTAGTCAACAACAACAACAACTGCAAATCCAGAGTCTTTTGTAGGAAAAGTTATGTAAGGGGAGGTCAATTTTTTTAAAAATACGCACAAAATATTGAAAACCCTGCAAAATTTTTCACTTGCAGGGCAGCAAGCTTCCCTTGCCTCGAAGAATGCACAGAATGGGGATCCACAACAAACCTTTGGACCAGAAACCACAGAATACAGCACATAGATCTGTAATTATTAAGAAAACTTTAAAAATGAAACAAAATTACATAAAACACATTCTTACAGTAACTAGTACAAATAGCAGTTGGTAATCACCAAAAATTGTGCTAAACATTAATCATGTGTAGGATAAATACAACGACCAATAGCAAAAAACCTAGAAAGATAAGATGGCATCTGCACTATAGCCAGTGAAGGCAATTAACATGCTTTAATTATTCCTTGATGACAAAAAATGAAATTAAATAAACTAAACTACCCCCAGGAGCAGGTTATAGCCAGTCTGGTCTCAACCTCAGTGGAGAAATACTAGCAGAAAATGACCAGCTGGACTATGGGATATGTTTTTTTTGCTAGCAAGCAAGGAACAAGATACGTTGAGCATGTGTTGACATCAATACACAAGCCTTGCTCCACAGCCATGTAAATGAAGGGCTTGTGCATTTGATATATCTTGTCCCACTCACTTGCTGACATCCCTATTCCATGGGATGTAATCTTGGCATAGTGGGAATCATGATTTGAGGACCTATCCCAACTATGCCCATCAGTGGTGGGTTGCCCCCCAGTTCGGACTGGTTCGCAAGAACTGATAGTAAAACTGGTGGGAGGCTCCGCCACTGGCCCGGACGTCATTATAGGTGATCTGCTTATGTGCAGAAGCTTCTGCGCATGTGCAGAAGAGCGCGCAAGCGCGAGCGAAGCAAGCACGCATGTGAGCACGATGCGAACTGGTAGTAAAGGTAAGTAGAACCCACCCCTGATGCCCATATGTCATATGATACACGTTCAGAAGTTGGGAGGTAAGGCAAAATCTCTCCAGTGGGAATATGGATGTAGCCTTGGCGCATAAGGTAGCTCTGAAACACATTGCTGTCTTAAAACAGCATTTCCCTATTTAATAAGACAAGCATAAGTATAGGATATATAGTAATCACAAATCACAGGTGAAAAAGTAATAGGATTGGTGACAAGGGTGGTAGTCATGTCACTCCAGTGCCAAGAGTATATCATTGTTAGGAAAATACTTCTGTCTTAGCATTACTACGAAGGAGTAGTTTTAAAGATTCCTTGTAGCTTCCCCCCCCTTTTTTTAAACAAATACAAAGCCTAAAAATTATATGGAATATTAAAACAGACTCGATAAACAGTTTTTCTTTCCATCTTGGAAACTGCTAATAAATAGGAATATGGCAAGTGCAAGCCAATAAATTTTCATCGTTTATTTCTCAAGCACATCCATTACAGTACATCTGGAGCTGGCAGCAGTTCTCTGAAATGGATTGTAAAAATTATGCAGTTTGAAGATCTGAAATGTTGAAACTTTATAGTTTATGACAAACAATGAGAGCTGATGGGTTCCTTATGCATTTGCTTTTAGGTGGCCGACATGTCATAGCATTTTTTTGGAAGGCAGGGAAAGAGAATAAATGCAACAACTCCTAGAGTGAACTTACCTTAGTCCTCAGGGTTTTTTAAAATAAAAATGGTAGGTGACTAAGATCCTGTACTTAGTTTGAGGTCCTCTTCCCAGAAAAGAAATAAAGTTTGGATGGTAGAGAATATATATCCTGAGGAACTAATGGGTTTCTAGTTTGAGGAGAAAGAAAGAAGAGAATATCTCAGAGGAAAAGTAGGATTCTTTTCCAAATGCCTTACTTTAAAATTAGGGGTAGGAAGTCATCTTGGATTTCTAAGAAGTGAAGATATTAAATACAAGATAAATCAGCAGTCAGGAGATTTATGTGATGACCACAAAAGTGTATGACCAATTTGAGAGCATACCAAGGACACAGATGCTTTTACAATAATCAGATTCCAATCCTACTTAACAAAAAGTGTGGGTCATAGATACTTCGATGATATAATATCACTGATGAAATTCAACACAAAACTAATCTGAGGCAGAGTGACAGACTTTTCAATTTTATTTCGGTGTAATATCTGGATACTTGAGGGGTGGCATAAGATGTATGTTTTCTGAAATTTTAATCTTTCCTTGAGCACTATGGGCTGGATAGAGCCCCACAAGAAACCTCCCTACAAATCAATTTCCCCTCTTTTCTACTTCCCACATTCCTCGCAATCCAGTTTGGAACTAACTGTTGTGTTTGCTAATCTTGAAACACTAAGAAATGGCAGGGAACCAAATAATTCAATCAGTTTTCCTTCAAGCTGATTAATAGGAGAGTTTAAGAACAGGACTTAGAGCCATCTATTGTATTCCTGCTACATTCAATTTGGTCCATCTGCCTCTTTTTACTGTGATTTGTCATGGAAATTTGATCTTGTATCCATTGTGGTCCATAAATGGGCAGTTGAAGAGCCCAACCACCAAAGCAAATTTATAGCAGCATTTCAAAGATTGAAGGGGTCATTTGTAATGGCCACACCCTATTCTAGAATTGGAAAGAAAGGCAAAAAAAGTGCCCAATTTGGAACTTAGGCTCTTGATCATACTATCACATTTACTCCTGAAGGAGTAAAACAAATTCTGGAACTAAGTCCTCTAAACTACCAAGGACCCTGAACTTGAGTAAGCCTTCTTAATAACTAGCTTTGAGTTTGCAGGTGTTAGCTCATAAGTTATCTTAAATCAACATCTGTATTTTCAGAGGAGAACTAGGAAGTAACTAACCACAAAAGCAGACTTGTGCCAACCTCTGCTTTATTAACTGTATATTCTGACTATAAGCAGAAAATCTAACCCAAGTTATCAAAAATAAGATGTTTGGCATTTTAACATCATTATTGGTCAGCATGATTATATTTATTTATTTATTTATTTATTTATTTATTTATTTATTTATTTATTTATTTATTGTTTAAATTTATATACTGCCCTACTCCTGAAGGACTCAGGGCATTGAACAGCCAAAAGATAAAACACACATAATACAAAATTTAAAAACAATATAAAAACCCATTAAATAATTTGGCCCAAACAATTTAAAACACTCCTATTATTTTAAAACAAATTTAAAATTAACAATTAAAAAGGAGGTTAGGCCAGGATAGCCTGTTGAAATAAACAGGTCTTGAGGGCTCGGCGGAAAGTGCGTAAGTCCGGGATCCTCCGTATCTCCGGGGGGAGCTTGTTCCAGATGGCAGGTGCCCCCACAGAGAAGGCTCTCCCCCTGGGGGCCGCCAGTCGACACTGTTTGGTCAACGGCACCATGAGGAGCCCCTCTCTATGGGAGCGTACTGGCCGGTGAGAGGCTACTGGTGGCAGAAGGCGGTCTCGTAAGTACCCGGTCCTAAGCCATGGAGTACTCTAAAGGTGGTAACCAAGACCTTGAAGCGCACCCGGAAGACCACCGGGAGCCAGTGCAGCTCGCTCAGGAGAGGTGTTACATGGGAACGCCACGTCGCTCCCATAACCACCCGCGCGGCCGCATTCTGGACCAGTTGGAGCCTCCGGGTGCTCCTCAAGGGGAGACCCATGTAGAGAGCATTACAGTAGTCCAGGCGGGAGGTGATGAGGGCATGAGTGACCGTGTGTAAGGAGTCCCGATCCAGAAAGGGACGCAACTTGCGAATCAGTGGACCTGATAGAAAGTCCTCCCAGCCACAGCTGTCAAATGCTCTTCTAAAGACAGCTGTGAATGCAGGAGAACACCAAAGTTGCGAGCCCTCTTTGTGGGGGCCAGCGGCTCGCCCCCAATAGTCAGTGATGTCACCAACTGACTATATCGGAACGCCGGAAACCACAGGCACTCAGTCTTGGATGGGTTGAGCTGAGTCTGTTTCTCCCTATCCTGATCTGCATAGCCTCCAGGCACTGGGACATTACTTCCAGGGCATCATTGGGGTGGTCCAAGGTGGAGATGTACAGCTGAGTATCATCAGCGTACTGATGGAACTCCACCCCAAAGCCACGGATGATCTCACCCAGCGGCTTTACATAAATGTTGAACAGAAGGGGCGAGAGGACCAACCCTGTGGTACCCCACATACAAGGCACCTCGGGGTCGCCCTCTGCCCCCCTGCCAACACAGACTGCGACCGGTCGGAGAGAAAGGAGGAGAACCATCACAACATGGTGCCCCCCACCCCTAACTCTTCCAACCAGTGCAGCATGATACCATGGTTGATGGTATCAAAAGCCGCTGAGCGATCTAATAGGACCAGGACAGAGGAACAACCCCTGTCCCGAGCCCTCCAGAGATCATCAACCAACGCGACCAATGCTGTTTCCGTGCTGTACCCAGGCCTGAAGCCCGACTGGAACAGATCTAGATAAACCGTTTCATCCAGGTACTGGGGAAACTGTCGCGCCACCACACTCTCAACAACCTTCGCCACAAAGCGAAACTGGGTCTTGGTGAATTTTCCCCTTCACTTTTCACTATTACTTTATTTATACAGTACAGGTTTTGCAGGGTTGTCCCTACTATTAAGCAAAGGTCCATGTTCCAGGCAGTACATGATATGTGGGGTATGTAGCAGGGATGGGGTCTAATTTTTTTTTACTACTGGTTCTGTGGGCGTGGCTTATTTTGTGGGCGTGGTGTGGTGGGGGTAATGTGACTGGGTGGGCGTGGCCAACTTTTTTTTTTTTTTTACTTTTAAAAGCATTTTTTCTACAACCTTAAGGGGTTGAAGAAAAAAATGCTTTTAAAAGCCTCTGACGATCAGGCAACTCAGCTGGGATTGCCAGAGGCTTTTAAAGGCATTTTTTTTTCTACAACCTTTTTTTTTTTTACTTTTAAAAGCCTCTGACGATCCCAGCTGAGCCGCGCGATTATCAGAGGCTTTTTTTTTTTACTTTTAAAAGCATTTTTTCGGCTGAAGAGGTTGTAGAAAAAATGCTTTTAAAAGTAAAAAAAAAAAAAAGCCTCTGATGAGGTGGGCAGGGTAAGTGAGCAGTGACCAGGCCGGGGACCAGTTCAGGGGCGTGGCCAGCCAATGTTATTACCGGTTCTCCGAACTACTACAAATTTTTACTATCGGTTCTTCCAAACCGGTGCCAACCGGGAGCAACCCACCACTGGTATGTAGGATAATGGCAGATGTTTTTTGAGGGATCCTTGGTGCTCTTTGAGTTTCATTGTTTTCTTGCAGACATTTCATTACCCAAACTAGGAAACATCATCATGCACGGATGATGTTCCCTAGTTTGGGTAATGAAACATTTGCAAGAAAGCAATCAAGCTCAGAGAGCATCATTTCATCCCTGAGCTACAAATATTCTGCTTCATAGATGCTCTTCATTTCAGACATCTACCCTGCATCACCTAAATTAAGTTATTTTGCTGCGGCAGACAAAGGAAGCTTGAGAATTTCTCTCTGTGGAAGGGTGAGTTGGGGACCATTATGTAGCTAAATATTTTGGGCCAATCTGAGCCATTGGCAAGAATGTGCAGATGATGGGTGTGACAATTAAAGCCCTGTCTTTTTTTTTATGTACATGTGATATGAGCAACATTTTAAAAAGAGTTGTAGTTTTGATCACCCAGTTGCACCCAGCATTTTGACATTACTGACCATCCCTGTAGATGTAGATCCCTTACAGTAGTGGGTTCCTCTTATCTTCGCTACCAGTTCGGAACCGGGAGCACGCGCATGCGCAGAGCATCTGTGATGACGTCTGGGTGGGTGGGCGGAGCCTCCCACCGCCACCACTATCAGTTTTCCCAAACCGGGGCGAACCGGTAGAAACCCACTGATCCCTCAGTTCTCATGTCTTCTTGGCAGAAATACTGAATTATTATTATTTAGATTTAAATTCTGTCCTTTTTCTTGGCACTCAAGGGAGCTTACATGGGATCTTCATAACAACAACCATTTGAAGTAGACGAGGGAGAAAAGTTAGCTAGTAAGCTTCCATGGCCAAAATGATCTTGAACCTGAGTCTCAATTGTCATAATTCAACACTATGACCACAACAACATAATGGCTTTCATAGTCTAAGATATATAAATGACCAAAATAAGGTCTAAATATATGGAACTGAACAGAAAACATGTTCTCTCCCTTATGTTTCCTTCCTACTCTTTTCTCTCTTTCTGCTTTACCAGTAACAAATTTTAAACTGTAAATTCCATAAGGAAAATATGCTTGCATTATAAGATAACTTGCAAGTATATAAATAATTTAATCAATCCAAGTTGCTAGAAATCACAACCTTATATGTTTGCTGGGAAAGAGTAAGCCTTCTTATATTACGTTCTCATTTATTTGCAAGATCTGTTTAGAAATTATTTTCATTGTGTGCTTTCCAAGCAATCTTTTTCAGCATCAGAAATAGAGATGAGAAACAAGTATAAAATCCCAAGAAAATTGATTGTTAAAACAAAGACCAGGACTTAATACAGTATATGTATATCAATCAGATTTGATTAAGAATTCCTGCATCATACCCAATAATTGTTTGTAAATGGCCACAGTCTACAATACTTGGCCCCATGTCTACTTTTTACAGTTTTCATTATCTCTGTGATACAGGATAATTACTTCACGCTTGGTGAACTGGGGATGTCCAGAAAAGCTAATGATGTAATAACTTCATAAAAGGAGCTGCAAAAACTAGTGAGAATCAGCTTTCAGCTGCTTATCTCTTGTGTATAAAGTGGCTGAAAATTAACTTGGTTTTAAAAATCTCTGGATTTCAACTCTCCTCTGCTTTAGGCACAGTAATGGCCTGATATATTTACCATAGCTTGTATTGGTGGATTCTCCTGCTTCTTTATATCTTTGGGCTTGTAAAAACACACTGGTTTTATTGTTTTTTTCTATTTTGGGGGCAAGAAAGGGAAAGTAATAGAACTCTTGACATTTATTTATTTATTTATTTATTTATTTATTTATTTATAAATATATATATATATATATATTTATATTTGAATGAACTTGTAAAAACATATTATTTTTGTTTTCCAGTTTCTTCCAATATGCATGCCAACTTGAAAAAATTGCATACTTACTGATGGCCTAAAATTAATTTTTTTAAAAAAACTAGTTTTAGTATTCAATTAGAACCTGCTAAATTAAAAATAATGGATACAAACGAATTGATTACTACAATCCTAGAACATAATCTCAAAAATAAATCCCATTGAATTCAATAGAATCTTTCCCATTCCCAGTGGATATAAAGCTGAAACATTATCTTGGAAATTAAACCTTTTTCACATGTGCATCTTTTTATAAACCTTTGCTAAGCTGTTTTTATTTCTTCCACATCCATATGGATATCTTTGTACTTCATACTAATTAATATTATTTTCTATTAGTAATTATGACATAGAAATTCTTACCAGTAATACTTGTGAGGAGCTTTTAAAATGTATTTTGGAGAATATATTGCCTTTCCTGGCTTGTTTTCACAGTTTCTGATTCTGATTAGGATGCCCACTTCATATAAAAGAAATAACACTTTTTATTTTTGAGAGAGGTAATTGGTACAATTATCTATTTGGCATCTTGTGAAGTATTATATTATCCATTCATCCATTCATTCATCCAGCCAGCCAGCCACAAATACATGCACACACATGCACACAGAGAAATAAAAATTTGAGGGCAATCTGAAATGTGTAAAACGTAACTATCTTCCAGGCTTAAAATTTGCCTCTCAAATTTAATTTCAAACTGAATTTGAATTTAGCTTCAAATTCATGTATATTTATGTGACTGCCCCAGTGGTCATCTAGATTCTTTTAGACAACATGTTTTAAGAAGGACACCTTCAATACATTTTATTCTATATATACTCGTTTCTCTGACTGTCAGAGATGAAATAGGCAAGCTGTGCCTAGAGCAAAAGCAAACATTGCCCTCTAAACAAGCCGAATAGCAATTCACTTAACCATTGGAAACCAAAATATTTCTTTATATCAACACTATTAATGGTTTGGATAGACTACTTACAGCTGCCAAATTGTGTCCTCCTGTTATTGTACACCTGACATGTGTATAGATTTAGTGAATACGAGCTTCTTGCAAGAATGAGACCTCATCCAGATTAAAACTGGTAACCCTAATTCCTCTCACAGCTACTTTTCCCAAACAATGCCTATTAGATCTGCACAAAGTATTCCAAAGAAGAGCATTGCAAAATGCATTTAGGTAAATCAAACACTTCTTCGAAGCTTTAAAGAGGTGCATGTTTTGCAAGACTCATACAGCTGTTTCAAAAGCTATCCTTGGCCAACTCCTCGCCCATCTGCATGGCATAGCCATTTCACCTCACTTATGATCACAACACAAGTTTATTCTGTACAAGCACAGAATGGGTCAGCTTGCCACATTTGCAAAGTACACAGCTGCTTTAATGTTTCATAGAGATGTTTCACTTGCAGTTTGCCACAAAACCCTTCTGAAATGCTTTGCATAGCTTTAGGGCACAGCAGAGAAGAAGACCAAAAACAAAAAACAAAAAAAGCACCTCCCCAGTACTCACAGATTAGAGCAGTTTACCCTACTGGGCCTTTTTCATCAGAAAACAAAGGTGATTTAATGCCCCGCCAGAACCTGCTTTTCTAGTGCTCCCATAGTGGTATAATTTTTGTATAATTTCCAACATGATAATCTGTTATTCCATTTTGTGGATCAACATGTTCCAGCCATGAGTTTAGAATATTCTCTTGGGAAGCATGTTCCCTCATGGCTAGGCAGTGGTCCATTGCACTGTTTTTGTCAGAAATTAAACCCGTATTTGCCCAAGGCTTTAATTGTTAAAATTTTATACATTAATTGCATGTTTTACCATTTTCTTTCACTGTTTTATTATTTCTGCTCTATTTTTAATTTATTAATTATAATCATTACTGTACATTGTTTTGATATTTTAAGGGAAGATTCTAGGGTTTTTTTAAAAAAATAGTATGATTGGCATCACTCTTTGTTATCAGCACAAAGAAGTTAATTTTCATCTATCCTATAGATCAATGGTGCTTTATTTAGTAGTAATATCAGCAAAGCAGAAATGAAATAGGAAAACCATAATGCAGTTTGAAACTACTGCATTTGTGTTGGAAGCACTACCAAGGGCTTCCAAGTTGAAAGGATTAGTTGATGATATCTCTATTGCCCAGGAGATGCCGGAGGGGGAAGTGTCCTTTCGTGTTTCTGTTATTTTCCCCACAAGGTGGTACCTATTTATCTACTTGCATTTGCATGCTTTTGAATTGCTAGATTGGCAGAAGTTGGGGCAAATTGATGGGAGCTCATTCCATCACCCTGCCCCCCCTGCCCCCCCATGCAATTTGATTGCAGTTTGATCAGAGTATTACAAGAGCTCCAGTAACTGAGGTTTAGTTCATAAAGCTTGGTTTAACAGGACAAATGAACCAGTCCAGACATTGCCTAAGAGACTAACAACAATAACTGATGCAAAGCTTTGCAGCCACCCATCCCCATCAAGTACGGAGCTATGGTGTATACAAGTAATGAACCAAGTCTTCCCCAACTTGGTGCCTCTCATTTATTGGTTTTACAACTACCAGAATTCCCAACAGGTACAGGAATGCTGAAGGAAGTAATTAAGTAATTAAGTGTTTCCATAGCTTGCTAAAGTAAATGTGTGGCATCACCCTCTTCTGCCCTAGTAAGAATTCTTCTTATGGTTGAATTGCTGTTTATGGACCTAGAAACAGAATTTCCACATGAGTTTTCCTCCCCTGCTTGAAATTGAGGGATAACCAATATTGGGTTCTGTCAGTGCGTTGCTTTAAGAAACTCTTCTTTATGTTTTATCATCCTGAATACTTGTCGTTTTATTTGTCATTTTATGATATTGTATATTTTGCCCTGCTCCACAAACGTGATAAAGTTAAACCAGAACCATTCCATTTTTTGTAGATGTTGGTTCTCCTTTTACACTTTTAGCTGTTTTATGAAAACAGATCCATCAAACAATGGAACTATGAAAGTATCCTTGGCTTTGTGATGACAGAAGAACATCCCAAGGCAACCTAAAGGCCAAAAACAAAACAAAACACCCCACCCAACCCCACTAACTATGACAAATTTCAGAATATTTTAGCATGAACTGCCGTCTTAATTATGTCCTCTGCTGTCACTATCTGTTGCGGCCCGTACGCAGCTTGGGCGGCTGGTTGCTGATTTGGACAGTGAGGAGGCTGGTGTGGTGCTGCGCCAGCAGCCTGTGCAGCTGGCACTTGAGTCAGACATTGAGGAGGCTGGACAAGATGTGATGCCAGAGGCGGGGATTCAGCCAGGGCCTTCAGAACCTCCAGAAGCTCCCTTAAGTGAAGAGGACGAAGAGGAGAAGCCTCTTCTTGATGCACAGGCACGCAGAGCTGCCAAAAGGCAGAAGTGGCTCCTCAGGAGGAGGTCTCCTCGAGAGTAAGGCTTGGGGCTAATTGGCCACTCCCTTAGCCTATTTAAGGAGGAATGCTGACTGAAGCAATTTGCAGGGAACAATCTTTCACTCTCTTTCGTGCCTTGATCTTAGTTCTCTGCAAATTGCTTCTGGGCTTTCTGTCAACCATAGTAAGATTAAGATTATTTATTCTTTGGATTCTTGCAGGCTGTTAAGAAAGTTAATTAACAGCCTTTGTTTGAAAAAAAAAACCCTGATTTTATTTTAGTAAACTAAGATTTGTACAGACTTTGTGTGTGCTGCGTTCTTTGAGGTTCGTAGCTGGGACAGAACACTATCTGGAAAGCAGGCAGCAGAGGAAAGTTAAAAAAAAAAACCAAAATACAATTTAAGCAAAGAATTACATACCAGGAAACATCTTTATTTCCAAGCAATAAGATTGTATCACTTTCCAAACTCTAGCGAATTTTTGATACTCAAATGTTTCTCTTGTCCAGCATAATCTATTTTGTTCCCCTATTCCTCTTTAGCCTTGTTAATTATTTACAGGAACAATGGTGCTCTTCAGCTAGTTCACTGTTAATTGTCCCGTGTATATGCAAAGCGTAACTGAACTTTAAGATTATGAATAGTTTACTACCTAGAGCTTCATCTTGCATTGGTTCACATCTCACGCAGAATACGTTCCATTTAGATGGTGTTCAAAGCAAAAGATACATAAAAAGAAGCAAGTCTCTTTTTACACTGAAAATGAGTAGTTCATTATTGAAGCAACTGTCCAAAGCTCGCCTTAAAAAATTTCACTGTTATGGCAACATTTACAGGTAGTCCTTGACTTATGACCACAAATGAGCCCAAATTTTATGTTGTTAAGCGAGACCATTGTTAAATGAATTTTGCCCCATTTTACAAAGTTTCTTGCCACAGTTGTTAATTGAATCACTGAGGCTGTTAAGTTAGTAACACGGTTATAAAGTGAATCTGGCTTCCCAATTGACTTTGCTTGTCAGAAGGTTGCTAAAAGGTGATCACATGCTTCGAGGTCACTGCAACCATCATAAATATGAGTCAGTTGCCAAGCATCTGAATTTTGATCATGTGACATATGGAGATGTTGCAACGGTCGTAAGTGTGAAAAACTGTCATACATAACTTTTTATAGTTCATTTTAACTTTAAATGGTCACTAAGTTAATTGTAAGTTGAGGATTACCTATATAGAGTGTAGCTCTCTAAAACAGATCTATGTAGAATAAATCCTCATATTTTAAATTTAGCACAATGCACATGTATTCCCAGCACATCTTTGGATTGTGCTAAAAAAGAACAAAAATTGTTCTAATCAACGCTTGCTATGAAGCCAGAAGAATCTTCAGTATAATTGATCTGATTCTTCATATTTAAGGTAGAATCTCTATCTATCTATCTATCTATCTATCTATCTATCTATCTATCTATCTATCTATCTATCTTATCTATCATCTCAGGTTAGCCTTTTACAGCATAGCTGAGTTAATCCAGAGTACAATGTGCCACATTTACTGCCACAAGTAGAGACTAGAAACACATGTTATGCAAACTGCAATGCATTTAATTCAATGCTCAGGCAAATGAATTAATATTTATGACAGAATTTATGGCTGGAAAGGGCCATTTGGGTCATTGAGTCAAATTACTTGCTCTGTGCAGAATGTAGATTAAAGCATCGTCAGCAGATGGATGGGTGTTTAATTTCTGCTTGAAAACATCTACCAAATCTATCGTGCTGCAACAGTTCTGGAAGGAGAGAGAAACCTCCTTATAAATACTAACCAAGGACAAGTATCCAGATTCTTAAAGAATATTTTCTCCTGCTTTGAGGTATTTTTGACAGTGACAAACTCTTCTTATTCAAGTGACTACCCCTCATTCATTTAAATACCAGCATAAAATAACCTTGCTGAAACCCCCCACATTCCCTTTCATTCTCTTCTTTTCCCCTTCTCTAAACCTGTTCTTACTTTCTCCTCATACTCTCTTTTTTTCCTACTTTTACTGTTTCCCACTTCGTTCATTTTTGTTACTGTTCTCTTTTCGGTACGCTTGTATGTATGCAGGAATGGGGAAATATATAAAGGGGAAAAAGAAGATAACTCTTGACTAGTTAACTTCCACACTAGGTGAAGTTTCATTTAATATACCTTACCTTTAGGCACACAGCCTTCTGAAAGCAAATTGGATGTGTGGGATTTAAATTTCCTACTGTATGATTTTTTTTTTATTTTTTTTTAAATTTGATTTATATGCCGCCCTTCTCCGGAGACTCAGGGCGGCTTACAATGCGTTAAGCAATAGCCTTCATACTTTTGTATATTTTATACAAAGTCAGCTTATTGCCCCCACAAACTGGGTCATCATTTCACCTACCTTAGAAAGGATGGAAGGCTGAGTCAACCTTGAGCCTTGGAGAGATTCGAACCAGCAGAAATTGAAGGCAGCTGTGTAAATAACAGGGTGCACTAAACCACTGTACTATCAAGGCTCTTGATTGATTTCAAGCCTCCCCTGATTTATCTGGGAGTAAACTTTACTGAACTAAATAAGCTCATTTCTAAATTGCCATACCTAAAATTGGGTTGGTACTGTACTGGAAAAATAAATGAATAAACACATGAATATTTTTGGTAATTACATGCATGCTGGTTTCAGCACTGGGGAAAAGCCATAGCTCCACGATAACAAGCCTTCCTAATGGAAATATTAAAAAGATACAACAAATGTATGTTTGTGTTGCTATAAATGGGGCCTGCATAGCTCGCAGAGGGGAAAGGGCCACACTGATAAATAAAAGCAGTGGGGCTGATGGTGTTCGGTCACAACAGAAAGTGTTGGAGGTGCTTAGCAGTGTCTTGTGGGGAAACTATGCTGATGGATCCTTCCTGGCAGTTGTGATATTTGGGGGCATTGAATATACAGAGTTTTTATAAAATGCTTGGTGGCCCACACATCTGGGCTACATGTTGTGCAGAAAACAAATGTGCTGGAAAGGCTATTCGTAGGATTCACCTACCCTTCATTTATTTCAAAAATAAACTTGTTTTCCAAGTGCAAGGGAGCAGTGCTTTATACTTATGTGACTGAAACTTTGCATTTACTTATTTTTTTAGTGGATTATGGCTCTTAATCTCTAGAAAGCCAAGAGTTACATGGGCATTCAAGTCAGTAGTGGGTTCCAACCGGTGTTACCACCGGTTCTCTTCACGCATGCGCTTTGCGCTCGCACACGTGCCGAACTTGTGTTCTGCGCAAGTGCATTTGGTTTCTACCCAGCTGAGGTGCGGCATTCAACTCTGCTGCACTTATCAGCTGGGCTACAAAACAAGAAATAAAGATAGGAATAAAATTGGGGGCAGGCGGGAGGGCCCAGCTCTCAGTCTAAGACCATGATGGCAAACCTATGGCACGTGTGCCAAAGGTGGCACGCGTAATCATATCAGTGGGCATGTGAGCTCAGCTTCCGATGGGACTGGAAGTTGTCAAACGGGCCATTTTTGGCCTCCGGAGGATCTCCGGAGGGGTGGGGAAGGCTGTTTTTGCCCTCCTCAAGAGGTCCTGGAGCCAGGTGAGAAAGAAAAACAGGCCTTCTGGGCCATTGCGTGCCAGAAGCGGGGTGAGCTGAGGGTGGATGGGTCGCATAGAATTATGGGTGTGGGCACGTGCGACCCCCCCGCCCCCCCTTCCTGGCATGCGATGGCAAAAAGGTTAGCCATCACTGGTCAAGAGAACCGGTTCGGTGATGTCACATTGTCACCACTACTGGCTCAGCCGAACCGGGCTGAACCAGGAGCAACCCACCACTGATTCAAGTGGTACAGTACTCAGAAACTATTTCCTATTACAGGAGTTATCCATGAATATATAAAGATCACACTGGCTACTCTAGTGAAGTCTTAGTGCACATATGCTCCAAATTCAACCCATTCATGGGTTATAAAATGATAATGAAATACAGGCAAAAGAGATAATAAATGATTTGTCCTGGGTCCTGCCACAGAATGCAAAATCTGTGAGGATATTTAATGCTGTTTATGAACCAGAATTGCCAATTGATCAAAAATAACATTAGCTTGACATCTTTATGTTTTTCATTATTGCTTCATTTTATTTAATTATCGCTTCATACACAGAAATTAGCAGATGCTTGTCATTTCTTACAAACAGACATTTTCTATAATGATTACCATCATGATGTGGAGTTTTCAGAGAAGAGAATAAGCTAAAGTGTGTCTATGCATTACAATGGCTTTCTATAACTTTCAGTATCAGAGGCAGAATGCTTTCAAACCCTATTGAAAATATGATTCGCATGAACTGGTAGTAAAAAATGCTTTAAAAAAGTTTTTAAAAAGGTTCCCAAGATTGTGCGCCACAGCTGATCCCCCACCCTGCTGTTCTACTTAACTTCCCAAGCCTCCTTTTGGCGTGTACTGCGTATGCACATGCAGCATGCACAGTGGTGCACAGTGCGCATGCATGGCCAGTGAACCGGTAGTAAACCGGTTCAGATTTCACCAGTGCCCTATACCATTCCAGACAAGTGGATGTCCAGTCTCTTCTTAAAAGCTCTAGTAATGGCGTATCCACAGCTTTTGAAGGCAAGCCGTTCCATTGGTTAATTGTTTTCACTGTTAGGAAATTTCTGCTTAGTTCTAGGTTGCTTTTCTCCTTGATTAGTTTCCATCCATTGTTTCTTGTCTTGCCTTCTGTTGCTTTGGAGAATAGGTTGACCCCCTCTTCTTGTGGCAGCCCTTCAAATATTGGAAGACTGCTATCATGTCTCCCCTACTCTTTCTTTTCACTAGACTAGAGATACCCAATTTTTGTGAGCATTCTTCATATGTTTTAACCTTCAGCTCCCTAATCATTTTTGTTGCTGGTTCAGATTTTGTATTTCTGAAGATTGTCAGGAGACATTATTATTTATGTAATTCACATTTAAGACTGCCTGACTCTAAATGATTCTGGGTGGCTTACACTTTAAAAAGTAAAACAGCAGCCACAACAAATTAGAAAGAAAAATAATACATAACACCAAGGTGTGTGTGTGTGTGTACAACTATAGGGGCCCAATGATTCCCATATTCCAAGTCCTGGAAGAAGAACCTAGTTTTTAAGAGTTTTCAGGATATTATCAGGGTGGGAGCCTTTTGGATCTGGGGGGAGTGGGGAGGGAGGATGCTCTTTCAGAGGGCAGATACCCTGACAGAATGTGCTTTTCCTAGGACCCAAGATGGCATTACAGGCAGTCCTTGACTTATGACCACAATTGAGCCTAAAATTTTCATTGCTAAGCAAGACAGTTGTTAAATACGTTTTGCCCCATTTTAGAAGCTTTTTTGCCACAGTTATTAAGTGAATCACTGCAGTTGTTAAGTGAATCAGGAGGTCATTAGATGAATGTGGCTTCCCCCACTGACTTTGCTTGTTGGAAGTTGGCTGAGAAAGTTACAAATGATGATTATATGACCCTGGGCAGCGCAACCTTTGGGCATGTGTGAACACCAGTCATAACTCTTCTTTTCAGTGCTGTTGTACTTTTGAATGGTCACTAAACAAATAGTTGTAAGCTGAGGACTACCTGTATTTAATTGAGAGGAATTGGAGTGCACCCACTTTACATGATCTTACTGAATGAGCATAAACAATCAGAGATAAATGGTCCCTTAGATAACCAGGCCTTATGCCATAAAAAGCTTTATAGGTAATAACTGACTCCTTGAATTGCATTTGGAATTCAAGCAATGCAGCTCAGAAAACAGTGCTGACTTTTGGGCATATTATGGCATGCCCTTCACTGCACACACACATACACACACACACACACACACACACACACACACACACACACTGCTGCATTCTGGCCCAGCTTTAATTTCAAGGTCATCTTCAAAGGGCAGCCCGAGAAGGTGCATGCACATTGCTGTAATTCATTCATGAGGTAACTAGGGATTAAGTGGTCATATGAAGGGCCTCCTGACAAAAGCCTACCAAACATTTTATTCTGCTACTTCATTCAATTTCTTGAAGCTACTGAATACAGTAGCTTGCCTTCCTTCCTTCCTTCCTTCCTTCCTTCCTTCCTTCCTTCCTTCCTTCCTTCCTTCCTTCCTTCCTTCCTTCTTTCTCTCTTTCTTTCTTTCTTTTTCTTTCTTTCTCAGGGGAGATTTTTAAAATATTATAGGTCAGAGATGGCAAATCCATGACACATGTGTCAAAGATGTCATGCCATGATGTTTTGAAAGACAGACCATGGTTGACCAGCACCTGATAACATCTAGTCTCAAAAGCAAGCCCCATTTTCACTTGATTTTTGGAAGCTGTGGAGGCTGCATAAGAATGAAGTGTGCTCAGCACGGCCTCCTGATCCCCTGGAAGCCGTGCAAGAGGGATGTGCTCTTGTTCAGCCTTTGGAGCATCTAAAAATTGCCCAAGAATGGGACGTGCTTTTCTCTGGTGTTCAGAGACTGCAGAAGCCGTGGATAAAAATATTCTCTGAAGCTGCTTCAAGTACGAAGACCTCGTGTAAACTGGAGCCATCTCAGGCAAACCGCAAGGGCCTATCAACAGAAAGAGAACAACATCTGAAGGGAAGCAGCATGCAGCAAATCTAGAGGAACAATGTGAAGTGGCCTTTTTCACCTTATGGCTAAAGTCAAGGCTGGATCTCAGCCAAGTGCTGTTGTTCAAGGTGGCCTAGATAGGGTGGGATGGGGTGGAGTGGGGTGGGATGGATGAGGTAGAGAATTGTTTCACTTTTATTTGTATGTATGCATGTGTGATACACCAACAGAGTCAAGTAAGACATTTTCTGAATTTTTGACACATCAGGCCCAAGAGGTTGATCACCACTGCTCTAAGTGTAATGAAAGCAGAGATCTGAGACCCATTCTTAGATTACTGCTGATATATTGTATATGAGTAATTTTTTCAATAATCCATTGTAAGTCTGCATTGGTTAATACAACATGCGAAGGAAAAGTTTTGCTTATGTATATGCTGCACATTAACAAATACTGTGGCTTATATTTATTATTTATTTAGTGCAGGGCATATCATACATGCACTAGCCATATAAATTAATTTTTCATCTAAATTAATAAAACCCAATAAAATATAAATCTTAAAAAAGAATTATGTTCAAATACCAATGTCCAGGCCGTTTAACCATTGATGTCCAGCATTATTTATATTAAAAAAAAATCAGATACTGGACTGGCATATGCCCTCAGTTTATAGCCAGTCACAATGTGATTTGCAGTTTGATTTTGGATGCTGCAGACACACTGAGAGGAGGATATTATGCCTCATTTATATACAGTAGAGAGTCCTGGCATATTATATACCGTGTGAGGTGCAAATCTTATATATAATAAATTAATAAGTTTTATTCAAGCAACCAAAGTTAAACAAGGCATGTCTTAACATGATGTAGAACATGATGATGGCGTGGTCCTTTCCCAGTGAGGGCTTCTGAATCAACTATATGTTTTCTCCACAGGTTTCAGCCTTTGCCATGTCATGTTGTTGGCCAATTGCATCTCCTTTGAATTGAAAGCTCACTTTTTGAATTGCTTCCAAAACATGTGAATTGTGTTTGCTTAGCAATGGGCTTTTCTGAGCCAAAAACAGCAGATTTGAAGTTTGTCTAGTTTGGCTTTTATCGTCCTATCCTGTTTATTTGCATAGCAGCCAACTGCCTTAAACCTTCCTGTTTGCTTGTTTGTTTGTTCATAATATCATGAGATGTACAGTTGCATTTTCCCTACTCAATATAGCCTGAAAAATGTGAGTTACTGTAGAGCAGACTAAGGGACCTTCCACAACATACATATTCTTTCTGCTAACTAAGGGAAAGGCAACTTGTGCCCCCCAAAGCACCAGAGAAGGGAAGCTGAAATATGAGGTCTGATTTTTTTCTCTCTTTTATTACTGGAGGCTTGAGGGAAGATTAAGGGAATCTTAAATCTTGCACAGACATTCATTCTGCCTCATAAATATTCCCTCAAAGCCTCAAAAGGTGATAAAATGTCCAAGCATTGAAACTTTTTAACCAATCCATTCTTAGGTAGGGCACTTGTCTTTAAATCACCATTTGGCACCTGCATTATAAATTATTGTATAGTTTGTTTGATTTTAATTGAACATGTCATGTGAATTCTGTGCCTTGTTTGGGTGCATGTTGTGGGTTCTTTTACAAAATGGCTGCCATTTGCCTGCTAATTCAAAAAATGACAATCAAATCAAAGGTGGGTTTCAGCAGGTTCTGACCAGTTCTGGAGAACTGGTAAAGGAAATTTTGAGTAGTTCGGAGAACCGGTAGTAAAAATTCTGACTGGCCCTGCCCCCATCTATTCTCTGCCTCCCAAATCCCAGCTGATCGGGAGGAAATGGGGATTTTGCAGTATCCTTCCCCTGAATTGGGGAGGGAATGGAGATTTTACAGTATCCTTCCCCTGCCAGCCCACCAAGCCACGCCCACCAAGTCATGCCATGCTCACCAAGCCACACCCACAGAACCAGTAGTAAAAAATTTTGAAACCCACCACTGACTCAAATGGGTGATTTGTCAGTTCCCAAATATCATTTTAACAGAAGCTAAATTGGTAAGATTGCTTCTAACCAATCCCTCTAAGCATTAAAATTTAATTTTTGCAAGGAGCAAAGAAGCAAGTGAATATCAAACCTCTCTATTGTTATTTTCAAAGGCTGCCCTCAAGGCTTTCTTATAAATAAAGGCTGTGCTAAAGGCTGGTACTTTCCTTTGTAAAATGCCACAATTTCATTTCATTAATTAAAGGAAAAAAGAAAGTTAGGGCAGTTCTATTGTTGATGGAGATTTGCAGATGCTGCTCTCGCTCTTTGTCTTTACAGGTTTTTCAGAGGCTTCTTTTGAAATTTTTTTTATATAGTTCATCATTGTCCAAGAATAACATGAAGGCTGTTTTCATAGAGACAATTTGCTGGTGCTAAAATTGAGAGAGTTGCTAGATGTCACTCATTAAATACTGCACTTATGACAGATTAATAGGGTTTAGGATTTGAGAGCAAAAAGGTGAAGTGTGGGGAGGCCACATAGGATCTGACTGCACTCATAAAAATAGTTGTGTCTCTTCTTAATGTCATTCAGCCACTTCCTAGGAAAAGTATTTGGCTTAAAAGGGGGATGGGTAAGACTTGAGAAGATGACCTGGCCTGTTTCAATAAGAATCCAGCTATTTCTCATTGAGAAATGAACAGCTATGAAGCCTGTGTAGTAAAGGCAGGGGGGAAAAGTGTCATATTTAAATCTTGGGAACTGTAACATAAAGACTTGAACCCTAGAATTTGCAGGGTCTTCCTTTCTTCATTACCTGCAAATACCTGCAATCAAAATATTTTATCAGAGCATTGTCCTTGAATCACTGCCTGGGAGCCTTTTAGTTCAAGTATTGGTTGGGATAAAACATGACCTAAGGAGCTGCACAGAGGAGCTATGACTGCCCCATGCCCTTCACAGCAATTTTTGCCTTCAAATATCAAGGTGACCAAAGCCTAAAAAGTCAATAATGCTATCATCTCAGAGCAGAATTAAAAGGACTTGTGTGCCGTTTTTGTCAATCTTTACAATTTTACCTGTCATATTAGTTTGGTGAACACTGTCACAGAATGACAAGCTATCTTTGCTCCTTAATCTCCAATTAATATTTAAAATTCTTTTGGTTAGCACTGTTTCCAGGTTCAGGGGACAACTTGAGCAAGATCTTCTCAAAATCCTCACCATTCCTTGAGTGGACCTACCTCTTTGCCACAACTTCTGCCTCTATTTCATTCCGGCCCAGTCTGCAGGAACTTCATGGAGGAAAGGACAGGCATAGAGACTCTGCTTCCCTTTCACCGTTACTGGTTTGAAAGAAGGCAGGAAAACAAGCTTCAACGGCAACAGTAAACAGCAGCAGGCTGTGGGCCTTGGCAGTGACTGAAGGACGATAACCCCTGGCCCTGCCTAAAGAAACTGTGGAGATCAAAAGCCCTATCAGACAGCTTGAGCCTCCTGGAAAAAACAAAGAGTACCAAGCGGGAGGATTAGTCAATTTTTACAATGTATGTATCAATATTAGCAATGAGTAACAGCTTTTGTTATTTACATTTTTGTAAGAACCTCATTTGTTTTACTGTCAAGAACTTTCCCCCCTTAATACAAAATTGAGTGCAATAAAATTGCAAATCAGGTCGCAGGATTCAATTTCTTGTCGCTCGTTCATCAAGGAGAGAATTTAATTTGGATTTGTAGCATACCGTTTTTCAAACAGCTTTGAATTAAGTTTAAGACAACGGTCTAAGCACCTGGGGCTAAGGAACTGCATGGAAAAGAGAGAACATGTTTTCAATAGTAAATGGCTGAAGCCTGGGGAATCATCTGCCATCTGCTCTTCTCCATTGCATGGCTAAGGGAGAAAATGGCAGGCTTTCAGAAGATGAATGTTGCAGCCGCTTAACAAAGACATTGCCTTATACCCAACACATTTGCTTTTGCTTTTAAAGTCCCTGCTCCCTTTCTTCTTCTTCTTCTTCAAATTAATCCATCAAGAAGAAACAGCCAGCTGTGAATAGCACTGCCTATAAGATCTCTGTGTAGATTAGCAGCATGTATTTCCTCCAGTACTATTGACACTTCAATTTTCTCTTTAATTCTCACCCTGGAACACCAGGGATGCAGCAGATTTGAATGGCTGTTGTTTGAAACAAGAGGCAAAGCTAGTTTAGGTTGGAGCTAACGATCACGAGTCAGAGGCAAGAAGGATGTAAGTGCAGCAAACATCCAATTATCAAACAGTGCTGTTAACCTTTGGGACCAATTGGCTACCCAGATCTGGATCTTTTGTTTTCTCCTTAATTATCAGCAAACAGTTAATCAATAGTGTCTGTTTTTACTAAGTGACAGCCCATTAATGTTCCCTGAAGTAGAACAGATACACATACAAAAAAACACACATCCAGCCTGGTAACCGGTGGGAAAAGACTATAAGGACTCCTAATTAACATGGTGACAGGGAAGTCCCAGAGCTGAATGCTCAGTTCTGAGGGCTATCAGGTTAGGAATGGTTGATCTCAGCCTTGATTGCTTTGTCCTGTGTCTGTGAAATGCATCCATTTTGCAAAACTGACCAGACCCATAAGAAAATCCCTCAGGACTCCCACAATGTCAGCTGTGATCTCGTGGTTGCATGTTGCAAAAAGCATTTTGAATAATCCATAGAGCAGGTTTCATATAGTGGTAAAGCATCAGGCTAGAAATCCTGGAGATTGTGAGTTCTAGTGTTGCCTTAGGCACAAACTAAATTTTGTGACCTTGAACAGACAAGAGCAAAACGCTTGTGAAAAACCTTGACAAGGAAACTGCAGAAATTTGTCCAGGCCATCACCAAAAATCAACACTTTTGATGGCGTGAACACGCAGACACAAACAAATAAATAACTCATCCAGCAGATGAGACCTCTAAAAAGGAAGGTCTCTGCTTATGTCTCAGCTGCATGAATAGTCTACACTTGTGTAGTACACTTGTGTGCACTGCCCCCACATTTTGTTTTGTTTTGTTTTTTTGTTGGAGAAACTAACTCTTTAAATATAGTTATAAGTGAAAATCCCACTGAATTTAGTTGGACTGATTTCCAGATAAGCATTCTTAGGACTTAGCTTCAAAAGCTCACTGCTTATTGGAAGTGGATGGACTGCCTCTATTTTAAACAAACGATTTAAATTTCCACTGTAATCTCTGAATGTGACAAAATTTATGAAAGGTTTCCTAGACATCAAGAACTTGGTGTGTGTGTGGTGGTGGTGGTGGTGGGGTTGTGGATGCAGAGGAATCAACAGAGATTTAGGAAAGGCTGCTCTCTCAAATTCTTTCAGCTTTCAAAAATAGTTTAGCACAGAGATACTCAACAATGCAAACCGATAGTTTAAATAGTTTATTTTTTTGGATCAGCTTTGTGGCTTAGAGCAGAGGTCTCCAACCTTGGCCACTTTAAAATTTGTGGACTTCAACTCCCAGAATTCCTTAGCCATGCTGGGGAAGTTGAAATCCACAAGTCTTAAAGTGGCCGAGGTTGGAGACCCCGGCTTAGAGTACATTCTCATGTTCTTCTAACTGTGGCCTGCTGCAGGAGCACCTCTTCACCTCTAGTGTCAGCCTCTGCTCTTTGGATCCTTGCTTGCTTGGCTGCCATGGAAACGGGGGAGGGGGAGCTAGGGGGATTCTTGGGGGAAAGTGAATCTTTGCTGCAGTTCTTTCTTTGAAGTTGATATGTTTCAAAGTCAATGGTCATGGCATACCAGGAGGATGACACTGCCAGACGTGTGCTCCCACATGACCCCAGGAGGACCTGTGGATTGGATGATTTACGCTGGACAGTTGGGAGGGGATGCTTTCTATATGTGATTTTCGCGCCTATGCTTCAGATCTTGCTTTTCTAGGGTTGCATTCAGTTCATATTCAGTAAAAGTACCTTTCTTCAATGAAAATGGAGTTGGGGTTTTTCTTTCTTGAGTATTGAAAGGAGGCACACCTGACACTTATGGTTATTTTGGCCTGGGTTGTAGGATAGGGGAGACACTAAGGAGAAATTTCCTGAGAATGAGAACAATTAACCAGTGGAACGGCTTGTCTTCAGAAGTTCTAGGTGCTCCATCACTGAAGCTTTTAAGAAGAAGCTGGACAGCCACTTGTCTGGAATGGTATAGAGCAGTGGGTCTCAACCTTCCTAATGCCGCGACCCTTTAATACAGTTCCTCATGTTGTGGTGACCCCCAACCATAAAATTATTCCTAAGACCATTGAAAATATGTGTTTTCTGATGGTCTTAGGCGACCCCTGTGAAAGGGTCGTTCGACCCCCAAAGGGGTCCCGACCCACAGGTTGAGAACCACTGGTATAGAGTCTTCTACTTGAGCAAGGGGTTGGACTAGAAGACGTCTAAGGTCCCTGCCAACTCTGTTATTCTGCTCTGTTCTTATACACCTGACTTCTACTGGGAGCCCATCCATTTAATGCCTCATTGTAAAAGCATTCCTCAAGCATTATGTAGGTTTACAGTTTTTTTTGAATGAGTGTTACACCTACTCTTTCCTACACCATTTTCAGTTTTATGTGGTATTTCTAGGTGCTGGACAGAAGACAATCCTTGCCAAAAGCACTATTATTCCCTTGCAGAAAATGTCAATTCTGTTCTTCTAAACCTATCCTCTGTACCTGTGACCTGTCAGTCATGTCATTTTTAGTCATAGATTTAGCACTCTTTCAAAAGAGCACTAGTCTTATATTTTTTTTAAAAAAAAAATCCTGATGTTAGAGTCACCAGCTAATTTTGAGCTGGCAATTTAAAAGGTGGCTAAAGCCACTCCCACTTGTTTGTACATGAATTATCCCACCACATGAAGTAGCAGAATTTGTCAATGATCTTCTTTAACTTGTTTGACAGCAAAACTATGAAATAGCACCTCACTGGCTTAGTCACTGAAGTAGAATAAGGTATGGTAATTGGGGTGATGCAATTTATGATTACGGTATATACTTTTCTGCTGAGTCAGAGATTAGAGGAATGCACATTAATATGACTGTGAAGAAGATCTCGTAGTCTCGTGTGAATCTGCAAACCATGATTTTTTAGTCAACTATTATTAAGTAGTCTATTGTCTAATACAGTTGTGAATCTATCCATAGTTTCTCATGAGATAAAAAAACACCGACATCTAGGTGAACCCATTGGCATGATGTATGATCACAAAATAGTTGTCCACAACAATGTTCTAATCATATGTGAGCTGTGCTCTATTTAATCATGGCTTCCTGAAAAAAATTACAATTTGCTGAGTTTGCATTACATGTGAAGCCGTAGACAGTGGTATGCAATCCACAGTGGCTGGAACAGTACAAAATGCTAAACCTCATATAAGAAAACTATATTATAGCATGACATCTTATCTAAATCTTGCCTCAGCATATATCTTCGTTTTCATTTTTTCTTTTTTGCATTGAATCATTATACTTCAGGTCCTCTGCTTCCACAAATTAAATGCTTTCATATTCAGCAAGATTTAAATGGGGGGTAATCTTTTATTAAGGCTTTTATTTAAAAAAAATATTAGCAATATCATATTTAATTGCTTTATATTAAATACATTCCCGAAGATAAGAAATGTTGGGATTCTGAAATGTACTCTTTTATGTAATTATTAAAGATCCTGTCCTTCTTTCAATCAATGGCAATCTAATTCACTCCCTAATTTTTGTATTGTAAAGCCTTGGCAATGCAAACAGAAAACATTAAGTACTGCAGATGGAAGCAACATACCAAGCAACAAGAACAATCTACCCTTAACTAAAATTTCAATATTCCTTCGAATATGTTCTCACTTATTTGATATTCTCGGTGAGAATATCAGCAGACCTTTACACAGCAAAGGTCTTAACTTATGGCACTTTCAAGCCATCAAGTTTATTACGAAACAAGCTTATATGGACTTTGCTTTTATTATTTATAACCATTTTTTAACCGATATGCACTCACAGCAGTCAAAAATCAAATATAAATTGGATAAAATATAATATAATAAAAATAATTATTCCTCATGAAAAAAAAAAAAAGGTCCGACTGAATAGGAATGTTTTGGTTCTTTTCCCAAAGACAGCAAAAGAATCGTATGTAGATATTGGGGGAAAAATATTTCAAGGTTAAGCAAACGTGGAAAAACGTGTCTGAAGACTGAGAAAAGCAGCGGGGAGCAATAACTGAGTGTTAGAGTGCCAAAGAGGCTCTAGCCTAAATGAAAACAATCAAAATACTTGACTCATTCTTGGTCGTTTGTGCTCTTGGGATGTAAAAACAAGTACAGTTTTTTTTAAAAGGTCTGTCAGCTGTGATTTTTGTTTGTTTGATTATATTGGTAAGTTCGGAGAGTCGACAGGAGTCGGAAACCATATTATCCCATCACACAGTAGTGCAAGTATCTAAACTAAATCTCTTTTTTTGAGCCACTCGCTTCACTTTTTACAGAAATCAATAGGTGTGTACCGCAGAATCTAGCCTGCTACTCCAGGCTGCTTTGCCAATGGCTGAAGCAGAACAGTAGGTGGAGCCACGTCGGTTTGAGAGACACGTGTACAAAGGAACCAGGAAGTGACTGCCGGAATTGGAGTAGCCGCTGTATTTTGCAACGACTGGGTGATCTTATTGAGTGTATGTAGTGAATTATTATTTTTAAATAGAATGGGTTATTATAATTTTTAAAAAAAAAATCCAAGAGAATACATTGAAAACAAACACCCAGGCAGGCAAAATTATTGCGGCATATTTTAGGAGGTTTTATCTTAAAAAAACCAAACAAAGCGGGATTAGTACTAGGGGGAAAAAAACCCCGATCTAACAATTTTTACTTGTCAATTTTATGTCTTAGAATTTTCTACGGATTATTTTATAAATGGACCGCAAATAATTGTTTTTTATATATTTTACGCTGTGGCAAACTCATTCATTTTGGTGCCTTTCACGTTTTGGGATGGTGGTGGTGGTGGTGGTATCAAAGCTTTCCTTGCACAGAAATGAAAATGACCCATACAGAAGGATTAGATCCAGTGTGATTAAAATAGAGGAAATTTTAATTGTTTGCAATGGTTAAATTGGCGACGATAAGGTTATTATGGAACTTCATATAGATTGATTAAGTTACAGTAACCTGGAGTTGTGCCTCCCCGCCCTCTTCCCTACGGTTGCAAGTTCTCAGATAAAAATTTCCCACAGAAATCGACAGTAGGAGAATGTTCTATGACTTGTTTCTTCTCCCTCTCAGTTGTAGCTATTCCCTTGTGCAATAATTTCCTTGATGAGAATAATGCTTCACTTGAAAGGCAAAATTCATTTTCTTTCAACTCAGCCAATCGTCTCAATTAATGCAAGTCAAAAACACAATCCAAAGATTAGAAATTTACCTGATGTGCCTTGCAAACAGTGATTTATGGTTTAATATGAACCAGACACCTATGCTTGTTCATTAAATCATTATTAAAACAGCTCATGGTTTACTGTAATGTGTAAATTCTGCTAGAAGTAAATCTCGGTTCATGAAGGGCTCACATGCTTAGAAAGGATGACAACCACATTCCAATTTTATGAGGAATTGTCCAAGGACCCTCCTCAAATGGATTTATAGCTAAACTGTCTTACTCCTTATATTTCCTATAGTGTTCAAGTTATCCTCCATTACAAGAATGGGTAATCTTTTGGGGTGGGAATAGTCAAAACTTTGAAGGCATGTGGTTAATGCTTTCATCAAATGGCTGCCATGAGGGGCCTCTTAAAGAGCCGTGGTGGCGAAGTGGTTAGAATGCAGTATTGCAAGCAAATTCTACTGACTGCCAACCGCTGGCAGTTCGATTCTGACCAGCTCAAGGTTGACTCAGTCTTCCATCTTTCCAAGATTGGTAAAATGAGGACCCAGATTGTTGGAGCAATATGGTTACCCTGTAAACCACTTAGAGAGAGCTGTAAAGCACTATGAAGTGGTATATAAGTCTAAGTGCTATTGTTATTGCTATTTTTCTTTTCACTAACTGACTCCTAAATGGTGGGTGTGGCCAATCACAGAATAGCAATTGACCAGAAGGCAAACAGATAATGTTGGTTTTCCCACCACCAAATTCAGCTTACCTGGGAGTTTTGGTCTCTTCCCCCCCCCCCCTTTCCTGGACAGGCAGACACGCTTCTATTGGAAGCATGGTTCTGCTTCCTTCTTTTTATTTTCTAAAAGTGTCTATAAAGCTAAAGTGGGTCCACAGCCATATTTTAAGAAAGGATAATTCTGAGGGATAGAGATTTGATCTAATGTCAATTATATTTAATTACAAGTATCTAATAATATATGAATAAACAGGAATTTTATGCATATATGGTGATCATGGCTAGCATTTTGCCAACTTCAGGGAAACACTTTTAGGAGGAGACACAAATCAGATAACTTTCTAGCTATAGACCAATAGACCAATAAAATGTATTTCTGAAACAGAATAATTAATTTTGATTGGCTCAGATTTTAAGTTTTCTACCTAATATTTCTTTCATGTTTACCAGATCTTTAAACCCAGGATTCCTCATTATGATTCTTGGTTACAATCCAGTGTGGCAAGCACTACTAGGAACCTTACTGACGTGGGGATTGACAGCTGCTGGCTCAGCACTTGTATTTATCTTTTCCAGTGGGCAGGTGAGGCCTGAACTTTTTTGGTGCAAATTTCAAGATTAGAGGATGAAAAATGGCATTTTTCAGCATTAGGTATGATAACAATGTTAATATGGAGTGCAAGTATGGCTCTGATGATAACCATAAATACTAATTATGGCATGTGGGAGTTATGTGATAGAGCCGGAAAAAGAAATGAGCTTGGTATTAAAATGTTATATCTTTAATTAATACTCTGCAACATTTAACTAAAATTGGCTAGAGATGCTTGTCTCTAGCTTTTGCATTTTTTTAGAAGAGTAAGCCAAATAGCTACAGCAGATTAATGGGTCTTTTGATATCATAAATTTGAAAGATTTATTATTACCTGGGTTATAGTGGAAGAGATCCTTCTAAAACCCTTTGAAAGTCATATTTATGATACCCAAAACCACATTTAGCAACTGTAGCAATTAGATTTTATTTTAAAGGTGTACATATATGGCTATTGTGAGTACCTTTAGTTTGACCTATGTCCTGAGATCTGGGACTACCCTTGAAAGGTTTCAGGAATTTGCAGTTGTTGCAAAAGGCAGTGAATGAACCAATGAAAATAGTATGCTAAAATTGAAGGAGAAATCCCTTTTTTGTGCTTCTTCTCTTAGCCTGAATTTTGGTGGACAGAAGAATTAACCAGTATGTATTTACAGCAGTTTTCCTGGGTTCTTATCCTTCAGATATGCTGCTATTACAGCTCTCAGCATTCCCAACCTGCACGGTGGTACTAGATGAATATTTTAGGAATTGCAGAGGATATCAAAATGGGGAATAATAGCACACTTTGAAGTTTGATGCCTTTATTAAATCGGGACTAGATTTTTAACTCTGTATTGAGTGTTGTGTTAGTTTCACACGAGACTATCATACACTTAATCTGTTTTGTGTATTATGGTAAGCCATAGTGCAATTTTTTTGTGCTTTTCAGCGCAGCTGTTGTCTGCAAGCTATGTTTTACGGCTTAGTATGTTGCACGAAGCCAGCAAATTAACATTTAAATAAACCATGATTCAACGTCAAATGTGAAATTAGTATATTGCTGCTTTATATGGTATCATTTCTGACCACTTGTAATCTTACATTTGCAGAGACGAATCCTGGATGGGAGTCTAGGCTTTGCTGCAGGGGTATGTAATAATTTGATTTAATTTATAAATTAAAGTTTCTTAAGTTTGTTTTGACTTATCTGACCTCCTCATTGTCAATGGTGTTTTATCTGTTGGCATTAGGATTTCTAGCTGAAGTTCCATGAAGAATCACCTGTTCTGATTAGAGTCGGTGGTATCATGCCGCTTACCAGCACTCCTTTGTGGTCTTCTCCCTTGCCCCATAATTGGGTAGAGCCAAAGGTTAGGCCATGCTAGCATTTGTGGGTTGTCAGAAGGATAAAGGGCAAATGGGTGCTTATAACTTACAAATAACACACATTTAATTCCTTCAAACTTTTGAAGCTGGTTTCTCCTAAAAGGCTGAGGTCCTCCTCCCTCTTGTTATGGGTTCTTTGATATGCTGTCAGAATTGTGAGGTAATCCAGACATGAAGCACACCCATATTAACTAATTCTACTTTATTGTATTGTTAATAGAATTTTGTAAGTCTGAAAGTACATTTCTCCCCCTTCACCTTTACAGCCCAAGAAACTAAGGAGGGTCACTTCTGAGACATTTGCCATGTCCACATCCCTACTGTGGGTTAAGTTGTCTTTTATCCAACTGTTGTGGCTCTCTCCCTGATCTCCCAAGGTGATTCCCACATACCATTACACCCGCCATTCAAACCCCAGCATTGCCTATTAGCCAACATTAATCCTTGCCCTGGAGACAGATGGGACATATGTCAGCATCCAGATGCTATGGATACCAGGAAAATGCTACCTGTAAAATGGAAATGATTTCTGAGATAAAAGTTCTTTTATTTGCATTTTTATTGTGTCTCTCTGACATTTTCAAAAGTAGAGTTTGATTTTTAATCTCTATATGCATTATCAAAGTCACCAGTTCGTATTCCATATGATGTGACATTTGGGGGCATTATAGGGATGGAATGTGGATTGGGGGTAAAGTTTCTCTATTTTCCAAAAAAAAAATGCAAAATTTATAGGAAAAAGTGGAAAAATGAGAAACAGTTATTAAATGTAAATTTTATGTTCTGCCTTTAAAACAAGAATATATAATTGAAGCAGAACGTAACAAGATCAGGGAATCTGCAATTCAAAACAGAATGTTGCATCTCTTTCTTCTAGATTTATGAAATGTAGGACTATATGCTCTATATTTTATTAAGTAGTATTTGTATATCTAGCCAGTTCCAGAAATGGAACTGCAGGGTGTTACATCTTGAGATATTTCATTTTTTAATGTGGGAAAGAAAGGAATAAAATATTAGTGGGCAGAAGAGGGAATGGCATTGCTGTTAACAACTTAATCACATTTCTAGATTTAGATGTATGGTGGTGGGTGACAGGTACATGCCATCATTTTTATAGACTAATGAGTTATTTTGTTTATGTAAAATTTATATCTCACACTTATACTTAATATTTATTATCCCATTGATATATCTTTAGAGCTATAAAAATACATATGTGACTTGGAAGCAAGTATTTCATGTTAATTCCTTAACTGTATTGGTGCATTTGCAAATTGTTCATTATTTACCCACAGCATTTGTAATCCACTTCAGTCCCAAAGGGCTTCTACGAGCACAAAATATCTTAAGAGTTAAAAACTAAACTCCAAAACACCCGCTCTGTAATTTAGATAAGTTGGGTGGTAAAAACTGTGGTTATTAACTCTTTGGGCCATATGAAATTGGCTGTGCTAGAGGTAAGATAATGCTTGAAATATGTGCTAGGACAAAATTAGGGTTACTTGGTGATCACAAATAAATAAATAAATAGAGAATGTTGGAATTCCAGATAAGTTTTACAAAAGTGGAAGTTGTGTGTGTGTGTGTGTGTGTGTGCGTGTGTGTGTGTGTGTGTGTGCCAGACAAAGAGAGAATGGTATTATAATAAAATCCTGACATTTATAGAGTTGTAGTCTCAAGAGAAAACAATGGAGGATGATATGGATATTCACATTTGACTGCACCTCCTGCTGTAATAATTGGAGGTAGAACTGGGCTCATGGCATGAAGAAAAATAGCCCTTTCTAGATGGATTTAATTGTCATCAGTGTATAGGAAACTGGTTATCTACAGTTTCACTCATTTAAAAAATAGAAAATGTTCTGTGAAACTCTGTTTAATGTTAAAAATGACAGCTGGGCATGTTTGATGTATTTCAGTTGTGTTGCTTAATGTATTTGAAAACACAAAGAATGTTACCAAGCTGCCAGTTCAGGTAATTGTTTGGGAAATATATTAATTTCTCATTCAATATTTTTCAGCCAATAGTTTAGTGGCACCCAAATGCTCTGTGAACAGCTAGGTGGAGCCGATTGTAGTGCAGAAGTTGACCATCTGGGAGTGAGTCAACAAAACATATTTCCAGACTGTTCTCTTTATTCGGTTTTTATTCTCTTTCTTCTTGAAATGTGTGTCTTTCTTCAAGCATATTCCAGCAATAGGAAAGTACAGGTGGTCCTAAGTATAGTTGCTTAATATTTTTTCCATTTTTTCCTCAAGACCTTTATTAAGTGCCTAAATCTCATTAAGCGCAGGTAGTCCTTGACTTACAATCACAATTGAGCCCAAAATGTCTATTAAGTGAGACAGTTAACTGAATTTTGTCCCATTTTACGACCTTTCTTGCCATAGTTGTTAAGTGAATCACCATAGTTGTTAAGTTAGTAAAATGGGATTGTTAAGTGAATCTGGCTTCCACATTGCCTTTGCTTATCAGAAGGACCCTGGAACACTGCAACCGTCATAAATATGAATCAGTTTCCAAGCATCTGAATTTTGATCACGTGACCATGGGGATGCTGCAGTGGTTGTGTGAATAAGTCACTTTTTTCAATGCTGTTGTAACTTCAGTCACTAAATGAACTGTTGTAAGTCGAGGACTATCTGTATTGTATTGCAAAAAAAATTTGCAATTAAAAGCAAGAAGCTAAATATATAACTAATATAAATAATAAATATCAAAATTAGAATCTGGTTGCTATTATTTAGTCTTCTCCAGAGATGAAATGCTATTCCTGAAAGGTAGGAATTTACCTTTGTGGATACAGACATTGACAAAGAGAAGCAATTGTCAAAACAGTCATTGGGCTCATTAAATCTAAGTGCAAAGAGGAAAACGAATCTGAATCAATACCAGCAAAAAAAAAGGTAGTTTTGTGAATCCTGCTTGTGTTACTCCATTCTTGTGTTTATTTGCTTTGCTGAATAGATAGTAGATGTTCTTTGGTGTATCACTAGGCCCTGGATAACATGATGACATCCTTGAATGCCTTTGGAAAGGAGTAATGATTAGAAAGTTGTCCCTTGGTTGTGTTTCTTCGCACCATTACATTTGGTTAGTAGATGACATCTTTCCTTGTTCTTCTCATGGCAGATGCTTTGGGAAAGCATCTTTTCAAGTTCCTTTCAAACCTTTGGAGGCTGCTAACTGATGAACCAGACAAGAATATGGATTCTAAGCCAAGGGCATCTGTGTGTATTCCTTGCTCAGATATGCCTAACTAATCTTTTTTGTCATTTTGTGTAATGGTGTGAAAGACTATTAGCTTAAATATTGCAAATGTGTAGTCTTTTCGACAGGACTCTGTGTGTTTGCTTCAAGAGAACATTCACTAAAATGCCAGGAAAGTTTGCAGCTGGGAGCTTTAAAACTTGATGATTGTGGCAGGAAGCAACTTCTTTTAAATTCTTGATAATGGTTGATTCAATTGACAAATCACTTGCAAAGATAGGCGGCCATACACATTAAATGAATGAATGAGTATTCCTCATTGGAGAAATGGTGTGGAAGTGAAGGATTTCAGGTCAAGAAACACCCTTGAGTCCTCAATCTTTTTTTTCAACTGAGCACACTGAATTTTGAGCGCTTCCACAAAGGGAGGGGCTGTTTCATCCCCAAATGGCTGTCATGACCAAATGTAATATAATAAGCCAAGTGTGACATTGATCCACAATGACATTAAGGGCAGAATATCCCATGTTGGGAATCCTATATTTCAGGCATTACAGAATTGTGAGAAAATGTCCTCCTCAACTAAGAAAATGTCGATATCCACGTATCTTCCAATTGTGTTGGATGCTATTATCCCCTGCAAATCTTTCACCTGCAGCATAGTGGGAAAGGCTACTGCAGAAGAATGAGGTGAAATAAACTTGGCATTTCTGACACCGGTGTTACTTTTTGGAGAGGGGGGGAGGAGGGGGGGGAGCAGACCATATGTATGGTGCTTCTTATCTGTGACATATCTCCATTCTCCATGTGATTTTTATCAAAGTAGCAGGGGATGGGATTGCAGAAAACACCGCCCACTCCAAAACAGCTAATGACTTGTATTTCTCAGTTCTCTGACATGTACACGGGCAATATTGTTGTTTCTCTGCCTTGCCTTCTAAACACATTGTTCAGCACCATGTACACATTTTAAAAGTTAAACTGTTTTATTGTATTCACACATATTTTTTAACATTTGCAGGGGATAAATCTTGAATAACATCTCATGAAAATTATAGTAAATGTACTCATGTTTTATTGAGAGCTAGTTTAGTGTAGTGGCTAGGTGTTAGCTAGGCTAAAGACTGAAGAACTCTACATTCTTGGCATGAAACCCAGCTAGGTATCAGATAAGATCAATTAAGAGTAAAGCAAACCTCATGGGATGCTAGAGTCTTATCTCTGAAACTAAAGAGCTGAAGCAAGAGGTGATCTAACACCTGAGAGTTTAGTCACTGCAGCATTCTGGAAAGGTATGAAAAGCCTCCTTATGGTGCTTTCTTTTCTCAAAATCTGTTTAAGGCAGGTATTTTCTTATGGAATTGTCTTTGCTATGATGGTTTGTCATCACATTGGGAAAAAGGAGCCCAAGATCCAATTCTGGAAGAGATTTCTTACCTTAATTCTTAAGAGAATTCTTAAGTTCTTCAGTTTAAATGTTTTTCTCTTGCTGCATATATTACGGCATATATTTTTCATTTTTATGACATTAACTTCCTGACAACATATTTAAAATGGATGACTGGTGATGTAATTGCTTTCTGACCATGAGGGAAGTAGGAAGGAGGAAATTAAAAATGATTTAATAAAAGTGCTATTTTTTTTAATGAACATTCATTATTTCAAGGAAATTCGGCATACTTCAACAGTTAAACTATTTCATATCATCTGATTTATTTTAGTTGGTTTTTCTAAGTTTTTCACTGAATTTAAGAACTTTCATTTTACTGGCTTCCTTTTTTCATATATCAAAAGAATACTATTTAGAAGCAAGAACTGGAAATTATATGCTGCCAGGTTTGACAAACAGTCATAGTGGTAACTCCTTTAAAAATGTGTTCTTGTTTTGTTTGTTTTGGCAGCTGTGATAATCATTGAAGCAATGGTGACATTGGTGAGAAATGCATGAAAATAATGGAATCAAAACCAACGCAAAAGTGAATTCTGAACTATGCATTCAGAGTGTAACTCTTTTCATGAACCTAAAATATATATCTTGCCAATCTTAAAACATAAATTAACTCTGAATTTAACAATTTAACTTAGAATGGTCATTTTTCTTAAAGTATCCTCTATTTTCAATTATATCAGGCATCAGCATTGTTGCTTTTAAAGTCAAAATGGTATTCAGAGAGATATCAACAGAGAGGCATCAACAAATTTAAAAAAGAAGTAAAAACCTTTTAAGAGAAATCAGAGATCTGGAAAGACCAGGTTAACTTATTTATTTATTTATTTATTTATTGAATTTGTATAGCTGCTTATAGAGCATTCTAGGGACACAGTGGCTCAGTGGCTAAGACACTTGTTGATTGAAAGTTTGGCAGTTCAGCGGCATGAATCCCTAGTGCCAAGTAACGGGGTTGTGCTCCAGCTTCTGCCAATTTAGCAGTTTGAAAGCTCGTAAAAAAATGCAAGTAGAAAAATAGGAACCACCTTTGGTGGGAAGGTAACAGTGTTCCGGGTGCCTTTGGCGTTTTGACATGCTGGCCACATGACCACGGAGACGTCTTCAGACAGTGCTGGCTCTTCAGCTTTGAAATGGAGATGAGCACCACCCCCTAGAGTCGGGAACGACTAGCACATAGCTGTGAGGGGAACCTTTACTTTTATATAGCATTCTAGCTTATGATTCCAGGTGGCTCACAATACAAAACATTAAAAACAGAAACAATGAAAACATCATTGTAACAAAGCTGAGGCCCTTAAAATGATAAGCTAATCAAAGCATACGTGATGGATTCTATTAAGAACTTGGCCCCAGTGCCTGAGGAAAAGGCCAGGATTTCAAAGCTTTCTGGAAGACTAATAACATTGGGGCTGTTTAGCTCTTTTATGCTGTTTTATAGAGCAGACACCATAACATAATGATGATTGAATGGCTACAGAAGTCACATAATTATGATTAATGTATCTACAACTGCTCCAGAAGGAGGACTAGAGCTGAAACCATATTCTGATTCTTTGTTTTTTAAGGAAATTTTTGTATTTGACGGTGGTGAGTCTTTATCTAGCAATTGCACACACAGTCTTCTTAAAGGCAAAAGGAAGTCTTTTTCATGAGACTTACTCCCATACATGGGAAGCATGGGAGACAGAACTCCCAGAGTACGAATTATTTCTTTTGGAAAAGTTTGCAAGACCCCTTCCCCCAGACTCCACCATAATCTTTTGGGGGTTCAAAATTAAAATGCAAGTTAAAAGAATATACAAGTACAATTATGGAGGTCACAGTTAACAACGAGAGCAACAATCATAGCCAAAAAGACTGATTTTAGGGTAAAGGGTAAGGAGTGGGTATATGAATCAGACTGGGACCCATTCACTCTTTTCACTTAAAATTGCTACAAGGAAGCTAGTTCTAAGTCCGCTGGGATGTAGTAGCTGCAGGAGAGCTTAGAAAAAGTAAAGGGACATTACCAAAAGAAAAGAGACTGGAGGCATCCTGAAAGTTTATTCTCTGCTGATGAGTTGTGCATTTGAAAGAGAAAAAATAAGAATTGGAAAGAGGAGATGAGAGAGAAGGAATGATAAATTAGAAGAGTAAAACCTTCTCTCTGTACAGTCCTTCTAATCAAGGGAGTGTACTTCCCTTTTATACAGTTCTTCTAATAAAGGGTATGCCATGTACTAACCCAATTTTGCAGCTCAGCTCAAAGTACCAAAGAAATATGAATTCAGTAGCCAGCTAGCTAGCTTTCTCTCTCTCCCCACTTCCTCCCTCCCTCCCTCCTTCTCTCCTCTGTCTGTCTCTCTCTCAAAACCCCACACTTCTAAGTGCTGCATTAACATTGTAGGCAAAAAATTGAAAACCACAGTTCCATCATTCAATGCAGTTTTTGGTTCCTCCACAATGTTAAGATTGGTCCATGGCCACTGGGAAATTGCCAATTCCTGTTCTGAAGGCTTGGGAATTCCAGAGCCTTTCATTCCAGTTATACATAACCACAAATAATGCATGGAAAAGAAACTTTGGCAAAATCTGGGATGCCTTGCTTGTCAAATTGCTCGTTTACATTCCTTATCCTCACTTTTGGGCAGCAGTCTTTTGTTCAGGTTTTGCAACTTTATTCTCAAAAGAGGAAGATGAGGCAAAACAATGATGGAGATGGGCTTTGGCAAAGGGATAAGGCTACTTCAGGAGTCTGTGGGCTGGATGGACCAATCTTGGATTGACAAGTTTCCCCATTCTTGCTCTTAGAAATCCAGGTACAGCATCAAATTATATTTTAGGGTTGGTGTATGCATTTATTTAGCCACTGTGGGAGCACATGGATTGATCCAGCATAGGCTTTTTGCCTTCTTTACTAGCCTAGGCAAGTTATTAATCTAGAAGCTAAAAGCAACATTAATGGTACGGAGTTTGGAGTATAACTAACTTTGATTTTCAGTGTTTGGCCCCTGTTTGCAGTACAGCCACCTGGGTCCTTCCACAGATGAAGTATTGCTGCTTTCACTTGGTTTGTGTCTTGTGATTCTAGGGCAGTGAGGGCAAACCTTTTGGGCTCAGTGTGTCAAAAATTAAGAAAATGCCTCATATGACTCTGCCAGCATGTCAGCCCCCCCTCCTTCCCCGAACAAAAGAGAAATAATTCTCTATCTCCTCATGAAAGATAAATATTTCTAAAGACAATAAAAACAGAATTACAATCCAAAGTTAGAGTTAAAAGATGGGAAAGGAGGGAACAGTATGCATGGGGGGGTGGGAGGGAGAACTGGGATTTTTACTTTATTACCTACTTTTTTCTTGAAAAACAATTTTTCAATATTATATAATGCTGTGCATTGTCTTTGGAAAAAATGTTTTTCATAGCTGTCTTTTGTAAAATGAGAGTTTGACACAAGCATGATTACTAAAGATCTAGGTCCAAGGCAATATAATGGTCAAGTCTTAGAACAGAACCAGATAAACCCAGGTTTAAATCTGTGCTCACCCATAGAAGCTCATTGGATAACATGGAATTAGCTAATAATTCTCGGTCCATTTTATCTTATAAGATAGCTTTTGTGAGAAAAATCAGAGAGAGTACATTAGATTTCAAGAGAGTACATTAGATAACAGTTGCCAGTTTTTATCAGAAAATATTGTAAGGACTAGAAGGAGTTATACATAATATCTAACTCATGACAAAAATGAATACTTTTACTTGGATCACTGCATATGCTTCTCCATGGTCTATGATCACAAGTAAATCTGTTAATGTGTCCCAGACTACTCACTACACAAATTACATTTGCTGACCTATTCCACAAAGTCCCACATACTTTTTAGGGAATTCTGCATTCCATAACAATAAGATCTTTTAAAAATTGAGTAGGTACCAGGGGGTGGGGATTAACAGGCATATTGATGCCTGGAGGCATCACATTTTGGTCCCATATATCACACAGGGTGCAAAAACAAAGATGTTTTGAATAGATAATAGGATAAATGACCAACAATGGTAGTTGCTGTGACTATATTCTCAACATAATAGACCTAATTTAATATTGACGTTGAATTTTGCTAATTAATATTGATATCAACATTGTCCAAATCCAAATATGATTTGCAAATATGGTTGTGCAGTCTAATGAATTTAAAAGCCTTTATTAGGCAATATCAAGGCCACAACATTGGAAATTGATTTTGAAATTCTTCAGAATTCTGCATCAGAGGAGAGAATAATCAGACCTGAAAAACCTCACACTCAACTCATTCCTGCAACAGAAATGGTTGGGTTTGGTTTATCTTGCCAGTGTCATAAAGAAATAAATAGCAAACACATATTTGAAGACAGTACTAATTCCTTAAAAGTCTAGATCTAGTTCTTTAGGCTTTGACTAAAATTTGTTTTTGTATTGATCTATTTGGCCTTTTCAATTCTAGAGACATTTAAATTTGCATGGAAGAGAATGCTGGAGGAAAAATCTGGTTTTCAGGTTTCTCAGACTTGTGTTGGGTTTTGAAAAAGCTCGCTGATTTATTTGGGATGAAGAGATAGGAATTCCATTTTCAACCATTTGTATGCATGTAGCCTTGCATTGTATTGTCGGACTTTTATAGTAGCTTGATTTATTGCTCTTCCCACAGGGCTAATGGTGGGTGAGCATAAAGATACTAGAATAAGTAGTTCCCGGGGGACTGATGAGGTGAAGGAACCAGGTACTTCCAGTCTGTCTATTTTATAATAGTATTTAGGGACATTGTATATCTTATTTCCTATTCAGACCAATGTTTGGGAATCTCTAGCAGCATAATAAAGTTTCTGCCATTACTTGCTTCTACTTTGCCGGCTATTAAGCAAGTTTAAAGGGCAACCTAGTCTTCATGACTGCCTTCCAAACTACATATTGCTTTATTCTATATATTTATTGTATGTAATCCTTTGACTGTATCAAGAATCTAGATATAGAATTTTAATTAGATTAAAACAAATGTTTATATTATATATATATATATATATATATATGTATATGTATATGTATGTGTATATGTGTATATGTGTATATGTATATGTATATGTATATGTATATGTATATGTATATGTATATGTATATGTATATGTATAAAAAGCAGGGCAGATAAAAGTTCTAAGTCAACTAATTTCAAGCTGCTGATACTCATTGCAAACTCTCATTAATTTAACTAGAAATAATACAATTATTTAATTTAATTTCAGTAGTACTTTCAAAAGAGAAAAAAAAAAGTAGAATAGTGGTTCTCTTCTTCCACGCTGGAGGAGGGGAAGGGGGAGAGGATGATTTCTAAAGCTCTCTATTGTAGGGTGTTAAAGAACTCACCCCTCTTGTTTAAGCGTCTACATGAAGCCACATTGAGGGAGTTCCCCCAGTGGCATGAGTTCAGGTATCATCAGTAGGTAATTTGCAATTGCATATCTAAGTCCTGGGCTAAATAAGAGAGGCTTCTAGATGCTGTCCTGGTATATGAACACTGTAAGGATCTGGATGGGGAGGAACATATTCTACCTTAGCAAGATGAAATGACTATGGAGTTGGAACTTAACTGAAGACAGTGATATAGTCATGTTTAGTTCTTGACTGGGTCACAAAAAGAAGATGTAAGTACATACCGTGTTTCCCCGAAAATAAGACCCTGTCTTTTTTTTTTTTTTTGAACCCTGAAATAAGCGCTTGGCCTTATTGTCATGCGCTCAAAAGCCCGATTGGGCTTATTATCAGGGGATGTCTTATTTTGGGGGAAACAGGGTAGCACAGTACGCACGAATTCTAGCGTCATCTTAGAATCATGTCATGTTTGGATGACATTTTGCCAAAGTTTGACAAAACAGAAGAAAAGATGCATCCTGGGGCTTGAAGATCACAAAGAGTGGTAGTGACTACATTTAATTAGCAGCAGGAGCACCAGTATTTACATCCCTTTGGAGCACTTAAACTTCTTATGGCATTCAGGATAACGTTAGACAAGTATCACTGTAAATGTTGGGTAATTTTTAAGGGTTTTGCCCTTTACTGAGCACTTCCTCTCAGCACTAGGTATTTTTGGACTACTCGGGAAGAACATCTGACTATTAGTTGCTGCACAACAGAACACTGATAATATGGCTCAGTTGTTTTTCAGTAAGAAGTACAAAAGTTCCAAAATCATTTTGGCAGTTGCAACACATGGCTTGGAATGGGCTCATTGCTACATTTGTAGGAATGCTTGCACCATCCTATCTTGTAGTAAATGAAGTCTGAACTCTGTGATATATTTTACAAGCAACTCAATTAACAAATTATTACCTAATCCGTCAGTCAGTTCCTGGTCTGTTATATATTCCCTGTTTTTATATAAAAAAAGCCTCTATCCCTTGATTTTTTCCTTGATATTTATTTGCTCTGAATCTTTGCTTAATTCTTGTAGTTTTTATTATTACCCTGTTGTTGTTGTTGTTTTTTTGCTTATATAAGCACTCAAGGTAGATTACAATGAAAGAACAAAATATAAAGCCAATATAATTAAAGTAAAAGAAATAAAATTCAAATCTAAATAATTAAAGCCTGATTAACTTAAGAACTTGTGAAGGAAGTACCATATATTTTTGCTATGTTTGTAAATATTAGGAAAATCGGGCAAATGCCCCCACACAAGAAGAGCATTCTTTAGCTGGGAGCCACATAAGACAAGGCCCTTTCCCACATACCAGGTAGCTAAACTTCTGAGAGTTGAAACTGTGTAGCTTCATAGCAGAAGAGAAGGTCTCTTTAAGCCTTCTGGCTTCTGGTCTCAATGTCTTATGCTGCCTCTATCCATGGCCATGCTTCTTCTTTCTCTAATCCTCCCCACACCCTATTAGGGCTTCGCCTACCTGCTCTTGCTGCCTGTCAATCTAGGAAGATTTCCCTATCGGAAGATTCAGTTGTTCTCTTCCCTTCCTTGCTTCACAGACCAGAAGTCAGAGCCTCCCACAAAGATGCAGCCCTCCACTCTTCCCAGACACCTCCCCCCCCCGAGTTCTATCCTTGGACCCAATATAATTCTTCTTCTCATGTCTCCCATACAGGTTCCATAATATATTGCTACTAAGCAAAGTGCAGTCAAGTAAGGAGACTTAGTTCACAAGGAGTCCACTGGAGAGTGTGAATGTTTACATGTATGTTCATGCCTGTTGTGGGTTCCTTTGTGTATATTAATGTGTTGTACTTTGATCAGGGAGACTGTAGGAGATAATCCAGCTGAGTCCAAGGGTGGGGTCAAATGTGTCATCAGTTTGGAGTCACTACGTTCCCACAAGAGACTTAAGTCCAGCTCCCAATGAATTATGTTGATTAGCCCTGACTATTAGTAGATCAGATTCTTGTGTATAGGTAGCATGGAATAAACTCTTGTGCTTGTGGATTCTATTTTGGCTCCTGATGTCCTGCTCCTGGGAGACTCAGGTTCAAATCCCCACTTAACAGTGGAGCTCATAGGTCACTGTTAACTGTACTTCTCAAACCAACTTGTTTTATAGGAATGTTGTTAGGGTAACTTGAACGGGGACACCCCGTAAACACTCTTGAGCTTTCAGAGAGAAAGTGAAATGTAAATGTAAAAATAAATACACTTTTTGCAATATACGGTACATCAGTTTGCATTGTCACCTCTCCAGAATGTCTCATTTTTAGAAAGTTCAAAAATGATGTGTTTTATGTTTAAATTGTTTTTGACATTTATGGAAGAGCACTCTTAATGTTAATAAATCAACCAGCAGAAAGAAAATGCAGAAAGTAGCGATGGCTTCGAGAAAACTTCAGCAGCCCATTTTTTCCTTCGTATCCAGCCTGCTTAGGTGGGAGCATGGAGGTGTCAACTGCACAGAAGTAACAGTAGGAGATGATGATTTGGATTGTGCAAGGAATGGAATTTTTTTCTGCCCATGCAAGTGTTTCTCTATTAAGCTTGTGTCTTCCAGCAGAAGCAAAGTACCCCAGAATTAGGGTACAGTTCAGATCAGCATATTCTGTTGTGCCAAAGACTGCTACTGGAAGGCAACATCAATTCTCCACCTGCTTAGGAAGACTGGTATTGCTTGTATTCAGGCCAAGTGGGGACCTGAGGGGGGGACGGGACGTCATTAGGAGATCCAAACAGCTTGTCTAATTTCTTTGAAATTGGTGGAAGGGAGGCTTGATGGAAGCTACATAGGTACCTTTGACATGCACATCATAGATAATTTTCTCTTCTTCACATAGAGTAAAATCATAAAAAAGTTTTTTCAGGATCAAGAGTTTTCTTTTCATGCCAAAGGGAAATATAGAATAAGAAGATGCAGTGAACTGCAGAAGCCTGGCTCTGTTGTTAATTAAATTCAACCCCCACTCCTATCTGCTGAGTGTTCCAGAGCTCAAAAACTTTTATTCCAGTTCATTACCAAAGAGGGCTCTGATGAAAAATATCACATGCCTTCTTTAATTCCCAGGAAGCAGTTTTGACCTGAATACAAAGAATGTATTTGGCGATCACTTTAAGGCTGTAATGGAAAATGTTAATTATTTTTTTAAAAAACTGTGTAAAAGAATGGTGCCCCAAAGCTAATTTTTTAAAAACGAGGATGGAGGATCACTTTTTGCAATTTGTTTTGCTTGTGTTGGCTAAATATATCCAAATCCACACAGGTAGCAGGTTTATTGCATGTCTTCTTAGTTATGATGCCTGGTGATTTAGGATGGCTACTTTGAACATCTCAGTTCCTCTCCGTCTTGCAGAAATGACAAAGAGAATTAAACTAAGAATATGCTTTTTCAATTTTTTATTAGCTATTGACTGTCTCAGATGTGAGGAATTTGATCCATAATCTGACATCATTGTTTTTGAAGAACAACTTGAATGATAGCACACCAAATGCCATACTTTCTAGCATTACTTGGAGAACTCTGTGTTTTATTCTGGGAACATTCCTCATGTGTCAAATGCTGTTCAAATGTTTCTTGTATTTCTAAGAGAAAGAATCAGACAAAAAAGGTTGTCTCACTATCAGCAAGGGTGAATTTTAAAACTCCCTTGCATGAATAGTTGAGATTATTCACAGAAAATCATATTTTTTTGTTTTCAGGCAATTAGCAATATTAGATAATTTTTGATAGTTTTTAGACAATTAGTAATTAAACATAGCAGTGTGGAGGTCATGTGTCATGATACCATTACTAACTTTGTGGTAGATTAAAAGTTAACCTATTGTTCTTGCCAGGGAAATAGCTATATCATAGCTATTTGACATTAAGCAAATGTCAAATAGCTATGAAATTTTCAGAGTTAAATGGATGGTGAGGGAACAGTTGGCTGAATGTCAACCCCACTAGGTAGTGGAGACCAGGAAATTACCTTCAGAGGAAGGCTAAAACTACATTTATAATAATCAGCTATAGTAACAGAATAATATAATATAATATAATATAATATAATATAATATAATATAATATAATATAATATAATATAATATAATATAATATAATATAATATAATATAATATAATATAATATTATAATATAATATAATATAATATAATATAATATAATATAATATAATATAATATATAATATATGATATGATATGATATGATATAATATATATACAATATATAATACAATACAATACAATACAATACAATACAATACAATACAATACAATACAATACAATACAATACAATACAATCGAGCAAGGAATAACATTAAAGAGGATATGGCTGAAGGATCTGACCTCCCTTATACTATGGTACTTGGAAGACCCTAAATAGGTTGAGAGTTGGAGTGCCTATATGTAAACCCAATATGTTCAACTGGAGGCTTTTAGCAGATATCAATATGCTATGTGAATGTGGAGAGACACAGAGCCCAGCTCATCTGCTGGTATGTTGGCTACTACCAGAAACATGTACTGATAATGACTTATTTTCAACAACAAAGCCAAGAAGGTGGATCATTCTGGCAGTGTAAAGTTTGATCTAGATACAGAAGAAGAACAATAACAAAATCTTGCAAGTATGATTGAGCTATATCCTCCCCCTTCTTGTACTTCTGTGAATTAGGGAGTTGTCTGTTTGAGGCCCTTCCAGATATTAATTGACTATTGTGTATGTATTTAAAATATGTTTCACTCCTTATCGTTGTGGTAATAATGCTTGTATATCTCCACCAAGATGAACTTCAGCCGAACCAGTTGTTAAGATTCTGCACAGTTTGGTGAACCGGTAAATCCCACCAATGGCTGGCCCACCCCACCCAACCCTATCTTGCCTTGCCCACCTTGACCGGTGACTAGAGTCATGCCCGCACCCAGCTACTCTCTGGTTAGAGTCACAATCTCTTGCCCAGACCATGCAGTCCAGCTGATCTCTCTTGCCTAAATATTTAGAGATATAGGTCTGTATGTGCATACCCTCAATTCCTACCCTGAACTCTGGATATCCAACCAAAGGCCTGAACAAGATTAGAAGCAGAGAAATTAGACAATTTTGAAGTTTTTGAAAATCTAATAAACTGTTACATTCAGAGACAAACAAGGCACTTTAGGTTACTGTGCAGCGGAGGTAAAACAAGCTTGGCTTTTGATTAATTATGTCATTTCATGCCAAGAATTGGTAAGAACTGTATTTTCAGAAAGGAAAAGTAGGCGTCTGTGCCCACTTTATTCACTTTATTATAAGTGACAAACAAAAGAATAAACTTTACTTATTAGATGTACAAAAAAAAATCTGTTAAAATTTTTCAAACGTTTTGGCTTAAAATACAGATGAACAGAAAACTAGCTCTAGGACTATTTTTGAAGGTGTTAAAATATTTTTTTTAAACTCGGAGATGGAATAAAAGGTTGTCTTATTTGATCAGGATTAAAAGATAAAAATAGTTCATCTGATTGTCTTTACTGGATTTTAGCTGATAAAGAACAATGGTGAAGCATTTAGTTTCTGTTTTTACTTACTAGATAAACTATTTGTGTGTGTGTGTGTGCGGGGGCAAAGCGACACTGTTTTGTATTTAGTTAGGGTGATAAGTTATTAAGATTGTCTGTAATGGTTGGATGAAGGGGGAAGGTACTTTTTTCACACTTTTTTCTTTTATATTTTTCTGTATTTTTTGTAGTTTGTATTTTTATTATTTTCATTTATAATTCTTAATAAAAGTATTTTAAAAAAGAGAAATGTAATTGCAGGGATAAAAAAAATTCAGTAGGAAGTGAATATTTATTTACCCAAACAGCTAAACAAAAACAGCACAGGCTTGGAAAAAAACAATAGGAGCGGGAATGGTTACAAACATTAACTTTGCTTGTGGGAAGCTGGCAGCGAGTTTTGAAAATCACAATCACATTTGCAAATAAAACTAGTATAAACACCATGGAAATGTCAATTCCATAGGAATAATATGTCCTGGATTATTTGTGCCTTCTTTAAATTAATGGATTTTTGGTATTTTGTTTCAAAAATAATGCACAATTTAGGCCAATTGGAGGGTACTGACAAGCAAACAGCTAACCACAATAAGAGACTAATGTATATATTTTCTTTGTATTGTAAGTTTTAAATATTTAGATTTATTTTTACATTTAAAAATGTCATAATATCTATTCTTTTCATTTGGAGGGTTAGTGCCGTAATCCAGCATTCCCCAATCTTTCCAGGTTGGCGGCCTCACGCGGGAGAGGGGGGAAAGAGGGAAAGAAAAAGAGAGGGGGGGAAAAGAAGTTTTGTGTGAGGGGTAGGCGTGCGCATGCACTGTTTCATTTATGTAAGTGGCAGGCTCATGTGCCTGCCACTCAATTGAGAAGGACTGTGAGCGCTAATGCCCGCCACTTGTGTGAGTTGAACTGCACAGTCCGGTTGCAAATAGCCCAGTAGTTGGGGACCTCTTCCCAGTAGTCGCTCTCTCTTCCCCCCATGATAGGAATGCTGGGATATACTAGTAAAGATGGCAGTTTTTCCTCCACATGAGGAAGCAATGCCTGAAAAGGATTAGAAATGATTTCTTTCTTCTTCCCCTGAGCACCTTCCCCTGCCTGTGTTTTTGTTTCCAGTGCTCACATCTGGAATAGGCTAGTTCCAGATGCACTTGATACCTATTGTTAAATAATGTAAAATTAATGTCAGTGGAACAGGTGTTTCTCTTCTTCTTCTATCTTTAAAAGGAAGCTTTTAAAATGCTTTTTATTCTCACTCCAAGAATATAAATGTTAAATTGATCCCTTTTTAAAAATAAATCAATCCAGCAACTTGCTGAAAGCACAAGGTGAATGACCATAAGCCTCCTCTTTTATCATGCCTGTCCCTCAATAATCCTGTCATCTTGTGGCACATAGCATTTGAATGCTCTCCTTTTAGTTCTTAATTTAGTTTAATCTTTGTGGCAGTTCATTGTGGGGTGTTATTTCCTATATTTTCGGTGGTGATGGAAAGCAGCCAGTGAGTTTTGTTCTCTTTAAGGAACCCTGAAGCTTGGCACTGGTGTGAGTCACTGATAAGATAATTATGGCAGCAAAAATACTTCATTAAACACACACACACACACACACACACACACACACACACACACACACACACTGGATTGAATGCCAGCAAACTAGGGTAGGATTCTGCACTGCAGCTGTCTCTTTCCTACCATGCTAGAAGAAGTTGTGAAGTTTACCTAAATATATAAAATAAATAAAAATGCTGCACTTATCTGACTTTCAATATAGATAGGTTCTCCATTTCAGTGTATCTTATGTTGTAAGGCTAAGACAGGAAAGCCTACTGCACTGTAACAATTTTTCAGCTTGGCTATCTTGTCCTTATAAATTTGGTGGGAAGCGTTGTGCTTTTATCGGTTACTCAGATTTCAAGGCTAGCAAGCAGAGATTCAAGCATAGAACTTTTTGATAAGCTAGTTGATTAAAGATATTAGAAAAACAGTACTGGAATAGGAAACCAGCTGTAAATAAAACACACACACACAATATATATATATATATTTTAAAAAACGGTCTGAAGGTTTGAACCTTAACATCTCTTTTTCCTGCCTTAATGAACAGAGTTCATTGTTGCTCGAGGAAAAGTTTATTTTATTTATTTGTGTTATGTATGTATCTATTTTGTGCGGGAAATTCAAATGCCCTGTGAATTGTGATTGGTTAACGGTTGCCCCTGAAAAGTATATAAAGAGGGCTGTTGCCTGTGTTCCTTTGCTGAAGTCTCACCCTGAATTAAAGAGCTTGAATTAAAGAGGCCTGCTTGTGCCTCTCGTTATTCCCGCGCTACAACATTGGCGACGAAGGTGGGATTGAGGCCACAAGAGGCAAACCAAAAAGAGCTCTGAGTTTCAGCCAGGGTGACGAGTGAACTCGGAGACACGACAATGTCTGCCTACGTTCCGCCAAAACCCTTCGATCCGACCCGAGAGAAGTGGGGATCGTATCTGACCAGGTTCGAGTGTTCCCTGGAAGCAAGCGAGATGCAAGGGCTCGCCGCGAACCGGAAAAGAGCCCTATTCTTAAGCCACTGCGGCCCAGATGTATTTAAGATGGCCGAGTCCCTCTGCGAGCCAACTCCAGTCCAGACGGTTTCCTGGGACGTCCTCCAAGCAAACCTGAGAGCCCACTATGCTCCAGTTCCTTCGAAATTTGTACAGCGCTACGAGCTCCAACAACGTGTACAAAGGGAAGGAGAACCGGTCAGCGCATATGTGGCGGCCCTTCGAAAAGCCGCAACGCATTGTGACTACAGAGATTTAGACGATGCGCTACTCGAGTAATTGATTTGTGGCGTTAGAGACACTTGTTTACAGAGGCGAAGCCAGATTTAACGTTAGCCGGCGCGCTCAACGAAGCCAGAGCACACGAAGCGTCCACGAAGGCTTCTGAAGCGCTACAATGGCCACTGCCAAGCAAAGACGGCCCTAAAACAGCCCCCGTCCACAGAGAGGAGGCGCGAACCAGCACGGAGGAAGAGTCAGAAGAAGACGTCTTCCACATGGAAAAGAAAAAAAGAAAGCAAAGCCGCTGCCACGAGAACTGTCCTAGCTGTGGCAGGGATCACGAGAGACAATCCTGCAAATACCGGGACGCCATTTGCAGGCGTTGCGAAAAAAAAGGCCACCTAGCACGAGTTTGTAGAGCTCAATTTCTGCGTAGTCGCAAGCCACGTGACTACTGCGACCAACCAGAACCGGCTCGTTCAAAACAGCCAATCAGAAATGACGGCGCGAGAAAATGGCACGAGATTCAAAAGTGGGAGACCTACAGCACGAGAATCGGCCAAGCTAGCACGACCGACGATGAGAAAGTCTACATGAAAGTAGAAATTGAAGGCAGACCGTGCGAAATGGAAATCGACACCGGGTCTACCCTGTCTATCATGTCCTGGACTACTCTCAAAGCACTCCTGCCTAAGATCCAGAAAACCCAGCTGTTACGACAAAGAGTTTGCCTCCTCGACTACCAAGGAAACCGAGTTCCTGTGGAAGGCGTGGGCACGTTCCGGGTCACCTACGGTGAGTTCCAGAAAGAACTGCCCCTGACCATCGTCAGCAAGCTGCTACCAAGTCTCCTGGGCATGGTGTGGTTCCGAGCCCTCGGCATGGGCTTCATGGGAGTCCACAGCATCAGCGGGCCATCACTCAAAGAAAACCTCCTTCACGAGTTTCGGGACATTTTTGAGGAGACTCTAGGCAAGTACATGGGGACCCCTATATCCTTTAATTTAGATCCCAACGTGGCCCAAATCAGACTAAAAGCGAGACGGGTTCCATTCGCTTTAAAGCCCAAAATTGACACGGAGCTCGACAAACTAATCAGACAAGGGGTATTGGTTCCCGTAGATCACGCCAAGTGGGAAACCCCAATAGTCACGCCAGTTAAATCGGACGGATCAATCAGAATCTGCGCTGACTATAAATGTACGATCAATAAGGCGTTGCAGCAGAGCGCCTATCCCGTTCTGATCGTCCACCATCTACTACACTCCCTGGGGCCTGGCAAGCTATTCGCAAAATTAGATCTTGCGCAGGCGTACCAGCAGCTGCCAGTAGATGACGCTACGGCAGAAGCGCAGACCATAGTAACTCACAGAGGTGCCTTTAAATGCACCAGACTACAGTTCGGGGTTAGCATCGCCCCAGGGTTCTTTCAGAGTACCATGGAGTGCCTTCTACAAGGCCTCCCTGGAGTCGTCCCGTATTTCGACGACGTCTTAATTAGTGGCCAGGACGAAACACAGTTTGGGAATAGGGTTAGACAAGTCCTAACCAGATTCAGAGAAGCAGGGCTGAAACTTAAGAAATCCAAATGCAAAATAGCGGTCCCCTCTGTGGAATTTTTGGGTTACAGAATCGACGACACAGGCATTCACCCAATGGAAAGCAAAGTCAGGGCCATTCAGAATGCGCCCACCCCCAAATCGAAGCCCAAATTGCAGGCTTTCTTGGGCCTACTTAACTTCTATACAATGTTTCTAAAAGACAAGGCCACCATTGCGGAGACACTGCACAGGCTCCTTGGAAAAAACGTGCCCTGGGTGTGGGGCAAATCAGAAGCAGCTGCATTTAGAGCAGTTAAAAAACTTCTGTCTGAAGACAGTTTCCTCATCCAATACAACTCAGAACTACCTCTAGTACTTGTTTGTGACGCTTCCCCTTTTGGCGTGGGCGCTGTGCTGAGCCATAGACTGTCGAATGGGTTAGAGGCGCCCATTGCCTATTACTCTCGCACTTTATCTAGAGCTGAAAGACATTACAGCCAGCTGGACAGGGAGGCTTTAGCGGCTGTAGCTGGGGTCAAAAAATTTCACGAGTATTTGTTTGGTTGGACCTTTGAACTTGTTATGGACCATCAGCCTTTTTTGGGACTTTTGGCTGGTGACAAACCGACCCCGGCTGCCCTCTCCCCCCGGATGACCAGATGGTCCATTTTCCTGGCTGCCTATTCCTACAGACTGCTCCACCAACCGGGCCGAACCCTGGGCCATGCTGACGCCCTCAGCCGAAGCCCCTTGCCTGAATTGTTAGAAAACCCGACTCCGGAGGCCCCTGTCTTGCTCATTGACGCTGTATCCCTGAGCCCCATTTCTTCGAGCGAAGTGGCGAAGGCCTCTGCCAGGGATTCTGTGTTGTGCACCGTAATGGGTTGGGTGATGCGGGGTTGGCCCACTAAGGTGGACAGTGGGGACTTTCAATTGTATTTCAACAAAAAAATGAACTGTCAATGTTGGGGGGTTGTTTGTTGTGGGGAGACAGGGTTGTCATTCCTTCTTGGTTAAGGCATAGAGTTTTGGAACTACTGCACGAGGGACACCCTGGTATTGTTCGTATGAAAGGTTTAGCTCGAAGCTATGTGTGGTGGCCGCATCTCGACCAAGACATCACTGAGTGGGTGGGGAAGTGCAGGCCCTGCCAGGAGTCCCGCCCAGATTCCCCTATAGCTACCGTTAGGGAATGGGAAAAACCGAAGGGACCGTGGGGGAGAATTCACATCGATTTCGCAGGCCCGTTCCACAGTCAGAATTTCCTTATTATTGTAGACGCTTTTTCTAAATGGCTAGAAATTACTTTGATGCCCTCGACAACTTCTGAGGCCGTAATTAAAGTCCTCAGAAAACTCTTTGTAACTCACGGCCTGCCAGACACCCTGGTATCGGATAATGGGCCCCAATTCACCGCGACCCAATTCGAGGGCTACCTGGCCGAGTTAGGCATACGACATGCATTATCTGCCCCTTTTCATCCGGCTTTGAATGGCCTTGTAGAGAGATTTGTAAGAACGGCCAAGGAAGCACTATCCCGGCTAGATGCAGGTGATTGGCAAGCTAGGATAGACCAATTCTTAGCAATTCAACATGCAACCCCGTGCCTGACCTCAGGGCGCAGCCCAGCAGAGCTCTTAATGGGCCGTAAGCTAAGGTGCATTCTCGATCGCCTACACCCCAATTACTCCTCCGAAACTTACAAGAGGGAAGGGGGAGGGTTAAGACAATTCCAAATTGGAACCCCGGTCTTCGCCAGAAATTACGCAAACGGGCCACTATGGGTTGAGGGAAAGATTGTAGGAATCACCGGTCCAAAATCATATACCGTAGATATAGGGTATGGTAAAATTTGGAGAAGACACATAGACCAATCACGTAGACGCTTGCAACAAGAGAACTCCAACACGAAAAGCCTAACTTCCAAAGTTTTCCTGACACAGCTACCTCAAGCCCGAGTAAGACGGAATACTAATCTGGCAAGCCAGAGTTCCAGCGCCGCCCCAGCGAGTCGACACTCCCAGCGGGGATAACCATGCCTCCGGAGAAATCCAGGAGGTTCCATTGGCGGAGCCAGGAGAGACGGGAGGTCCCTCCGACCGGCTCGACGCCTCTCCAGCAACTAAACTGCGCAGGTCAACCAGAGTAAAGACACGCCCTGGTCACCTGCGTGATTTTGTATGTAAATATGTAAATAGATAGGATAAGTGCCTTCTGGGAGTGGAGGGGTGTTATGTATGTATCTATTTTGTGCGGGAAATTCAAATGCCCTGTGAATTGTGATTGGTTAACAGTTGCCCCTGAAAAGTATATAAAGAGGGCTGTTGCCTGTGTTCCTTTGCTGAAGTCTCACCCTGAATTAAAGAGCTGTTGTCACTAGCCTGCTTGTGCCTCTCGTTATTCCCGTGCTACAATTTATTTATTGAATTTATATATCCTCTCGTGTCACTTGTATGTAACTCTGAACAGTTTACACAATTAAAATAAAAATTAAATAAAAATTAGCAATGCATATAATTAGCCATTAAAAATAAAATAAAAACAGTTAAGGATTATGATAACAAAAAGAAAGAGTGCAGTCCTCACATCAAACCAGTTACAAGGGTCCCAGTTTCATGGGATAAACACAAACACATTTTGAGGGCACAAACACATTTTGAAGGCCAATCTGACTGCATAGGGAATGATCCAAAGGGTGGGTACCATGGCACAAAAGGCTGTCATCTTGGGTCCTGCCAAATAAAATTCCTTTTCTGACAGGACACATAATATGTCCCTCCTGCTGAACCTGATCAGAAGATGTAATTGGGAAGAGGCAGCTCCTTAGAAACCTGACCCTGTGGCATTTAGGGCTTTCAACGTCAAAACCAGCACCTTGAACTGGATCTGGGAGCAGACTGGCAATAGTGCAACTTAGGGAGCACAGGCTGTTTATGACTGCCTGCACCATTGCATTTTATACCAACTGAAGCTTCCACATACTTTTCAAGGGCAGCCAGATGCCACAGTAATCCAAGAATAGCCCAGGTGGATCAGGCCAAAATCCATCTTAATCTAGCATTCAATTTCTCAAAGTTGCCATCAAATGGTGCTGGGTTGATTCTAAGCAGGAGATTGAGGCCTACTACTCTCCTAATGTTGTAATCTTGGAACTTGTATTTGATCCTGACTTAGAGGAAATACTTTCTTATTTCTTCTTACTCTTTGCATCTTATACTTTAAGTGGTTAGCATTTCATAAAAGCAGAAGTCCTTTTATCTAATGATCATTAAATATATTTAAGAAGATTTAGGGAAAAACTAAAGCTTTTTAAATATCCAGCTATGCAGTGCAGATAGAGCTGTATGCAAAAGTGCCTGTTGACAGCAGGATTTTTTCCTTCAAGAAAGCTCATTACTTTTTCCTTTTTTTTTTTTTTATTATTTCACTTCAGTTAAGGTGGCATACTGCTGTACAGATAGTCCTTGACTTGCAACCATTCATTTAGTGATGGTCGGAAGTTACAACAGCACGAAAAGTGACTTATGATTGTTTTTCACACTTACAACTGTTGCAGCATCCCCATGGTCATGTGATTAAAATTCAGATGCTTGGCAACAAATATGAATTTGTGATGGTGGCAGAGTCACGTGGGGTCATGCGATCACCTTTTGTGACCTTCTGACAAGCAAAATCAATGGGGAATCCAGATTCACTTTACAACTGTGTTACTAATTTAACAACTGCAGTGATTCACTTAACAACCGTTAAGTGAAAGAAAGACCATAAAATGAGACAAAACTCACTCAACAACTATCTTGCTTAGCAGCAGAAACTTTGGGCTCAATTGTGGTCATAAGTTGAGAATTATCCGTATATAACTTCAGTGTATATATGTGGGGGCTATATCATGAATTAGTAGTAGGCAAAGTAAAATAATATTGATGTTTGGGCTTAGAATGTGGAAGCTGTATTTATGAGAAGAAAGTTCTGGGACAGCTTTCCTTTGTCTCTAGGTCAGGGGTGTCAAACTCGTGGCTTCACGTCACATGATGTATCGCGACTTTCCCCCCTTCACTAAACTGGGGATAGGCGTGGCCAGCGCATGATGCATCTGGCTCGCGGGCCACAAGTTTGACTCCTGTGCTTTAGGTGAAGCCTAAAGGCTGGGTACTGTTCTCATGCCATGTGACTCATGTCTTTCATTATCTCAGTGGAGGAGCCTCTCCATTGGACTCACAGGTGGCTGTCTGATTGCTTATAGTGATCAGAAGTCATTGTGAAAGATCTGCAGGCAATATTAGCATCTGGTGGCTACAATGGAGAGAACCACTCACCAAGATAATGGAAAAACTATGTGGAGTGGAAACTTCTGCATGTGGTAGAAGCAGGATAACTTCCTCTACCACCAGATGAGCAAGTTCCAAAGAAAAAAAAAACAAGGAAGTACAAGGAAGTCACATACAACCTTTCAACCAGATTGACCAGTGAGAAGAGCTACAGTTGAACAAAGAGAAGGAGAGCAAATACATATGCATTGGGAGAGAAAGGGTAGCCATAAACTCACCCCTCAGTTCTTATCTTCTGAAGATCTCATTATTTGTGGTTTTGTTATTTGCATTCATGATTTGCTATTTACATTGTTTCCTGTCAGAACAGAACCCAGCAAATAATGAGATTACATTTGCAATTTAAAATCATTTTAGCATTATTTTTATCTGTTCATTTTATCAATGTAAATGAGATGTTTTCTTTCATGTTCAAATTGGGGTGGTGGAGATAAAGAAAAATAAATTTCATGAGTTTCGTTGCTGATTTTAATGATGAGAAACTTCAAGTGCATTATTTGTATGCCTTCACAATTCAGAGTATGTTCACAATAGCTCTATGGTTTATTGTCCACAAGTCCTTGCATTGCTTTGATTTTCTTGGCAACTCTTGCTTACATAGCTGTGCATATTTCTGTTGAATAGAGAGAAACCCAATATTAATTCTTTAAAAAAAAAATTAGGCCCTACATTTTTTTCATCTAGTCCACAGCTGAGCTACTTTGGGCTTCACTTGATTCAGGTTATGGTGGATTGTATTTTCCAGTAGACTTGATCCCTTGTTCATGGCTTCCTTGCTAAGTAACTTTGATTAATTTGATCCTGGCCCCTAGTAAACTTTGTTGCTGTCCTTTGATCTTTGATCAGAGCTTTAAAAATGACCCAGGCCTGCTAGATTACTAATCTTCAAATTAGGTCTTTAACATCAAGGCTCATTTAGGATTCTTATTTTATTTTATTTGCATATTATTGTTTTGCCTTCCAATTCTCACCATGTCATGTTCCCCATTTTTTAAAGAACAAATGTATGTAGGGAAAAGTTTTTTTTTATTGAAAAAGTTTTTCAAATACAGATTTTCCCCCCTTTTCCCCCCCTCCTCCCTAACCCCCCCTCCCCCTCCCCTCCCCCTGTGGCTTCTCCAAAATAAAACCCAGATTAATAACAGATTATATAATACTTTAACATCCTTTTACTCCACCCCTCATATACTGACCATTTCTTTCTAACAATATTATTATATCCCCCCTATACTATACATTTCAGAGCAACGTTCAGCTGTAAAATTATATAATAAATCCTAATTTGGCAATTTCAACTCATAATCTACCCATTTCCTCCTTCCCCATACATATATCTCTTAATTCAAGTCTTTTATGAATATTAATATAACATAACATCCCTTTTCCTAAACTATACAATCAGTAAACTAACCCAGCTCCACCCATTTTCCTACAGGTCTACCATACATAATATTTTTAATATTTTTGTTCTTCTGCTCACACCACTAAAAAAATATTTCCATATGTAAATAAAATCCTCAAATGACTTTAAACTTGTATTCCATATGATATCTTCTATAATGTCTTTCAACTGGATTGTTAATTCGATCACCCATGTTAGGGTAACATCACATTCTAGTTCAGTGGTTCTCAACCTGTGGGTCGGGACCCCTTTGGGGGTCAAATGACCCTTTCACAGGGGTCGCCTAAGACCATCGGAAAACATATATTTTCAATGGTTTTAGGAATAATTTTATTGTTAAAGGGTCGCAGCATTAGGAAGGTTGAGAACCACTGTTCTAGTTCCAACAGTATGTTCAGTATCTTCAATTACCATCTGCCCCCATCAATAATAAATGTTTATTATTGGCCTTCCAGTGTTTACTACACAGTGAGTAAAAAAGGCACATGTAAAAGGCATATTGTAGATCTTTAAAGAGAGGCTGGGACAATTTGAAATTAAGTGGTTAAGGGCAGAAAAGACTTAAAGCACCCAATTCCTTTAAAAAATATTTCTTTAAAGGAGAGCACGGTTGGCTACTTCTCTTTATCAGCATAGTCAATTTAAAGCTATTCTTGTTACAAGTAGACTATTGGTGTAGTCCCCTGTGTCTGATCTGTAAAAGTTATTTTGATGTTATTACTGCTCAACGGAATAAGTCTGCCAGATTTTTCATGCTAGTTGCTGCACTTCTGACTGAAGAAAAGGTTTCTTGAGAGTTGAGCTTAATCCATAAAGTGTTCTCATAGAAATAGAAAATAAACATTCCATATGAATATTATGCTGCTGTCATTTGAGTAAATAATTATATTTGGAACTCAGAAAAATCTATTATAGCATCTTTGGTGTAAAAAAAATCATCCTATTTTATACTTTGACGCCTACTGTTCAGCTGGATTAGGAAAAGGCTAGAAGGGGAGTGTGGGAGGGCAAAGGTAGGCTGATGTACCCTGGATAATTACAAAAGCCAAAAATACCAAAAAGAAATCAAGATGTGCTTCATTGATTATAGATATGCCTGGGATTCTGTTGATCACATCAAGCTGTGGATTGTGCTCAGAAAAATGGGAATCCCAGAACATCTCATTGTCCTCACAGGAAATTTACATGCAGACCAGGAAGCCACAGTACAGATAGAATATGCACAGTTTTAAAATTGGAGGAAGAAACATCAATAATCTGTGCTATGTTAATGGCACTACCCTGCTAGCCAAAATGCAAAGAATCTGCAAGCTCTAGTAATAAAAGTGAAGGAGCACAGTGAAAAATGGGACTAAGTTAAATCAGTGGCAGCAGGTATGACAACCAGTTTTGGAATCGGCGGTGGAGATATCAAAGTAGTAGACGGCTTCTGTCTTTCAGGATCAATCATCAGGCATAAAGGAACAACCAGTTAAGAAATCTGGAACAATCTGGAACTGAACATGCTTAAAACTATAGAGATGAGAGTGGATTTTAGGAGGAGCCCTTCTAGATTCTACTATATCCGACAGCACAATATCAACAGTAGAATCCTTCAAGTTTTGGGGTTCTATAACAGTGATGGCTAACCTTTTCTGGACCGGGTACCCAAAGTGCGCGCCCGAGCCCCCAAATGCAATGTGTGTGCGGCCCCTGCGCATGTGCCTGCCCCCCATGCATGCCTCCTGTTCCCTGCATGCACTCGCACCCCCTACATGCATCCTGCCCCCCCGCACACACGCAGCAGAGACCCGAAAACCAGCTGGCTGGCAGGAGACACATATGCATGCGCAGCGGAGCTGAACTGGGGCGATGCCTCGTGTGCCATCAGAGAGGGTGCTGCATGCCATGTCTGGCACGCGTGCCATAGGTTCACCATCATGGTTTTATAATCCTCCAGGATTTGAAATGGACACCCAACATTAGAACCGTCATCAAAAAAGCACAACAAAGAATGTTCTTCCTGCATCAACTTAAGAAGTTCAGACTTCCCTAGGAGCTGTTGATACAGTTCTACACAGCAATTACCGAAACTGTCTTTTGTACTTCTGTAACTGTCTGGTTTGGTACAGCAACTAAACAGGATAGGTACAGACTCCAATCAATAGTTAGGACTTCGGAAAAAACAATTGCAACCAATCTGCCTTCCATAGAAGACCTGTATATTGTGTGGGTCAGAAGGAGAGCTGAGAAAATAACTACAGATCCCTCACATCCTAGACATAAACTCTTCCAATTCCTCCTCTTGGGCATTACATGCCAAAACAACTAATTATAGGGACAATTTTTCCCTCGTGCCATCACTCTGTTGAACACCTAATCCTATGATACTGCCTTATGTCTAAGTATTTTCACCCATATTGTATGGCTGTAATAATATTATCCTTCTCATCTCCTCTAACTCCCTCTTATTGGTATCATTATTACAATTATTATTTCTCTGTTGCTTTGCACGTACACTGAGAGCTTCTGCACCGGAGACAAATTCCTTGTGTGTCTAATCACACTTGGCCAGATAAAGTATTATTCTATTCTATTCTATTCTATTCTATTCTATTCTATTCTATTCTATTCTATTCTATTCTATTCTATTCTATTCTATTCTATTCCATTCCATTCCATTCCATTCCATTCCATTCCATTCCATTCCATTCCATTCCATTCCATTCCATTCCATCCCATCCCATCCCATCCCATCCCATCCCATCCCATCCCAGTCATAAATTAGCACTTGATAGATCAGCCACAAAGGCCTTGGAAAAGATATTAAGATATCAGGATGTATCTATACCTACAAATATCAGAATGGTGAAACTACAGTATTCCCTGTAACACTGTAAGGAAGGGAAAGTTGGATTTAAGTAGGATAGGAAGACAATTAAGACTTTTGAATTTTGGTGTTAGAAAAGACTCTTGAGAATATTGTGGACAGCCACGAAAAGAAATTGATAATCACTGAACAAATCAACCCACCCAGTTCTCATTTGAGGCACAAATGACAAGGGTCAAATTAGCCTAGTTTGGACATAAGTGAAGATCAGCTCTCTGGAGAAGGCTCTAATGAAGGGAAAAGTGAAAGGAATGAGAAGAAGATGACCAGCAGCAAATGTGAATGGACCCAGTTACAGTGGCAATGGTGCATCATTAGGGACAGGTCATCATGGAGAAAATCTATTTATGTAGTCACTAAGAATCAAAAAGGACTTGATTGTTCACATAAATTCCACATTAGTATGCAATATGATTATACACAGTTCAATACAAATGTTAAACATATGTTTACATTGTAAAAAGAAAGCAGCACATACAGAATACCAGTGGGGGGGAAATCCAGTCAATTAAAATACCTCAGTAAAGCTCTTGTGGGGCGGGGATCCGGGATGGATTTTTAAAAATTGATAATTATTTTATTTAACAAAACAGTGATCAAGAAAATTTAAGATAATTGAATAAACAATAAACTAACATTCTCTGAAGGCAGGAATAAATATAGCTAATAGTTCTTCAAGTTCTAACAATCATTATCACAATATATTAAGATTTAGCCCAGGTGTGCTTTTTGGAAAACACCTGCTGCAAAAAAACAACCAACAACTTGTGATAAAATATAGGAATTAAGGAGGAATAATAGTTGAATTGAAAATTGCCAAAGCTGCTGTGTATTCTCAAGGGATAGCTGAAAAATCTTTCACCAATCTGCTCAAATTGGACTGGTCAGAGCCATAATGAAAAAGCAGTGGTTAAAACAAGCCTTTTATATTCCATAATAAAACAACCATTTGGTAAAGAGCTTTTAGATTTTCTTTGGAAGCCACATATACCGAATATGAGATTACTAAATATGAGATTAGGCTGAATGGCCTCTTCCAGCCCTGTGGTTCTATGATTCCTAGGTGACAAGTTGCTGACTTTTAATTTGAAATATTTAGACTCTGCTTAACTTTTTTTTTAAGCCAAGGAACAATACGTTGTATATAAATCCACACTGGTTCCTCCCTCTCTGTTTGGTAAATGGAAGTGGATATTAACAGCAACTTTCTTTCATTGGGTTCTCAGGGAATGAGCATAAGGTTGCTTTAATTGTGACTTGAATAACCTATTGTCTTCTGTTGTTTAGGTTATGCTGGCTGCTTCTTACTGGTCCCTTCTTGAACCTGCAATTGAGCTTGCTGAGGACTCTGGGAAGTTTGGAGCCTTGGCCTTCCTCCCTGTAGCTGTTGGCTTCACTCTGGGAGCAGCATTTGTATACTTCACTGACCTCCTGATTTCATGGCTGGTGAGTAGCTCTCTAAATCTGATCATCCAAGACCAATAGTTATTTTTGATATGCAGGGAATTACTCTTGACCTGCCCTGAATGAAACGCTGGTACCAGGTAAGTTGTATCATTTTTGATCCAGCTTTCTTCTCGGAGTCTGTGGCGAGTTTGGGGAAGATAGGAGATGAAACAATGTTTCTTTGGTGCTTTGTTCCTTTGATGTTTCACTGTGTGTTCTAAATCACAATTATTGTAGGAAGAGTCCAGCACTTGAGTGGTACCATCATGACGCTGAGTTTGAACCTATTTCCCTTTCCTCTCTTCCTGCCTATTGTAAAAGCATCCCACTTGCCGTTCCAGATAATCTCACTCAGTGATTCTTCTCCATTTGGAACAGGAGTGAGACACTTCTGGCTTTTATAACCCCAAACAACTTGATTTTCTCCTAAATTTTGTTTATAAAGATTTCCTTGCTTTGCAGCTTTGTTTGTTTGTTTGTTTTTTGGAAAAAACATTCAGAGAAAGTTGAAGGAAGACCAAAGAAAGAGAAAAAGACACAGAAGGAAGGAAGATCAGGTGTGAAGGTCTAGAACAGGTGTGATCTTTTTTCCTGGGTCTTCCCAAGACATGCAAAATGTTTAAAATTTCAAGAATCTTATTTCAATACTTGAAGATTTTATTTGCAGTGTTCTGAGTGTACTGAAAACATTTTAAGCTTAAACATTTGGAATTCACAATATCTGGACATCATTCTTCTTCTCCACCATATCAATACCTTCTCTGTCTTTTTTTGTCTCTGTGTACTTGCTAAATGTACCAAGATTTCTGGGAAGAGGTGCAAAAAGGATAATTCTGTGCATAATAAATAGCACATGTCTTGCTACCGGAGGACATTTTTTTTAGTATTTATGAACCAAATCTGACATTTCCTGCTAATAATGAGAAAACTCTTTTATCTAAATTTACCATAGAGAATGTAGTTAAGTTCCTTTTCTATCTTCTTCCCTCCCTCCTTCTCTTTTTCAATCTCCCTCCTGATAAAGATCTAGTTATAGCAGCTTGTTAATACTGCTTTTTCCATTAACTAAAACTGAAGTGAGGAAGAAATCCCTTTTAAGGTTTGTACAACGTGACTGGAGTGCTAACGTCTTCTAAATTACCTAACCAAGTCTGCAGGATTGAAGTCAAGGAGTAGGTTCAAAATGTTGAACTTCTGAGATTTCCTTCTATCTCAATATTTAATGTGGTACTTTATATACAGTATTTTGTTTCATTGGGTTCCAAACATCCTAGCAGATATTTGGAAAGTTATGTTGGTTTACAGTCACAAGTTAGGATTTTATAACTTTCACAACTAATTCATTTCAACAAACATAACTTTAGGCAATTAACTTAGATCTAGAGATGGCCCTTATGTCTTCTCCGGACATGCAGAAAACATCTTTTAGAAGTAAAATTACCTTTAACATTATAATACAGTAAACAACCTTTTATTTAGGTTAACTACTAGGTTGCTGGTAACAAATGAGACATTTTGGCTTTGGTAGACTAAATAAGCCACAGAATTAGACATTTTGATATATTGTAGTCTGGCAACTTCATAGTTGAATTTTAGTTTTGAAGTTCTTTGTTCCCTTTAGAATGGCTAGGTTGCAGACAGTTACAGAATGTTCTCTTAATTGCTGCCAGTCTTGATCTCAGAAATACATTTCTGTATTGTTTTCTACAGACACTGCCCGGTTTGTTTTATGTAAAGTGCGGAAGGGTATTGCTGATGGGAATTGGATGACTGGCCACTGCCAGGAGTTCGATCCTGACCACCTCAAGGTTGACTCAGCCTTCCATCCTTCTGAGGTTGGTAAAATGAGGACCCAGATTGTTGGGGGCAATATGCTGACTCTGTAAACTGCTTAGAGAGGACTGTAAAGCGGGGTGGATTTGATTTAAATCAAGTCGATTTAAATCAAGCCTTATGATTTAAATCAAGTTGATTTAAATCAAGCCTTTTTACTAGTGATTTAAATCATGATTTAAATCACTAGTAAAAAGGCTTGATTTCAATCTGATGTAAATCATAATTTTTAAAGAGCAACTGTCACCTCTATCCTGCAGTGACTCTTCCTCTGACCTGCTGTTGACTCACCAACAGTCCCAATATTACAGAATATACAGCCTCATGCTATATAACTAAGCTACATTTCATGCTGAATAAACTAAATTATTAAAGTATTTTAAATAGAAAACTATCTTTAGATAGATTTTTTACTCCAAAAGCATTTTATTAAAATAAATTTGATAAAAATGAAAAAGAAAATGATTTAAATTTTAAAAAAATCTGATTTTTTTAATTTTTTTTTTTAAAAAACCATCAATTTTTATCCACCCTGCTGTCAAGTGGTATATAAGGCTAAGTGCTTATGGCTATTGGAAAATAAATAAGTGAATGAATGAATGATGTTGTCAAAGTCTGCTTAATGAACAAGTGGTTGGTAATTGAGGACTACCTATAGTCCTCATTTACCAACTGTCTATTAGGACTGACAAGTCTGTTGCTGAGTGATGTAGTTATGTGTGACATCATGAGACACTGACAGGTTATGTCAGTTCTGGCTATAGTAGTTAAGCAAATTACCATAGATCGCTAAGAATGACATCATGTTACTGCGACTTACAATTTCTTGCGGGTTTTCCCGTTGATTTTGCTTGTCAGAAGCTGACTGTGAATATTGTAAATGATGATCAAGTGACTGCAACCATCATTAAATGTGTGCTGGTTGCCAAGCAGTAGAATCATTATCTGATGACTGTGGGGATGCTGCGATGTCTGCAACTTGAAGGTCCAATTGTAAGTCTCATTTTTCAGTGCTGTCGTAAGTTTGAATGGATACTGAACTGGAGATAGGTAAGCGAGGACTACCTATATGCGTATTGCTATTCCAAGTATCTTATTTATTGTTTCTTAATTCTTATTTTCATCTACTGATCCTTCTAGCAGGGTTCTTTTTATAGAGTCGTAACTTAGTATATGACCCATTTCTCTCAGGTTTGTTTGGTTTGATGGTCTTTATGACCTATCTTTCTTCTTGTGCCATCTCTAGGATTTTGGGATTGATCTTTTGTGGCTTGAAGAGATTCTCAAGATTTTCCTCAAAGCTACATTTTAAACAGTTGTCAGTCTGTTCTCAGTCTCCTTTAGTACTGTTTATGTTTTGTAGTTTAAAGGAGAGATGACCAAATATGGAATTGATCACAACCTGTTTCTCACAATATTTCAAATATGGTATTTGGTTATTCTTAAATTTTAAATCCATTTCTCTTGAGGTCAGAATATACTTCATGTTTAAAAAACCTTTCTGATAATTTCTATTTTCTCTTTATTTTTCCATGTTCCATGTGAAACTAAATAGCTGGACAAAATACCTTTCTTGCTACAGAAGGGCATTATTGACTATGGTTTATATTTCTGAGGGTCTTTTTTTCTTGAAGCTACATTCATCTTGGTTTCTTTTTTGTATTACAATATAACTTGTACTTTTCACTTCTTTTTATTTTCTCAGTTAGAAGGTTTAGGTTCTATTCTTTTTCTGTCAGAAGCACAGAATTAGTCACATATCTTAAATTGTTTTCATCTACCTATTTTTAATTCCAGAAGTATGTAGTGTTTAGTTCATCAAATATTTCTTCAGTGCAGACACAGAAAAGGAGAGGAGAGGTGAAAGGACATAATTCTAGTGCATTTTTCTTTTTGATTGAAAACATGTTTGAAAAAGCTCCTGCAGTCTTAAAAGAAATTTGATCTCAATAATAGATTCACTATCATTCTATTACCTTTAGCCATCCATTCCAATTCCCTTCAAGATTGTGATCATTATTTCATGTTTTATAGAATCAAAGGCTTCTGAGTAATTGACAAAGCATGAAAACAGGTCTTTTTTGTTTTTCCAAATATCCTTTGATTATTTTTTCAGACTGAACATTTTCCCCTAGTACTACTGTCTTTAATAAAGACACATTAAAGCTTATCACATTGTTCTGTTTTCTTGAATTTCTTAAGAAAAGACTTCTAATACAATTTTTGCTGCCTGACTGATTAGACTAATGATTCTGTGTTCAGGCCATTTTAGAATTCCTGTTTATTTAACAATGGGAAAAAAAGTTGAGTGCTTAAATTCTTTTGGCAAATGACCTGTTTCATATATTTGATTCCAGATTGTGGTTAGAATTCCTATTCCTTTTCCCCTAGGGATTTTAAGATTTGAAGTGATTTTATCTATGCCTAATATCTTCCTGTTTTTAGACTTATCTTATTGTTTACTTTACGCTCTGATACAGCTGGCCCAATAAAAACGTAAAATTTTACCCTGCATACATAGAACAATTTTTGCTTATTCTTGTGTTATATTTTTTGCATATTAAAACCATCCAGGAAGTCACAAAGAACAATATTAGGAATTTGCAAGCCTCTCAGATTGGCTAAATCAATGTTCATGAATCCACCAAGAGAAAAAACATTTTATAAAAATGCCGATAGACAATAGCTTACCTCAAGTTTTCCAAAAAGTACTTGGACTATCCCTTTTTTTATGGACCAGTAAGTCAAAAATGTGTATCACTATGTTTGGCAGAAGCTAAACACTGCATTCCACAATAGAAACTGCATATTGGCCGTCAAGCATCGAAGGGATGATGTGATGGTTTCGGGTAGCTTTGCAGGGTGACTTACCATCTTTGAAAGAAGCATGAATTCTCTTTTGTATCAAAGAATACTGTGGGAGAAGATCAGGCCATCTCTCTGTCACCTGATGTTAAAGCACATATGGTTTATAAAGCAAAAATAAGATCCCAAAGAAAGAAGTAGTTCAAGAAAATGAATAAAGAAGAAAATATTTTGCAGTAGCAATGGGATAGATGTAGACCTAAATTCTACAGAAATGTGTCAGGACTGGAAACAAGCAGTTCAGAGGTGGGTTTCAGCAGATTCTGTCCAGTTCTGGAGAACCGGTAGCGTAAATTTTGAGTAGTTCGGAGAACCGGTAGTAAAAATTCTGACTGGCCCCGCCCCCATCTATTCTCTGTCTCCCAAGTCCCAGCTGATCGGGAGGAAATGGGGATTTTGCAGTAACCTTCCCCTGGAGTGCGGTAGGAATGGAGATTTTACAGTATCCTCGCCCACCAAGCCATACCCACCAAGCCACGCCCACAGAACCGGTAGTAAAAAAATTTGAATCCCACCACTGCCCCAGAGTATTGGTGGTTTTAGATGGTTTATCTGACTACTCTCACCTAAAATAACCATTTATTTCAGAACAAAATATAAAGCCCACTGAAGTATTTTTATTTATTTATTTATTTATTTATTAAATTTTTATACCGCCCCCTCTCCCGAAGGACTCGGGGCGGTGAACAGCCAAAATTAAAAACACACAATACAAATATTAAAATACATTAAAACAGAATTAAATTATCTTAGGCTTCTCCAATTTAAAACCCCGTTACCCATAAAATTCACCAATTAAAAATTTTTAACCCAGCCCGGCTTGCTGAAATAAAAACGTCTTCAGGGCCCGGCGGAAGGTCCGGAGATCCGGGATTAGTCGTATCCCTGGGGGCAGCTCATTCCAGAGGGCGGGTGCCCCCACAGAGAAGGCTCTTCCCCGGGGGGTCGCCAGCCGACATTGCCTGACAGACGGCACCCTGAGGAGACCCTCTCTGTGGGAGCGTGTTGGCCGGTGGGAGGTTATCGGAGGCAGAAGGTGGTCTCGTAAATAACTGGGTCCTAAGCCATGGAGCGCTTTGAAGATGAGAACCAACACCTTGAAGCGCACTCGGAAGACCACTGGAAGCCAATGCAGCTCGCGCAGGAGAGGTGTCACGTGGGAGCGCCATGCCGCCCCCATAAGTACCCGCGCGGCCGCATTCTGCACCAGTTGGAGCCTCCGAGTGCTCCTCAAGGGGAGCCCCATGTAGAGAGCATTACAGTAGTCAAGGCGGGAAGTAACGAGGGCATGAGTGACCGTGCATAGGGAGTCCCGATCCAGAAAGGGGCGCAACTGGCGTATCAGGCGGACCTGATAGAAAGCCCCCCTGGCCACGGCCGTCAAATGCTCTTCTAAGGACAGCCGTGCGTCCAGGAGGACACCCAAGTTACGCACCCTCTCCGTGGGGGCCAATGTCTCGCCCCCAATAGTCAGCGATGGCACCAGCTGACTATATCGGGACGCCGGCAGCCACAGCCACTCAGTCTTGGAGGGATTGAGTCGGAGCCTGTTCCGCCCCATCCAGACCCGCACCGCCTCCAGGCACCGGGACATCACTTCAAGGGCATCGTTGGGGTGGTCTGGGGTGGAGATGTACAGCTGGGTGTCATCAGCGTACAGATGGCACTGCACCCCAAAACCACGGATGATCTCGCCCAGCGGCTTCACATAAATGTTGAACAGGAGAGGCGAGAGGACCGACCCTTGTGGCACCCCACAAACCAAGTGCCTTGAGGTCGACCTCTGCCCTCCAGCCAACACAGACTGCGACCTGTCGGAGAGATAGGAGGAGAACCACCGTAAAACAGTGCCTCCCACTCCCAACCCCTCCAACCGGCGCAGCATGATACCATGGTCGATGGTATCAAAAGCCGCTGAGAGGTCTAATAGGACCAGAACAGAGGAGCAACCTCTGTCCCGAGCCCTCCAGAGATCATCAACCAACGCGACCAATGCCGTTTCCGTGCTGTACCCGGGCCTGAAGCCGGACTGGAACGGATCTAGATAGACGGTTTCCTCCAGGTACTGGGGGAGCTGTCGCGCAACCACACTCTCAACAACCTTCGCCAGAAAGCGAAGGTTGGAAACTGGACGATAGTTTGCCAAAACAGCTGGGTCCAGAGAGGGCTTCTTGAGGAGGGGCCTCACCACCGCCTCTTTCAAGGCGGGAGGCAAGAACCCCTCACTCAAGGAAGCGTTTATAATCCTCTGGAGCCAGCCTCGTGTAACCTCCCGGGTAGCCAGCACCAACCAGGAGGGACACGGGTCCAATAAACATGTGGTTGCGTTCAACCTCCCCAGCATCCTGTCCACGTCCTCGGGAGTCACAGGGTCAAACTCATCCCAGATAACCGTCTCAAGACAGACCTCGGACAACCCGCCCGTACCTACCCAGTAGGAGTCCAAGCCTTCCCGAATCTGAGCGACTTTATCGTGCAGATAATGCGCAAAATCCTCAGCACGACCTTGCATTTCATATACCGGTAGTAAAAATTTTTGAAACCCACCACTGAAGCAGTTCATTCTGGAAAAATTCAAATATTACTGTGTTGAAGCAATTTACCATTGAGGAACAGACCCCAATTCCACAGTAATGTGAGAGACTGATCTTTAGTTACTGCAAGCTGTTTGGTTCACTTTTAGTATTACAGAGATATAGAAATTCAGGGTGGGTTTTTTTTTCTGAAATCAGGAAAGATATGCAAAAACTCAGAAAATCCAAAAGTGGGTTGCATAATATCAAGGGCAAATACAAACAGTAATTATCTGACCATTATAAAATTGTTGGAAATGTTATACATCTTGCTTTCTCCAAGTGGGTATTAGTTACAGAGTAAAATTTGAGACCTTTAGAAGCATTCCATATGATCAGTTCCAAAACATCTGTTGCCAGCACCTCTTCTTGCTTCAAAACGTTTTAGATGATAAGAAGCAGGATCTTCAGACTCTGTCAAACTAAGGAGAACATCTTTCCTTGCACTAATGCAGAGGTCTTCAAACTTGGCAGCATTAAGACTTGTGGACTTCAACTCCCAGAATTCTCCAGCCAGCTATGCTAATAGCTAATTCTGGGAGTTGAAGTCCACAAGTCTTAAAGCTGCCAAGTTTGGGGACCCCTGCATTAGAGAGAGGTTCTCTGAGGCTTGTGATGAACCTAAAAGAAAGAAATCCTGTGGTAGATACACAACCGGGTTTTATAAAGAAACTTGAATCTTGCTTTGAAAACTTATTTGTGAAAGATAATCAAAAAGTTACTAGATGGAAAAGATATGACATTGTTTTTACAGTTTTTTTTTTTTAAAAAAGATAATCATTAAAATGAACTGTAGTTGGAGGCGAGAAAAGGATTGATACAACATTAATATAAAAACTATCTTGACTTTTTAAGGAACTTTAATTGTGTGAGGAGTGGAGGTTTTTTTTCTATTCGTGAAGGAACAAGTTGCGCACACACAAAAATATTGAACATCAAGAAACCTTAATCACTAATCCCTCCAGTGATTATTGACATTTGTTTGATGTCTTATTTCAATCCTAACTGGTTGGTGTTGAAAAATCATATAAGTAGAAGGGTTTTCTAAAGCCCCTAACAAAACTAATGTCTGGAATTGTTTATTTTCATTAGATAATTTGTCTTTACAGGCACAGTAGTTTTCTTCAGGCTGCCTAAAAATAAAGAAACAATGAATTTTATTGCTTTCTAACACCAAGAACATGTAAGCTAACAAATGCACAAGCCGTTCAATTTGTGAATTTAGAAATTATTTTAAAGTCTTACTAACTATGTATTTCAAGGTAACTGTCAAATACATCTAACTAAATTCTCCATAATCTAAGCATCCTTCTGAAAAGTTCTTTGTTAAGAACTCATAACAACAATGTATCATCACATATTACTTTAAATTCCTTTTCCAATACCAAACCTATTAGCTTAGATACTGAAGGACAGTGAATTATTCTTGAATTGTCTTTTTTTCTTCAAACTAATTCAGAGAGGATTTGATGCCTTCAGAAGAACCTATTAAAATGTTCTTACCTCCAACAAAGAGCTGGAGCAGTTAATAAAGAGGCATTTTATGAGAATTAGATCATAGCAAAAAATAAAATAATATGTCATAGATTCTTATAATAAAAGATGAATAGTGTAAAGAATTTATCTTAAGGGAGTTAGAGCCCTTTGCAAGCGAATATAGATCATGCAGAAATATAACTGTAAACCTGGATTAACTTTCTCCTTATCCCTGTTGCAGACAAACTGAACTTGGTGATTTGTGTCAAGTGGGAGAAAAGAAAAAATGACATCTCTTCTGTCATTGCATGCACTTGTGTCAGAAGGTGCTTCCAGGTTGAAAGGATTAGCCAGTGTCATCATTGTTGCCTTGGGTGGACGCCCATTTGGGGTCTCCTTTCATGCAACTAGCAGCAGAGCTTTGATTGCTCTACTCCTGGCTCTACTTGAGTTTTTAATTGAATATTTCATTTATTATTTTTTTACGGAATGGGAAGTGGATGCCAAACAAAACAAGGCATTAGTTTTGGCACCATTTTTATTTAGAATAATGCCTCTGGGCCTCACTTAAACACCATAGCCTTTCTTAGAAAATGGACGGCTAAGAAAACAGTGCTTTGTTTGGAAGTGTGATCATATGTTCAGAAAAATAAAGAAAAGATGTAAACTTTTAAAAAATGTTCTGAAATTATTTCTCTCATCTGTCTATCATCTATCATCTATCATTTCTGCCTGACTGCTAGCCAGCCAGCCAGCCAGCCAGCCAACCAACCAATTATATACGTATTATATATTTATTTAATTAATTATTTTAGAAAGGAATATAAACCATGAAACATGATATTAACAGAGTAACATATGTTAGTAGAATACAAGTAAGTAAATGTGGTGTAAAATATCAGAAAGGTTATGATTTTTCAATATATGTTTAGAATTTTATAAGTTATGACATTTGACATTTAACACTAATTAAAAGCAAATTTAAAAGCCAGTTTTAAGCTTTCAACTAAAAATGTCTAGTTAAGCTTTAAACAAAGGCTAAATTACTTTCTAAAATTAAGTCAAGGATTCTAATTTTTTATAAAGTTAAACTATAGACAGGATTTAGTATAAATCCACAAGTTATTGTAATTAAGTCTTAATTATAATCCAAGAATGAATTCCAGTGAGAACTAAATTCTGGATCAGATTTATTTTTAAAATACAAAGTTGTTTTTGATATTGAAACACAATTCCATAATTTACTTAGCCATTTGTCCAAGAGAAAGGCAGAACACATTTGCAATAAGCAGCATATTTTTACCATTGTGGAAAGATGCAAACTTGATCAAAGAGGTATTCCTGAATGTTAGAAAAGATGATGGGGGTCATGTTTAAGATTCTCAAATGTTACTTTTATTAAGATTGGCTATAATATCAATATTTTTTAAGTTTGACTGTTCTTTGTCTCAGTCATGAATCCATCTGGTGGATGATGCTATCTATTCAACACTTTTGTAGCTTATCAAAGAGTAAGATTGTGTTCTACTTTGTCAAATGCCTTATTGAAATTCAGATATACTAGGTCCATAGCATTTTGCTGGTCCACTATTTTAGTCACTTTGTCAGAGAATGCAGTAAGGTTTGTCTGGCATGATAAGTTTTTGACAAACTCATGTTGACTTCCAGTAATAGCTTTGCTTCTTTCTAGGTATAGAAAGAATATCTTAGCTATGTATCCCTCTTTCCATTTTTTAATACTTGTTTCTTTCTTTCTTTTCTTTTTCTTTTTGTCTTTCAGTTTATGAGAGAGTTCTTTATGCAACCATGCTGGTTTCTTCTCCTTCTTCTTCTTCTTCTTCCTCTTCTTCTTCTTCTTCTTCTTCTTCTTCTTCTTCTTCTTCTTCTTCTTCTTCTTCTTCTTCTTCTTCTTCTTCTCCTCCTCCTCCTCCTCCTCCTCCTCCTCCTCCTCCTCCTCCTCCTCCTCCTCATTATTATTATTATTATTATTATTATTATTATTATTATTATTATTATTATTAATTATTATTTTGGTGGTATTGTCTTCTTCATAGCCTGTTGATGACCCACTTTATTTCTTTACTAACATAGAATGTTATGTGCTAAGATAGTATGACTTTATGTCCAACTGTAATCTTGAGCTGTACTAGTAACATTCTTAATTTTTCATTCTGAAATACAATAAGGACTGACCTTCTGAATGGCAGAGGAGGCCTGGTCATCATAAAATGTGCACTGTTTCCTCTCTGATAGCTGTTTCCAATGGGTCCCTTTGGTTCTTAACGCTGTCACAAGAATATAAAGCTGTACTTATATTCCTTTATTGAGTGATAGGCTACAGAACTACAATAATAGGCAGCATGTGGGCAACCGTTTGGTAATCAGCGCTTTATCGCATTCTGTTGCAAAGAGCAAGGAGCACTTTATACTGAATATCTGAGAAAGCGGGCTGATATCTTTCTTTCTGCTCAGCAGCATGATCCAGATGTCTTGCTTGTGTGCCATAAATAGCTGTCTGTGTTTGCTCATACTATAATTAAAAGGGTATTTGATCTCCTTTTTAATCTTTACTGTCAAGATGTTATATAGGAACAAAAAAGGAAATGCAGCTTTTACAGAAGGAATCTATGCCATACATGTTGGGTGACCAGTGAATGAACTTTTTTCTTCAAGGTGTAAGCCTGTTCTTTCTTTCCTTGTGTCAGAAACCCTAAAAGTCTTAATTTATAACACTATCAAGGCTTCTCTGAATCGGCAGTGTTTGTCTATCTCCAGCAGAATGCAAGATGAGCTGTTGTGTTCATTGTACTGAAGCACCTAGGGAAGGTTTTGAGAACGATGCCTGAGGTCAGGCAGACAATGCAAAGTGGTACTTCTGTTGCTATAGCAGCTCAGTTACTTGGTGTGTTTTATAATTCTTTTGTGGAGTAAGCTTAACTTACTGTCTTGGAGAAAACTATATCTCTACAATTCTGCGTTTAGAGATTACCTGTGCTGTTTTATTGGTTTTAATTTATGGGGCCTAGACATGGTTTGGTTTCTGTAATTTTCCCTCCTTTTCCCTCATAGGACTGATGAAAACAACGGTACTGGGGCAGATGCCCCTAAGAATCCTAAATTTGAACAGTGTGTTTCTTCATGTTGGAAATGCAAAGAATATATTTACATTCTTGAAAGATCTCTAGTTATTGCATATTCTTATGGGAGGTGGAAACCTTTTTATGTATACTTCTAAAACCTTATAGATGCTGCTCGCTGAAAATATAATCCAAATTGCTGGTCTTTCTGTTTTCTTCATGCAAAAATTATCTCTATTAGACTTGACAAGCCCTTGTTCAACTTTCCTCAGAGAAAATAAACAGATGGACACTTAAATATAAACAAGTGTAATGTCAGGGCTTTGGTAGGTCTCCCTTTGGTAAGCACTGTATGAACTCTGCTATGGTGAAAGTTGGAGGTGAACATCTAATATATATTCTTCCTCTTTTATTCCTTCGGTAGCAGTTGAGGGGTATCAGTTGACAGTATACTTACCAGGTTCAAGGATAAAGAGAATTGGTAAATAAAAGACAAAATCACCTTCTGGCATTTCCTCTTCTAATATACAAGTAATCCTCATTTAGTAACTACAATTGGGCCTGGAACTTTGATCATTAAGTAAAATGGTGACTAAGTGAAACTGCAATTGTACCTGCAATCTTTACCTCAGCTTTCCTTTCCTTTGCAATTTTGTGAAGATTGCAGATGTAAGGATTGGTCACAAAGTTGATCATCCTTATTTATTATTTATTTTAATAATGTTTGTAAGTTGTCTAGCATTGCCTCTAGTGAAACAAGTTTAATAAATAAAAAATAGAGTTACTTTTTCATCACTGCTTTAATTGTACATGGTCATTAAACGAGGCAGTTACTAAATGAGGATTACCTGACTGTATGATCTAATGAAAATCTGAATAGCTAAAGAAGGAATGATGTCCATATTTCAAATAGAACAGTTTGGATTTCAGTATAATAGCAACCTTGTATTAAAATGGGAAGATTGGATTATTATTGTAAAGAGTGAGCAATTCACTTTTGGATACTTAGATTTCTGAAGCCTAGAATATATATATAAAGTTTATTGTCATTGTATGTATATACACAGTATACCCACACAACGAAATTCACATAACACCCAGATACCAAGCCCAACACACATGACAATCCCCAGACACCCACCCACCCACTAAAAGTTCCTCACCCCATATGGAATCCCAAATATGCTGCTGACATTTTATGGGAAATTTCTAAGAAGGAGAAGTCAGATCCCCTACTTGTTTTGTCAGTAAGTAGGAAATGATGTATTTGTATTATCAGCTTCATAGAACAAAACTGTTGCCAATTTCAGTGATGTCACTCCCTCAACAATGGCATTGGCAGTGCCAATTTGCAACCCAAAATAGTAATAGTAATAATTGCTGCTGCTACTAATGTAGCAATATGGACACCCACCCCCACCCACCCGGTTTGCCACTAAAAAAAATCCCATCTTGTGGTAAAATGTTATTTTCTGGAGTTAGATGGCCAGTTGATTGACAATTGGATTTCTAATGGTTCATGCTTGGATTAGTGCAATGGAAACAAGTGGACACAGTGTTGAGGACTGCATGGAATTTGAGAAATTCCAGGATTTATGAGGAACCTATATTATTTCTTGCAGTTCAGAATGCCGTATTTGCCATGGTGACCACAGCCCTATCCCAGCTTACATTTGTTGTAGGATATACAGTGAACCTATTTTCTCTAGTGGAATGTAGGATAGTGAAGTCCAGATGGAGAAACAGTAATGACCCTTGTTATGAAGAACTTGCTATCTGATTAATTTTGGATGATATGTTGCTTAGCTTCTGCAATACCTACTTATTTGTTCTGGACAGCCTCCTGCATGAGGTATATGTACCAGGGGTGGGTTCTAAATTTTTCTACTACCGGTTCTGTGGGTGTGGCTTATTTTGTGGGTGTGGCTTGGAGGTCATGAGACTAGGTGGGCATGGCTAGCTGGTCAGAGTCATTTCTGGAAGGTCCTCGCACTTACGACCAGTCCTCGCACTTACGACCCGACTCATTTGTTTGCTTTTAACACTGATCAGCTGTAGGACGGCCCTTTGAAGCCCTGCGGCAAGAGTTTAAACACTTTTTTTCCCTCTAGTCATCAGCTGGGACTCAGGAGGCAGCAATAGATTGGGGGAGGGACCAAATAAAAGGTAAGAATAACGTGGGGTGGGGTGGGGGGGGGAGGGCGGGGGGGAGAACCGGTTCGGTGACATCATATCGTCACCACTACCGGCTCGGCCGAACCGGACCGAACCGGGAGGAACCCACCACTGATATGTACACATATCATTTATTGTGGGCCCCAACTCTTTATTTAACTTGTAGAAATACCAGGAAAATACTTCTGTGGGTTTACATAACTGCTAAGCATTGATTGCAACAAAATTTTATTTCATACTCCAGGGGGAAGATTATTCACTTCCTTCTACCATATTAAGCATTCAATTCCTCAGAGTGAGTTGTTGTGCCTAAACTATGTTGTAAGCACAAGTATTCGGAGTTCACGAGACTTGCACGGAATTCTTGAGCAATGCATGGAAGCTCCACCAGGGATCTGGAGACGACTTAAATTTATTAAGTTCCTAACATGATGTGCTTGTTTATCTAAGAGTCGTTAGAAGGAGGGATTGGAGAAGAAAACAAAATCATGAAAGATGCAACAATAATGTCATTACTATGCATGCAAGATAGCATTTTGTTCCCTGTTTGATTGCTGAGGGAGATGGTATTCAATTCCAGTCGGTATCTCTCATATGGAACTGAATGTGTTTTATTTGAAGTATTCTCTTCAAATGTTAACTTTGTGGGTTGTGGGGGAATAAAATATATGGTGTGTGTGTGTGTAAAACAATAACAGTAACACAAAAGCTCAGTGAATATTTTTATTTGTATGAGTTAACCTCAAACAGTCTCCTATTTCCTCCCCTGTACACAATAATAATAATACATCAGTATCACTGAATTCTTTAGTCTTTTCTGAATTCCTTAATTCTTTTCTGCTTGGAAGTTTTGGGGAAATGAACTGTTGGAGTTCGGTGGACTAACAAAACTAATAAATAAATAGTTTTAAATTCTAAAATAGCAGCATCTTTTTTCCCAGGGGCACTTAAACTTTTTGAGAGGGAATTGAGTATCTAAAAGATCAATTTGCACCAAATGCATGAATCAAATGAAATCAGACTGAAGTAAGTTCCTCTTGCTCAATGTTAGTGGAACATTTTCAGATAGAGGTAATGACAATGATTTGGTGACTAAAAAGTAGGTCTTATAAAGAAACTGATTTATTACGCATTCAGAAGAAAAAACTGAGAGGGATGAGATAGTATAGTGCTCTTTAAGTACCTGAAATGATGGTTAGAACAATAAGATTTGTTCTTTAGTATTCCAGACTATTAGACATGGAATAATATATTTAAATTACTGTATAGGAAATCAAATTCCAATTGAATATTAAAAAGTTAGAAAAAAAATCAGACAACTAAAAGCAGCTGGACAATGAAAGCAGAGAGTAATTGGATTGCAGGATAGGCACCTGTTAATGTTGTTTTAATTCTGGAGATCCTAAGCAAGAGGTTTTATTATATGCCCCACCAAAATCCCAGCAATTCTGATCCTACAACATACTCATTTTTAATAATGTTCTTGTCTGCTAGATTCCATAAGGCTTTTTGTTTACAAGAACTTGTTCAGACTACTACTTTTTCTAGCACTGTATTATCTACAGTGTGATCTGTAGAGGCACTTTTTTGCAAAAACTAAACAGAAGGGTTTCATATAATCTGATTCTTTTTAACAAAAAGTAGCAATTACTGAATCTCTAGTTTTGTACTGTATTACAGAATAATGGTCCTCTTCCTACATCTATGCTATTTTCTGATTTTTATTGATTTTAAAGTGCATTCTAGTATAAGTAGTCCTTGACCTACAACCATTTTTAGCAACCAAAGTTAAAATGTCATTGAAGAAAAAAACTTACTATCAATCCTCACACTTATGACCATCACAGCATAATCAATATTCAGGTACATGGCAACTGTCATGTATTTATAATGATTGCATGTCCCGGGGTCACATTGCCATTTGCAACCTTCCCAGCTCACTTACGACAAGCAAAGTCAAGGTGGGAAGTTGGATTCATTTAACAACCACATGATTCACTTAACAACTGCAGTGATTCATTTTATAGTTGGGTTAGAACACAGCACCGTTTGTCAATTTCCTTCATGTTGTCTGCCTTCCATAATTTTCCAGAAGTGTTAAATAAGAGTTGCACTTTTTCAAAGTTAATCATTTACCAACATTTGCTAAAATGATTTATGCCCAGATCTTCAAAGATAGTGGTTTTTATTTTTTGTTTTATGGATTCTACAACTGAAAGAGCCTTAATGGTAGATGATGTCCTTGAAAACAAGTCCTTCATCATACCTACAGCTTTTACATGCTTTTCACATGCATGCATTTTAGTTAATTCTCATGGTTCCTACCATGGCCAGAAGTTAGGGGGTTAAAGTTAACACATATCAAGACATCAAGTTAGGAAAGATTGGTGTAGGGGGAGCAGGAGTTAGTTTAGTCATAGTTATCTGGTCCTGGAAGGCATTGCATGGTCTCCAAATAGCATGCTAGGAATTGAAGATATTTATGGATCCATCTCTATCACTAGATAAAGAATGCTATGTTTGTATTTGTATTTGTATTTATTGAATTTGTATACCGCCCTACTCCCGAAGGACTCAGGGCGGTGAACAGCCATAAAAATAAAACATGGAAATACAAAATTTAAAATAGAGATAAAACAAATTAAATAAATTTGGCTGAACCATATTTAAAACCCCAATAATTTAAAACCAAATTTAAAATTCCCATTTAAAAGCGGAGAAGTTTAGGTCAGGCCGGCTTGCTGGAATAGGAACGTCTTAAGCGTGCGACGGAAGGTACGCAGATCCGGAATCCTCCGTATCTCGGGGGGGAGCTCGTTCCAGATAGTAGGTGCCCCCACAGAGAAGCCTTCATATGTTGTATGAATCTTTTTGTTCCATCAGCTAGAATGCCAGGAGTGCTCCTGTTTTGATGATGGTAATAAATTGTAATCATAATACTGGCCTATTGTGGAATGTACTTTTGGGGTCAGGCTTTTATGTGAAGCTTATCATATCATATATCATGTCCACTTGTATCTTAACCTTGTAATTGTGTCTTAAAGCTGGTTTTAATCTCTGTACAGGTGTTTAAAATGCTGTATAAAGCTGAATTCTGATATTTTAGGTTTGCTAAGCTTGAAACCCCAGTTTGTGTGCTCTTTGCGTTGCATTTAAGTAGACTTTTATATTTCATTTTGAACATGCAAATGTTGCCCTAAGAGCTTTGTCTTTAGAGTGACTCAAAACTTGAAAAATAAGTGACTACAGTAGCTCTGTAATTATATGAAGACTTTATTATCTGAACCATATTAAAAGAAAATTTTGAGTCTCCCCAAAACCAAACCAAACAAAAATTCTCAAAGATGCCATTTGCCTGTATCTTGCCTTTGGAAAGTTCATAGAAACTGCAGGATTCTCTTAAGTTTTTTTTTGTTTTATTATTTTATTTTATCAGATAAATAAAACTACATGTGATTTATTGACATCTAGAAAACACATTAAGAAATATTTCCTATTTATTGCTTCCGGGATGCATGTTATATTCCTGTAAGTGATCTTGAATGTTCCTTTTTTAAATGGTTGTCAGTCAAGGTGAAGGCTTTATTTCCTGTCGGATGAGGCATGTAAGACATGAAACAAAATTGCTTCCTTCTATTCTCTCTTCCCAGTTGTTAGGTTTGCTTGACAACAGTGCTGATATTTATTGTCTACCTAGAGTTGGAAATGAAAGCATTGTCACCGCTTTTGTTTAGACTTTAAAAACTCCCAATAAAATGCTATTGAGACAAGATTTATCTCAAACATCCATCAGTGACAACAGTAGAAAGCCCATTGGAAGCAAGATAACTGAAATTGGCTTTTGGTTTAAACTAAGGATAGGCAGCTTGTTGACCTCGAATTATAGTTATAATTCCATACTGTGAACATTGGCAGTGCTGGCTAGATGAATGGAAACATATGGCGATCAGAATGAGAGGATTACAGGAAAATAATAGAGATGATTTAAGAAAAATATCTGCTGAAATTCTGGCTGGGATTTTACAGGTTCATCCTGAGGAGGTATTTTGCAAGATTGATAGAGTCTACAGAGTGGACTCTTGGATTGCAAAGCAAAGGCAATTGCCTAGAGATGTGGTGATTTATTTTACGGATAAAGAAATAAGAAATAATATTGTGCAAAAATCTTTTAATTCTACTTTACAACTGTATGGAAGAAAGATTTGGATATATAAAGAGCTACCGCCCAAGATGTTAGTAGACAGAAAGAAATTTGGATTCCTGGTGACTGAGCTTAAAAAACAAAATATTTTATTTAGGTGGGATGTTCCAGTTGGTATAATATTGAGATATCAAGGAGAAAGATACCAATGAAATACTGTTGAAAAAGCGGAAGAATTTTATTATAAGATTCTAAAAATGGGTTCAACATCTTCATGCACAACACAGGATAAACAGAAGGAGTCGGAAATAATGGAAAAACATCGAGCTACAGAGGTTTTTGTAGATGAACCGCTTTTGGATCCTTTAGATGTCTCAGTTGGACTACTTATAAATACGAGAGAAGCGGCGTTGGATTCTAATGTGATGATTCATCAAGTCACAGACAAGCATGGAAATCAACCAGTTGATACACAACTTATAGAAAAGAAACCTGAATGGCGATCTAAGCCACAAAATCAAAACCAACAAGATCAAGTTATAGATCAGTACGAAAACCGAACAGTTGATATACAACTCATAGAAAGGAAATCAGGATGGAGATCAAACCCACAAAAAGTCAAGAAAAAAAGAAATAGGTCTCAGAAAAACAAAAATTTTTAAACTAGGCAACAGCGTTGCCAGTTATCTAAAAGATGATTGAATATATGAAAAGACAGTTGAGGCGAAGTATTGGTTTATATTATCTTGAGGAGAGTGACAGACCTCTGCAGTGCCGTATTTTTGGGATGTGAAAAGGGCCTTAAACTGTTGGATTGGAATTATCTATTTTGGATTCTTTGATAAATGTATTACGTTTATATTGAGTTATATGGCAAGAGAGCTACGTTGGGGCACGCAGAAGATCTGGTTGTTACCCCATTATGATGGTTGGAATTAATTGATAATCTTGAAGAAAGCCACTACTACAGATACTATATGGAATACAATTATAATGTCACTCGGGTGGTTGTTTTCTTTTTTTTATATATACATGAAGATATTTATTATTGATGGGGGCAGATGATAACTGAGGATTCCGAACATTCTGTTGGAATTAGGATGTGATGTTACCCTAATATGGGTGATGGAGTTAACAATCCAGTTGAAAGACATTATAGAAGACATTATATGGATTACAAGTTTAAAGTCATTGATTTTATCTATATAAGAGAATATTTTTTTAGTAGGGTGGGCAGAAGAATAAAGATATTAAGATTTGTTATATATGGTAATTTTGTAGGAAAGTGGGTGGAGACAGGTTAGTTTATTGATTGTTTAGTTTAGGAAAAGGGATGTTTAAGAGATATACTTATGGGAGTGGAGGAAATGGATAGACTATGAGTTGAATAAATGTTAAATTAGGATTTATTATATAGCTTTATAGTGGAAGGCTGCTTTGAAATGTTATATTAATATACACAAAAGATTAAATGTTAAATTAGGATTTATTATATAGTCTTAAAGTGGAAGGTTGTTTTGAAATGTTATATTAATATACATAAAAGGTTTGATTTAAGAGATATATGTATGGGGGAGGAGAAAAAGGGCAGATTATTGCTAAATTGGGAGTTATAATAATATTACTATGCTAAACCAGAAGTTATTATACAATGTTATAGTAGAATGTTATTTTGAAATGTATAGTAGAAGGGGGATATAATAATATTAGAAAGAAAGGGTCAGTATTTGGGGGATGGATTAAGGGGATGGTAAAGTATTATATAATCTATTATGAATTTGGGTTTTACTTTGAAGAAGTCACAGGGGGAGGGGTGGCGAGGGGGGGGTAGGGAGGAGGGGGGGAGAAAAAAGGGGGAAAAACTTGTATTTGAAAAACTTTTTCAATAAAAAAAGAAACATATGGTCGAGGATGCCTTACTTCTGGGATGGCTGATGTTTGCCAAAGCTTTCAGTTTTATTTCAAAGAGGCCCAATTCAAAGAGTTCTTTCAACTTTCGCTGCCTGTGTTTTGGTCCTTGCAAGTGATGAAACCTATAGAAGAAAAATATAGCCATGTCTGAAGGATGCTGCAAAATCCCCATTCCCTCCCTACTCTAGGGCCAGCCAGAGGTGGCATTTGCTGGTTCTCCAAACCACTCAAAATTTCTGCTACTGGTTCTCCAGAACCTGTCAGAACCTGCTGGATTTCAACCCTGCTTGAGCCCCCGTGTGTGCTGTTTGTTGTGACTCCGACCCCCGAGCCTGTCTTAACAGAGAGAGAGGACTCAGAAGGTGAAGGAGAGGATTTGGCAAGGCCTCCCTCTCCAGGACCCTCCTCTCTGGCAATGCCTCAGGTTTCCTCCGAAGGCCAAGAGATATGCCAGGAGCAAGGCACTTCGGAGCAGCCGCAGATAGAGAGCGAGGGGGATGAGTTTTGGCTGGATCCCAGATAGTGCGGGAGGATAAGCACATGCAGCAGAGAAAGAGGCGTGGGCGGGCCAGAGATTGAGCTGAGTCACTGGACCACACCCCACAAGGGATAAAAGGGGATGTGTCAGCTATTCAGGCCTTGTGATGGACAAATTGAAAAGCTCGGAAGTCATATCGTGTTTCTAGAACCCTGTTAGAATTTCTTTTTGGATTTCTTCGGACTGGACTTTGACAATTCTTTGCTTTATGGAATTAATTTGGTGTATCAGACTGAGGAGAAAAAACCTCCCTTAGTGAGTAAAATCTTTTGGCAGGCAGTTCATGGTTCGCTGCCAAGACTGTTATCTTAAAGGAATTCCTGACTGATTGATTCATTAACTCCTGGCTGTCTGTTTGTGTGTGTGCGTGCGACAGGGACAGAACACTGTTATACATGTTTGGGACATGTCTGATTCTAGGATTTCTTTTAATTAGAATATCAGATTTTGTATCAGGAGAACACCTGTCAAGTTCAAGCAACCACAACAGCTCTGAGAATGAGTGGAATAGATTTCTTTATTGTTGGCCGCCAGTTTACAAGAATCTCACCAGACTGTCCGTCTTCCCTTGGAAAAAGGGAAGACCTAAGAGCCTGACTTTCTTCCTCATAATGGATTCTAAGCCAGAATTCTTTTAACACACTTGCACTCTCCTCCCACCACTCTTCTCCTTCAGCCGGTGGTTCAACCACAAAAGTTGGGTACTTAAACTAAACTTCTATATACAGATATGCTGCCCCAACATGTAAATGGAGGAGTTGATCTGAACACCTGTTCTTAGCTACCTTACCTAGAATATGCTTAGGATGAGATTTTAAACCAGAGTTACCTTTTTTCCTCCCTGAATCTTATGGTCTCCTATGACATCTCCCAGTGTTCGTGATTCTCTTAAAAGTCATCAGAATTAATTCTGGTTCTTTAATTTTGACAGTTTCACAGAATATCATTGGGTTGTGCATTTGGATATATTCGTTGAGTTTTAGTGGTTTATTGTCATACAGTATGGGTTGGTTCACATTTAAAAGGATACAGTGACTTTCACTGAGGTAGAAGAACCAGCATGAGCCTTGGACTCATTTCTCTGCTTTTGGGTTTGTCAGTAGGAGATGCAAGGACCCCTTGCTTTTAAACAAATGTATTCATTACATCCAGAATCAGGAAGCTTGTTAGAAGAAACTAGGATCAAGATGTGACTTTGTGTCTGGGTTTGTTCTACAATTACGGGTAAAATAAACTGGAGATACAGTACTCTTTCTATGATCTATAGATGGATTCGAAAGAGTTCTGCTGTCAACAAATAACAATTATGTTTCATACATTTCTTTTCAAGTTCATTATTCCTTAGACTTTTTGAGATCAAGAAAATATGCCCCTTTTTTTCCTCCTTATGTTTATGTTTCAGAACCTTAGGATTTTTTTTAGATTGTATCCCGTTAATTCCATATTTCCAACATGGAAAAAAAAAAAAAGCTCCGTTGAATCAGCCCATGTGCAAATCACATGAACCCAAGAGGCTTACCCAAAATGGACAAAAGGGTGAGAGCTGTTTTTCACTGCTATTTCCTAGCAGCTGGTATTAAATTTACCTGTCTGTGATTTAATAAGTAGAATGCAGCCATCAAGATTAGTAGCCAAGGATAGCAAGATATTCCATTATTTTTCCCTGGCCTCTTTTCAAGTCATTTGAGCTGCTAGCCTTTACCACTTTTGATTGTAGTGAACAATGCTCTATGTAGCTACCGTAGTTAGGTTATTACTTTTGCAAGCTGCAGGAGGTATGCAGTGCTTTGTTTGTGTGCTTTGAATGTATCCCACATTGAAAATGCATGCACATAAAATGTAATTTTTATTTTTCTTAATCACTTCCCCTGTGAGAAAACACACCTTTTTACTTTGACGGGCTTATTGTATTTGGTCCTCAGTGTACTGTTGCATAGTTAAAGGTACTGACGATGATGATACATTTTATTAATTATTTTAAAATGACAGTAGTGGGAGAAAACAATTCCCGAATAGTCTTTATTAACTATAGGAAAGGTACTCCCCCCCTCCCTTGTATATGATCATATGTAATGCATATAAAGTATCTGCTGTTACAGTCCTTGAAATACTATATTTTATTATTTCTTCATCTATTGAGTATTCATGGCACTGTCAATATCCTACATTTATAACTTTTTAAAGAGAAATTGACTTGCGTTAAGATTGATCAATAGCTATCGCAATCTCTCCCTTTTAACAGGAATATATACTTCTCAATCCGTACTTCCCACCATGTATTTCACTGCAATAAAAATAAGTACAGCAGTGCCATAGATTCCCAACAGATGAGTTCATGATTATGGCATGTAAGATCCCTAGTAATTTGCACTATGATAATTTTGTGGTTCTGATTCTGATTGTCAGGTTCTTTGTTAAGCTTGTGAGAGTGTGTATATGCATATAAGAGATAAATGAAAACTTTGTAGATTACAACGTGCTGGAAAAGCAAAGGAAGGTTCATAAAGCAGAGCTATTCAGAAACCATGTGTTTGCTTTACCTTCTACACCTTACTACCTTGAGAATTCTTAGTAACTGGAGGCTTCAGATGTTTTTTTTTTTTAATGGACCAGGTCAGATTTTTCAGACCATATTACCCAGAAGAAAATACATTGTATTTTCTAATCAAGTTAATTTTCTTACGATAGTGGTTTTTTCCCCTATCTTCTATATTAAAATATATGTTAGGATCTTGAATTACAAAATAATGACATGATCATTTCAGGTTTAATTTCCTCTTTTTTTCTTGCTACTCCATTTTTTTTTTAATTCTCCTTCAAACCTTTCTAAAACAAAACATGAGACATCAAAGAAATGTGTCTCATAGAGAATTAATAATACATTTGAAAAATGAAAATTGTGCTGTTTTCCCAAAATGGTTATTGGCTATTATGTTACATCAGTCTAGAAAAAGACTTCCTTCATTTTCTAGAGTATTGCCATTCCAATCCGGGTTCTGAAAATAACAGCATCCTCAATTCTTTACATTAGAACTATGTGTGAATTAGGTCCAATTGATAATAAAGCTATCTTCAGTCTAAAGTTATAAAGTAACATGACCAGTAAATTCAATGTATGGCTGTTTCACTTCACCTATAGTACCTATCTCCATTCTTAAGGCAATATAGCAGTAACAATATGGAGCAGTAATGATGGAGGTATATAGTGTGGTGTGAACCAAGTCTCTGAATTTTAGGAGACATAGTGTCAACAAAACCAAAACATGTCTGTTTCTTTTCTGTGGTAGATAATATGAGATTTCCTTAAATCTTAAATCCCAAGAGTCTTCTATAGCTTCCAATATGAGTATTTATAAATGAAATAAAAATTGGGTGCACCATTTTTGATAACATACAAATCAGCAGTATGTAATTTTTAATTGAATATTTCAGTTGATATAATTCATCTGGAAGTGAAAAGATGTAAGCATCTAAACTAAGGGAGAAAAATAGCCATGTTTAAAATAACACAGGAAAAAAGCTTGACACACAGATGGGATTACAAACAAGAAAGTAAAGGAATAATCAGTAGCTGAGGAAAAGTGCAATAATAATCTTTGAACCAAGGTGAAAAATGGATCAGCAAGCTTGAGATCTCTGATAATTCTGTAGATTTATAAGAGAAGTCAGTACAAGATAGAAATAGCTACTGTTACAAAATAACTAAAAACAACTAAATCACACAGTACTATAATTATTTGGATCAGTCTACCTCCAGCTCTTGAAAAAAAAAAAAGGTAATTTTCACCCTTTGTCCCCAGCTGCTAAAACTTCTCTGAGAATTAGTCTAAGAGAAGTACAACCCTTTCTCGTTATCCTGTTTGGTAGTTAATTTAGTGACAGAATAGTGGGGAAGAATGGGTGGTGTAAGTGTACCCTGATTTTGGCTTCCATCTTGCTGAAGATGGCAGCATGAAGCTCTTGCAACATGCAGTTGTATTTCACTATTGCAATTGAAGTTTAAACAGCAACCACGAAGAGTAGTTTCTAGTAATTTTCCCCTCTAAGCTGCTCCTTTGAGGAAGCAAATGCATGTGGGGTGATAAATCCAGAAAACAGCCTTGCCCTTTCTGCTGCTCTGCACATGATGTTTCACCTCAGTTTCAGTTGGACCTATAGTATTTAAAAAGTGATTGTTTTATTGATCTATATTGCCTTGGAGCTCCATTCGCCAAACAGCTTTAGCCAAAACATTTTCCTCTTTGTTTTGTCTACAACGATGGATGTAATGAACCTGAAAAAACAGATTATTTGTATTGTACTCTGCAAATGAATTAAGAATGCCATTCAGAGAATGATTTTAACCGTAGGGGGATAGAAGATTGACTTACCTAGGAGACACTGTTCCATTTTTCTGGGGAAGATGAGAAAATTTACTAATCCTGGGCATACAATTAACATGATTTCCTGCTAATTTGCAGCATTTCCCAAAAAATAAACGCAAGGATGAAAGCAATCTGAATCAGGGTTTTGTTTATTTAGCTTTTTATCCCAAACTCATTTATACAGTTGCTTTGTTTTAAATAAATCTAATTATACCCCCAAAGGAAATCCACCAATTTAGAGAGTGGGTTGGGAATGCAAAGAACATGAGCCATTTCCCCCCCCCCATACAGTAACAGTAACAGAATTGGAAGGGACCTTGGAGGTCATCTAGTCCAACCCCCTGCTCACGCAGGAGACCTGTACTAGGGATTTGAACCACCGAACTGCCGATCTTTCTGATCGACAAGCTCAGTGTCTTAGCCACTGAACCACAAGAGGCTGTATACGAAAACTTGGAATCAAATTTGCACGCAGAACCTTTTCCATCTGGAAATTCCAAATAGATCTCCTTTCCTTTTCTTTATAGGAATTGCAAAGACCTACTATCTTATTTTTTATCCAGCTACTTTACTGTAGCTTCCTGCACTTTGGATACAGGGAGCAGCAACTCCAGTTCAGGGCTAGTGCTTTGTCTATTTTTCTTTGGAAAAGAACTGTTCAGTTCTGTTAATTTGAAATGTGTCTAAAGAGCACTCCAAGCTTTTTTTTTTTTTTTTTTTTTTACCAAAAAGAAAGAAGAAAAGAAAATTTAATGGTGTCCTGTTCGTTCTACTTGAACTGATTAGGGCTGTTGGATTTTCAAGGTTAAGTTACAAGCAATCTCAGCCTAGCAGAGTTCTTTGCACATTATAATGCTTCATTTAGTGATAGTCAATCTGCATAAGTTGCAATAATGAATCTTCAACTAGGTTCCAAAGCAGATCACCCTGACAATGACCTGAATGATGGGTGGTCCATTATTAAAAAGTCAGCACATGAAATTCATTGTTGGTAGACTTCCTGTCTTTTAGGAGTCAAGCTGCATATCCCATCTTTTGATGAGTACAGGAAATAGTTGAACCAGTATCTATGGAGATTCTCCGTTATCCAGGTCATGGTTGCCTCAGAGATGCTTTTTTCCCCCCCTTCAAGAGACAGCTGGACTTTCTGCTTTTTCTTTGAAGACGTTTCACTTCTCATCCAAGAAGCTTCTTCAGCTCTGACTGGATGGTGGGGAATGGAAGGATTTATACTCCTTGCAGACAGCTGGTCATTTGCATTCTTTTAGCAAGTCATTAAGGTCACCTGGAAGTTTATCTATGTCATCAGGGCCACCTAAGTGGTGCAAATGGATGTGGAGCCTTCTTGGAACTGTTGAAAGGACTGTGTTGCACCACTCAGATGACCCTGATGACACAGATAAACCTCCAGGTGACCTTAACAACCCACTAAAAGAATGCAAATGATCAGCTGTCTGCAAAGAGTTTAAATCCTTCCATTCCCCACCATCCGGTCATTTCCCATCTCCTTGGATGAGAAGCAAAACGTCTTCAAGGAAAAACCAGAAAGTCCATCTGCCTTTTGGAAAAAAAAAAGCATCTTTGGGACAGTTGAACCAGTATTTTCTAGGCAAATTGGATGGAAATATAGATGAAATTTCCTTTAACAGAGTTACATTACCAACATCTTGGTTGGACTACCAGATACTCTTTGTGTCTGTAAGCCTTTAAAGACAAGACCTGATGGCTTAAACTATCTCAGCCTATTTACATCTAGCCAGTGGTGAGATTAAAAAAAATTCCCTACTGGTTCTGTGGCTTGGGAGGGGGGGTTTCCCTGTGACTGAGTGGGCATGGCCAACTCGCCATTACTCACAGCAACACCCACTCAGTCACCACCAAGCCATGCCCACAGAACCTGGTAGGAATTTTTTTTAAAATTTCTATTCTGTCTATTTTCCCCTGTCGCGAGATGCCTGCAGTCGCAGCCTATTTTTTTCTGTGTGCCTGGAGGTGCTTCTTGTGCCGAAAGATGTAGTAGCTGCAGGCTTCTTGTAGCGAAAGTTACCAGAGCCACTCCCCTTCTTAAACACCATCGCCGCCCTGCCATTGCCGCCCTGTTCCATGCGCCGGCCAAGCATTCACACACAATTTATTTATTCATTTGTCATTCATCAGCGGCAGAAGGCAACGGTGTGCGCATGCGTGGCTAGCGCATGGAGCAGGGCAGCAATGGCAGTGGTGCGTTTAAGAAGGGGAGCGGCTCTGGCAATGTTCGCTACAAGAAGCCTGCAGCCGCTGCATCTTTTGGCATAAGAAGTGCCTCCAGGCGCACTGAAAAAAAGAGGCTGCGGCTGCAGGCATCTCATGACAAGGGGGGGTGAGATGCGGGCTTGCGGGGAGCCCAGCAGCGACGGCTCAGCCCTGGCTTGCCTTCCCTGGCAGCCAGCTGCGGGAGGAAGGTAAGGATGCGCTGTGTGGTGAAGGGAGACTGGGCAGTGGGCGGTGAGCAGGCAGCGGCCCCAGGGCAAGGCCAGAGCCTTGCCCGACCCAGTCGAAGCGGGTGACAAGCGGGTGGTGGTTCTAGGGCAAGGCCAATGCGGGGGGGGTGAGCGGGCAGTGGCTCTAGGCCAAGGCCAGAGCTAGAGAATGGTGCATTCCCTGACCCGGTCGAGGTGGGCATTGAGTAGGCAGCAGCTCTAGGGCAAGGCCAGAGCCAGGGAATGATGCATTCCCCGGCCAGGTTGAGGTGGGAGGTGAGCGGGTGGTGGCTCTATGGCAAAGCTGGAGCCAGGGAGTGGTGCATTCCCCGACCTGGTCAAAGTGGGCAGCAAGCAGGCAGTATGCAGGGGGCGGCTCCAGGGCCTCGGGGAATTGCATATCCCTGGCCCCTGGGCCCCGACAAGGTAAAGGGGGAGTGGGCAGCATGCATTGCTTACCTTTGGTGAGCTGAGCAGGTGAGGTGACTGGCGAGGTGAGTAGCTGGGCAGTGTGGCGAAGGGAACTTATTTGGGGCAAGCGGTTAGAAGCGCCAAGCGAGCCACAAGGGGTGAGTGAGCCGGAAGAGGCGGGCGGGGCCACCACGGATGATTGCTATTGGTTCGGCGAACCAATGCCAATCATTCCTACTGGTTCGCTTGAACCGGTCTGAACCAGTAGGATTTCACCCCTGCATCTAGCATAATACATTTTAAGAAGAAACCATCATCCTAAATGCTCTGGCTTTGGAGTTGCCCCTTGGCTTGCCTTCCTTCCTTCCTCTCTCCCCCACTCCCTCCCTCCCTCCCTCCCTCTCACAGTTAGTCATTTTTTTCCAAGAAGGAACAATGAGCAGAGGAAACTGTTATGACTCAAATGACCAAGGCAGCTTTCTTGTGGAGAAATTAATTTTATTCTAGTTTTTTTTTTAAAACAAATTCAAGGAAATGAAAATACAAATGCCACCTTTTAATGGCTTTATTGCATTTAGGGCATGTCAAAATTTTCAACTTTCAATTTCCAAACATTCAGGGTGCTCAAATGTAGTGACATGCCTTGGGGATTGTAAAGATATTATGGCTACTTTAATATACTGTAGATGTGCTTGGTAAGTAACTGCATAAATATCATAGCTTTTTAAACATTTTGTTTGTTTCATAAAAGCATATAAGTTTAACATGTGCAGCTAATTTGTATGGGTATCCCTGCACACACCTTTTTCAAAATTCAGCAAAAGTACTCCTTTGAAACTGGTGTCATTTTTTATGCAAGTAGTGCCTTTAACTTAGTGTTTCTCTTGGGCATTGCTTTTTTTCCAGGTTATTGTTTCACGTTACATATGAAACATCTGGAAGCATGGAGAGGAATAAAAGAAAGGCAGGAATAAGTTTGATAGTTAGCGTTGTTGCTTGGGGGCCCAGCTGTTACTCTGAGACTGATATTTCTTGTTGTTCATATAGTGACTGATGGGAGGCAAATGATGAATGTCAAAGAGCATGGTTTTTTTGGTGACCTTATCATCTGTCTACAAAAAAGCAAGTGGAAGTACTCAGACACATTAGAATTCTGGAATATTTTAAGATAATCAGATAATGAAATAGCTCAGATTTCTAATTTAAATAAGTTAATGGGTCTGTTAATTGGCTTATAATGATAACATTATTTTGTTGGGAGACAATCATTGTCTAAAGTTTCCACTAACATAGTTGGGGTAAGATCTGATGAACAATGAAGAAAGAAGGAAGGGAAACTTTGCATGCTGTGATAAACTAGAATTCTTCTGAATTTCTAACTTTTTAGAATGAACCAAACTGGATGATCCACTGTTGGATTGATTTCACAGAAGTTAGATAGAAGTTAAGTTTATTGTGGATTTCCGAACATAGACTGAGCCATGGTGACACAGTAGTTAGAATGAACTATTGCAGGTTAATTCTGCTGACTGCTGGCTGCCAGGAGTTCGGCAGTTCGATTCTCACCAGGCTCAAGGTTGACTCAGCCTTACATCCTTCCAAGGTCTGTAAAATGGGGACCCAGATTGTTGGGGACAATATGCTGTAAACCATATAGGTCTAAGTGTTAAGTGCTATTGCTATAACTTGTACCTCTTTAGATAGTTATGACAGCAAGCTATGGAAAAATTTCTGTATATTTAGCTTGTCCCACTGATAAAGCATGCCAAATCCGTGTAATAGGACACCATGCACCAGCACACTTATTCAATCCAGTTAAGAATAATTCATGTAAATCTACTGATGCAATAATTGCCTTAAAATCTTTCCCTTATGACACCTGAAGTTTTTGTTCAGAACATTATAGTTTTGTTTTATTTACTTATTTTATATCCCTCCTTTAATCTAAATTTGTTGATAAGTGTTGCTTTTATGGATCTTTTCCACAGCAAATACTATAATGCAATTTCTTTTATTCGGATATAATAGTTTTGTGAACAACTTAGTCTTTTCGGAGTTGGGGTAATAATGAATTTTGTATGGGACCTATTTATACAAATACTATTAAAGGAAATAGAATTTCCTAATAAGTTAAATCTCATTAAGTGTGGAATGTCTGTTCTAAAACTTAAAAGTTTTGCAGATGAAAGCTTTATTACCATTTTATTTTTAACACCAGCTTGTATTCATTTAATCATTTTTAATACAATTATTTAAATACAATTATTTCATTGTATTAAAATAATTATTAATTATTTTCATTACTCAAAATATTTATGCCTTAGTAATTTTCAGATTGTCCAGATTGCCTGATTTTGGTAAAATTTAAAAAGCTTAAGTAAGGACAGAACTAGCTACTATTTGGCTTGAAGATGATAAGAAAAGATTTTAAGTTAGACTATGAACTTAAAGGTCATTCAGGAAGAATGCAAAGAGAATCCATTTTCACTGGGTTGATTAAAGCAGGGGTCCCCAATCCCCAGTCCATGGACTGACACTGGGCTGCGGGATGCCAGAAACGGGCTGCGCAAACAAGCGAAGCCCCATCCATGGGATGCAGGCAGCACACAAAACCACGCCCCCTCTGGTCTGCAGAAAAAAACCCTCTCCATGGAACCGGTCCCTGTAGCCCAAAAGATTGGGGACTGCCACATTAAAGGATCTGGAATTAAGTTAGACTCCCAGAAGGCTACCTTTAAATTCAGGATTGAATGTTTACACATTTATTTATTTTGCAATGTTGAACTGAGTACTTTTGTTCACACACAGAGACACAAAAGCTATGGGATTAATTTTAGTGAAAAGAGTTATCAAACTCATTAGGAATATGTTAATTTTGACTTACTGTGTTGTATGATACATCTATTGCAGAGAGTGGTATGAGAGTGCTGGAGGTTCTTCTGATAGAGACCTGAGGCTTTCTCATTGTGTAGTTAAATTCAATGCTTTGTAATTTGGGAGAACTGTCAATTTGAACTTCTGAATGTGACTGACTCTTAAGGACAGGCCACAATACTCTTCATTTAAAAGTATGAAGGAATGAGGCAAACATTTGGATTGATCTCAGTGTCAATGGGAATCATTATGCTGATATTATTTACAGCACCAAATATATGAATACACATCTAAGATATCAAGTGACAAAATTGTAAGTAGGCTCAACAAAGGAAAATGTCAAAAACAAAATGAGAGTAACAATTTTTCCAGGGGTTGGTTTGTTTGTTTGTTTGTTTATTTCAATATAGAGGCTGAATCTGTAGCAAATGATAATGGAGAAAAACTGCTAGAGGCATCATGTGTCTCAGATCTAATAGCTTGGTAATATCTTTATTATCACTACCATACCCAGAATAGAGTTTACAAAAAACAGAAATTGTGCTGCATTATCTGATTTTATTTTTTTCAAAGTTCCAGGCATTGGAGCTGAAACCATAACAAATCATTAATGGGTTTGCAGTGAGTACTCACAATGCTCAGTTGAACAATATTTGAAGCAACGTGGTCAATTTATGAATAGCTAATATGTGTTTTTATCCATTACAATTAAAAAATTAATACTTGGATGTAGAAGAATGTTATCCTGGGCTTGGAAAGGGGGAAGAAATAATAGCTAATGGAGGAGTTTCAGAAAAACTTACTCAATTCTGAAAAAGAAGGAAGCATGAGAAAGAAACTTAAAATATTCTTGTTTTGATTTTGTTTGGTATAAGATGACATAGAGAGTAACTCTGATAGGCATTCAAGACCCTAGAAACGTGATGGCAAACCTATGGCACACCTGCCGGAAGTGGCATGCAGAGCCATCTCTCTGGGCACTCAAGCTGTTGCTTGTTGCTCTTCTGGGTTCCGGCCAGCTGGTCTGCACGTGCAGAAGCACCAGAAACCAGTGTGCATGTGAATGCTGGGAAGATGATCTTCTGGTTTCTGGTGCGCACATGCACACCAGCCTCCTGGTCTTCTGGCGTGCATGTACGCACGAAGACCAGCTGGCCAGTGCACATGTGTGCACCAGAAACCACAATATCATCTTTCTGGCACACGCATGTGCATCGGGCAGCTGTTCTTCCAGTTTCTGGCACTCCCACAGACCAACTGTGGGAGTGCCAGCTGGTCTGTGAGAGACCAGCTGGCCGGCACACAGGAACCCGGAAGAGCAACTGGCAATGGCTTGCATGCCCAAAGATGCGGAGAGAGGATCGCAGCGATAACTTCCTAGGGGAGCAGAGCTGTTGGCCGGGGCGGGCCAGGGTTTCCCTACCCACACTAGTGGGCTTCTTACGTGGTCCCAGCCCTCCAATCCGTGGCACCAATGTGTGTCCACGGTCCAGAGCACCTGGCCAGCTTGGGCATGCGGGGCAGCATTTGCTGGCTGGGCAGCCCCGCCCACTGCTCCTGCTGCTGGGGGCGAGGGGTGAGGGGATGGCGGTGGTTCTCACATTGTTGCTTCTAGCCGGGATGCTGGAGGAGGAGGAGGAGGCATTGTCAGGGAGGTGAGCTACCCTAAGAGGACTGGAGGAGAGCACACCTCCAAACGCACCACCCTTGGTGGAGACGCCACCAAGGGTCCAGCTTGTTGGCAGGGGAGCGGCTGCAGGGGCCGGATGGTTGCTCCTGCCCTTCGCCCTGCTGCTGCCGCTGCTGCTGCTCTTCTGGAGCTACAGAGCTGTGCAGGAGCTGAGTCCACACGGGAGGAATGTCCGTCCAATGCTGGGGTAAGAGATGCGCTGGCTGGGAAGTGGTCATGTTCACTTGGCAGAAGTGATGGGAGGAGGGCTGCACTGGCTTGTTCTCAGTGGTGGGCTGGGGGGTGCTTCATTAATACCCTTTCGGTTTCTGGCACACACATGTGCGCCAGCCAGCTGTTCTTTGAGCACATATGCATGCCAGCAACTGGAAGGCCAGGTGGCCGGCACGCATGCAGACACTGGAAACTTGAATATCTCCCTGGCGCGCACATGTGTGCCAGGCAGCTGCTCTTCTGGTTTCCGGCATGCAAGCGGGCGGGCTTGGGGGTGTGTGTGCACGAGTGCTTCCGTTTTGGCACTGTGCCAAAAAGTTCGTCAACACTGCCTTAGAATAATAAAGAACATTCCTGGAAATTCAGTTAAATATTTTTCTTGACCTTACCTGCCATAAAGGGCTTATGTAAGCTACTGTATCTGTGTTGTTCCTTTCATGAACCATAGCTTTATAGTGATACAGTGGAATGCTAAACCAGTGACCTTATGACCTATCCCATTGTGTACACTCCAGGGTACAATAGATCACAAATAAGAAATCAGAGTAAATACAGTCCACCAGAAAAGGAAATGGCAATCCATTCCAGTATTCTGCCAAGAAAATCAAACAGGCATTTACTGACAGGACAAAGTCAATATGAAGATGAGCCCTCATGTGATGGGGGGGGGGGGGATGAAACTTTGACTTTGGTTTTGTTGATCAGAAAGATTTATTGTTATAGAATAACAATAGAAATGGCTATATGGAAATGTTATAGAAATGGCTTGTTATATATTAACGTGTAAAAGCAAAAAGTTGAGGACAGGATGTTTTTATCTTGTACTGCACTAAGAAGAAGTCAATGCCTTTTTTTTCTTTCTTTCTCCTCCCTTGTATCTCACACCCCTTTTCTCCCCACTCCTTTTCCTTCCCTTCCCTTCCTTATTTTATTTTATTTGTATTTTATATAATAAAACAAACAAAAACTTGGATCAACAAAGATGAGCCCTCCAGATAAGCAAGTATCCAGAAAGTTACAGGGGAAGAGGAGATTAGCGCTAGAGTTTAAAATGTGGCTGGATTAAAGCCCCCTCCCCAATAGCCAGCTGTTGATATAATGATAGGCAAAATAAAAAATTGATGCTGCATACTTTTGCATGCGGAATGATAGAACCATGAACCAGAGTAAACAAGTCAAGACTGAGCATTAACATTCTGGGAATCAATGGACTAGAAATTAATCACTTTACAGAAAGAAAATAATATCTTTTACTATGGACGAAAAATAGAAGAAACGGAGCAGCCAATATTATTAACAAAGGATGTCAAGGTCAGTGCTTGGATTCAATTAAAAAAAAAAGATAAAATCATTTCAATTCCTGGTCTAGGCAGGGCAATTAATACTGTAATGGTACAAGTCTGTGGTTCATTTACAAATGCAGGGGAAGCAGGAATTGAATAATTCTATCGTGACTGGAAATAGCTTGTCAGTACAACATCAGAACAAGATATCATGCTGCTTACAGGAGACTGAGATATAAAGGCTGCAAGTAAAAAAAAATCTGAAATAATGGGGAAACTATTTCATACAGATTAAAAGAGCTTTCCCTAGAAAATCCAGGGAAAATCCATCCTTTCTTTCAACAACCAAAACCACACACGAGCAACCCTGAAATAAAATTGACTATATACTGGGTAAGCGAAAATGTAGATGTTCTACTCAGTGGAAACAAGACCGGGTGCTGAAATGTGGCTCAGATAATGAACTCCCTGCAGAATGACAATTTAAACCAGATTAACCAAATATGACCCCAGTAATATTTATATGATTTTGCACTAAAGGTGAAGAGTACCTCAGTGTTTGTTGCTTTATGGGATTACATTAAAGTTTGTATCAATTTAGCCTTGGGGAATGGGGGAAGATTTTTCCACAAAGTGGGCATCATAACTAACAAACACTGATAACCTGATGAATAACTGTCCCCATTGGATAAACATACCAGATTAGATTGATCAATCTGGAGAAAATAATACTGAAAGTACCTAGGAGCTAAGCAATGCGGCATTTTAAAATATCAGAATGAACTTTTCTTGAATAAACATTTCAGAAAACCTCTTGGTAACCAATATATAGTCTGCAATATTGGTATAATATGGCTGAAATGGCTCTTACCTACCAACATGCAGGCAGGTGGATTTTGCATGAGTTGCAGTTTCTGAATAGTCTTTAGTGTTAACTTTTTGCAGAGTTCACTGCATTAGTCTTTCCAGCTGGTGATGAATTATTGAGCTGCAGTTTCTGAATAGTCTTTAGTATTAAATTTGTGTAGAGTTCACTGCATTAGTCTTTCCAGCTGGTGGTGAATTATATCACCATGTCTTAGCAGAGAATGCACACAGAAATGATACTATTATGTACCTAGACCTACATAGTTGGTACTCCTAGAGCACGGGTGTCAAACTTGTGGCATCACGTTGCCGACATGATGTATCGTGATGTTTTTCCCCTTCACACAGTGGGGGTGGGGGTGGCCTGCGCATGATGCATCTGGTCCACGGGCTGCCAGTTTGACACCCCTGTCCTAGAGGATAACTCATATTTTGTTAGGCATTGCTAGGATCTAGGTCCTAGGACCTTGTTATTTTCAAAGGAACAACAGTTGCTTCTGGGAAATTAGCGTGGTTAAACTTTGGATAGTCAAATTTTGGGAAATTTGCTTGTCTCTACATTGCTTGTCTCTACATTGATCAGGCAACAACTTCATTTGATTTTACCATCCTCCTTCTGATTGGATTAGGGGAAAATTTTATATTAGCTCCCATTTTCTTTCTGAAAGGAATGCGTCAAAACCACAGGGTTGGGTTTGATACAGTTACCTACTACATATCAAATGTCTGATCAAAATCCTTCTTACTGACTAAATGTTGGTGATAAAATTAGCCAATTTGGCCTGTTCCTGGTGATTATTTATTATTCGGGACGGCTTGGACTCTGACTGGACAGGGTTGGACGGTGGGGAGGTGGTGGGTCTTGCTGTCTGGGAAGAGTTCAATCCTGTTACCCCGGACAAAGTGGACAGGATCATGAGGAAGCTGAGTGCGGCCACTTGCATACTGGACCTGTGTCCCTCCTGGCTGGTTTATGCAGCTCGGGAGGTGACACACAGTTGGATCCAGGCAGTGATAATGGCATTCTTGGATGGAGGGAGTTTTCCCGCCGCCTTGAAGCAGGCGGTGGTTAGGCCCCTCCTTAAGAAACCTGCCTTGGATCCAACCATTTTGGGCAACTTTTGTCCAGTCTCCAACCTTCGCTTTTTGGCGAAGGTTGTTGAGAGCATGGTGGCACCTTAGTTCCCGGTGGCCCTGGATGAAGCAGATTACCTTGATCCGTGCCAATCGGGTTACAGGCCCGGTTACAGCACAGAGACGGCATTGGTCGCACTGCTGGATGCTCTCTGGAGGGCTCGGGACAGCGGTCATTCCTCGGTCCTGGTCCTATTAAATCTTTCGGCGGCTTTTGATACCATCGACCATGGTATCATGCTGCGACGCCTCGAGGGGTTGGGAGCGGGCGGCACCGTTTTACAGTGGTTCGCCACCTACCTCTTGGATCGTACGCAAGCGGTGTTGGCAGGGGGACAGAGGTCGGCCATGAGGCCCCTCACTTGTGGGGTGCCCCAGGGGTCGGTCCTCTCGTCCCTTCTGTTCAACATTTACATGAAGCCGCTGGGAGAGATCATCTGTGGTTTTGGGGTGGGGTATCATCAGTATGCTGATGATACCCAGCTTTTTATATCCACCCCGAACCAGCCCAGTGATGCCCTTGAAGTGATGTCCCAGTGCCTGGAAGTGGTATGGATCTGGATGGGGAGTAACAGGCTTTGACTTAACCTAGCCAAGACCAAGTGGCTGTGGATACCGGCATCTCGGGCCGAGCAAGAGGTTCCAATGCTGTCTATTGGGGGCGAGGTGTTGCCCCCCGTAGACAGGGTGTGCAACTTGGGCGTCCTCTTGGACTCACAGCTGAGTCTGGAGGATCATATCACGGCCGTGACCAGGGGGGCGTTTGCCTGGTGCGCCAGTTGCACCCAGTTGGACCAAGATGCCCTACACACAGTCACTCATGCGCACCTCCCGGATCGACTACTGCAATGTTCTCTACCTGGGGCTGCCCGTGAAGACCACCCGGAGGCTTCAGCTGCTGCAGAATGCGGCCGCGCGGGTTGTTGCGGGAGGGACCAGATACTCCCATATTATACCACTCCTGTGCGGCTTGCATTGGTTGCCGGTTGCCCTCCGGGTGAGATTCAAGGTGCTGGTGTTAACCTATAAAGCCCTTCATGGCTTAGGTCCAGGCTATTTGTCGGACCACCTGCAACCAGCGTCAACTTCCCATCGCCCAGTACGCTCTCACAGAGAGGGCCTACTCAGGGTGCCATCGGCTAGACAATGTCGGCTGGCGACACCCAGGGGCAGAGGCTTCTTTGTGAGCGCCCCCCCTTTGGAATCAACTTCCCTTGGAGCTCCGGTTGGCCCCTGACCTTCGTACTTTCCGCTGTGAATTAAAAACCTGGCTATTTATGTCCCCCGGCTTGGACTGATGGGGTAGTATTTTTTAATTTTTAAAATACTTTTTTGATTTTTTATGTATATTTGTTGGTTTTAACAGTCGCTTGGTCGATTGTTGTTGTGAGCCACCCTGAGTCTTCGGAGATTTGGCGGCATACAAATTTTATAAAATAAATAAATAAAATAAAATATTTATTTATTTAATTTTTATACCGCCCTTTTCCCGAAGGACTCAGGGTGGTGCACAGCCAAAATAAAAAATGAACACATATAAAATTTAAAACCGTTTAAAAGGAATTAAATAATTTGGCCCATTTCAATTAAGACAAAGACAACCCATATAATTTAAAATTGATCTTGGTATTCAGGCCAGCCCAGCTTGTTGATTGATGAACCTAGTGGATTTTCAGGAGATGCTCGGGGTTTTCCAGAAAGACTTGTTGGGTTATTTGAGCAACCATCTATCTTAGATGGTTTCCACCAATCCAGTAAGATTGAACAGTATTGGTGTGCTATGGATCTCATCTATTAAACAATGCCATATGATGGGATTTAGGAAGCTTTTTCTCTGTTGGAGGATTTGCCTTCTGGAGTTGTCTTTGGTCAAATCAAGAGAGATGGCTCCCTTCTCTGATTACTGGAAACGTGTAGCTGGTTGAGTACATAATTGTCACATGAATCTGTATCAGCCTGAGATTTACCTCTTATAAATTTTTAGGCTATGTAGAAGATTTGTTGAAACTGAATTTCCTTTTGTTCTCCGAGTGTGGTAGCTGTAGAGCTAGGGAACATGCAGCTTGGCATGGAGAGCACCAGTTGCCTATGGAATTGGCAGTTAAAAGCAAACTACTCCAGACTGTTTATTAAGGGATGGAATCAACTGATACATGGTAGTGGTCTGAATAGTATGTATTACAACAGATGTCAAGAGACATTTTAATTACCTGCTTAATGAGGCATAGTAATTCTTATGAGCTGGGTCACCTCTCCATTGCCTCTCTGATCCTGTGTGTAGTATATGCTTTCCAAGATATTTCACCTGCTTCTTGACATCTCCAAGAATGAGGATTTACTAGTAAACAGCAATTTAATTTCTTTTTTGAGTTGTCTCAAAGCATATAGCTTTGCTGAAGCAACTGGGAGCTATATAAACAGCAATCGTAAGCAATTTTGAGTTTGTCATCATATAGATTATCAGACTTAAAAACTGCACAAGTAAGCAAGTGTGGGTGCCACCAGGCTCTTTGCTCCATCTGACTTCATTTTTTTTTAAAGTTGGTTTTTTAATTAAAAAAATTGGAAGCTGATGTGCTATATAGCAACGTGCCAGCCTCAGCATCACATTTATTTGCAGCAATGCCCATGCCTTCACAAACTTCTAGTCAGGCACTAGGAAGAATTCTGAGAGGTCTAATTCATATAGTCCTATTTCTCATAAATGGGCATATTGGGACTGGCCATGTCTTCTGTGGCAGTCATTTTGTGAATATATCTATCACTGTTTTTAGAGTTCCAAATGTGTCCCTGGCCTGAGAACTTGGCTTGTTGTTTGAATGCCTTGGTATCTATTTTTATTTTATATGTATGTGTGTGTGTGTGTGTGTGTGTGTGTGTGTGTGTGTGTGTGTGTGTGTGTGTACTTTCGCGGGTGTTTGTATGTAGCTCTTTGGTTATTTGGGTTTTCTCCCGCATAAAAATGGAAGTGTCTTGGTGATGTTTCGACGAAGTCTCATTCGTCATCTTCAGGCTGGTGTTTTTGGTTTCGTGCTTCTAGGAGCAATGTGTGATCACAGCTATTTCTTCCTTTTAACTGCTAGTGGGGGTGTGAACTGATTGGGTGGGAGCTTGGCTGTGTTCTGATTGGGTGGAGGTGTGTTCTGATTGGTTGGGGGCTTGGCTGTGCTCTGATTGGCTGGGGGCTTGGCTGTGTTCTGATTGGCTGGGAGTGTGTTCTGTTTGGGTGGGGGCTTGGTTGTGCTTGAGTTAGTCTGAGTTGCAGGGGGATTTGAGCTGGTGAGCTGCATTGCTGTTGTTTGGCTTCGCGTTCGTGGTCGTGCCACATCTTCATGGTGGGTGTCAGTTTGCTTCATGTATGGATTGGAGGGGTTTAAAGTGGCTAATGATGCAGCTGCGGTGTGGCTTCTGGTCCGTGGTTGTGCCTCATCATCGGTGTGGGTTTGAGTCTGCTTTCCGCGTGGATGTGTGGTGGTGACATCATGTATGGCCCTCGTGAGTGTGGGTGTGGTGTCATTCCTCATGTTAGGGACTTGTTTGTCAGTAAGGGCGGGTTTCCAAATGGCTGGTAGACGGGAGGTATCATCTTGTTTATTCATGCTGTGTGGGCGTTTTTCTATCTCGATGGTTTCTCTGATTATTCTGTTGTTAAAGTGTTCAGTTTTGGCGATAGTTCTGGTCTTTTTAAAGTCAATTTCATGTCCTGTGGCTTTAAGGTGTTGGACCAGGGAAGAAGTTGGTTCCTCTTTTCTGACTGAGTTCTTGTGTTCTTCAATGCATGCACTTATTCTTCTGTTGGTTTGTCCGATGTATGTGGTAGGGCAGGCGGTGCATGGGATTTCATATACTCCTTGATTTTCCAACTCAATTTTGTCTTTGGGGTTTCTTAGGATGGTGGATATTTTTCAGTTTCTGCAGAATACTGTCTTGATGTTGTGTTTGTGGAGGATCTTGCTGATTCTGTCTGTGGTGCCTTTTATGTATGGGAGGAGGGCTTTGCCGTTTTCTTGTTCTCTATCTTGGACTTTTTGGATTAGGTTGATAATCTTATTTCTTTGGAATCCATTGGATGTTAGTACGATAGTGAGAGTGTGTAGTTCGGTTTTTAGGAGTTGTTCGTCAGCTAAGCGTGGAGATGAGTGCCTTGGCTACGGAGTTGATCTGTGCTGGGTGGTGGTGTGAGAGTGCGTGCAGATAGTGGTTTGTGTATGTTTTCTTCTGGTAGATGGTGTGTCCTAGGGAGCCATTGGATTTCCTGTAGACTAAGACATCCAGGAAGGGAAGTTGGTTGTTAACTTCTGTTTCCATGGTGAACTGTATTTTGGGGTGTAGGCTGTTGAGGTGTGTGAGGAAGTTGTCCAGTTTTTCTTTCCCGTGTGGCCAGATTATGAAGGTGTCGTCTATGTATCTGAGCCAGAGTTTGGGCTTGTGATCCGATTTTTCTAGAGCTTGGGTTTCAAAGTGTTCCATGTAGAGGTTTGCAATGACAGGTGAGAGGGGTGATCCCACGGGTGCTCCTTCTATTTGTTTGTATATATATATATATATATATTCTTTATGTACACTGAGAGCATATGCACCAAAGACAAATTCCTTGTGTGTCCAATCACACTTGACCAATAAAGAATTCTATTCTGTTCTGTTCTGTTCTGTTCTGTTCTGTTCTGTTCTGTTCTGTTCTGTTCTGTTCTACTCTACTCTACTCTACTCTACTCTACTCTACTCTACTCTACTTTACTACATTTCTTGAGGAAATGATTTGTCTCTTGCAGAAAACCAGCAATGTAATTTGTGATATGGAACAGATTATCAAGGCAATCCCTCTGGAAAAATAGGATGAAGGGATGGTGACAATGGATGCTTTCTCCTCCCTCATTAAGTACTGTAAAGGAACTACTTGTTTTTTTTAATTTTTTTTTTTACTATAATGAAGGCAAAACTGTCTCAGTTTTGCTAATGAGGCATGATAGGGCAAACATATCAAGCAGAAATGGTTGTGAATTTTTTATATTGTTTGATATCTACAAATGAAAGAAAGAAGTGGAAGTCTGATTGCATTCTCTGTTTTCTTTGCACGTTCAATACTCCTTCTTTTGATCAAGGCTATTTAACTCTACCCTGTAAATTAATGAAGGAAAACTTCATTATTTGATGAAACAAATAAGAAATTCTGTGAAGTAGGGATGGATGGGTGCTTTTGACCATGGCTCATGGGAAATCTCATTTCACTGTAATGTAAAAAATTTAGTAGGAGACATGCTAAAAATGGAAATATGTTTTAACGTATAATTTAGCTTGAAATTTACTTCCTTGGGGAAAAGCAATTTGATGTACACTAGATATTAGTACTCTTTACCTTTTATCAGCTGCAGATAACTTGATTAATGTCCAAGGTTAGTAGGAATTTAATCATTTTGCAATGTTTGTTACTTAGAGTTTAAAACTAGTTTGAGATAATCTCTCCGTTAGACATACAAATCAGAATTAATTAATTAATTGACTTGCTTGTCATTCTCTAAAAGCTTCATGTAAGCTATCTTCAAATGGTCATGCTTTATTCTGAGACACAATTAGTCAAGAATATATAGATTTCCTTCATTTAGGATTAAAAAGAAGATTGAAGTCCATCTTTCCATTTGTGAGCTCATTGTTATTTTGCACTGTTTGATGATGTCTAATTTGAGTTTGTATTTCTTGAATTTTGCCCTCATCTATGACTTGATCTACATTTCTGAACAGCTTTTGCTTCCTGATGTCTGATCTGGCATAAATCTTAATATAGAACCATCCTAATTTGTTCTTTGGAATGGTCCCACTAGGGTAAGGCCATTGGGTATGGAACTACAATACTCACAGCCCTAGAATCCCAAATGACAAACACACCTCGTTTTTTCTTTCTCAGAGAGAACTGATACAGATAGTCCTCGACTTACAATTACAATTGGGACCATAATTTCCATTGCTAGGCAAGGAAATTAAATGAATTGTGCCCAATTTTGCAACATTTTTTGCCATGGTTGTTAACAACTGTCACTGCAGTTGTTAAATGAATCACGTGGACAGTTAACCAATCTGGCTTCCAACTTCGCTTGTCAGAAGGCAGTTGGGATGACCACAAATTGCAATTACATGTCCCCTGGATGCTCCAGCCATCATAAATTCTTGCCAGTTGTCACTCACCTGAATATTGATGATAAGACCATGGGGATGCTGTGACAATTGTAAGTGTGAGAATTGAGAGTTGGTAACTTCAGATGGTCACTAAATGAACAGTTGTAAAGCAAGGACTATCTGTATGGTCCTGTAAAGCAGAGCTCCAAGCAACTCCAAGTTGTTTTTCTCATTATTCAGAGTATCTTTGAATATGAAGATCCATTGTTTTAGGGAATTTTATGCTATAGTAGGCAATATGAAAGCTTTTTTAAGAAAGACAAGGGAAAGAACTACTGTCACCCTTGCTGCTTATCTGCCCCCTTACCTTGTTCAAGGGGGTGAATTGACTAAGTAGAATCAAAGGAAAGGCAGGCAAGTCTATTTTTACTTCTTCTCAAAATGTTCTATAGCTAATTGAGAGTTAGTGACAGTTCTGCACCACTTGCACCTGAATTTCAAATTGCATCTGCTATTATATAACCTTTGAACTTAGTCTGCCTATTTACAGGTTCAGACGGCTGAAATCCCTCCTTGCCAAGGAGATCAGGAAAGGTGATTGTGTAATTTGGTTACTTGTACTGCAATCATGTCACTTATTTTCTTCCTTGGAAAGCTTGTGTGTGTATTCAGTCTTCTTGTTTGACTTCTGTACCTCTATAATAGTGTCAAAGTTAAGGAGCTTGCATATTCTGTTAAGAGGAATGTTAATTTCAAAAAAGGCAACTGCTTTCAAGTGGAAGCATAATTAGAGAAACAAATGCACTTTGAAATATTTTGCAATATCTTTTCAAAAATATGCCCTTGTTTTTATTTCATTTGAATTTAACTTCCTAGAATTGAACTAAATTAATTCTAAACAAAAGCAGAGGAGAGGTAGGAGGAATCTGAACTAAAGATCTAAATTTCTAATAATAATAATAATAATAATAATAATAATAATAATAATAATAATTTTATTTCTATACCGCCCTTCTCCCGAAGGACTCAGGGCGGTGTACAGCCTATTTAAAAACACAAACAAAACAATGATATAAAATTTAAAATAATTAAATAAATGGCTCAAATTTAAAACCCCAATAAATTTAAATACCCCAATTTAAAACTATTGTATTGATAGTCCGGCCTGGCGGAACAACAGGGTCTTCAATGCGCAGCGAAACACCCGGAGGTCAGATATCTTACGAATTTCCGGGGGCAGTTCATTCCACAGGGCTGGGGCTCCCACAGAGAAGGCCCTCCCCCTGGGCGTCGCCAGCCGACATAACTTGGCTGACGGCACCCTGAGGAGACCCTCTCTGTGGGAACGAACTGGTCGGTGGGAGGCTATTGGTGGCAGAATGACTCACATATGCATTTATTTGCTTCTCTTGATCTATTCAGAAACCCTGTTCCAAGAAACATAAATAATTTATATACTCTATACTACAAATAAGATAATTAGTGAAAAAGAACCACTTGATAAAATGAGGATACCAACAATGCAATATATATTCCCAGAGCCCAGTATAATTGTGGGCACAGTATAAAAATGTAAAGGGCATTTTAGTTTTGAATAGAAGTTATCCTTTTTTCAGAATTTCCAATGACAAGTTGTTGAAGTCTTATACAATTCTATGAATAAGCATTTGTCTCCTTTTGGATTTTCTGAATTTCTCTATTTTTGCCATTGAATGTTAAGAGAGTTTCAAGTGTGTCCTACTATAAAACACAAAACAGAAACAGAATCTGAGTGACCAAATCACAATGAAATCTTTATTTCATAAATAGTCGCCCGACATACAATGTCACCCTAGTTCAATCAATTCAATCACAGGGATAATTAGGCCACTTGTATGAAAATCTGATTTTGGTTTCCTTATCATGACAAAGTTCTTACCAAATAAATTCTTAAACCATTTTAGACACAAAAAATTCATTGTGCCTTATCAGTCAGGAAGAAGTTGCAGAACCATTTCTAAAGTTGTAAAGTTCGCAGACAGAAAAATTATCTTAGAATGAAGATGATTTGGGAAAATAGACTGTCCTGTTGAAAACTGACAAAAGATGGAGCATCGTCCATAAATTTCTCCAAATCTGCAGCCTTCTCTCATCTGTCATCTGAATCTAAGCTAGATTCAGTGCTTATGACCGGTTGCCCATGATCATGTGATCACCATTTGCAGTTGTCTCTGCCAGCTTCCCCAGAAAATTAATGGAGAAGCCAGCAGGGAAAGTTGCCAGCTGCTGTTGCTTGCCACAAAGCTGAGATTCTCTCCCAGCAAGCAGCCCTTTGAGAATGAATCTCTGTGTGGAATTGAGATTCCTCACACCTCTGGGGTCCTTTGAGAGCAAAAGGGCTGCCTGCCAAGCACTTTAACTTGTGTTATATTACTAAATTAAATCTGGAAATAATTGGTTGAAAGTAGTATAGTCAATAGTAGTTGACTGAGCACTACTAATCATTTTTGGGATATTATATTGAAGAAGATAGATGATGAAGACTAAAAGGCCAGAATCCAAACCATATGACATCCAGAAAACATATGACATGCCATTTTTGTAAAAAAATCATTCATAGAAATTTATTTAAAAAAGGGGGAAAACCAAATAAAAACTAACAAGCCAAGTGGTAATTGCTATAAAGATTAATAGCAATTAAAATAGATGAAAAGTTGAGTAAATAACCACAGAAAATCAAGCAAGTGGCAAAAAATATGAGAGAAAATATATTCAAAGGATTGAGAGAAAAAGTTTTAGATAAAATATTGATTTAATCATTGTAAAATTAAATGGGTCAAAAGTTGTAACATGTAAGATGAAAGAAAGCTTTGATTAATGGCTCTGATCTATTTCACAGAAATGCTCGACTGAGGGAATTAAACAAGGATATTTGTGGTACTATACTATATTTGTGGGACAGCGGAAAACATAGTAATAAATGCAAGATATCATCGCATTCCACCATTTATTGTATAAGCTGTGTTTTATGTTAACAGGCACTGGCTTGCTAACATTGGTTTAAAAGTCATCACTTTGTGATGGCTCCCAATTTATCCTTGATTTTTTTTTCCCTATTGTTGACTTAAATGTGTAACTCTGCCTAAAGGTGGTATAAAGTAGAACTTATAAGTGCAGATCTTGTTCAGTTCTTTGCTCACCCCCTCAGTGCAATTCTTAAGGAGTTATTCTTGTTATTTTCCAGGCTCTAAATGATTACTGCCTTTTTGCCTTTTAATAAGCATGAAATGAGTTAGCCCCTGGGACTGAATGACTTGTAAGTTATTACCTCCTGTTCTTTTTCTTCTGAAATTATTTTGAACATTGCTGAATTCAGAATAAGGCAGTTACATTTGTGTTTTTCCCCACTAGTGCTCACACATAAATCATATAATCAATTATTCCTTCATATTTTCTTTTTGTTTTTTGGTGGGTGGGTAAGAGAACAATTTTTTATTTCAAAGCTTTATATTTAATAAAAATAGGACAAAATAAAAGCAGAGATAGCTCAGTGAACATTGATCTGAATTACCCCAACTGGAGTTTTATTTAAATGTGTCTTCTTCTCTCTCGCTTATTATTTTTAATGGTCCCCCCCCCCAAAGTTGGTTCAAAGTTCATGCAGATACTGGGGGGGGGGGGTTGCAAGTAGGCCAAGTGTTGATTATTGGAGATTGAAAAGTCTATTGAAAGTCCCATTAAGGTTTGGACAGAACACAGGTGAAAGCTGTTGGAATGAACTATCTCTATGTTTCATTCCAAAGAATCTTGGTCTAATCTAGAATCTAAATGTTGGTCTTTGTATATCCCTAAATTATATTGTGCCTTGCTGCTGCTTCTGTCCAGTCATGTGGATTAAAGGAAGAAAAGCCAGGAGAGTTATGAGGTCATCTCAATTTCTCCATTTCTTTTTCTTTTCTTGCTCCATTATCTCCTTTCTTTTTCTTTTTCTTTTTCTTTTTCTTTTTCTTTTTCTTTTTCTTTTTCTTTTTCTTTTTCTTTTTCTTTTTCTTTTTCTTTTTCTTTTTCTTTTTCTTTTTCTTTTTCTTTTTCCTTTTCTTTTTCTTTTTCTTTTTCATGGCCCAGAATAAAAAGTTTTATTTTGAATTTTGTGTCTCCTACCTTGTTCTCCTTCCCTTTCTGTCTACACTTTGGTGGTCTGGATGCTTCCTCTTATCCATTCTATTTCTGTTCCTTTGTTTTCAATCCATGCTTGCTGAGCTGGTGAGAGAGACACACCTTTAATCCTCTTCCTAATGATTTCATATGCAAACCAATGGTTTCCTGTTGTGTGAAATCTGCATTCAGCAGTCTGGTCACTTGGAGTGGTGGAAAGCCTCTTGGTTCTTTGTGTACTTTGAAATATCCATTAATTAGAATAGGGGCTCCCCCCCCACCCTTATCTTGGCCTATATGGTATCTCACAATGCAAAGAAGATGTCTTTCCTTTTCAGAAAAGTCTTAATTCTATGTCTATTGGTTGTATATATGTGTCAGTTTAAGATGCAGGATGTGTCCATGATGTGAGAACAGAGCATCAGTGGAACATCACTGGCATCTTTGTTTACAAGATTAAAAGAGAGAGAAAGTGGTAGGTCTATGGGTATAGCAGTGGTCCTCAATATATGAACATTTGCTCAGTGTCTGTTCGAAGTTGAGCCTGCATTGAATGGTGGGTCTTAAGAGTTCTATCTTTCCCAGAGCCCCCTGCTATCATGTGATTGCTATCTGGAGGCTTGGCAACTAGTTTGCACTCATGACCCATTGCGGTTCCCTGCCATCACTGCCCTTACAAGCTTCCCTGCCAGCTTCCCTAGAAAGTTTTTGTGGTAAGTCTCCCTCACCAAGAGGGTACAGCTCCTCTATGCTTGTGCCACATCAGCCACTCACACACCCCTGCACATCCTCCCTGATCCTTGCTGCACCTCCCTTGTACCCTCGCACACACTCCCCCACCATCCCTTTTACCCTCGCACACACTCCCCAATCTTCCCCTGCACCTGCATAGATCCCTGTCCTCCCTCCCGCCTTCCCAAATTTGGCAGCAGCTACTTACCTGACTTTGGTTGTGGGAAGCTGGCAGGAAATTGCCTTGCCTAATGATTGTGCGATTCAATTAATGAGAGCAATTGGAACTACTTGATGACCCCATTGCTTAGTGACAGAAGTTCTAATCCCAATTGCAGCTGTAAATCAAGACTGCCTGTAATATGCGTCGATCCTCTTGTATTACTCTAATGGCAGAGACCATCGTAAGAAGCTGGAGAGCAAATTCCAAGAGAGAAGTTTCTTCTCACTCAAACATTCTTTATGTTGACATTAATGGGAAGAGTGTCAAGGATTGAGGGGAAGGTACTAGCCTCAAAGGATACAACTTCTTGCTGTTACTTAATTTAATTTGAAGTAAAGACTTTACCTGCTAGATTTCAAGGGGATTCATTAGTCACACAGCATCCCTTTGAGCTCTTCTGTATCTTTTAAGAATGAGTCTGTTAATAAGTAAAAAAAACAAACCTTCAATGCACATTTATTTGGAAAAAAAACATTCCACTGAAATCATGGTTCCAAGTAGAGGTTCTCTGGCAAATATCCCCCTTTTAACCCTTCTCTACATTATGAAGCAAAGCTGGAAAGTGGTACATTTGAACAAATCTATAGTCCAAACAGAAGTGGTCATAATGAGACTAAATAAGAAATATTAGCAACTTATTTTGAAGAGAGCCAAAGCAGAAAACTTAGGTGCTTTATTGTCAGAATAAATCAGTTGAACGTAGGACTTTTACTTTGATATAAATCAACCTTCTAAATGAAGTGTACTGGTCACAGGAGGGATTAACAATTGTTCATCAATGTAAAAGTTTGTTGAAAGGTTTGCTATGCATGCCTTTTCCACGGCAGCCCTGCCTTTGGAACACCTTCCCCCTGAGGCTTGGCAGGCCCCCATTCTTCTAACCTCCTGGACAGCACTCAAGATGTGGTTTCTCCCACAAGCACTGGGATGGGATGAAATTGTGGAGTTGAAATTTTAGTGGGCTATAAGGGAAAGGTTTACCTATGGTGCCAGACCTTTTGGTTTTGATATGCTTGGCTTTAAAATGTTTTATTGTAACTAGATTTTATCTATCTATCTATCTATCTATCTATCTATCTATCTATCTATCTATCATTATCTATCATCTATCTATCATCTATCATCTATCATCTATCGATCTATCTATCATCGATCTATCTATCATCTATCTATCTATCTATCTATCTATCTATCTATCTATTTATCTATCTATCTCTATCTATCTATCTATCTATCTATCTATCTATCTATCTATCTATCTATCTATCTATCATTATCTATCATCTATCTATCATCTATCTATCATCTATCATCTATCATCTATCGATCTATCTATCATCGATCTATCTATCATCTATCTATCTATCTATCTATCTATTTATCTATCTATCTATCTATCTCTATCTATCTATCATCTATCATCTATCATCTATCTATCATCTATATTGTTTATATAGCAAAACTTTATTGTTTTGCTTTCTTGGTTGGTACAAGATGGGTGATTGTATAAATGTTTGAAAAAGTAAATGTTATCACGGTCAAGCGGTGATCTGTGATCTGAAGAAGACTAACGGTATTTAGAATCTCAGGTTAAATTTAGGGTTTTCCAGCCTGAGGAAGTGGCTTCCTCAAGTACTCCCTCCCGCCCTTTTAAGTCTCTTCCATAATATCTGATATTTCCCATGTATATAGGTTTTAGAAAGATCACTGTGTTTTAAAGAAATGTGAACAGCAGAAATAAGATTAGGGGTAGAACTGAGAAATTGCTTTTCCACCTTCTTTAGTTGAACATGGGAGGGTGTTGGAATAACAGCTCTTATACTGAACCTTGCTATAGCTGCATCTGAGCTCTCCAAGGTCCTGGAAATGCTATAATTCCATTCTAAAATCTATCGCAAGATTCAAAGATGGCAGGGCTTCGGCTATGCGGGAGTCAAAGTATGATCAAATTCAATTGCTCATAACTGTTGTTCCAGCTCCTGTGAAACAGAAGTTTTTATGCCAAAGGGACCTGATCTATATGTGAGCATAGTCAATACTGATCAGCCCTGATTGCAATAGAAATAGCACTTACATACTTCTCCATAGTGCTTTACAGCAATCTGTGAGCAGTTTACAATGTCAGCATATTTTCCCCAACAATCTGGGTCCTCATTTTACCAACCTCGGAAGGATGGAAGTTTGAGTCACCTCGAGCCTGTCAGGATCAAACTCCTAACTGTGAGCAGAGCCTGCAATACTGCATTCTAACCACTGCACCTCCAGGGCTCTTTAGTAGTCAATCTTCTTGAGAATTGTTCTTGACAGATTGTTACTCTCAATGGACCCTTCTGAAGTACCACAGCCATTTGGTTTTGGATGTCATAGTATTGATGCTGTCATTAACTTCCCTGATCTAAATTGCATAATAGGAGTTGAAGGAAATTGGCTTCATTAGATCAAATTCCAATGCATATTTAATTGCATCCTGTGCTTTCCGCTTTGATAAAAATTAGTGTGAGGGGACTATGATATCCCTACTCTGGAACACCAAGAAGAAACACAAATAACCCTTGAGTTACAACAGCAAAGGAACTTAGTAAAATTGCTAAGTGAAATGCTTGTAAAGTCTGATGTCATGTGACTGGATTGTTTAGCAACAACAATTACAGCAATGCCAGTTGCTGTCATAACTCCAGGATTGTGCAGATTGTTCAAGGGTCAATACAACAGCTTCAGAGGGCCCAATATATCCACCTGATGAATTTAACAGATGAGCATATTTCTACATCAATTGGGATGACAATTGAACACTTTAAATAGTTGTGCATTAAAGAGCACCACCCATTAAGAAGTTATAGTTCTACTCTGTCATCTTGCTTGATGTTGTTCAAATCCTTCCATTTCTGAAGACCTCCTATAAATAGGATATGAATCATCACCACACCTTGTATGCTCATTGAATGGTTTTGACTTTGGCTTTGGCTACTGCATATACCATTTTTTTGATATACTGAGTTTTTGCTGCAATACCAATGGATCATGTGTTTCAATACCAATTTATGCAGATCTGGATGTTCATTCAAGTCTGGGATTTCAGCTTTCACAAATATATTAAAATATTGTGGTCTTGGCTTGTCTGCTTCATCAAGCCACAGCAGACAGCGCAAATAAGGCAGAATCCACTTTTGAAATTCTATATTGAGCACATAAGCAATACACCTGCAAAATGTTCCAATGAAGTACATCATGAACAACTTTATTTTTCAAGTTGAGTACTCCTGTGATTAAATCTGGCTGATCATTTGGCTGCTGATTCAAAAAAAAAAAGATGCTGTCATATTTCTGTCCAGTTTGGATTGGATTGCATCTCGTTGTAATAAAAAATGAAGCATTGCCATACTTCCTTATATACATCATAGAATATTGACATTGCTCCATCATATATCTTGGTCCATCAGCAAATGTTGAAGAGAGAATGATGGATCTTCTGATGTTTCTAAAATCATCATTATCATCATTCAATACCTCAGGTTTCTATATATTGTTGAACTCAAGGTCGCATGATTCATTTGGACATAACTCAGCCCCTTGTCCTCAGTTTTAGCAGCCACGTCAAACATGTTTTGTTGGAATAGACGTCCTCTTAGAAGGTTATTAAACTCATTCTCATGGTGCATTATTCGATATGCATAGTAACAAGCACTGCCATTAGTTTCTTGTTCATTTGGAGCTGATGATGCTAGCCATTGTCTCCAAGAGGAAAGAAAAAACATGTGTTGAAAGATATCTTTGGAGCAATGGGACTTTGAAATTATTTGCAAACCACCTCTTTGTTCTTTCAACATAATGTGACAAGGTGTTGGTTCAGTTTCAGTGTTGTTTGGTATGATGAGGACAACTTCGTAGTCAGTTAGTATACTAAATCATCTCTCAGATTCCTGGTTGGTCTCCAGGAAGCTTTTGTATGTTTTAAATTTACACAATGTCCAGGTTGTTGTTGTAGTTTCTCCAATTGTTCAACAATTTCACATTGAATTCCATTATTGTGAACTATACTCATTCTCAATTCTATGCTGACTTGAGGATCCATGATGTAAATTTGAATAAATTTGGCTTGCTGCTTCGGGTCTGGCATTAAATGTCCATTGTAATTATGGATTTGCCCTTGAATAATTGCAGACATATTCTATCTATTCTTTGTTGGAAGGACTTTTTTTTTTAGAATCAAAGGATGTCATTTTTAAAAGGCTGTTTTGTCTGATGTTCTTCCTGAACTCATTTGCAATAGGCTCCTTATTGCTATATAAATTGAGGTCATTAGATGCAAATTGACTATCCTGATATTTGTCTTCATATAACAGAAATTGACAGTTTCTCTATAGAATAGAAACGCATGAGAGTGAGGGCAATCTTTAACCATGCCACTAACTTCAGAAAAAATATTACATTGTGCAAATCATGTATTTTGCTTCAGCCTTTCTCTGCTGAGGTCTTGTTGAAGGTGGATATTGTTATATTGAGGAATCCCTGCAGTAATTAGTGATAGCCACATATTCTCTAGTTGATCTTCCCTTTCCTCCTCTATCTTTTCTTGTCTACTCATTCTGTTTTTGTGATTCTGCAGTCATGCAACCCTTTCCTTCTCCAATTCCTCTTTTCTCCTCATCACGTTCTGAGATGTTGGGTGTCATCTCTTGACCATGTTGTCTCCCTCTCTTTCCACATGGGATAATTATGCTGATGACAACTTAACTTAACTTAACTTAACTTAACTTAACTTAACTTAACTTAACTTAACTTAACTTAACTTAACTTAACTTAACTTAACTTAACTTAACTTAACTTAACTTAACTTAACTTAACTTAACTTTTTTTGTACCACTATTTGTATGTTGACTTTCTCACCTCAGAACAGTTTAGAATCCATGCTGTCTTATTCACTGAGTTGTAAGAAACTCTCTAAAGACAGTTTAAAGATAGGATCACATGGCTTTCTGAGGGCTAGGGAAGGACTACCTGATATTTGGTGGCTGAAGGAGGGGCCAGTTCTCTTTAATACAGGGAGGTAGTTGATAAACATAGTCATTTTAGCCTTGCTGTATGGATACTTACAACCTGATATATAGTTTTATTTAGTAGCCTTAAGGTCCTAATCTTATTTATGCTACTCACTTGTTCATTTTCTTTTCTGGAGATGGGTTAGCTCCTTGGCTTTTCTTCCCTATGTACACAGTGTTTTATTCTTCACCTTAGTAACAACCGTGGGGGAAGAACTTGGAGCTGTGAAGAAAGAATTTGTTATGAAGAAGGAAGTCTGAACAGGAGCCAGTTTGATATCAAGTTGTTCAAAGAAAACTGTCTCTCCAATTGTTTCTCCAACTTTTGTATAGATTTTATTTTTTTGATTTCAAGAATAAATCTATGCTGCCCAGAGTCATTAACTGAGAAGGGCAGCTATGGAAATTTAAACATGTAACTAAGTAAGTAAGTATGTAATAAATGTGGCTTATGACACCGAAGACTTTATAACATATTATGATTTTGAATTTAGGAATAAGATTTCTTGTGGCATCTTCAGTTTGTTTTCAATAGCAGGAGTTCATAAGAAATGCCTCTCTGCGGCCTTCAGTTTTATTTCCTATTTTGTGTAATACAACTATTGTTATCCCCTTTGAATCTGGCTAGGTTTCCTATATCTTAATTGGGAATAATTACTACTATTAAAGCAAAGATTAAAATGATTTTTAAACAGCACAGTGTTAATCAGGGCCTTTAAAAAATACTCTTCTGTTTAGTTGAAATCAGTTATAAATGCTGTAGAGAATGTTGTGGGAAGTAGAAAATTGTTGAGCTAATTAAAAAGAACAACTGCATTGCTCTGACAAATTATGCTTTGAAAAGTATGCTACCTCACACCCATGAGTAACAGATCTCATTCCCTTGTAAGTGCCTGTCTAAAGCAGCCATTCCCCAGTTATGGAATTAAAAGACCAGGCTGAAATACTCAAATTCCTATCACATCTCAACCATGCAAACTTATCAAGGTGTAGAAAAAGTTGGCATGAAGAAGTCCTGTCTTACCTAAAATAATGTTTTGTTATTGTGTTTTTTTTTTTTTTTGCAAAATTTTATTAAATACATATTAAAACATTGGACACAGTATAACCTTCCTGGCTTTTATCTTTGCCATACATGCTAAAATAAACAATAAGTATCATATATACCTTACTATTTATATACATTTGGTCTATTCAGTATTTACATATATAAAGACATCATTTTTCTATCTATATTACTTATACATTTGTCTTATCCTCTTTCATTCTGTTGTAATTACATACATAACCTTAATTTTCCATTCTATGAATTCTAGTCAGTTCATATTTTTCATCCCTCCTTTCCATTCCAACCATTGATAAAATTTGTTCCGTATCCTATAGTATTCTCACTAGCCTTTGTTTTTCGGTTCCAGCGTTAATCTGTTCATTTCTGCGCATGTCAACTTTTTTTTAATTACTTCATCTTCTAGGGGGATTTCGTTATTTTTCCAATTCTGGGCAAAGATCATTCTTGCTGCTGTTATAATATGTATTATTAAGTAAATTACCCCTTTACTATATTTCCCATTTATAATTCCCAATAAGAATAGTTCTGGTTCTATTCTATTCTATTTCTTCTCCAGTTACTTCTGTCAGCCATAAATGAATTTTCCACCAATACTCCTTTGCTTTTTTACATGACCACCACATATGGTAGTCTTACCTAAAATAATGTTGAAATCACATGTAATTCTGAAGTCTCCTGTGATCTTGGCAAATTTGCATGAGATTTCAGTATACTTTTTTTATATGCAGATGAGGATGAGTAACTGCATTTGGAAAAAATTGCCAACTCTAGACATATAGGAGCATGCAGATCAGAAATTGAGTTGACAAGTGTCCTTTTTGTGTACGTAAATAAAGGCCCATGACCTGATGAACTCTCAGAATGCTTCATAAACTTACTAGGGGCCATGAAAATAATTGCTCTATCTACTTTGGTAGCTGTTGAAAATTGTTATTCATATTCTTTTGAGGACAGAGCTGTGAATCCTGTGACAAGGAATAATGGCAGATTGTCCTTTTGTTCTTCTCTTCTTCAACCATAAGAAGCTGCAGTGAAGGGGTTCTAGTTATTGGGCTGGAATGGAGAAGTGGGATGCTTTGATATGCCTTATTGGCAATGCCATGTGCCTTTTTCGGTCCATTTAGGATTTCTAAGGCTTTATGCCTCTTTCAGCACAAAGATCTATACATTCTGACACCCTGAAGAAGTTTGCATACAGTGCTTGTAGGCTCCTCTGACTGCATTACAGGGTTTAGCGGTCTCTCTTGCTGGCTCAGTTTTTTTGAAATGCATAAAGGCCCTCCATTATTAATAGTCACAATTAGCTTTACTTATTTTGAATGTTTTTATTTGCAATCTTAATCACTTTAATGTTTTATTTTAATTTGCTTTTGTTGTGAACCAAGTAGCTGGCAGTATAGCAAGTTCAATAAAATGAAAGATAAATTGATAAAAATCTATTCTATCAGCCTAGCTTTAAAAAAGTAAAAAAGACAACGAAAGTGCTTTGGATGTTCTTGCCCAAAGCCCAGAGCCATAAAACATTAAAAAAAAAAAACCTGATGAAGAACTATCCTTCTTTTTTAACCTTGAACCTGCACCACTTAAGCCAAGATAGATCTCTCCTTAGGTCACAGCTTCTGACTACAGTTATATGCTCCAGTCTCCTACTCTTCTTCTTCTTTTACTTAAAAAAACCAGGAAATGTGATAAACAGGACTATTAGGGTAATACCTGAAATTGTTGACTTTCAGCAGCTGAAGGTTTATTCTTATTTTTGGGAGCAGAGATGCCACTGTAATGCCTTTAGAAATAGAAGTAGCTAACCACCAATATTGGAAAGTAATTTTTTCCTATTTTCTTTTAATGGAGAAAAAATGGCCAATGATACTTCATAAACCTGTCCTGCTATGATCATTGATAAAAGCAAAATGTTTCAGAAGCAATTGAAACTCTGTTCTGACAGGATGCCAGCTCTCCAAATCTGCCTAAAGCCTGCATTTGTAGGCTAAAAAAAATATGAGCCACTGATTTATATCCATGCTTCTCCATTAGCACTAATATTACCTTACGTTATTATTCTGCAAGGTGTTATTCTGTAATTTAATGTTTGGAAATTGCAAGCGACTTCTCGAAAACATACTAAAAGCAGCGCTGAAGCACCATAGTAGATGAAATGGATAGGCAATAGGGTAGACCGAGGAATATTAGACTATCTTTCCTTTTAAAGCAGTGCTATCAGTGTTTTTCCCTGTTCTTCTGAATCAGCATATTGTTCATAATATCTCATTCTTAGTAGAGAGCAGAAAGGACTCCATTCAACTATCTTGCTAAAAAAACCTGTTCTGCTTGAAGTGCTACCAAATGAAAGACACTTAATTTGAATTAGCCCTCAGCAGTGCCTAACTGACCCTGTACAAAATTGCAAGCATTTCGTGAATATTGGAAAAATCTTGCTGGATCAGAAATGTTTAGCTTAATATCTTAACTGACAAGTTCTTGATTCTTGTTCTATCTATTATCTTATAGGGAGCACCAGTGCTGAGATTGTTCTCACTTTTAATTAAACTTTTAATTTAAGGAGCTGATTATGTGACTTTGAGATGCTCCTTACTTTATGTTGATGAGGTCCACATGAGGCCTCTAATCTTACTAGAGCTGCAAGTCCAAATCTCCTCCTATTTACTGCCACAGCCACTGACACAAAGATTCTGAGAAGTGAAATGCAAATGGTCATCTTAACAGATCCATTTTAGCTAATGCAGAAAGCAGATGCAACCAGAACTTTGGTTCTGAAACCTCAAATCAATGCCAAATGTTGTAAAAGGTTAGGCTGCAGATACTCCCAATGATACAACTGGTGAGGCAAGCTGCAGAATATGTGATTGGTTAGAAGAAGCATAACTTAACAGTGGTTGTTGTTTGCACCTACAAAATCTTCTAAATAGAAAGAAACTAGACATTCTACAATATCAGATTAGTCATTGTTGTCAACCCAATTAGGATTTCATCAGCTTTCTCATTAGCAGACACCAGTCACCCACTGAACAATTGCTTTGCATAATGAAGACATTTGGAATAAAGATATAAATGGTCAATTGTCCCTTTTCACAATTCATCCATTATGTTATTTCTCATTCCCTTTTAAAGGCTCTGAACTTGGTCAAAGAAATTTGGCAGTGGCAGCACTAATTTCTCTCAAAAGATAGAGTTCATGTTAATCTGCCAATTAAATCGACAGATTTCTTTTCTAAGACAGCCATCAGTATTGAGTGCTTACTCCAGTTCCTGCAGGGAATTAGGCTATTAGGGCTCCTGCCTCTTTACTATTCGAATAGGCTTCCATATTAAGGGAAGCCTTAAAAAGAATATTATGTGTGCTTACAAGTTCACATGAGAGGATGACAGACAGCCATAGGCTACAGTCTCTTCTTGTATGTTACTCAAGTACCCACAGTTACAGATAAGATATTCAGATGATACCTCATCATCATCATCTCGGTGCTCATCCATATGTATTTATGGATGAGCACAGAGATGATGATGTGGTATCATCTGAATATCTTATCTGTAACTGTGGGTACTTGAGTAACATACAAGAAGAGATTGTAGCCTATGGCTGTCTGTCATCCTCTCATGTGAGCTTGTAAGCACGCATAATATTCTTTTTAAGTAGACGTTAGGAGTAGAAGACAAAGCATGTTTTATCATAAGCACAATAACTTTCTCATAAGAAAGGAGGTCGCTTGCTGTGCTGGCAAAGTGGGAGGAGATAGTTGGTGCATTAAAAGAGAAACCACTAGGAAGGAAAGGAAAAGAGATTGCTGGTAATCCTAAAACAGATTACACAGTTTTGAACTGCTGAAAACTTGCTAATTCCAGGGAAGGCAGGGGCAAGATGTCTGAAGTGCAGCTATGTGGAATCTGGAAAAGACCTGCTGAAGAAGGGGACAGGGACAACGAGGGTCCCTGAAGAAACAGGGACAATGAGGGACACATACCCTTGCTATGGGTTTCTTTTATGGAAAGCTGGAGTGAAAGATCACATCGTGACATATCAAGAATAAATTTATTTATTTATTTCATATTTCTTAATCATCCATCTTCCTCTGAGAGGGTCTTTTGGTGGGTGCTTGCCAGCTAGAATAATTATGGTACTTCTTTCTTTCTTACAACTAAATAGGAGAGCAATCTATACTAAGGCACACATATTGGTAATGTAGACTGAACACATATTCAATAGAGAGATAGTTAACTTAAAATTCATTGGAGATGTAATGTATAGTATAGTATTAACATCACATCACATCACATATAACATCACATCACAACACAACACAGCATATCCAGGCTTTGGTTTATTGCTCTACTGCTGCTTCATTACTGCTTATCAGAAATGTGAGAGTGTGGGAGAAAGTGAAGATGTTTTGATGTAAGGCTTCCTGTATTCGTTTACATGTCTGAAAACCAAAGTAAGAACTTGCCTTGTTTTGCTAATGAACAATATCAAAATTCCTAAAACGGGACTGTTTGTTCTGTCTGTGGGATCAATTTCCATGTATCCCCCAAACTCTTGTGACAAAGACCATCAGTGCCTTCACACAATCTTCTGCACATTCCCTTCTAATGAAGGTTAGGGTCTTGTACTTTGAGGAGGGTGGTTTCTGCAAAAGGTCCTCTACAATTCTACAAAGTTGTATTGTGGCCGACTCTTTGTGGGCACATTACACATATCCTCTGAATATGTACTTAATACCTTAAGGGATATACATAAACAACTTTCTTTAATAAAACTTGGTCTTTAATTAAAATAGTAAATCTATGAAAAGATAGATAATCCTGGAAATTTTACCAAAATTATAAATGAGAAAACTGCACTTTTTTAATGCTGTTCTTTCATAATTGATGCTGATGATTTTGTGATGCTTCAGTTTTTCACCCATTGTGGCTTATTACAACTGCATCCCTCTGTTCTTCTTAACAGTATTGACATTTTGTTGTCTTTCCCTCCTCCATATATAAATAAAATAGATTTTCCAAATCACTTGGGTGAATCCACTGTCATCAACTTGTTCTAAACCTAGGAACAAAATTACCTCTTTTTCATGTTTCAAAATGCAGCACAGTTTGATGCCATGATATATTTCTTAAAAGCAGATTTTGTACTAATAGGCTGTAGGCATTTTGCTTAAATTATTCCAGTTATCTCTTATTTTTTGTCAGAGGTTTTTCTCTTTAGGGTATCATTTAGATTTGTCATGGCTGAAAAAAGAAGGCTATAACTAGGAGATCTGCAGGATTTCTGCTCCAAAGATGAATCAGCAGAGCTCAATAATGGCTTTTTATTATCCGTAAAGCCTGGGAAACATTATCCCTTTTGACAATGGAAGTAGTTTAACTTATGCCCTGTAGCTAATGAGAAAGGAAACAAGGTGTGTGAAATATATATAATCACTTTTATTGACTTTTTTTTGTCCAGTTTCATATTTCTGTGATTTACTACATTGGTCCTCCCATTAAGAGTGTTCATCATTGGACCCAACTGTAACTGCACAATTTTCAACTAGTCTCCAACATTTCCGTTTTAGTAAAGGTTCTTGAGAAGGTGGTAGGTCTGTAGCTCCAAAGGATTCTAGGGGAAGCAGTGTATATGGACCTACGGCAGGTGGGTTTCAAGCCAGGGTATAGCACTGAGATGGCATTTGTCAGGCCTGTAGATGACCTCTGGCAGACACGGGGTGGGGATAACTGCTTCTATCTTGGCTCTCCTTTATCTTTCTATGGCTTTCAATGCTATCAGTCATAGGATCCAATCTGGGTCGGTCACTGGGACTAGAGGTTCGGTCTTCCAAGCTTTCGGATTTCCACTGGAGCCCATCATATTTCTCACATTTCTCTGTGAGAAATCCCCAGAGGATGGCTCCAGCATGAGTCTGAAAGCTCGGAAGACTTACCGTATTTTTCAGAGTATAAGACACACTTTTTCCCTCCTAAAAGAGGGTGAAAATTTGGGTGCATCTTATACACTGAATATAGCCCCGCCCACCCACTGGCCCCCACCCTTCAGCCTCCATGCATCCTCTCAAACGGAGCTTTTGGAGGCTGCAAACGCATCCTCTCAAACGGACAGCCTCTCAAGCAACCTCCAAAAACTCCAAAAGCTCCATTTGCAAAGGAGCTTCTCTTTGCAAAGGCAGCCTCTCAAATGGAGAGCAGCCTCCAAAGGTTCCAGCGAACCTGTTGCTAAAGTTCACCTCTGGTAACAGCTGATTGGGGGTATTCCGGAGGCGATCCACCCGCCAATCAGCTGCTCGTGCTGAATCAGGCTAATGTGCTGAAACTGACCAGGCTGTTTGCTAAGGACGCTAGCCATATGAATACCGATGGATGCTGGTAGGCAGAGGCAGAATTTTTTTCTTATTTTCCTCCCCCCAAAATAAGGTGTGTTTTATACTCCAGAGGTCTTATACTCTGAAAAACATGATTACAAAGTATTTTATTCTTGATTATAAAAAAGGTCACTTTTTCTATTGTCCAATTTTTTATTTTTTATTTTTTTTTTGGTAATCATTAAAACCACAAGCCATAAGTGCATTTTCCATGCAGAATGTCTCTAATGGGTTTCTATGGGCCATGAATGTAGATATTAAATTTTCTCTAATCAAAGAAGTTAATTTAATAACTCTGCAAATCTCATCATCTTCATCAATCATTCCTTCATTGTGGGCAGAGTTGAACCTTTCTACTTTTAAGCATATAATAATATCATTACAATTACCACATATAAAAACAAAGTTCCATGACTTTTTTCTTAGCTGTCTGACCATTAGCTCCAAAAGAAAAACTCTGATTTTAATTGTGCAAGAGCCTTTAAAAACCTCTGAATTAATGTATATATTTGTATCCAGTTTTTTAAAGATGTCCACTAAACATGATAAAATGTTCCTTTTATGTTGTTCACCAAAGATGCAAAGTACCTTTATACGTTCTAGACAATTTCTCTGGTGAGAAATGTCAATGATACAGCATTTTATTAATATATATATCTATATCTGATTTTTAATGCTTAGTAGCTCTCCATCTATAAGCATCCTTAATGGAGTCTGTTGTTTTGATCAATAATTTTCCCAGTTTTGATGGTAGAATCTTAGTAGCAGATCAGAAAGGTACTTAGTGGTGAGCCTGCCGTCTTAAACATGCCATACTTAGGAAATTTAAAAAGGGATAATTCCAAGTGGACAAACCATGATTCAAAAGAGCTAACTTTTTGGATGTGCATTGTGAAATAATCAGATTTAACCTGCTAAATTTTCATCACCATCCCAAAGAAACTCTAGGGGACACTGCTGAGCTACATCAAAATGTATGGCTTTCTCACATACATAAAAACTGGATGATCATAGAGAGAACCATAGAGAATGAAATGGATTAGTTTCAGCCTAATACTCAATAACTATTGAGATCACCAAACAGATTGAGAAAGTTGCTGGTGGTCAAACCCACTGCAGAACTTTTGCTCTCCTAAAACAAGATACTTTCTCTAGAATTGCAGTGCTAGTTTCTTTAAGTTTAAAGGGCAGTCTTTTGTTTTTAATTCTTCTTTCATGTCACCTCATTCTTCAGGGGTTCATTGAGAACCACTGACATTTGGAAGAAAAAGTAGATTTCACAAATACGTCTGGCCACAGTTCCTTCATTTAATCGGTATGAGCAAAGATAGATAAATATAGAAATATATTGAAAAGGACAGAAAGTAAATGGAAAAGAATAGCAGACGTAAGGAATAAAAATGTATGCCTTCATGGAGTAATGCCATGATTACTTGTAGTAATTTCATGCTGTTCCTGTCATATTGTAATAACTTGCATTATAAGAAGGGAAGCTGGAGCTAATATCATTTGAAAATTAAGTGGTTTGGACAGCTGTGTAGATCTCTCTTCAGAGTAGAGGTAGCTTGCAAAAATCAAGAAGTCTCTTATTCTTTCTTCCCACTTGATTACTGTTCAATTCCAGTAAGTAATTTCTGAGGCATATAATTTTCTAACTTCCCTTTTTTTGTATGAGGGTAGACAGCAGCTAAGTCTGAATTTAGCAGCTGAGCTAAATTCCATGGACTGCTTCTTCATTTTATTGAAAAGACATAAAATGGTATAGATCATAGTGTAGCTGATTTATAATTAGAAAACATGTTCCATCATGCTTCTTATCTCTAAGCATTAAGACAGTCCCTGTCTCGTTTGAATTACTTTTATATTTGTGAGTTGGAAATGGAAAGCTGATAGAAGTGAGAGGAAAACTGTTATGTTTTATTTTTCCATTGCATCTGAGATACTGGCATTAAGTGCAGGTGGAGAGAGAGGGAGCATTTTAGAAAGCCTGAATATTTCAGAGGAATGGAGAATAAATTACTTTTCATTCATCTCCACCTGAACTGACAAGGTAAGAATTTTCATTCTGGAAGCCTGTGGAGGAATATTGCTTGTTTGTGGAAAACATGGGAAAACAATTTTAAGATTGAACTATGAATCCAATAGTAATTGCTTCTGTGGCTAGATTCACAGAACATGTTCATGGTCGGAAGACTGGAATGAAGATGTATATGTGTGTAAGTGGTGAGAAGGTTGTTCAGAATCAGTAATTAAAGGATCACAGTGCAATAGCAGGGAAAAGATTTGAAACTGAACTAGAAGATCAAAACAAATTATTTTCATAATTGTTTATAATTGCATGTTTTCATCTACTTAGCATATATTTATTATTTACTGTATCTACATTCTTTTTGGCACACAACTTTCAGTAGCAACAGAAACACAGAAGGCAATAACTAATATGTAACCAAGAAATACATAAATTGATGTTAAATGGTTAAGCAGTCTGTGAAATGTAAATAATAATAATAATAATAATAATAATAATTGAGAAGTTCATAAAATGGATACTAACAGAACATTCCATGGTTTAATTGTTGGATCAATTATCCAGAGTCCTCAGTTGGCAGAGATATTAAAGGGTAGGCTTCTGAAGGCAGTCTTGGAATCCATCTCTCGTGCCAATTCAGCTAAAGTTCCTGTCATTCCTCCCTCTTTCCCCCATGATTCCATCTTCATTGAACAGAATGAAAGAGTTGAAGAATTAGCACAGCTGAAAGAAAATATCTCTTCATATGGAATTTGGTACCTGTTGTGGTCTGCCTTCGGACTGGCAGCAAAGTCGGACAGTGAGGAGGCTGGGGAGGAACATGGACCAGTCCTGGAGTCTGGGGAAGGCTTGGATGAGGGCTCTGCATCGGAGGCAGAGATGGGGCCAGGGCCATCTGGGAGTTATGTGCTGAATCTGGAGCCTCCAGAGTCTGACGTCAGTGAGGCAGAGGAACAGGGGGAGCCTGTTCCCAGTGCACACATGCGCAGAGCTGCCAGAAGGCAAGAACAGTTAACACAAAAGGGGCAACTCGGGAGTAAGGCTTGGAGATGATTGACCACTCCCATAAGACATAAAGGAGGAGCAAAGGTACGTGAGACTTTGCAGGAAGCAACTTTGTTCATGCTGGTCAGTTTAAATTCTGAAGCTCCATTTTGACTCTGTGCTCCGTATGGCCTTGCAAAGCTAATTGCCAATTAGGTGTTTGGCAGCGTGTCAAGGGAGATAAAGGTGGGTGCTTATCAACCTTATCCCGAAGGACTGTGGCAGACGTCTGTTGGACTCTTTACAAACTATTTGTGACTCATCATGGGCTGTGAATGAACAAAATTCACAGCTGTGGAAATAAAAAGAGGGGTTTGGGGACTAATTGTGCTTTTTACTGTCTTAGGAAGCCTAGGTCAGAACACTACCAAAAGATATACTAGATGGAAGCCAGGATGACTATATACTGGTAATTAGTTGTTACTTCCAGTGGGAAGCAAAGAGGAGGGTAATATTGAGTACCTGTTCTGCCCTCGGACAGAATGGATCACATCCGCTTCACCATATTGGCCAATCTAATCTAGATTAAATTGTTTTTTCTTTGATCTATCAATGCTATTCTTAGGTTCAAAGCAAATGTAGGATGAACAGTTCCCCAATAAGGCGTAGGAATGCTAGCTGTGCTAGTTTCTTTCTTGTGGTTATTTTTGGTGCATTTTTTTGTATGCCATACACCGACACTTGCATGCTACTATTTTTTACACTTAAGTTTTTTTCCTACATAGCAGATAGTCAGAATATTGATAAATGTCCCCATGTAAGGTGGGAAAAAGGGAGGAACTTTGCATACATAGACTCTGTTCTCTATGTTACGTTCACTTCGAGCTTGTTTTTATCCTAGGGATACAAATGGACAGAGGGGGAAAAATAATTCTTTCCCAAACTTCTTATATTTCGGCACCTTTGTCAACCTGATCTGTCCTTCAAAAGCTGCCATCTTTTGACCAGCTAATCTGCTCAGCTGCGCTTTTCTCCTGCTGAGACTTCAGCTGCAGATTCCTCTTCCATCTCTCCTTTGATATATAGTTGGTATCTACAGTCCATGCTGTACAAACATAACTCTAGCAAGGTCCAACAAGCCCCAACAAGCCCCTTGTATTATTTAACACTTCTGTCCTTTTATATATTTTCACTTAAAAAGCAGATGTGGCTATATCCAGATGTTTTAAATAGGTACTAAGCTCCTCTTCCTGTATGCTACTGAGTCTGATTTGGGCACACCCAAAGGAAAAACAAAACAAAATATCTTTACCCTTGATGCCAATGCGTTATCCTATGTCTGTCGGAGAACTCCCCCTGTTACACAGTAAAAGGTACTGCTTCCTTCCGACTCCAATTTGGAACATATCAACCATTGTATTTGTTAAAAACATAATGCATTTATACTTGTGGTGCTACAGCCCATGGTTGCTTTATTTGATCCCAAAGCTTCCATGCCTGTCAGCTTGCCCCTAGATGCTTTTAACATTTAATCCAGTCCTTGAGCTAGTCTGAATTGATTCCTCCCTATAGCTGGGAGGGCACTGAAAATGTTGGAGTGTGATTTTATTGTATGATTCTTAGCTTTATTATATGTGAAGGTATAACAAAAATCAGGCCCCATAGGAAATTTATTACATAAATTGCATTACATGTTTAAATTGGTAGCCATTTTTCTTCTAAATTTTAAATTTTCTAAGGAAAACCTTATTTGTTTGATGCAAGACCTTTGGACAGTCTTAATTATAGTAACATTCTCTCTGATGTTTGCAAATTCTGATGTGATGGTCTCCTTTGCATCACTTGTTGGCCTATGGGACTTGACTTTTGGTACACCCTGTATTTGAGTTTTACTTTTTCCTTATGTGTGTGGGTTTGATTAGGATGTTCTCTTCATCTGTCTAGCCCCGTGGCGTTAAAATTTTAGAAAAAAAAGTTGTATCTCTTCAATTTGTATTCCATCACTATTAAGTGCACCTTTGACATTCTAGGACTGAGTCACAGTTTATTAGATAATTAGTTTTTCTAGTCCAGCACTGGATGTTGACACCTACCACCTAGTAATCTTTACATTTGCTTTAAAGAAGAAATAGAGCACATCAGTGACACCTTTGTCTAGATCTGCAGGTAGGAAACTTTGTCAGACTGTAGAGAGTAAACAAGATGACCTTGACGAAGAGAGGGGAGATCTGTTACAAAGGCAATGAGTAAATAAATATTGTTTAAGCCCAGACAGGGGAGAGAGTAAGATTTTGTTACTATTGCCTGCCTATCCGTGAATGTCCAGTAAAAGTATCAGTAAAAGTAGTTTTAGCCTATGTGGCATCTATTTCTTGGTCTATCCTTTAGGGCTGACTGAGACTCATGAGGCATAACTACCAAGGGTTTGTACAATATCTGAAACCCTTGAGTGAATCATCTGGATGAGAGAGATGCTGCCTTTCAATATTCCTTATATCCAAGTCAGAAAAAATCTCTACGAGGATACCATGGATAATGGAAATCATTATAAGAACCAGAAGAATCAGGAGTGTCAGATTTTTTGCCTTTAACCTCCCAAGGTGATCAGGGCAGTATCTATTTCAGACCAGGCCTGAAACATGACGAAAATGTAGCTATAGTTAGTTGTCATTCATTAGATTGCAGATTAGAACATTCTACCTTGGTCTGAGTAATTTTCATCCTCTAACTTCTGACATTTTAGTTTCATCACTTTTACAGCCCAGTTTTAATGGTGAAGAACTTTCTTCTCCAATAGTTCCATCATATATGTAACAGAAGAGAACGAACCCCCAAAGATTTAGCATTTTAAAAATTTGTGTTAGAAAATATGCCTGTAATTTTGTTCCTTCATTGCTGAATAGCTGAAGATTCATTTTATGGGTCTATTTTGGAGTCATTTATTATTAATAAAAAGTGGAATCTGTCAGAAAGAGACAAAATTTTAAATAGCACTGAAAAGCTCTTGAGTAACTATCATAATCCAGATACTTAATTTCACAGACATAGAGAGGCACTTCACTTGCTCAGTTGTGGCCAGCTATTATTTCTCAGACATTTGGTCAATACATTAGTTCTGCTTTCACTAATGTTACATATTTATGCACTTTAAAAATAAACTTACCAAGTAATGCTTGTGAGGTTTGGATATTATAGAACAAACTGCGGTTGTATATTTGAAAGTTCTGTTCTGCAAACGGAACCCACCTCTTTCCTTTTAGTTATTTTCCTCTCACCTCTGCCTTTCATGGGGAAACAGAGGTTTGGTAATTCAAAGCTTTTGTTGTAAATGATCCCCAGATGAGTATCTGAAGCTCAACATTCATAACTCTCTTTTCGCTGCAGCTGCGATAGACAAATCCAGCAGGGAGCAATATTAGAAATGCATTTTCCACTTGGAAATGACTGATCTTAGGAGTAAATGGGCTGTGTGTTCTTCTAGACTCTTGGAAAGACTTTGTTAAGATCAGCTAGGATGCAAAGGACTACATGTAATTAGTTCTATATACTATATCTTAGGGGGTCTCTTAAGTTTGTTTTCTCAAATTGTAGGAATTGCTCCCATCCTCCAATGCTAAACTGCAAGCTGTTTTTTGAATCAAGTGAATTCAAAGGCAAACTATGGTACTTTGATGGAAAACAGACCTGGAAAGAAATTTATTTATGCATGGACTCACTGGAGAAGAGCCTAATGCTAGGAAGGATTGAGGGCAATAAAAGAATGGGATGACAGAGAATGAGGTGGCTGGATGGAATCACTGAAGCAGTAGGCATGAGCTTAAATGGACTCCAGAGGATGGTAGAGGACAGGAAGGCCTGGAGGAACATTGTCCATGGGGTCGCGATGGGTCAGACACGATTTCGCAACTAACAAAAACAACAACACAGAGAGAGAGACAAACACACAAACTTAATGTTACACTGTCTTTAATTTATTATTAAATTGTCATTGATTATGTACCATCAATGCATTTTCAACTCCAAGCAACCGCATAGATAGAGTTTCTCCAACATGATCTAACCCTAATCTGTTCTTTCAGATCTCCCAATAATGCAATCATTGCTACTTTAAGTCCATCCTCCTTGGGGGCTTCTCATCCTCTTCTCTTTCCTTCCACCTTTCACAGCCTTACAGTTTTTTCCAGATATCTGATTCTTCATATAATGTATCCAATTTGAGCCTGGTCCTTTGTGCTTTCAGTGAGAACACTGGATTGATTTATTTGATGATCCATCATTTTGATTTCTGGACTGTCCATGTCCCAAAGATGCTTTTCTAAAGGCAACTGGATTTCCTTGATTTTTTTTTCTTGAAAATGTTTTGCTTCTTATCCAAGAAGCTTGTTCAGTTTTGGTTGAATGGTGGGGAATGGAAGGATTTATTTTTTCTTAGCAGTCATCTGATCATTAGCATTCTGAAGGTTGGTCGTTGGCTCACTGAGAGTTGTTGAAGCTACTTGGCGGTTTATCTGTATCCTCAAAGTCACCTAAATCAGAGTGCAAATGGGTGTGGAACCTTCATGGGAGTGCTGAAATGACTGTGTTGTAGACAAGGGATAGGTGAAGTTGGTCCACACACAGCCCACCCCCGTTGAGAGAAGGCTGTTCAGTTTTAATATAGATGACCTCTTTGACCCCTTCTTTCAAACCAGTGGACCTCTTTGTCCAGTATGTGGACTTTGCTGTCTTCAAAAGAGTGGTCTTTGTCTTTCAGATGCAGATGGACTGCTGAATCTTGTCCTGATGTGTTTGTCCTCCTGTGTTGTGCCAGGTGTTTGTGAAGGGGTGGTTTTGTTTCACCAATGTACAGATCTGCACATGTCTTATTGCATTGCACAGTGTACCGCATTGCTCAGTTTATGTTTGGGTGTTTTATCCTTGGAGGCCCCTCATCAGTCAACAGGAGTATTGATTTACCACCAGCTTTATCAAGTACTTAGGAGGCAAGTGCTTGACAGCACAAGGAAACAACAGCCAATGACTTAATAGCTGGCCATCAACACCCCAATCACAACTAAAAAGCCACACACAACCAGGCACTATATACAGTAAATATCACTCACCCAATAACCCTAAGCATACACTCTGCTAGAGATTGATGAGCTCCAGCACAACTCTGAAAGCTCAGAATGTTAAACCTCTGGTCCTGGTGACCAACCCAGATTGGATCCTGCATACAAAAATATACTTTCCTCCTCTTATTTTGCCCACAACAACAAAGGTGAGTTGGGTTGAAAGAGAGTGACTAGCCCAGAGTTACCCAACTGACTTTCATGTGTAAGACAGGACTTGAACTCATAGTCTCCTAGTTTCTAGACCAGCACTTTAACCAAACTGGCTTTCTGGTTTGCTCTTCAAAACCACTGCTTCCAAAATGGCCAATTTCCCATGCCTGTTTCTGATAATTCTGATCGACCAAATGAAAAACTGGCACTTTGGGGTTGTTCATACTTGGAGCAGAATATATATTTCAGAGTGTTTTGTTCCTGACAGAATCAGAAATTCAGCTGTTTCTTGTAGAAAAAAAAATATTTCTGAAGTAGCTGCTGTGGTTAAGTGGTTTTTGTGATTGTCTCTTACAACTGGAGTCTTGGATTCTCCTGTTCGAGACAAGTTGCTATTTCATTCTTGTGGGGAACTGAACTTGATGTGATGGGAGAACACCAAATATCTTTCCATATACACATTTAACGTTGAGGGGAGGGTATCCAGTTTAGTTCTCTCCTTGTCGTTTTAGTTCTCTATATCAAATATGTAAGGAACCAGCAGCCCCTATATGGCAGTTGCAGCCACACATCCATTTTTCACAGTCCCTTGAGTTCTCCCAAGTTCATATTATTGTAAATTGGTGACAAGTCACTGAATAATGGTGTAAGGAACACACATTTCTGTTCCATCATTTTATAAGCAATTCCTTATTGCTTTGGAAATAAATATCATTCAAACATAAAAAAAAATAGTTCTTTACACTTTCAAACTTCTCAAGAGTACAGGTGAATGTACCTTGTAGACTTACATATGAAATACATACTTTTCTTTTAAAAGAAATTTCAGAATAACACATGAAGTCATGTGAATGCCTAGAACACATGGAATACGAGCAAAAGTAGAGCACACAGAAAGAAATCTGTGATAGTCAAGTTAATTCATTATCTAACAATGAATGAATGAGTGAACTAATGAATGAAACAAAAAGAAAAGAACAAAAGAAGTCCAATTCCAAAAAGTAATTCCTCCTATATCTTCCTTATACTGTACTGATCTTTTTCCTGGGTTTTGTCTCAGCACATCTATTTTATGAGGTCAAAATAGCATCACTTAACGATGTATTTAGAACTTTTCCAGTGAATATTTTTTCATGATTTGGGTATTGCACAAACTGTGAAATTAGCTAAGAAGAGGATTAGAAAATGGATATGTTCCAGGTCAGATGGCATCCATTATTCCATAACAGAACTGCAGACAGATGTCTCCGATTACATATATATGATGTTAAGATTCATTGGACATTATATTTCATATCTACTTGTCCTTTACTAATCATTTATAGTTATGACATGAAACACTTATCGTTTATCATTATAGTATTGTGATTATTCAAGCCATTTTTGTTCAAAAATCAAATGGTAAAATGGAAGCTAGAACCAGATAGTGAATAAATAAGATATAGATATCATAATGACTTTTTTTTGTAGATAGATAATTAAGTTGCATTATTTTAAAAGAGAATTGTTCCTTAAAATATTTCCCAACAGTGAAGTCCCCAGTATAGGACCTCACTGTTACAAAGCCCACTTTTGTTTCTTAAGATATTGCACAGCTATTAATAATATATTTCCCTATTGTTGAGTTACAGCATGCTCCACTCATGCTTTGAGTTCTCATGAATTTGGTTGTCTCCATTGCTGTGATGCTTCTCTTACCTCTGTTCCCATGTACTGCAAGTCTATTTATTTCTCTGCAGGGAAATGCGTGATAAAGCCTAACAGATTTTACACCCCATGGGACTTTCCTTGAACTATGTCAAAATAAGAGGAAAGGACTCTTACTTTAACCAGGATACAACTATAGATAATTTAATTTCACATATAAGATGGGAACAAAACCAAGCAACACCCTGGGACCATGGCAGAAAAAACAATCTTGCTATGGCATGTTGGTATAATTGTTAGGTGTAAGTGGAGAAATGCCCTTACTGTGTTATTGTTTACTGAGCTTTGGGCAACACCCTTCTTCTAATTTTTTTCCAAAAGTTGGGCTGAAGAAAGAAGTTCCAGAATTATATAGAATTAACCATTGGAAGGGACCTTGGAGATCTTTTGGTCTGGCCCAGTATAGGAATCCACCATGAAAGTTCATGTGGGAGGTGATCATCCAATCTCTGTTTAAGTATCTCTAGTAAAAAGATTCACTTGACTCACTTCCAGAGGCAACGTATTAGAATTTTTTCCCCTGATGTCCCATTTGTCTCTTCCTAAGAATTGTCTTACATTGTAGTCTTACCAAAAGCCAAATATGGCTATATTTTTTCCCTATTATCTTCTTTTCCCCAGGTTAAACAGACCTGCTATTTTTGACTCCAGGGCACTCAAATCCCTGCTAGGATGGTTAAGGAAGAATCAATATAAAGTGGCAAGTAATTTTTAAAAATTAGGTAGTGAAGTATAAATGAATATAATCAATATTATATATTATGAATTCAGTGTCGACTCAGCTATTAGATGCTATATTCAGACTACTGTCTATTGTATAAAGATATTATATTCACGTGACTCTTGGAACTGAGATTACAAAGCACATTTCTCTGACAGCACCTGTTCCCTGTATGCCCATAGTACCTTAAACAAAGTAGTATATAATTTTGACAACAGCAAAGTTAGTTGAAACATCAGATATAAAAATGTATTAAGGGTCACTGTGCTTGGATATAGACACATATTCATTAATTCTTCTGGAAGAATATAGCATAAAATTGGGCTGAATTGCATTAAAAAAAGAAACAAAATAAAATGTGCATTTTGGTTTGTTTTCTGTCTTTCAGGATATCAATGTGTCTCCTCAAACATCACTGGCTTTAAATTATGATTCAAGAGTGATTAAGGAGAAATACGAAGAACAGACCACGGATCATCAGGCATATGAAAATGAACTGTCCATCCGGATAGGTAGAACAGCTTTACATTCAGGCAAGCATCCTGTCATATACCATCAAGTTAATATGATAGTAGTGTGCATATGCACATCCTACATGTGTGTATGTCATAAAAAAAAATAAATAAGAAAATGGATAGAGATAGGGCAGCTTCTTTCTTTGGTATTTTTCATCCTCTAAATTTCTACCTTAGATCCTAATACTTGCATGTCATATTAATTGTTTAGAATGCTCTTTGGTCTGGAAGACAGCTATCCTATCTGGAATGACGAATCCTGATTCTTTGAAATTCATGTAGGCTCTCTATGGATTCAATGATTCCTTGTCTATTTCCTCTATGACTTCCTTCACTTGGCCTGGTTGGGGGTTACTTACCAGCTGGTTGAATAGTAACGTATTCTAACTATCCAAGCCCCCTTCCTTAGTAATTCTTGTTAAGATAATAGTTTCCCTGTTGCTGAGAGATTTAGGGAGAATTGTCCTAATTGTAATCCTAATCAGTAAAAACAGGCTTGGATTCACTGGCCCTAGTGCTTTCATGCCCACTCCATTGCTTTTCTTCACCCATTAAACAGTTATTTGGCAAGCTGGGAAGGGAATAGTAGCCCCAGTTGGCATAAAGGTGGAGGGGAGAATGGATGTCCTTAGATTCTTTCCTGGAATTCAAGCTGTTGAAAGCTGGGATACATTATCACTTTGTAGGTCTGGTTTGGAACCCGAGTGGGACCACTCCATTAGATAAAAAAGCAAGGGACACAAATAAGGATAGAAATTATTATTTGGAGTCTTTCTGTAAACACAGAAAAATAAATTGAAATGGTTTTTAAAATGCCAATTAAGGACCTACAGTTACTTAGTGTTTATGGAATGTTGATAAAACTTGATTTACAAATTTGAAGAATATACCTTTGAAAGTGCAAAAAAAGAGAGAGAAAGAAACAGTTTTTAAAATAAATCTAAAGTTGTCCAGTAAACGCTTATGTGTACCCAATGTTTGTGGAATGTTCATAGAAATGTATTGTTTTTATATCACAAAAGATAGTACAAGTTAGATTCTGTTGTATGGTCCTGTATTTCCACTTCATGTAAAACTTTCACATAGAATTTTAATATTCCACAATATTTTCCTTTCCCGATTTGCTGGATAGTATAGAGATACAAATGTATTGGCTTGTTTGTTTTCTAAGATGAACGTTGACTACAAGAACCAATTCTATACAGTAGTGGTAGTTCTAAACCCAGAAACCATCTTATGCATGAAGTGCATAAGAACCTGTGGGTTTTTTTTTTAAATGACGAATCTCTTTTAAGGTAGTTTAAGTTGATTTAAGGGAGTGGTTATCCCATCACAAAGAACGATGAAAATAAATTAAAAGTTGATTGAACTGCAAATTGTGAGAATTCAGAAGGCAGTTCAATCAACTTCCTTGGGTTTGTGGGAGTTGAAGAGCATTTATTTTCCAAAAATGAAACAAATAAATTAAAATCTATCTTCTTCCCTAACATCTTTAGCATGTTGGTATTCATATCAGAAGGGTGTTGGGGTTTTTTTTTTTTGTCAATAAGCACTATGAAAACTATTGGGGGAACTTTTTCCCCCTGCTATGGATAGTTTACTTTTCTCTCTCTGCCAGAAAAAAAATATTGCTTTTTTCCTGTCTCACATTTTAATATGTGAAAAAGACACAAATGGGGACTGGTATGCATTCTTTCTTCAGAGACATGTTGCGTTCTGGCCTGTAGGGAGGAACACTGTGTATAAATGCAATGAATCATGACAGTCAAGGAGGGTAAAGACAGAATACTAACCATACGTTTACTAAGGTTCTAATATTTCTGAAAGTTGCAGTATGCTTATGGCTACTTTCTTTGAGCACTGTTGGAATTCTAATAGCCCGTAGCAATCTGCAAATATTTGTCACAACATGGAGATGCAAATGAGTAAACACAATCCGATCCTTGTGTACTTGCATGTCACATCAGAATGAAGCAGTATGCATTTACTCCCAAGGTAATTTGTTAGAGTGTCAGGCTTCCAGGAATTATCTAGTGTTTTTGGGATTTGACTTGTCTAGGATGATCCCAGTTGAAACTATGGTTAAGTCTGTCCAATTGTTGTGAAATTAAGGAGTTTTCATCATGTTTTCTGACTGCTAGTTGGTGTTCATAGATGCATTCTGCTAGTCTTCTGCCTATTTGTCTTCCGTAGTAGCTGTTGCGGTCTTTACACTGTAGACTCTTCAGGGCAATCCAACAAATCAGACATCAATCAATACACAGACATAAACAGTATCAACATACTATGCAAAAGAGACAATCCACAAGGCAAAAGAGGACCAAAAAGGCCAAAACATTTTCCCACCAACAATCAACACCCAGTTGAGCATAGATTGATACCAAGATTAACATCAGATCAACAATCAAGAAATAAACAATACCCTAGTCCAGGGGTGGGCAATTGTGGCTCTTTAACAACCTGTGGACTTCAACTCCCAGAATTTCTGAGGCAGCCAAGCTATCTCAGGAATTCTGGGAGTTGAAGTCCACAGGTTGTAAAAGGGCCACAATTGCCCACCCCTGCCCTAGTCAGGCTAACAGTAAACCACCGAACCAAAAAACTTCTAAAACCACTCCCACCAACACTGACAGGGAAGTAACTAGAATAGAAATTGAGAGCAAACTCCATTCCTTACTAATACTGATGATGTTACCTACTTTGGTTAATGAAACATCTGCAAGAAAACAGCCAAGCTCAGATAGCATCAAGGAGCTTCATATCAACCCGGAGCTACAAAATTCTCCTTTATCAGTAATACATGAAAGAACTAAAATATCAGTTTACAGAGCCAAGGTGGCGCAGTGGTTAGAGTGCAGTACTGCAGGCTACTTCAGCTGACTGCTAGCTGCAGTTCGACAGTTCAAATCTCACTGGCTCAAGGCTGACTCAGCCTTCCATCCTTCCAAAGTGGGTAAAATGAGGACCCAGATTCTTGGAGGCAATATGCTGACTCTGTAAACCGGTTAGAGAGGGCTGTAAAAGCACTGTGAAGCGGTATATAAGTCTAAGTGCTATTGCTATAAGTCAATCTCCCACAAAATTCTGTTCAGCCACTTTGCAGCCCTTGATCACGCTAAGGTTGTACACCTTTTCATCTTTGTGTGAACAGAGGAGGGGCTTGTCTGAAATATTTACTCGAGTCAGTTTTTTGGTTGACTACCTTTGCCTTGCTGGTGGCTCTTTCTCCTGTCCTTCAAGACCATTCCCTATGCCTTCCCCATCTTTGGCTTTGGGGTTTTTCATCTATTCCTTTCATCAATGGGGGATGTGAGGAAATCCATCTGTAGGTATCTAGCGTTGTGTCTCCATGGTGATGCAGAAATCTATCATTATGTATCACAACATCTGGAAAAGCATTATGCCCTAAAGCCAACAATGAAAGGAAATCATGGATTGGATCCCTGCCTCATCTCAAAATCTAAAATATGATGCTCAGGATAGACTAAAAAGAAAAATAAACTAAGAAATGGCAAGGATGAATTGAGCAAACATATTACATTCTTAGGTTTAGCCTGTCTGATATTTTTTCACAAGGATGCTTGTGAAGCAGCATCCAATCAGGCCAGTAAAAATATAAATAAATAAAGTTTTCACCTTATGATGGATTCTGGTACAGCTTGTAGAAGTACTGGTGCAAGATTAGATATTCCTATTTTGTTCTTATGAAAGGTTTGCAGGTAATCTTGCTTGGTGCTGGAGCATCAAGAGCCACTGGGGGGAATATTTCAGAGTTTGAAAATATTCTTCAGCCCTATAGAAGGCAGAGTAATGTATGTTTCAACTGATAGGAAGTGCAATGGGAGAAGATGTTTGTTTTGGAAAAATCCCCCGGAATCCATTCTCCTTTTAATTACAGAAATGGTTAAAGTATATACATTTGCTTTGCCAAGTTCCCTTCCACAACCTCCCTACAGTCTTTGAATTGACAGCCAGGAGGTAAAACAGGACTTCTGTTTAAAAATGCATAATACATCAGGCTTGTATGACAAAAAGTAGTTGCAAATTCACATGTGCAAACAATATTTCCAAACTTTAAAGGGATATCTGTAGCCCAGATTTTGGGGGAGAATGGCTTCACCTGCAAGATTAATGAGAGTATAACAAAACATAATTACTTTATATCCACTGAGGTATTTCCCTAATGGAAAAGACATCCTAGAATGGAATATATGTGTTTATATATCTTTGACTAACTTGGGCTTTATCAGAACATGATCAGAACAATGTGGTGTTGTGATTTATGGAATTAACATTTTTCAGGTTAACTAGCGTTTCCCTCTGTGATTAGGTGGATAGCTTGCTTGATTTAAGACTGTGCATTAAATAATATAGTATAATAACTAAAAGCCTAAAAAAAATGGCAACTGGTCACCCGAACTGCAAGCCAAATGGAAATTCCAGCTGTTGCCTACCTAGTTGGCACATCAGGATGACCTTTTTAGGGGACCAGAGGCTCCTGCCTTGGTGGAATTAATATTTTCTCTGTGTTAAATTTTCCAAATGAAAGGAGGTATTTATGAAGGATGATCCCTTGTTTCAAGGTAGTTCAGAATGTTGTGTAAATAGTGCTCTGCCACCAAGGAGGACTGAGATGACATGAGGAACTCACACAAAATGAAACGCTGGACAGTACTGAATGCTGTAAAATCAGACTCTTTTTTTTTTTTTGGTTTGTTTGTATTGGATACCCTCTCCCATTGTTTCTGTGTGGATCACGAAGTCTTTTCTGTCTTCTATTGTATTAGATGTATAAATTAACGATAGGTCTACTGGATAAATGACCACTAAGACAAATACAGAATTCACCTGCATATATGCATCTATGGTATCCTATATGAGAACAGTGCAACCAGGTGTGTCAAACAGGTAATAGACTTCACCTCTACGTAGACATTTATTGTTGAGATAATCTTTTGAGCTCCAAAGCTCCATATCATCTAGCTATGGAAATTCTTACATTTATGAGCTGAGTGATATCCATTACTAATTAAATAAACAAGAAATTGACTTTCACTCAGAAAAGTGCTAGAGATGATGAAGGAGGACTGGTTTTGCTGACAAGATAGAAGGTATTCAACTGTTAGTATTGTAGCCATGCGGAAGTTATGTAAGACAGAGGTGCTGAAATGTCATAAATCACCTAGCTGGTTTCAGTGTTGAGTCTGAAAACCCTGGGATAGTAGAAGTGCTTGGACTGCTCCTTGTAAGTATTTAATGCTGCCCTTGAACACTGTATATCCATGAATGACTAGTTTAATGAGGCATTTAAACATTCGATCTAGACACATATTGCTGGGTATATATATATATATATCCATGATACATCTTTTTGAAAAATATATTTATATTATCTATGGCTATACTCTACCTTAAATAGATGAAGTTGTCTACTTTTAAATTTTGATAGAATGCTGATGTTCTTTTTCAGGGCTTGAATTATTCTATGTATAGTTTTATTTGGCAATATAGGAGAAGCAACAATTCTCTCTGAGTTGGAGTCTGATCGGGCAACTCTTATGGAGTTGACTGAGGCATGATCTTGTGTTAAATGGAACAAGTTTGATCCTGTTAATTATAATGGTTCTCAACCGCCATTTGTGCCTTACATCCATTAATTTTTTTATAACCCCCCCTTATTATTTTTACAAATAACTCAAAGTGGCAAAATATCCAACACATCTTTGTCATCCTATTTACCCCCCAACAATAATACTATGAGGTGAGTTAGGCTGAGAGACTGACTGGCCCAAGATCACTTAGCTGTCTTTGGTGGCTAAAGTGGGACTTGAACTCATGGTCTCCTGTTTTTTAGCCTGGTGCCTTAAGCACTACACCAAACTGGCTCTCAACCAGCCCTCCTTAGTTGGTTAAGGCTCCAGGGAGGATATCTGTGAATGGATCCATGCAATAAACAATTCTTCCTTGAGACAAGTTTAGTCTTGGTTTAGTCATCTGGAGTCACAGAATTTGAGTTAGGTAGCCATATAACTGGGTAAATAAATAAAAAATCAATGTAAAACTACTAGGTTGTGATTACATGGGATGACATTACCGATATGATGCCATCCTCTGCAATAGAAGCTGTAGAAGCTGTTCAGTACAGCTGAGCTACATTTTTTAATGGGACTTAGATGTGCTAAATAGTAGCAGTTTCACTCTGTTGGTTCCAGGATCTCCTGTGAATATAAAATTAATAATCACAACTCCTGGCATGTCTCTTCTACATTATGTTGCCACTACCTCTTTAACTCTTGGTGATGCAACAATGTGTAAACCCCTGGGATGTATAAATGAATATCCTGAAGATTCATAAAGGTAAATTAATTTGCTTGTGTTTAAGGCACTTGGCTGCTATGGGTTGGCAAGCAGTTAAAAAGAGACATGGGGGAAATAATTGTGGGGACGAAACTAGCATGCATGAAATATTTCAGAAACAGAATTCATTATCAAGGTTATTTAATGATACACAGGGCTTGAGGGCTTCATAATGCCACCTATTAGGCCTTAAATCTCTACAATTTAAGAATGCAAGGTGACTACCAACATAAAATAAATGGCAGGACTAAGTTAGAAGCTTTCATCTTTTGTAGTACAAAGAAGCTAAAGGATTAAATGTGTTCCCTTGGAATTGCTCAAGCACTGAAGATTAAATCTGATGATTTATAACCTGGGATGTGGTGAAGGATGGCTTGGTGGATAACACATTGCACATGAGTTTATTATTATTTCTAGGTCTAGTTCTTAACTATGATTGAAACTTTGTAATCCACAGGCATTTAGATCATTATCTGGACCTATCAGTTTTTCTGATGTTTGGTTGACATGTCCAATATAGCTGGAGTTTTTGAAGGCTGATTTATTTCAAGTTTAGTATGTTTAACTTTTAGTATTTATTGCAAACACTTGAGTTCTGACCACAGTGTTATATAGGACCTATTATTCTAGGGTGACAAAACAGGATATTCATTAATATTTTTCTCAATTTCAGTTGAGCTCAGCCTTGAATTTGCTCCTCAGTTGTATTTACAATCTCAGGACTAAAATTAGAAGAATTACTGTTAGCATAGTGTGATAATTATATTTATACTGAATCGTCCCCCCACCCATATTTTAAGCCTTTGATGTATAATTAGAGGAAAGCTTTTAGTATACTTATAAAATAGCATTGCAAATACTAGCTTTCCATATTTGTTGTGAATCTGAAAATCCCAAATGAACTACAAGGCATCAGATTGGGGAATGGCTTATATATTAATATGTTTCATCTTTATTTTAGTGGAGTCGCTGACCTTTAATAAAGATATTGATTTGATCTTTACTCTAGTAAATTGTTTTGGTAATTCTTTATATGAGAAATAGTTCTTAATTTTTTTTCTAACAATATAATATGATTAAATAAATCATGGAATTTAAGGTTTAGTCACTGGTGATAAGGGCAAGTACATTTCAGTATTATTGTTGTTAGATATTTGAATACATCTAAACAAAATATTAATAACTGAACATCAACAGGGGAAAAATAGAGAAAACAGAAGTAATCAAGTTGCCCTATGGAAATAACATCAAGAATCTAGATGAAGATTATCGCTACAAATACCTGGGCATCCTTCAGTGTGACAACAATACTGAAGTCAAATAAAAGGTTCGAAGTGAATACTTAATGAGAGTGACAAAGATCTTCCAAACTTGGTGCAGGGAATACCATCAAGGCAATTAGCACCTGGGCAATTCCAGATATTATATGTACAGCTGGAATGGTGAACTGGACTCAAGAAGAGTTAAAAAAGCTGGATAGGAAGACCAGAAAAATAATGATAATGAATCAGGCCCTTCATCCATGCAGCGGTTCACAGACTACTTATCCAGGAAAATACTGTAGAATTTGTGGAAAGTTGCAATTATACCAAGACTAATGTCTAGTAGTAAGACATTTTAGGAAGAAAAAAGGGCATTGGAAGAATATCTGAAGGATAATGAAGAAGATGTACTGAAGCTAGTATATCATGAAGGCTTATTGATTTCTGGAGAGGTCAAGTGGGCCTACAAGGAAGACCAAATGAAGACTAGAAAATAGACATGGCAATAGTCAGCAAGGCAAAGTATTACATGGTCAATTTGTTTAAAAAAAAAATAATTGCAGGCCAAGCAAATAACAAGACCTGGCAATGGCTAAGAGCAGGAAGATTGAAGAACAAGGCAGAAAGGCCAATTTTAGCTGCACAGGACCAGTCTTAAGAACAAATACATAGAAAGCCGGAATTGAGAAGACAGCAACAGATAGCAAATGCTCTCCTATTCAAAGAAGCTGAAAAAACAGTGAGCCACCTAATTATCTGCCGCAAGAAGATTGTGCAGAGTGATTACAAACAACACTGTCACAAAGTAGCAAAAATGTCATGTTGGAATATTTGCAAGAAATACCATTTGCCTACAAGCAAGAATTGGTGGGACCATAAAAATAAACAAAATACTAGAAAATGAAGAAGCTAAAAGTGCTCTGTGACTTTAGAATTAAAACAGTCGCATAACACCCCAGACTTAACAATTGTCAATAAGAAAGACAAAAACATTTGGATAGTGGACGTTGCAGTATCTGAAGACAGTATAAGAGAAAGAATTGGAAGAAATAATGAAATACAAAGATCTGCAAATAAAGCAACTGTGCAAAAGAAAGCAAAGATGGCACCAATAGCAATGTGCCCCTTGGTATAGTCCCAAAACTTCTGGAGCACCACTTGAACACCAGTGACAAAATCACCACCAGTCAATTGCAAAAGGCAGCTTGACTTGGAACAACTTACATCCTATGATGATACTTTTCACACTATGAAACAACATGTGCCTATCTCAGGCCCTTGGATAGGACTTGATAGATGGATAAAAATGCCAAACCCAGTTGTAAACATCTGGCTGACTGTGCAAAGAACCATAATATTAATAATTATAATAAAAGAGCAGCAATGTTTCATGAAATAGCTCCATTTATAAGCAGAAGCAGTGTAGCTTCACAGTTTTCTAAGAGCCCTTTTCGTTCTTTCATTTAGAACTAAAAACAAGCCTGCAAAAGTAGTCATAATGTTTTTCTGTGGAATGGAATTGGTTTGAGAATACTATACTCTGCCCTAAAATCAGATTCCTTGAACTGAAGCAATTGTACTCATATTATCTTTTGTATCCTTAACGAAAGGATCCTTAATCTATTTGATGTGTCCAGAGATGGGTTTCACATAATTTTACCACCAGTTCGCTGCACATTGAAAATATGAGCGTGCGTGCATGCATGCTCACTTCGCTCGTGCGCCTTCCGCACATGCACCCGGCCTTCCGTGCATGGGCTTTGCTTGCATGCGTGGCTTGCACACATGCGTGTGGCTTAGAAAATGTGGCTAAATAGGACAGCATAGCGCTGGGGCAGGTAGGCGTGCCCACCTGCAGGTCATCATTACTGGTTCACCCAAACCGTTCCGAATCGGCTGAATACCACCACTGGATCTGTCTTAATAAGACTTTGAGCCACATTTGTGATACATATTCACATAATATATTATTTCTAGAACAAGTGAGTGCTATGTGCAGTTGATGAGTGTTTCTTGTCACCTTGAACGATTTTTGTCACCTTGAACTGATTACTGATGCCCAGATTTCAGAATCTAGTCGTCTTCTAATGTAAATGCATATCATTTGTATTCTTGCAAGGGCAAGGTAGGAAAAGACTGACTCGAATCATCAAGTCCTGCTTGACTGGGATATTGAAGAATTGTAGACACTGTGTAATGATTGTATCTTTCTCATATAACTGTCTATAATCGGAGGGAAGTTGTAGAAGATTCCAATCTGTCTCATTTAAAGTTATCTGATGGAATCAGAAAATTCCGTCTAGCATCTAATAACTATTTTTCCACTTTCCTGCAGTTGGTGAATATATTACAAAGGGTGATTGTAGTGGTGATTTTTATTAATCAATAAAACTTAGAAAAAAATAAAACTTTGCAGGTTTTTGTTTAGAATGATCATTCAGAGAACATGTTTGAATGAGTGAGCGTAGTCCTGCAGGAAATTTTGTTACACAATGAAATTAATAGTAATTTTGTAGAAAAGCAAAGTTGTGAAAAAATACACAATTTCAAAGATACCTTTAGTAACTAAGAGAGTGGACTTGAAAATATTGCTTGTAGTCTTGAAAGGAAAAAGCCTTTAGGGCTGTGAAATCTGTGGCATTTCAGGCATTTGCTCTGCTACAACTCCTAGCAGCCTTAGTTAGCATAGCCAACACTTAAAGTGCTGAGAATTATAGTTCAGCAACTTTTGAAGGTGTAAAAATTGCCTACCTTATTCCAGTGCAGTTTTTTGAGAGGATAGCTGGAATCTGCCAGGTTTCTTTTTTTTTTGAGGGGGGTGGTTTGTGTGCAATTATTGTTTGGCTAAGCTCCTGGGTTCCTCTCCATTTGTGATACTGAATACCTAAAGAAATGGTTTTCTTGGAATGGAGCAAATGCAGATTGGTATTAGGGTGGAATGCATACGCCTTTTTCACAGCTTAGCTTCAGATCCTTTGGCTTCAAAATCAGAGTCTTCAGTGCTCAAAGTAGCATAGGAGCCTTCAGAAGCAACTGGGTTTCTTTGCTGTTCACGTTACTCAAGGGGTTGCCCAGACTTTGTTTTTTTGTATAGTTCTTTTTAAAAAAAGAAAGAGAAAAACTAATGCAAATTAATACAAAGTAAGAAAAAAATGAAAGAACTCAATGAGAAAACTTAGTGCAAGAAAGGAAAAAAAAGAAAAGAACATTAGAAAAATATTCTCTTCTCTCCATAATCTAGCCTGTCTAATCATCAAAACTATAAATCATATATTCATTTTTTCCCTGTTTCATGGGGAAAAAAATCTATGAGTTTTCCAGTCAACAATAAATGTAGACACTGTCTTTTTTCTGATCAAATAAGTCAAGTTAGCTATTTCCCCAAGTTCCATCATCTTCACCAAACATTCCTCCATTGTAAGTAATGACAATTCTTTCCATCCTTGTACGTGCAATAATCTCACTGCAATTATCACATACAAAAACAAAATTCCATGAATTTTTTCCAACTGTTTATTAATTAGTCTCCAAAGAAAAGCTTCTGGTCCCAGTTGTAGTTGAATTCAACATTTTCTATCTTTTTTACACATCAACAAATACGATAAAATGTCCCTTTATGTTATTCTCATTTCCAGCAAAGATTTGAAGTGCCTTTATACTTTCTAGACAATTTCTTTGGTGACACATGTCAACAGTACATTATTTTATAAAAAATTCTCTTTAAGAATATACTGTAAATTCCAGTCCTTTAAGCCACACAATTCCTCCTCATTCCATCTGTATATTATAATCAGTTTTACCCACTTTATCATATTTTACTTGTACTCCTGTTTCATATTTCAATAAAAGTGTATAAATTTTAGCAATTACATGTTCATCATTTGTACATAATTCTATTTCAAACTCAATTTTACATTGTTCAAAACCATACATTCTTTTGCCTACTTTCAATCTTTCTAATAAATTGTAAATAAGAGAACCATTGACAGCTATATATCCTTCTGCCACCAGTTCTTCTATTAATTTTATTTTACATTCCCCTTGATAAAATACTAGCATCTATCTCACAGTAAGTTAGCCATTTTTGTTAGCCTATTATTTATTGTCTATTGAGTGATTTTAATATTTGTGTCTTCTGAGAAGTTTTTTGGGGAAGATATTGCCCAGATTTCAGTGGGCTTTTTAAACATAATTTCTGTTTGATTGGCAGAACTTTTTTTCAAGAGTCCATCTTATCAGTATTTTATAAGGAAATTCTATGCATACTTGATAATAACAGTAAGAAACTGTTATTATATGAAGTGAAGTGGTTCTTCTTACACATTCAGTTCCACATTCCCAACATTATAACAGAATACATTGCTAAAATGTATTAATGTTACAAGGTACACTGTATGTATGTGTATGTGTATGTCCAATGTGTATTGGCAACTGTAACAGGCTGTAACCATGCATTTTCAAGGTCAGTCATATCATGCTCTGATTTTGATTTTCTTGATCAGTTTTCTGGTTTCTTTTTTTTTCTCTGGCTTTGCTATGCGGTTATTTCTATGTGATGATACTAACTGGCTCATTCTGCAGCTTTGATGCTTGTTGAATTTTGCCAGCCCAGTTCTGCTGCCAGAGCCCAAGTGGACATCTTACAACTGGCCATGTGCCTGGCAGGGCTTCTATCCAGTGATATGACTTGCTTTAAATATAAGCATTTAGTTCCTGTCCTTTGCCAAATTCACTTCCCCTCTTCCTGTCATCATGTCCAATCGTATTATCTTCTGCCAAGCTAATGATCATTTGGAAAGCAAATGGAACCATTTCTTCTCCACTTCGAAACACAATGAAGTTTCATTTTTCCTGTGTATTCTGTTTCTACTCTATTTTCTTTCTCTGTAAACCCATACTAAATAGAATAATCACTTTTTTTTCCTGAACATTTAATCTTTCTTGGATAGCAAACAGCCCAGCTTAAAGCTGACCTAGTGGCAACTTTTAAATTAATCTAGTTTAAAAATGAGATAGATTCTTTCCCCCCCAATCAGTGTCACTTTTGTTCATTGAAAATGCAGCTGCAGAAGCTTTGCTTCTTTGCTTCTACTCTATTGCCCAATAAGGATATTATCAGTACTGCTAACAAATCAGAGGTGTTTTTTTTAAAAAAATTATTTATTTATTTATTTATTTATTTATTTATTTATTTATTTATTTATTTATTTATTTATTTATTTATTTATTTATTTATTTATTTATTTATTTATTTAACTTCTATACTGCCCTTCTTCCAAAGGACTCAGGGCGGTGTACAGCCATATTAAAACACATATAAACCACAAAATTTAAGAACAATTTAAAAACAAATATATAAAATTTGGCCCACGAAATTTAAAAACTAACAAACACCCAAATTAAAAATTCCTATTAGGCCAGCTGGCTTGTTGAAATAAAAGAGTCTTCAGGGCGTGGCAAAAGGTATGCAGGTTGGGAATTATACGGACTTCTAGGGGTAGATCATTCCAGAGGGCTGGTGCCCCCACAGAGAAGGCTCTCACCCTGGGTGTCGCCAGTCGACATTGTTTGGTTGATGGCACCCTGAGGAGCCCCCCTCTGTGGGAGCGTATTGGCCGGTGGGAGGCTATCGGTGGCAGAAGGCGATTTCGTATATACCCCAGTCCTAAGCCATGGAGCGCTTTAAAGGTGGTAACCAACATCTTGAATCGCACCTGGAAGACCACCGGGAGCCAGTGCAGCTCGTGCAGGAGAGGTGTTACATGGGTGTGCCATGTCACCCCCATAATCACCCGCGCGGCCGCATTCTGGACCAGTTGGAGCCTCTGAGTGCTCTTCAAGGGGAGCCCCATGTAGAGAGCGCTACAGTAGTCCAGACATGACGTGACGAGGGCATGAGTGACTGTGCGCAGGGCATCCCGGTCCAGAAAGGGACGCAACTGGTGTATCAGGCAAACCTGATAAAAAGCTCCCCTGGCCACGGCTGTCATATGCTCTTCCAAAGACCGCCGTGCATCCAGGAGAACACCCAAGTTGCGAGCCCTCTCTGAAGGGGCCAAGATCTTGCCCCCAATAGTCAGCGATGGAACCAGTTGACTATACTGGGACGCCGGGAACCACAGCCACTCGGTCTTGGAAGGGTTGAGTCTGAGCTTGTTTCTCCCCATCCAGATCCGCACGGCCTCCAGGCACCGGGACATCATGTCAAGGGCATCATTGGGATGGTTCGGAGTGAAGATGTACAGCTGGGTGTCGTCAGCATACTGGTGGAACTTCACCCCGAAACCATGGATGATCTCACCCAGCGGCTTCACATAAATGTTGAACAGAAGGGGGGAGAGAACTGACCCTTGCGGCACCCCACAAACAAGGTGCCTTGAGGTCGACCTCTGTCCCCCTGCCAACACAAACTGTGTACGGTCGGAGAGGAAGGAGGAGAACCACCGCAGAATGGTGCCCCCCACTCCCAACCCCTCCAATTGTTGCAGCATGATACCATGGTCGATGGTATCAAAAGCCGCTGAGAAGTCTAATAGGACCAGGACAGAGGAACAATCCCTGTCCCGAGCCCTCCAGAGATCATAAACCAATGTGACCAATGCTGTTTCCGTGCTGTACCTGGGCCTGAAGCCCGACTGGAACGGATCTAGATAGACATTTATATATTTCCTTCTTATTTTCTTCATTCTCTTTCTTCTCCTTCCATTGATTGGAAAGCCTAGTCTCACCCTTCAACCAGCTTCCTGCAGGAACAATAGCATATTGCTTTGTCTTTTCTCCCACAATGAAGATGAAGAGCAAAGACACAGATTAATGGAACATGTAATTTTTTTAGAACATGTCCATCAAAATTCTTTAGATACTCTTATTGGGCTTGGTTCTATCCATGCACTCCTGCTCTGCTGAATAGAGAACCCTGTGAATGAATGAGAGCAGTGGTCCCCAACCTTTCTGCCTTTGGGGACCAATGGGAGGGGGGACAGGAGATGGTTCCATGTGAGCGGCAGGCGCACATGTTTGTGTTCACAGCTCCATTTGCGTGAGCTGCAGGCACCCACACAAATGGAGCTTCACGAACGTTTGTGTGAATGCCTGCTGCTCACGCAAATGGAGCTGCATGCACAATTGTGCATGCTCACCTGCCGTTTGTGTGGCTTGGTTCCAAACAGGCCACAGCCCAATACCAGGCCATGGCCCGGAGGTTGGAGACCCCTGAGTTAGAGGCTTCTAACCAGTATTGCTTCAATATTTCACATCTTTCACTTTAGCAAAAGTGTTAAACTGTTACAACCATAAAATGTAGTGCACTAATGTTTTTGAATAACTATGTGATATAATTCTATTGGTGTCATTTCTGTTAGTGATATTTGCCACTTAATAGTACATGGTGTTACAATTTTGTATTATGAAGACATTGAATTTGCTTTCTGTTTCCAGAAAACCTTAAGCATGAAAATGCTTCACTCTGAAATATTTATAATCTACATTAGGTAGACTATAAACTCAGGAATTTTCAGAAGTTTTTGATAGATTTAATGTATCTAGGATGCAAAAATCTGGGTAATCACTAGATGGCAGATACACTTCGTATTATACCAGAGTCAATATGATAATATCACACATAGAGATTTTCTGACAAGTTGAAAAATTTTAGGCTCTCAGATTGTGTTAAGAGTTCAATAAAGCACTTTGTGGTTTTGCAAACTTCAAATTATTATACATTGCAAATTGGAATATCATTTCTTACATCTAAGAAGCTGAACTCTTATAATTAAAATGTGAAGTTGTGTTTTTTTTTTTGCTACAAAATATTGTATTTATCGGAAAAGAAGACTACCATACATTTGATAATCTTCCACTACCAAAACATTGAGAAAAGACTCTTTAAGTCCTATTGCCATATTTTTGGTGAATTTTGGACAGTCTTTCCATTTCAGAAGTAAGTTATCTGAGGAGAAACATGCCCCCCTCCCCCTCCCCCCGTAAATACAGTTGTAACCTTTTGGGACATTCCAACATTTAAAAAAAAGTTCTATAGCAGATTGTGTTCCCAATATGTCATTAAAATGTGTAGCAGATTTAGCATCCTGCTGTTAAATTCTTTCCATTCTATTATGAAATGAAAAAGTTACAGACATAAAATAAAGAAAATGTAGCTTTGTTCTTCTAGGACTTGGATAGCTTCCATAATTTAACTTGTTTAATGTTAATATTTTGTACATTGTTGACATCTTAACAATCATCTCTGTATTTTATTTTGTGGGTGGTAACTTTTGTGGGTGGTACCAGTAGCAAAGACCATTCCTTTATTCTCTTTCGTGTGTGTGTGTGTGTGTGTGTGTGTGTGTGTGTGTGTGTGTGTAAGAATGAAAGATAAATACCACCTTCATTGTCCAGAGCAAGATTTCCTATTTCAGAAATGTGAACCAAACGCTTAAAAGAGGAGTATACAGAATCAGGTTAAAGTTGGCATAGATCTTTAGTCCCTCTCAATTCTATAATTGTGTTTTTGTGTCCTTGCTAGTACTGAAGACCCAAAGGGGACATTGTTCACAACATCTTAACATTCAAAAAACCAATTTTTTGTGGTATAAAAGTCCACCTCTGGAATATCTCCTGCAGTATCTCTTGTCTAAGAACTGGGCTAGGATAGCAAACAACCCACCTGGGCACAGAATAACTGTCATGACCAATGTGGCCACTCACAAAACACCAAATTTATTAAAAAAAATGTCTTATAAAAGTTTTGTTTGAGCTGTGGTAGTTACTGCAGCTATTATTTTACAATATAAGACTTTCAAGAATCAGTTACTTACAGATTTGCAAATCAGTACCAATAATTACTTCATAGGGCAGTGTTTTCACTGCACTAACAGTGGTTTTTCTGGTGTGTTTCTGGGTTCTCTAGCCAGGTATGCTTACCTTTAAGAAGGAGGATAAACAGAGATATATAGTAATAGCAGTCTTCTAATAGTCACAGAGAAGAGGGTGTGGATTTATTCTGTATAGTGCTTAAGGAAAGATCAAGAACCAAATTGTGGAAACTTTACAGAAATACCCAAATTCAAGATAAGGAGTAATTTCCTGACCACAAGAACTATTAAGCAGTGGGACAACCTATGTTACTCATGGTTTTCATATAAAGTTGGTTAGCCTTTTATCTGGGGTAGTGATCTGAGGATTTCTGCCCTTAGCAAGTGTTGGATGATAAACCTCCAGAGTCCCAACCTATGAACTCTTCCCTGTCTTGAGTCATGACAGCATTTTTGTGCCGAAAATGTAATTGAAACTGCAAGAATTTACAATAACTGTTCAAGAACTATTTCCTCCAACATTTGCTCATGAATTTGAACTTCAGGTTGTAGCTATTTAACACACAAGCCCAGCAGCCTGGCCCATAATCCTATAATGCCTTCCTCAAAATTATAAAAGGTAAAGGTAAAGGTTCCCCTTGCACATATGTGCTAGGCATTCCCAACCCTAGGGGGTGGTGCTCATCTCTGTTTCAAAGCTGAAGAGCCAGCGCCGTCTGAAGACGTCTCCGTGGTCATGTGGCCAGCTTGACTAAACGCCAAAGGCGCACAGAACGCTGTTACTTTCCCACCAAAGGTGGTCCCTATTTTTCAAATTGCATTTTTTACATGCTTTTGAACTGCTAGGTTGGCAGAAGCTGGGACAAGTAACAGGAGTTCACCCCATTATATGGCACTAGGGATTCGAACCGTTGAACTGCCGACCTTTCGATCGACAAGCTCAGCGTCTTAGCCACTGAGCCATCATGTCCCTTCGTTTATAGATATAGCCTAAAATTATAGATATAGCCTATTGATCCGTGCTGAGAGATATATGGAAGTATATCATATTGCTGCAGAGTTACTTGTTTTACAGTATCATAATGTTCTGCGTCTCTTGCTGAAAGTTTGCTATGTTCACATAAAGCTAAAGCTTTCCCAGCCAGGGGAGGAGTGTACGTGGCTGATTTTACAATTTACAAGCTTTGTATGTTCTTTCAAACCTCATAAATTTATTCTTCAAAGGGTGGTTTTTAATTCAGAAAGGGACATCAACTGCACCTCATAATTCACAGTTTAAAGCAAAGTCTCTCTGTTTTCATATTGGTCTTTAAGCAGCTTCCATGCCAGCTGTTTCCAGACTTTCTCCCCTTCGGAAAGAGAAGAGGATGGGGAGCGCCTAGAGAAAAATCTGACCCCCACTTCTTTTAGGATGTAGCGTAGCCTCCTTGAGTATGGCACCAAGTTTTCTTGCTCTGGGCTGTTGATTTCCATTTTCATGCTGAGACACTTAGTTCTTCCTCCTCAGCATTAGAGTTACGAGGAGGGGTCCATCTCCCTCCAATATGGGATTTTTCTTCCTCAAACTTGGGATGGGTCATGATTGTAGGAGAATTACTCAGGCTTCTGCCAGTTTTCTACCATGGGCATGAGTATGGGGGTCTCTCACTAATTACAAAATCAGTGTAACACTGCATTACTTATTATTGTAGCTTTATGTGCATTAATGCCTCAGTGTGTGTGTATACGCATCCCCCCTGCCTGTCTATAGGTTATCTGGATTGAGGGAGCAAATAAATCCAGATAGACCTCAATTTACAATCATTAGTTTAGTGACCATTTGAAATTGCAATGGCATTGAAAAATGTGACCAGTTTTCACACTTACGACTGATGCAGCATCCCTGTGGTCACACGATCAAAATATGGGTGCTTAGCCACTGGCGTGTATTTATGGCAGTTGCACTTTCCTGGGGTCATGTGATCACCATATGTAACCTTCCCAGCTGGCTTCCGACAATCAAAGTCAACGGGAGGGGAGCCAGGTTAGCTTAATGACTGCATGATTCACTTAACAACTGCAGTGATTCGCTTAACAATTGTGGCAAAAAAATTGTAAAATGGGGCACAACTCACCGAATAACTGTCTTGCTTAGCAACAGAAATTTTGGACTCAATTGTGGTTGTAAGTCAAGGATTACCTGTAAATAAACGGAGGCATGATGTTCTAAAACAGGCACCCCCTTCCAATTGTTTTGAAACCACTTTCCATCAGATTACATGTATCAGAGAGCCACAGGCCCATTCATATTTCAAAATTGCTTCCACCAAAGGCGTTATTTCTTCAAAAGGAAGATTTCATTCTTATCTTTCTCCTAGGAATTTGAATCTAAAATATTCCATCCATATCCACAGAAAGGTAATAATGTGTTACTGTATATTACTTTCTCAGTCTTCCTTCCTTCCTTCCTTCCTTCCTTCCTTCCTTCCTTCCTTCCTTCCTTCCTTCCTTCCTTCCTTTGTCCCCAACTCAGAAAGATTGCTTTGCAGCCTTCCCTGTCACTCTACAGTTTCCCCCATGAGCTTTCCTTTTACTCTGTAAAGCTCTTGCCAGCCATTCTTCATCTGTCTTGTACTTCTTCCATTATTTCTGAGATTTGCCTGCAGCCATCTCATCAGCTCATCAAGCAAGATGCAGTAGCTGAGCCCGTCTACTTCTGCACCATTTAATATTAGTGGATGATGCAATTCAAAGCAAAGTTTTTGTTTTGCTGAGAATACTCCTGAATCTCTATACATACGTTTTTATTTTTTATTTGACATCCTAGCTTTATGATAAAGTGAAAAAAAGATGACAACGTTTTTGTACATTGTGGTTATTACCAACATTTTATTCCAAGGATGTTCCCACTGTGACCCAAGCTAGTACCTTTAGTTGAGAGACTTTCTTTCAAGCTAACGTTGTGTTACCCTCCTTCCACCACTTAGAAATTACACATAGTATATTGTCACACATTTAAGATGCTGGTATGTTGTTATCATTAACAAGGAATACTGTATTAGGCATAGGGGTGTCTAAAATCTGTAACCTTACGTCTTATCTGTCTTTAAAAAAACATGTGAAAACTTCAATAGATAGTAGTAAAGATGAATATATATGTCATGATCCCAATTAGCCATGAAAAATGTAATGTGGAATGTAAGAGAACTTAATGGTAAAGAGCATTTTTATCTAATTTAACAAATGAAGAAAAACAGATATTTTGTGTGTCTGAAACTAAAGGGAAGGGGAAGGACATATTAGAACTGAATGTAGGCGGTTTGATCTTGCTCCGCAGAATTGGTAAATATATGCAGGGAAGTGAAGTTGGTGAATGACAGGACTAAAATGTATGTAAAAATATGAATTGATGTCATATTTTTGGTCATTTGAAGTATACATGGACGTAGCTATTCATAGGTCAAAGTTGATGATAGTTATATGTTATATTTCGGTAAATGGTGATGTGGAAGAATGAAAAACTAATCTGCTGCCCATTTACATGAATCCTGTATTTGTGATTAATTTTCTCAATGTTTTATAACAAACAATTAAAATAATTGTGCTTTCTATTCACACCTTTCAACACAAATACATATCTGCTTAAACCCTATATTAGAAACATTTTCAAGCAGATGCTATACAAGGGGTACAGTTCCCGGGTCTTCAAATAACCAAATTATTTTTCCTTATTTGCTCATTTCATTCTGACCCATCCATTTACCTAACAAAATAATATCTTTTACCTTACTTCATTCAGAATATTGCATAATATTGCATAAATTCCCACTATTTCCTTATTATTCTATATCACTACTCTCGAAACAATAACATTCAGCTATCATTATTTGAATGAGTGAGATTGAGATCATGTGACTGTAGGGACCTGTAGCACAGTGGTGGGTTTCAAATTTTTTACTACCGGTTCTGTGGGCGTGGCTTGGTGGGCGTGGCAGGGGAAGGATACTGTAAAATCTCCATTCCCACCCCAATCCAGGGGAAGGATATTGCAAAATCCCGATTTCCTCCCAATCAGCTGGGACTTGGGAGGCAGAGAATAGATGGGGGCGGGGCCAGTCAGAATTTTTACTACCAGTTCTCCGAACTACTCAAAATTTCCACTACCGGTTCTCCAGAACTGGTCAGAACCTGCTGAAACTCACCTCTGCTGTAGCAGCCATAAGTACAAATGCCACCCTGCAAAGAAGCTGAAGAAACAGTGGGCCACCTAATCAACTGCTGGAATAGGTTTGCACCAAGTGACTATACAGAATGACATGACAAAGAAGCAACAAGGGTGCATTGGAATATCTGCCAGAAATATCTGGCAGGAATTGGTGGGTCCATAAAATAGACACCATAATAGAAAGTGAAGAAGCTAAAGTGCTCTGGAACTAGCGTGGCAAAAGATGGTATCAACAGTAAAAGGTGCCTTGGGTGCAATCCCAAAATATATAGAGCACTACTTGAACATTATTGATATTGACAAAGTTATCATCGCTCAATTGCAAAAGGCAGCTTTACTTGGAACAGCTCACACCCTGGAATGATACCTCTAAACCCATGAAACCAGATCATCTGCCTCTCAGGTCCTTGGGAAGGACTTGATAGGTGGACAAAAATACAATCCAGTCTAAACCTCTGGCTAACTGTCTGGCTAATCGTAATAATTTATTAAACTTGTATGCTGCCCAACTCTTAATGATGTTGGGTAGCCCACAGCATTCAAAGAAATTACAAATAAAATTAATGAAGGAACATATGAGATTAGACTATATTCAACTATCTAGTTTTTAAACTACTGTTTTAAATGGCTTTTTGCTTCCAATTATATATTCAATTATGATTAAAACGCCCAACGCACAAACACTCAGTCCCAAACAAAAGATAACAATCTCAAGAAAAAGAGGCAAAAATCAGAATATCAGTAATCAGGGCAAAACATGCTTCTTCCCAAAGCTTTCCCATATTAGCAAAAGTAGATAAGGGATTTGCCTTGGAAACAAAACTGATGCAAAATCAGTGCTCCGTGTCGCCGTATCCGGCATTCTGATGATGTGATTGCTTTTTTTTTTTTTTTGCAACTAGATTCAGAGGGGAAATCCACAGGTGGCTTGCATTGAGGAAAAGAATTATTGAATAGCAAGGGGAGAATGAATAAAAATAGCACTGTGCTGATTTCCAGAATTGATAGATTTCAAAGTCTTCAATTTCTTCTAACTAATTTATGGGTCTTTTCACTTTGTGTGGTAGGGGTCCAAATTTCCTGCTGGTTCAGTGAAATGCTTGGAGGAATCTACAGTTTTTAGTTTGCAATGCTAGCAATCAGGAATCACACCAGAAACTATATTTGTGGCATTAAATAGCCAGATCATCAGAGAAATGACTTTTATAAGTGTAAAAAAAAAAAAAAAGTTCTGTTGTCACAACTGCTGAATTGAAAATTGTCAGATGTCACACCAGAACCAGAAATCCTGATCCTCTGAATCTTAATTCAGGATCCTGCTTATAGCAGAGATTTGCAAGAATAATATAGCAATGCAGACAAGACAGAAGTCATACACAAGCAGAGGATATGCCTCCTGCAGCAAGCATACATGCACAGTCTCTGTCTCTGTCTCTGTCTCTGTCTCTTTCTGTCTGTCTCCCCCCATATCTCTCTCTCTCTCTCTCTCACACACACACACACATACATGTTTGTGCATATTTATGTCTGCGTATATTTTCTCTTAGCATTTGTGCAGGGTCTGCTTGTTTGCACTGCTGTTGTCTAGTTCTTGCAGCAAATCCATTGCATGATCTCACAATGCCTTTGTTCTTCAGCTGATTTGTTCATAAAGCCTGGTGATGTTTAGTAGTGACTGCTCCAAGGGTACCCAACCAGCTTCCATGTCTGAGAAGGACTAGAACCTGGGTCTCCCTGTTCCTAGTCCAACATCTTAATCCTTACTGCAACCCAATCCTCCTTTAAATAGGGAAACCAGCTGAGTGATATTAAACCAGTTGTTGTCTCAGCTGTACATTGGGAAGTTAAAAAACATGCATCTTTCAGTTTGCACTGGACCAGCATATGTAGGTTATGGTCTTTAGTGAAGAGCAGTGATTGTTAACCTGTGGTTCATGGACCCCTGGGAGGTCTGTGATGTCATCAGAGGGTTTGAAATAATATTTTGAGTTAAGTCTTGTGGGTCCATGGCCATGGCCACAAAATGTATTTAAAGCGGGGGGGGGGGGGGAATCTACAGTGAAGAAAAGGTTGAGAACCACTGGTGAAAAGGAATGGTCAATATATTTTTAGTGGGCATGAAGTTAGGTTTACTTGCAGAAAGGGAAGTAATGTTAGCTTTGTATCCATAGGAATACTTGCATTGAGGGGGACACAGGATTAGATTTGAGTTCATTTAAATTGGTGAATGTGCAATGTGAGGAGCTATTGAACAATTCAACTATAATGAATACCCAGAAGCACTTATTACAAGATGCCTGCGCAAAAAACAAAGGAGAGAAAAGGAAAAAAAAAAAAAAGGTAAAAGACCAAGTATAGGGCACAGCCTGCCATACATCAAAAACATTTCAGAAGCAGTAGAAAGCAGCTTCTGAGATCTGCGAGTGGGTATTGCACACTGCCCAGAGACTACCATACGAGGACATATTGTGCATTGTAAAGATAGTTTGGAGGTGGGAGGTGCTTCCAGTTTAAGCGCATCAACGTGCCTACCGTCCCTGTCCTAATGTCCCCTTTTATTTGTATCCATTTCATGTGTTCGTAATCATGTTTATACTTATATCTGTTATCTGATACATGCTTGACGAAATAAAAAATAAATAAATAAAAAATCTACTGCATTCCCTGCATGAATTGCCTCTGTGATTATGTAGGAAAAAGCGGGAGGAAGGTAACCACCAGATTGCAAGAACACAAGCAAGCAGTCAGACATGGAAACCTGAACTCATTGGTAGCCTCACATTGCAATGAACAAGCACACTCATTTAATTTTGTAGCAACTAAGATCATTGGCCATGAGGATACAAAGATAGCCAGGGAAATGATTGAAGCCTGAGAAACAGGCCCCTTGTCAGTTAACAGGAGTGCTGAATTATTTATTTATTTATTTATTTATTTATTTATTTATTTATTTATTTATTTATTTATTTATTTATTTATTTATTTATTTATTTATTTATTGGTTCGATTTATATGCCGCCCTTCTCCGGAGATTCCGGCGGCTTACAATGCGTTAAGCAATAGCCTTCATACTTTTGTATATACCTGCTTAGTAGGGCTTTCGGCCCCCCCAAGCAGTGTTCTTTTTTATACAAAGTCAGCTTATTGCCTCCACAATCCGGGTCCTCATTTTACCTACCTCGAAAGGATGGAAGGCTGAGTCAACCTTGAGCCTGGTGAGATTTGAACTTGCAGTAATTGCAGGCAGCTGGTGCTACTTAACAGCACTTTAGTCTGCTGCGCCACCAAGGCTCGAATTACCACCATCTTATCAAATACTTGGGAGCCAAGGGCTTGGCAGCACAAGGAAACAACAGTCATCAATGCACCAATAGGAAGGCACCACATAAACACGACTCGCAGAACAGCCCAAAGCATGTATTCCAGTAGAAAGAAATTCCCTGAAAATGGGCTCCATCACGAGTCCAAAAGCTCGGAAGAATAAATCTTTGGTCCCAGTGACCGACCCAAATTTGATCTCGCATCAATATCCTGGGACACATATATTTGCCTTCATTTGTGAGAGATTTTTCTGTTTGATATAGGATTTTATCAACATGTCTTATACCTCAAACCTGGTGAACGTTTTGTTGCAATGTAGTAATTTTTAAAAAAGGGAAATATGCTAAATGCCTTAAATTCAGAATACAGATGAAAACATTTTCATGCTAGACTGAGCTTTCAACAAGGGACTAATAATAATTCTGTGTTCTGCTAATAACACGGATAGAGTTTAAGAAAAATGAATTCTGTCCCCCAATAACATTCTGGTCCAAACTATATGATTTATTACTCTACCACTAGCTCTTGCTTAATGGCTGTATTTGTTTTCAACCTTAGCTGAAGGCAGAAATGAACTGTAAATTAAAATTAAAGCAATTGTGGAAAATTAGATATTCTTTCTCCGGGCATGCTTCAAATAAAGAAACATCGGGGAACTCAGTATTCTGATGTTTTGAGCAGCTGTATCTACGGTATTTCATTCAGAAGCTCTGCATATTTTCATAAAATTGATTGTGGTAAATTGCAGCTCTCTGTTTCTTGCTTTGGTGATTGGCATTCCTTTTTTCTATCTGCTTGGACCTTGCCGCCTTCTTCATAGTTCTATAGAACCAAATGGAGTTTGTTTTTGTTGATTTTTCATGTTTACTACATTTCAGTGTGGTTCTTTATAGATTTGCCAGGAACGACAATTTTAGATCAAAGTTTCTTTCATGTGGTATATGGCACAGGATGATGGCCTTTTGAATAAAAGTCTTTTATGTTGTCAGAATAATGATTGTTCTTTTTTATAATTAGAGTTGGCATTACTGTAATTTCTATTAAACGCCTCATAAAGTGCTTTGATTAGAATTCTAAATAACAATGCCATTTGAGCACTGTTAACATTGACACAGTCATTACCAGTCAATTGCAAAAGGCAGCTTGACTTGGAACAGCTTACATCCTGATGTAAGTATGATGTATGTGATGATACCTTTAACATAATCAAACCTAGGCCTTTGGGAAGGACTTGATAGGTGGTTAAAAATGCTAAATCCAGTTTAAATATCTGGCTGACTGTGCAACCAGCCATAATAATATTTTTCCTGATCTTGTTGATTAATTGTTGTTCAAGGGTATGCCATTGATGGGCAGTGTCCTATCTGCTTGCCCAAGTGTATAATTTTCATAGTCTACTGTTCTGAATATTTTTTTTTCATAGCTTGAGTGAATAGATGACCTTATTCCAAGGTCTTAGGAAAAAAGCCTTTTGAGTCTTTATCTTGGGACTTTGATTACAGGTAAGTAATATATGTACCTGCCAAAATCAGTTTTTAAAAAATTATCAGATCTTTTCAGTTCCTTTAAATGACTCATAGTGTAGCTGGCTACCTCCTAAAAACTTCTTTTGTTATTTAACATCTTTGGATTCTCCTTTGAATCTATATTTACTGGCCCAAGTATAATAATCTATATTCTGCTTGCAAAATTCTGGTGTGACTCTATGCACTAAAGTGCTCTAAGCATTATTGATGGTAAATGATCTATAAAAAGCACAAGAGACAGCTGCATCCTGGATCGCATTTACCTGTCAGAAATGGAGAGAGGTCTTCCTGCTGTTTCACATTGCATCAAGTGTGCCTTCCAGTAAATTGCACAACTAGATAGATTTTCCAACTATATATCCTTTCCTGCACTGATACCTTCTAGATGTGCAGTGTTAATAATCTCCAACCAGTACAACAAATGATGTCTGTGAATTATACAACCCGTAGTCTTATGAATCTGGAGGTCACCAGAATGAGGAAGGCAGGTCCGTACATTATTAGATGATATTTTATTTTCATTCTAACGGTACCGTTGTTGCATGGGTTAACTTATTTGTCTGCATACAATGCAACCTCTTCAAGAATAATGGGAGAATAAAACTCACATTTACCAGAACGGAATCAAACAGAATTTCTTAAAAGATTCTATATGATGTCAGTAATTTTATCAGCCTGTAGTACAGTGGACTAAAGCACTGTTATTAACAACTGTTGCTTGCAATTACTGCAAGTTCAAATCTCACCAGGCTCAAGATTGAGTCAGCCTTCCATTCTTTCAAAGGTAGGTGAAATGAGGACCCAGATTGTGGGGGCAATAAGCTGACTTTGTATAAATATACAAAAGTATGAAGGCTATTGCTTAACGCATTGTAAGCCGCCCTGAGTCTCCGGAGAAGGGTGGCATATAAATTAAAGCAAAATAATAATAATAATAATAATAATAATAATAATAATAATAATAATAATAATAATAATAATAATAATAATAATTCACCTCAAATATGATGAGTTAACACAGCATTCTGATATGTGATTCCTAGTTGGTCTAGATAAATACAAGGCTGCATGACCAAGGTAATGAAAAGATATTGCATGCTCTATGTAGGAATACTGTATGAGTTTTTAAACATTGAGTAACAATTTAGGAATTTTAATTGTTAATTGTTATTTATAGACTAGGTTTTTTTATCTTGCCTTTATTATTTTTACAAATAACTCAAGGTGGCGAACATATGTAATACCAGTGGTGAAATTCAAATTTTTTTACTACCAGTTTTGTGGGCGTGGCTTGGTGGGCGTGGTGTGGTTTGGTGGGCGTGGCTTGGTGGGCATGGCAAGGGAAGGATACTGCAAAGTTCCCATTCCCTCCCCACTCCTGGGAGAAAGATATAGCAAAATCTCCATTCCCACCTCACTCTGGGACCAGCCAGAGGTGGTATTTGCCTGTTCTCCGAACTACTCAAAATTTCCGCTACCGGTTCTCCAGAATCAGTCAGAACCTGCTGGATTTCATCCCTGCATAATACCGCTTCCTCCTAGTTTCCTCATAACAACAACCTTGTGAAGTAGGTTGATCTGAGAGTGACTGGCCCAGAATCACCCAGCTGGCCTTTTCAATTTAACATTCAACTATTTTAATTTAACATTCCCAGTTTCTTGGACAGCACAGTTTTTAGTCTCATCATATTTCACTTGATTTTGCCCATGCTAAATGCCAAACATACAGTAGAGACCGGTGCTGACTTGCATACATGCTTTATGAGGATTAATCCGACCTTTCCAACTTTTTTTGCTTGATGAGGCTTTAATGCAATGTTCCATTGTTTTTAATGTTAAGGAAATTTGCAACATTTGCAGACAAGGCAAAAGGGAACAATACTTTATTTTACATTCCAGAAATTGTGAGAAATGTAGCAGAGGTATCTCCCTCCTTTTCATTACTATATCCCCTTCTCCATGGCATTCCGATACAGGTTTTTATACATAGGTAGATTTTAAATCAACAAGTCTGTGCAAACAACGAAGAGAAATTCATAGAAACATAGGGAACATCCTTATGAGTTTTAATGGGCAAGAAATTGGAACTGGTAACAGTAATCAGGGCTAGAAACAGGAACAGGGCTAGATACAATAATTCACAGCTCAGGTAGTCTTTGACTTACAACAGTTTGTTTAGTGACTGTTCAAAGTTACAAAGGCACTGAAAACAGGGACTTACGACCGTTTTTCACAGTTACGACCTTTGCAGCATCACCATGATCATGTGATCAAAATAAAGATGTTTGGCAACTGCTTCATATTTATGACCACTGCTATGTCCCAGGGTCATGTGATCCCCTTTTGCAACCTTCTCACAAGCCAAGTCAGTAGGTTGATATACAAGAAGAAGCAATGTGGGGGAGGGAAGACTTTCTAGCACTATCTGACTCTCCATGGCAAGACTTGCCCATTGACTGCAGGAAGCTATTGGGAACATTGAAAAGCACAAGAGGGGAGAATGGGTTGGTAGTATTTCCCATACTGACTTGCCCGGTCCTTCTTCACACATGGGAGGAGAGATTGATTCTGATGGGTGAAGTGATGTAGATGAATGTAAGGATAACCTTGAACAAAGCATACAGGAACTATTAAAGCAAAATAAGAAACAACTTGGTCCTGGGAAAAGAGGAGGTGGGAGAAATATATTAAAAATAAACCCCCACTTCATTCAGTGTGATATTAGGGGAGGCAGAGGAAAATTTTGGGAAGCTTTTAAGGTTCTGTTATTATACAATAAAGTAACATTGCAGTAATTCTTACAGTGTCTTGTTTCCTGATCTGGTCTATTTTGGAGGGCTGACAATCAACATAACAGAATGTTCAAATTATGTGAAAACCTATTTGTGTACAGTTGCTTAAAGGTAGGCATTTCTATTAATATAGTTTGTAAATCACATCAGGAAATGGTCCAACACTGATAAATAGGACCAGGAACCGGTCTTTGATTTCATTATACAATACGTTTGATGCTTCCTTTACACAAGTAGCAAGTTAATCAGGTGTTATTCCTTAATTCTTTTATATATGTATGAATGTGTGTGTATTTGTGTGTTTGTCTCTGTGTATTTATTTTATTCTGTTGGCTTCTTTAAGAGGATTTTGCTTCCTAAATGTCAACCTAAAAAGTCTAAAAGAAATAAAGATTTGAAAATAAAACGTTCAGAGCCTGAGCAATTGTTCCTGATGAGACTTTGGAAAGATAAAATGAAAATAGCTAGCATTTTTCATTTTGAGATGGAACGTTTACCTTCCTTCAGTTGTTAGTGATATTTTTGTTTATTTTAAAGTATCCATTTAAATTAATTGAATAAAGGCTATGCTTTAAAGATTGACCCCAAAGAGATTTCTGTTTGAAAAGCTTTTGGAAGCATTTGTTCTCAAAAACAGAGCTACTATAAAACAGGTGTAATTTGCAGATAAGAATTATATCAGCTATGTCCTCTTTTCTTTTCTCATCAAGGACATATTTGAGTTGCTTGTGCTGAAATGTTTGATTCCAGTTATGATCTAGAAGCATCTAGGAAGGAAGGACAATAATTGCTTTTTCATAAATTGCCGAATTCCACTATTCTAGCAATATGCTGTGTAGATGTATGCAATGTTATCTTTTAAAAAACTTACATCCATTTCTTTTATTATATTTTTGATGATAGTCCCAAAGGTTCATCAGACTCAATTTGTTATCTGAGCATTGTCATTTTACAGGAAAGTAATATTTGAAAAATCTCTAACTCTGGTGCTTTGCTTCATAGACGTTCAAAGGTTATTGTTTGAATGCCATTTTTAAAAAATTGAAAGTTCTTCTGTACCACTTGATGCTAGCCAGTTACAATGATGAGACAGCATAATAGCAAGATTGGAAAATGTAATTATGAGATATTGCTAAGGGAAAAGTCCCCTTCTTATAGGCTTTAATCCAAGTGGAAGAAATAGGATTTCATCCCTATTACCCAACCATTACAAATGATCACCACTGAAAAATCTTCCTTGGAAGCCCCATGTAATGTGTGTTTGAGTGGCTGAGACATAATATGAGCATGGGGAACATTTCTACCAGTTCTTTCTTATGGTTCAGTTGTTCTCTAGTTTCTCTAGAGATAACCATGTCATTAATTTCCTCATGAAACAGACACAATTTTTTCAGTCTTCACTGATCTTGTTGATTTCCAAAATCAAAAGGTGCTTGGGGAGTCAGGCAGAGGTCTAGTGGGTTGTTAAACCAAGTGCTTGGTCAGTGCCCAGAACAACTACTTGATGGCCATGCTTGATAGAATTGCTCCTGAGCAGTTCTTGTCTATTGATCCAAGTAAGCAGCTTGGTTTCCTGAAGAGCTCTGGGAGCTGAAGGAGCAGAAGAGATACTTAAATTGGCATAAAAGGAACAAATATTAGTAGACATGGGTAAGAGCTTAAATTCATGCCTACACCATGGCAACAAAAGTGGCAAAATGGATTTCTCATGGCATTCAACCTGAGTGTCCATCCTGCAACATTCTTTAAGGTTTCCCTGTCCCTATGGGGGAATCTGAACTGGAAGGCAGGCTGCCAGGTGGTTGGAAGGAATCCTCTCAGCCTCTGGAGAATAAATTTACTTGGAATTGGATGCCACTTAGGCAAGTCCAATTGAGGTCACCAAGCTATTTGCTTCAGAGGTCTCCAGGCTTCTTTGGAGCCAACAATCCTGATATAGATCAAAACTACTTAGCCTATTTCAGGATCACCTACCAACATAGCTTTTAACTAAAGCCCAAATCTTCAATAGTCTAGATCCATCTTAGGTTGCCAGCTATCACTTCACCACCATTGGCCTCCTCCTGCTTGTCCAGAGATATTTTTTTCAGGACTCTACCTGTCTTTGTCAATTTATCAGCCTTTTTTCTCTTTCTTCTATGGAAACATTTTTCTATGGAGAATTAAGCTACCTGTAATTCTCAGGAAAGAGAGATTTTGCATTTTACTGTGTAGATGCATGCCTGCATGGTAAGTCTGTGCTGGACCAGTTGTTGGACCCTCTTCTGTGGAAACCCATATTGATATTGCAGCCAACATGGACAAGACCAGAAATTAAAATTCTAACAAAAGGTGATTGTGTCAGTACCCCAACATCACATGTTGTCTCTCACTATCACCTCACACCATAATGTCATCAGGGAAACTGAAAGCAGTCAGCTCAGCTAACTATTACTGTGTGCTATAGAAAAACAGTTTTTCTTAGAAATTAGACAGACTATCCACTGATGGACCAAGTACATGGGTAGTCACATCCACTCTATTTTAATTTCTTAGCTGCCAGACTAGCTTAATGGATCTAAAAGACTTTCATTATTTATCCAGTTTAAGAGGTATGAAGCACATATTTCTAACTTTTAATTGACCAATCTTCCCTGCCAGACTTATACAAATGAGCAAGTTCTTATGGGATATTTGTGGTATCAAAATGGTCAGAGTCTTCAAAGATGAGGTAGTGTGTGAGCTGTTATTTGGGAAAATGATTAATGGTCCTGGTAATGATTTGCAGATAAGATCTTTTAAACATTGTGCTCCAGGTGCAATAAACCTGCCAGCCATTCCAAGGACCAGCTACTTAAATCCTTACTGATTGAAGAAGCTAAACCCAATGAATCCATTAACTCAATTTAAATTTAATATAAACTATAAATTAAATCAAATGTTACATTAACTCCATGGTGGATAAGAATTTTATCACCAAAACTTGCTTTGAGATGCATTCCCATCCAGCTATATGCAGATAATGAATATATCTATATTGGCAGCTTTTAAATTTTTGAAGCTGGGTCAGTAGCATAGCTTCTTTGTGGTGCTCAGTTAGATCCCTTTTCCAATTTTGGCTCACTGGAGTTTGTGCAATTTTTTTTTTTTTAAGAACAGTCCTTCAAGCCCTTAACATTATCTCCAGGGCTACAGTGTGACTGGAGGCAGGCCTCATGAAAGTGGAAGGTAGATGTGGTGGAACATACTTAAGTATTGTCTTAAACTATCTTCCTCCTCCTATTAAACTATTTTCCTCCTTGATCTTTACCCATAATTATGAGCAATGATTTCCAATTCAGTTGGAGACAGACAAGTTAACAACCAGTTAAACCTTATCCTTGGCATTTTTTTTATGTCTTCTGTTTGATAGAACAGGCCAAAGCTGATCCCTTTCAGAATCAGGAATGCTCTTATGACTCCAGTCATGTAGGTATAATGGAGCATGCTTCCTTACAGTATAGATAGTCCTTGATTTACAGTCATTAATTTAGTGACGTTTCGAAGTCATACTTCGTATAAAATAACTCTCAAAGTTATTTGAGAGGCTACAACAAAGAAAAGGGGATCAATGTATTCTCCAAAGCACCAGAATGCAAGACAAGAAGCAATGGATGGAAACTAATCAAAGAGAGAAGCAACCTAGAATTAAAGAGAAACTTCCTAACGGTGAAAATAATTTACCAGTGGAACAGCTTGCCTTCAGAAATTGTGGGTGCTTCATCACTGGAGATTTTTAAGAAGAGACTGGACAGCCACTTGTCTGAAATGGTATAGGATCTCCTGCTTGAGCAGGGTTTTGGACTGGAAGACCTCCAAGGTCCCTTCCAACTCTATTCTTATTGGATACTACCTATACGTGAATTATAGAGATCATACCTATCTTTTTCTACCATTTTTATTTAAGTATTCAGGGCAATGGGACAAATTTCTACTTCCCTGCTTGCTTTCAGACATCAGTCCTACCACAACAGATAGCATTGGCAGCTTCTGTGCAGGAGTATACTCAATATTTGTCAGACAACAACTTCTAGCTTATGCTTAGTATCCAGTCTTATAGCTTAGTCTTGATGTGGTCCCTGGTCTAATACCACACAGCATTTTAACAGATAGCAGCTTACAGTCCTATAGTTTATCTTCTTTACACTTTACCTCATACATTTTATATGTCTTTTATACAACTTTTAATGTCCCCCTATGCCTTTGTATATCTTTTATGTTCGTATGCTTTCTTTTTCTGAAAATATTCCTTCCCCCTGCCTCTATGCACATAATAAAGATTTATTTGATTCTACCAACAAGGGAAGTGTTGTACTGTGAACATATAAGAAAGCTTAAGGACTAAAAACAAATATCAGTGGAATATTGAGCTACAGGAGTAAATGGGCCATAGAACCTGGGGCTTAATTTCCTGGTATAACCCTGTAGAAGTAAATGCTTGGCAGGTAGGCAGACCTGGGTGGTTCCTTTTGTTTAAATCAGCAAGGGACTTATAGGTCTTCTTGAACTGCATTCATTGCTCTGAAATGCCCTGCACTATTTTTTGGAGCTGAGGAGTTAAGGAAGATCCTACACTTGTAAAATAGTGTGGTTTAGTTTTCTGATTAGTTGTTAATAGAGTATGATCCATTGCAGTCTCCTAATGTGATATACAACTGATAGAAGAAGCCAACCCAATTGTCCTTTTTGCAATTCACATAACCTCAAGTATTGTTTTCATTGTAATGGGTTTTGTTTTGTCTGTTCATTTGAATGAAGATGATACGTTGTAGGCGAATGCAAACCTATTCCAAATAGTTTGAAAAAAGTTCAGCAGAACCTCACTGCGAGACCCAAGTATTCCAACAAATTGTGTTCTGAAGTTTTGGGTTAGGACAGTTAAGCAATCTTCTTTATTGAGAAGAACATGGTTCACATAACTAAGTGATTCATCTTAGTGATTTCACTAAGATGATAAATTACTTAATTACACCTGCCATGCTCTTCATGGTCTATTATCATCAGAATATGGTGTTGTGGCCTGGGACTCTTGGTAGAGTCATAATAAAGTCCAGAAAAATGGTTTTCCAAAGACCTGAAGAACTATGAACCTGTGTCAGTAGTCTCATTTAGGCTGTTCCACAGGTGGGATATATGAGAATCTCTGCCCTCAAATGTGCCTACCACAATTCCTGGAAGATCTTGCAGAGATTCTTGAAAGGCTATAGTGCCTTGCTATGGGGGAATCATGACAAAGATGCAGAATCCCAGTTTTTTGGGTGACAGTGGGTATTTTTGGCTTTGGTAATGTAACAAACCATCACATATGACAAAGACTTTGGTCAGTCAACCTTTCCATCTGTTAGGACATTTAGTAGCTGCCTGACCTAAAAGTGTCCCCCTCCCCCAATGGATCATGAAGTTCTCTGTAAAAAAAAAAATAGTGATACGGGAATTCCATTAGGTGAATTATTTTCAGATGAGAATCAGTGCATCTATTAGGATAGGGATTTTTCTTAGTCTTTTCTCACAGCCATATAACTTACTAGCAAGGAAGCAGTCTTATAAAATAAGATAAGAAGCAATGGATGGAAACTAATTAAGGAGAGAAGCAACCTAGAACTAAATGTCCTTAACAGTGAGAACAACAGTGAGAAGTTGTGGGTGCTGCATCACTGGAGACTTTTAAAAAGAGATTGGACAGCCACTTGTCTGAAATGGTATACGGTCTCCTGCTTGAGCAGGGAATTCTTTTATTCTGTTAAAGGGGAGTCTATAAGTATCAGTTGTTTATACTGTATTTGAGCTGCCTGAATTTTTGTCAGTTTAGGAACCAACTCTTACAACATCCTGGCTAGGGTGGAATTGTTGTGCTTCTGATGACCCAAAATCTTTCTTCATGGATTTTGGACTCGGAATGACCATGACGTTTTCCTGTTGTTGTGATAGCATTTCCAACCTTGTTTAATCTGTGCTCTGATTTGTGGGACATGGTGTTGGTATATGCTGGTTCTTCACTGGAGAAAAAATAGAAATTACAGAGTTGAAAAATAACAACAACCAAGGACCTGTATATTTGCTGTTGGTTCAGTAGCCACACATACTTCCAATATTCAAAGTTGTAATGAGAGTTTGGAGTTCTTGACTGCATACAGTGTAAGTATTTTTCCTAGATGAACTGAGTCAATTCCCAAGGAGGAGTGTTGAAAGCTAGGAAGTCTAGAACAAGAATCCAAAGAAGGCTTCATATATTAGTGTTGAGGGCTGGGTGGAACAGGCTCCCTATCTGGATCAGAGTGTGCTGGGTCCAGGACAGGAATGGTGGGATAGTTGCTGTCTCGTCATCATTATGGTAGGATCTGACAGCATAAGCTGTACTTCTTGGGATGTCTTCTCCTTGTACTCTTTGTGTCTGAGAAAGGGCCTTGAAACTTGGCCATGGAATACTTGCTGAATATAAATGTTACAGTTTGTATGATTCACCATCATGGAAACTATGGAAAAACAAAGAAATGTTTTGGGTTTTCCTTATAATGATTTTCATTTCTGTTCTCTGTGTGTATTGTAGTTCTCCTACATGTGTTTGTGCTTGTTTCTTTGTTTCCTTTTGCTTTTTGCTTTAGTGTTTGCACTGCATTCGGATGTACATTTCCGCTGTGGCCCAATTTAATTATGTGTAATTGTGTTCAAATGAGAGTGTTTTAGCCCAATTCATTAGCAAAATGAACATTTTCTCTTTTTATTTCAGTGCATGCCCTTTGCAAACAATTAAGCAAAGTAATACAAAAAAGAATCATATATCAGAAACCATTTTAAAATATTTGATAGATATAATGTCCTTCAATTTGGCACATTATAAAATCATCTCTATTTCCTTCTTTTCTACTGCCTCTCCCAAAATTTTATGTTTGTTTATTTATTTCAAGAATTATAAGATCACTTAACTCAAACAGTGTAACTCTGGGTGCCATACGACATAAAAATATAATACTGAAAAAAAATAAAACAACAACAAAAACAACTAATAAGATAAATACAAAAGCTAAAATATATATTTTAAGCTTCATCTGATCTTTGAGAGTGCTACTTTTCATAATTATATTGTCTGCTGAAAGAGACCCTAAAACTATGACTTAGAAAAATTAAATTATTATTTCAGAACTGAACCAAAAGATGGGATTTTGCAGGCATACCTTTAGAATAGCTGTTCTCAGTAGATGGCGAACTATCATTTCCATGTATTTTCAGCCCCCAAAGAATGCTTCGAACTTTAGATTTCCTCAGAAAAAATAATATTAGCAGATGCAATAGTAATAAAACAGAGACTGTAAGAAGCATGTGGGAAAATAATTTTAATACTTTATGGCAAATTTTAGTACAAAAACCAATCTTAGATTTTTAAAAATCATGAATATCAGTGTTAAATCAAATGAAAACATTAAACTTTACTACTTGTATGGGTACTCTTGAAGTGGGTTAAAAATATTGTCTTCAAACATAGTAACCTAAGTGGTTTGGCCACAATGACTTAGAAAATCAGGTTAAAAAATTTTGTCTTCAGGTGTAGTAAACTAGGTGATTTGACTGCAATTATTTGGAAGATCATTATGAATGGAATATGGACTGTCAACATCTAGTGAATGTAATTCTGTGGTATATGTAGTTGTGCTGAACATACTATATGAATAAAATCATGGATGATACTTAAGATTTATCATTATGGGGACAATCAAGTTTGTGTCTATCACTGTTAGATAAACTACACCATATGCATAACGACATCTATAAAGAAAGTACATTATCTTTTGACAAACTGAATAATGGCTTAGACCACAGTGTCAAACTCGCAGCGTCACATTGCCGTCATGTGACGTTTCGCGATGTTTTTTTCCCTTCGTGGAGCTGAGGTGGGCGTGGCCTGCACATGACACATCCGGCCCATGGGCCACCAGTTTGACACCTCTGGCTTAGACCATTTGATTATTTGTTGACCATGTGTATATAATGAATAAAACTATGTCTATAAAATTAACATTAGCATTCTTCTATTCCTTGTATCCAGGACATCTATGCCTGGTTCACACAATAAACACCATCAACTCAATCCTCTAAATAGCGTAACTCGGGAAATGGTGAGGTAAATGAGGTTCATTTTAGTTTCAAGCATCCCCAAGACTATTTGGGGCTAAATCATAGTGGTGCAGTGGTTAGAATGCAGTATTGCAGGCTAATTCTGCCGACAGCCAGGAGTTTGAACCTGAATGGCTCAAGGTTGACTCAACCTTCCATACTTCCGAGATTGGTAAAATGATTGTTGGGTGCAATATGCTGACATTTGTAAACCCCTCAGAGAGTGCTGTAAACCACTATGAAGCAGTATATAAGTCTAAGTGCTATTGCTAAACTAACTCTCTCTGATCAAATTTGTCACCCTGAAAGCTCAGCCCCAAATATAACAAACCTGGGACAAAACAGCAGTTTCATTTTGTTTGCTATTCTTGGTGCTAATATTTTTTTTTCATCATAAAACTGTTGAAAGAAAAGAGAAAATGGATTAAGTTAACTCTTCCATTTGATTTTAGATTAAGGTTATAGTCCTTATTAAAAAAAAATCCCTCTTCATCTAAGTTGCTGTGTCTCAATAGGCAGGTTTGGTTTTACATAATTGTGCAGGCGTATTGAGCACGAAAGCTTATTAAGCAGGTTCTAGACGATTAGAACTGTTTTCATTCCGATTCTGCCATGCTAGTGCATCTACAGGGAGCCAATTGTACAGACTTACCATGGGAATTATGACACTTCCAAACCTATCTCCTTTTTTGCAGCTGTTTATACCCAATATGTATGCATAAGTGGTGCTAGCAAATGCAGCTCTGCTTTCCACCTGTACTGTTACAGATGACTAGTGTCCTCAACAGAGTTGAGCTGGTCCAGGGAATCTCAAATTGCCATTTTGAGCCTTACTAGAGGGAGCAGAAGATGCTTAAAGTCTCCCAGAATGTATTACACGGAATTAGTTTTGGGGAAAGGAGGACAATTCCATATAGGAAATATATCTTTTAAGCAGGCTTCTGTGTTTTCTTCTGTATGTAGTTGTTATCTCCATTTTGGGGTTTAAGATGCAGCATTTAAAAATCATTTATCTTCCAAAATGACAAACTCCTAAAGTAGTCCTCTCACGTAGAGGAAAAATAACTAAAATGAGCCTGATAGGAAAGCACATGCTCACCACATTTTGTTTAAATGTGCACTCTCTGTTATCAGATCAACTTCAGAAGAAAACAATGCTCGGTGTTGCCAACAACAGAAAGGCTGTACAGTGAAGTGCAGTTTGACAAAACCAATGTCATCAATTCACATCCCATTCTCCCTCCCAGACACTTGTTTTTCAGTGTTTTAGAAGATTTGTTGTCCTTTGGAAAAGTGTGTGAAGCTACCGTACATTCTGAAAGTGGAGCTATTCAATTTGGATTTATTGCATAATTTTGAAAGCTAGACCCCGCTTACACGAAACTCTTAACGCTTTAAAACTTTTATAGTTTACATGAGTCATACTGCTAAAGTTTATTTTCACTGGAATCTAAGATGGAAGCAAAGAAGCAATTACTTCCTTGAAATGGCAGTCCTGAAAGTAAGCGTCCTTTGGAAAAATGGCCTCAATAAAAATGTACATGCAGTTAGGGAAAAACCACAGATAACAAACCAAATAATAAGACATAAGTTTTCTTTGTTTCCCAGAGGAGGTATCAATTCCTGAAATGCTTTTCACTATAGACGTTTGATTCAGTTCCAAGCAAGTAGAATGGCCACCCACAATTTTGTATGGAAAGAAGAATCAAAAGAGCCTGCCTTCTAAGTAGTGCTTCCAAGTTCAGATAAAGCACACTCTCCACTGAAGAGAGGATGCTCTAGTCCAGAGGTGCCAAACTCAAGATCCAGTCCGCAGGGTGCTTAGATCTGGCCTGCGGGGCTGTTCTGGAAACAGCAAAGGACTGGCCCATGGTGCCTCTACCAGCAAAAATGGAGCTCAGGAGGACCGCATGTACCCTCCCCCCAGCTCTGTTTTCGCTGGCAGAGTGGCTGAAAACAGGGCCTTGGGGGGGGGGGGGGCCCTCCTGGGCTTTGTTTTCGCTGACAGAGGGCTAGCAAAATAAACTAAAAGCAAAACTAAACTAAAGAAGAAATATTTTCCCTTTTGCATTTGAGCATCCAAGAAGGGACAGGAAAGGAGAAAGGGAAAGAAGAAAGAAAAGAAAAAGATGGGAAGAGAGTAAGGAAGGAAAAATAAGGAAAAAGGGGAAGGAAGAAAAAGAAGAATGAAGAGGGAAGGAAAAAGAAGAAAGGAAGGAAAGGGAAGGAAAGAAGGAAGGAGGCAGTGATAAAATCAATTTTTTTTTTACTACCGGTTCTGTGGGCATGGCTTGGTAGGCATGATGTGGCTTGGTGGGCATGGCTTGGTGGGTGAGGCAGGGGAAGGATACTGCAAAATCTCCATTTCTGCCCAGTCCAGGGGAATGATACTACAAAATCTCCATTCTCACCCCACTCTGGGACCAGCCAGAGGTGGTATTTGCTAGTTCTCTGAACTACACAAAATTTCCGCTACCGGTTCGCTGAACTACTCAAAATTTCCGCTACTGGTTCTCCAGAACCTGTCAGAACCTGCTGGATTTCACCCCTGGGTGGAGGGAGGGAGATTATAATGAGAGGGAGGGAGGGTCTGAGGGAAGACCTGCCTTAGCACTTGGCCACCACAGGTGTCCCCGACACGAGTGATGTTGAGCTGGCCACGCCCACCCCAGCCATGCCCAAGGTCAAACATAACCCTGATGCGGCCCCCAATGAAATCAGGTTTGACACCCCTGCTCTAGTCTATTTCATTTCTGGTGGTACAAATTTTGAAATACTTGTGATGGTGATTTGTCATTCCAAATAAGATGGGTACGAACAGTGGAGGTTAAGTTGCTTTCTCCGCTACTGCCAATGATTATAGTGCACAAAAAGGATCATTTAATCATCATTGTCATAATTAATTTTGAAGCAGTAGGGTTAGCAGACTAATAGAATAGTAGCTAAAAATATTACAGACCTGTTGATCTGCAGACCAGGAAGGGCCCCATAAAAACGTCCTCCCCCAATTACTTACCCTGATGTAGACTCTACGTCTTCCTCCATGAACTTTCTGCTTTTATTGGCACCGGGGGGGGGGGGGGGCGGGGGGAATGAGTTATTAGCACAAGAATGAATTTATTAGATTCTAAATTATAACCACATAAAGAAGGCAAATTTCTTTTCTTTTAGAGAGACACAACAAAATTATTCAAATCATTCTCCTTGGATATTCTTGTTTGCTGAATTTCCCACCTCGCCCTTATTTAAAACTGTTTCTTAGAAGAAGCAATAGCTCTCAGAATGGAGCCACAACTGCAGCAGCTGTTAAATCTATAGAGCAAATCATGTTAACAATTTTGTCTAAGTACCTATTCAGAGAACATGTGAAGGAACCTCACTCTGTATATAAATCAGATTTCCTAGATGCTTTTCCAGTATTTCAGCTGCTGAGCCCAGCTGGCCTGTCAGATAGTTTGACACTACTTTCCCAAATATATTAGTGTAAAGGGGAAAAGCCAGCTGAGCCTTTAGATGGGCTGAATCACCATCCTGGAAGCATCTCTCTTCCTCCTGAGCCACCAAAAGTCCATGCCCGCTCCCCTCTTAAAATTTTAGTATCTTCTTCTGTGGTTTGTGCCCAGACTGCATACATAAGGACTATAACACAACAGTTTTCAGCATTCTAAAATGAATTCTGTCTGGTGGATGAAAGTGTTGAAAGATGTACCCATAGGAGAAGTGACATTTCTGAGTTACTAGCCAACTAACTGAATCTAGGCTTAGCACTGCTAATTTTCTGTGGTGACCGAAATGACAACTATTTTATTTCTAATAGTTCAACTGAAAGCTTAAAAGGCAGAGATACCATTTCTTATATTGAGGTCAACATTGAGAACTCTGCATAATATCTGTTTCTCTCTTTCTATCACACATAGCCATTTGCTGTTAGAGTCTTATGTTTTTGTAGTGCTTTACAATGCCTTGCTCTGGAAATCATTATTTTCTGTTCTTCAAAGAATGCAGTTACATATATTAAAATGGTACACGAACCTGTCAGGTTCAGCTCATCCACAGAACTGCATTTCCCATACGTTCCTTCCTCTTTGGAGCCACAAGGGACTCTGATCGTCATAAATCTTGCTGTTCCTACAGTCTGGCCTTTGTATACCAATACCTTTGGCGCTGTAAAAGCAGTAATTGATGATCTCTCCAGGATAAAATTCAAAAATCATCAGGTGCAAGAAAAAACACCACCAATTGCTTTATAGAATAGGTGTCCACCAATTGCTTGTACAGTATAGATGCTTCAACTGACTTTTCCTCTATTTTCCCCCCTAAAGTTTGTAAACCCATCAACCTAATCATTATGGCAGCAGAGAGAGAATCTCTTGGTTGCAATATAGTGCTGTCCAGATTTGTGCTGCCATGATGTAGGTGCTGTGTAAATATTCTTGGTGCTGTGGTATATGTGAGAGAATACTAAGCTGTGTGGTGCTCTTGGGTATGTCTGTGAGATTTTTTTTTCAAAATCTGTGTTGATGAATTGATCTATTGACTGACCTATCATTAAGGAACAGCAAAGGGTGGGGGGATGTATCTCTTGGTGGCCATCTAATGGTCCAGTTTTATGCAACCAAGTTGCAGCTGCTGGTCAAGTGTTCTTGAAGACATGGGTCTGAGAAAGGGATTGTATTGTATATTGTAAGTAATTATTTATATATAGGAGAGAGAGGGACTGGCCTAAAATCATGCAGCTGGCTTTCATGCCTAAGACAGGACTAGAACTCACAGTCTCCCGGTTTCTAGCTAGATGTCTTAACCATTAGACCTGTGATGGTGACAGGTGGCACACAGAGCCCTCTCTGTCATGCAAGCCGTCACCCCAGCTTAGCTCCACTGCACATGCTCACGTCCTGCCAGCCAGCTGATTTTTGGGTGTCTGCCACACATGTGCAGGGGGCATGCGGGAGACGTGCATGCATGCAGGGGGAGCACGGGGGTCATGCACGCATGCGTGGGGTGAGCAGGGGGGTCACTCATGCATGCGGGGTCACGCAGGGGATTGCATGCGCATTGCATTATGGGTGCAGGTGTGTGCTCTTGTGCATGCTGACGCTTATGGCACGTGACAATAAAAGGGTTAGCCATCACTGCATTAGACCAAACAGGCTCTCTGAATATGAAACTAAACATTGTGAACAGTGGCTGGATGAGCTACCAGCATGTCACTTCAAAAATACCTTGGGATGCTATGAACCAATCCATACATGTTGCAGAACTTGCTGGTATTAGTCATGTGGAACTGCATTTTGCTTATTAGAGAGGCTTGACTAAGTGCTGCCTAGTCAAAGAGAGGAGTTTCAAATGGCACATTTAGCGAGGAATTATATTTTTAAGCCATGCTTTGAAAGTCTAATTTTTCTGTTTCACTCCAGAAAGAAGTATGAGATTTGTGTGCGAGTTTATGGCTAAAAGCCAGCTGGTAGAAATGCTAGTGGGTGACAACAATTGTGAAGAAGAAAGTTGTATTTTGCCTTTATAATGAAAAGACAGTGTGATAATTTTTCATCATTCCAATTTCCTGCCAAAGCCTGTTTTTGAATGTATGATTTTAAGGGAACTCATTAGCAAGTAAGCATAAATGCTGAAATATATTCATCACCATCTGCCTTTCTTTGAAGAGATATTGGCATCATATGTGAAGCTGTGATTCCCTCCCATCACCATCAGATCCAAAAAAATGAAAATATTCTCAGAAACAGGTGTTACTATATGATAACGTAAGGCCTTCTGGGCACTATAAGACATATTAAAGCTAGCCTCCATCTCTTCAAAGATGGAGAGTGTTTTGTAACAACTAAGAGCTGCCTTAAATTAATAGTAATAATATGAAATCAGGTGGATCGTTTCCATCCACAGGTTTGAAGTGTGTGTTTAACTTATCAAGGGCTTCATTTCATTGTATATTAGTAGGATGGTCTTCCGTTCTGTAAAGTGGAATTTTACAACCTAGCACCTCCCAAATGTACCACTTGCAAAAAGTTACATTTTATTGCCTGTGCCTACTTCTAATTCAGAAGAGAAGAGGGATTTCATGACCTTTTTAGAAGTTTCTTTGGCAGCCAATCTCGGTTATAAAACTTGGTAAAAGGCAGTGCAGTGCTTGCATACAACATTTTTCTTCATATACATCTGGAAATAATGTCTTTTTAATTAGAGAATGAACTCTCCAAGAGCAAACATAGCTTGGGGGGAAATTAGTTTTAATTTTGTTGGACAACCACACTTTTTCTGTGAAAATCTTGGCTCTGTTCTAATAGGTGGCTAGGCTGTTGACAGCACCTGCCTGACCCAGAAACAATTGTTTTCCAAACATGGAGCAATACAAAAGTCACTTTAAATCTGTTCGTCTAGATCAGTGGTTCTCAACCTTCCTAATGCCGCGACCCATTAATACAATTCCTCATGTTGAGGTGACCCCCAACCAGGGGGGGTTCTAAAATTTTTTACTATCGGTTCTGTGGGCATGGCTTATTTTGTGGGCATGGCTTGGAGGTCATGTGGCTGGGTGGGTGTGGCTAGCTGGTCATGTGACCGTGTGGCCATGGCTATGTGTATAGGGACTACCCAGAGGTCTGAAAAGTCATTTCTGACAGATCCTCACACTTTTGACTGGTCCTCACACTTATGACCATCCTCACATTTATGCCCGTGCAGCATTCTTAACAACCATGTCACTCATTTCACAACTGCTTCTCTTCACCATGGTGATAAGATAGGGCAAAAAATGTAAAATGTGAGGACAGTCGTAAATTCGAGGACTGGTCAAAAGTGCGAGGACCAGTCAAAAATAACTTTTTCAGCCCTCTGAATAGTCCATATGCATAAAAGGATACAGCAATAGAGAGGGATGAAGGAAGAGAAGGGAAATTAGAGTAGGAGTGAGGGTAAGAGAGGGAGGAAGAGAGGAGGAGAAGGAGAAAGGAAGAGGAAGTAGGGAGGAGAAGAAGGGTGGGGAAGAGAAAGTAAGAAGGAAAGAAAAGAAAGAGGTGGTAGGTTTGAGGAGAAAGATTGCTGTACAATAAAAAAGATGAAAGGGAAGAAAACCAACCCCAAACAAATATAAAGATATTAAGATAAAGAATGAATTGTTAAACTTTAAAGAATAAAAGAGAACAAATATGAATAAATAGCAATAATTAGAAACACACATACAAACATACAATGTATTTTCTTTGAACAGAGTATTTGGCCGGTTCACAAATTTAACCAGTGTTTAGTCATTTCAATTAAATTTACAATTTCTATATTTTCTTTTTGCCATATTTATTCCTCATCTATTTTTTTAAAAAACCAATATTACCCTTCATCCTCATCTCTAATCTTAATCAAATTCAATTTTTCCCTTCTATTCTATATTATACCCCTTCCCATTGTCATCAATTTTTATATCCATCCTCACATTGGTTAATTATGTAATTATGTAATACAGTTGTTTAATACAAATTCAACATTTTAATATAAATCAATTAGTTATATAACTATCTTTTTTGTATATTAATCAATATGAACATGAATATTCCAATTATTTCCATGCAATCCAATTTCTTACAAATCAATTATATTTACCAATAATAATAAACCAAATAATTTCCCCCATATATTCCTCCAAACCACAACTTAACCATTTCTGCTTTCAACACAATATACAATTAATAGTATCTCAATTATTACAATTCCCTAGTTAAATAGAGCTTTTTTTCTTTTGTGTTTTAAAATCTTGAACCTCCTCTTTTGCCCTAAATTTCCCATTGTTTGCAGTTTTGCACCTACCTTTTTTGGTGAGGAAAAAGAAAAAGAAATATCTCTCTGCCTCATTTTGTCACGTTGCAGCAAAGACCCTGCTTTAATTTCAGTTTCTTTTTTTCAGCATAGCTAGGGGGGAAAAAAATCTGCTCCTCTCTTTGCAGCTAGCAACAGAGCCCTCCGCAAAACAGCTGAGAGCAAATCAGCTGAGAGTCTGGAGGCTGATCAAATCAATTTATGGTAATTAACCTATGCTGAAGCTGAAAGGGGCTGTTTTTTTCTATTTTTGCAGGCACCAGTCTTCTCATTTGTTTTCTTTTAACACTGATCAGCTGTAGGGTGGCCCTTTGAAGCCCCGCAGCAAGAATTTAAATGGTTTGTTTCCCTCTAGCCATCAGCTGGGACTCAGGAGGCAGCAATAGATTGGGAGTGGGCGGGGTAAGCGACCGGCGACTGACGATCCAACAGAGGCAGAGGGTGAGGGTGAGTGAAGGCGTGGGGGGGGAGAGAGGGCTTTGGCGACCCCTGTGAAATGGCCATTCGACCCCCAAAGGGGTCGGGACCCCCAGGTTGAGAACCGCTGGTCTAGATAGAAAGAAAATGAATAGGATTTGCTGAGAGGCATCAAAGATGAAAAACCGGTTTTTTTCATGTATAAAATTATTATGGTTGGTTACACAGTCAACCAGACATTTAGGCTGGATGTGGCATTTTTTATTAAAAAAATATTTTATTAAACATTTTTTTAAAACAAAAAAAAAAAGTAAACAATACAAACATACAAACAACAACACACAAATAAATAATGATTCATCTTCTTTTCAACTTGTCACTACAGTAAGCCATATTCAAAATTATACTTTTTCTTTTTCTTATTTTAATATATCTCTTATACCTATATTCCTAATACCTTGTCTCTATGTGGATGTGGCATTTTTATTCATCTGTTGAGTCCTTCCCAGGGAACTGGCATAGGCAGATGCAATTGTTTGATGATGTAAAAGGTATCACAGGATATAAGCTTTTCTAAGTAAAGCTATCTTTTGCAATTGACTGATGGTGATTTTGTCAGTGCTAATTGTGGTCAGGTGGTGCTCCAGTTGTTTTGAGATTTCATCCAAGGACCCCAATATTAATGGCATTGTTTTTGCTTTCTTTTGCCACAAACATTCTACTTCTATTTGCAAGTCTTTGTATTTTGTGATTTTCTCTAGTACTTTTTCTTCTGTTCTGCTGTCTCCAGGTACTGCCACGTCCACTATCCAGAGGTTTTGTCTTTCCTGTCAGCTACTGTTAAATCTGGGCGGTTACGTGGCAGGTGCTTGTCTGTTTGAATTCTAAAATCCCAGAGCATTTTTACTTGCTTCGTCTACTTTAATTTAATTAAGTGGTATTTGTTGCAGATAGTTAAATGCATCATCGTTGCTACTTTGTCAGCCAGATGTTCAGACTAGATTTGGCATTTTAGCCACCTATTAAGTCCTTTCCAAGGACCTGAGATAGGCAGACGTTGTTTGAAAATAAAAGTAACATACATTGCAAGATATTTCAATCTTTGTCTACTGCAATGGGTAAAAGACCTTTTCTTCCAGCAGTCCTGCAATTGCTGGCCCTGGTTGCTTAGCCAACAGTCCTAAATCCTATAGACAATTTGATTATTGTTAGTATGGGTCATTGTACAGTTGACCAGATGGTTAGACTGGATTTGGCATTTTTATTCAGCCTACCCAACGATCTGGGATAGGGAGATATTGTTTGATGGTGTTTTTTAAAAATATTATATTCCTACAAATGCAGAAGATTCTTAAAACTAACATAAAAGTGAAACCTGAAGTTTTCCTTTTATGATTACTGGATAAAGAATTGGGGAAAAAATTTGGAACTTTGTTATTGTATATGTTGAGAATTCTATCTGCAGAGAAATAGAAAGGTATATCAATGCCCACCACAGAAGAATGGTTGGGAAAAGCGATGGAGTTAGCACAAGTGGCAAAATTGACTGCTTTAATTAGAGAAAAGAATATATCTAGCTTTGTTTCTACTTTGAAACTCCTACAAGCCTTTGTGTTTGAGACAGAAAAAAATGAAGTTTTGATGTTAGGTTTTGTTAATTAATATAGTTTTTTGTTACAGACATGGCTAGTAATTGTTCAGTTGGTAAAGTAAAAAGTTGAGGCTGTAATTTTATTTTGTATTTTACTGCACTGAAAAAAGTTGGAAGCCGATGCTTTTTCTCCCCCTATATCTATACCTTTTCCCCCTTTTCCCCTCTTTCCCTTTTCGTATCTTTATTTTCATTTGTAATTTATATTATGATTACTTTGATAAAATTCTAATTAAAATTGCATTTCTACAAAAGATAAAATATAAAAAACATTAAGAAGGAAAGATGCAAAGAAAAAAATAAAGAATAACTTCTAATGTTCTTTGATGATATTTACGAATATAAAGTACATTAATATTTTGATCTAAAATTCAATAATATTAATAATAGTTTTTTCATCATTATAAATATTTCTAATAGTCAAACCCCAAAATTAATATAGCATTGCTTTTGATTTCTAGCAAAAAGCCCAAAAGTTAAAACATTTTCTTTAATCAAGATAGTTAATTTGGTCATCTTAAGCAGTTCCATTAACTTCACCATCCATTCTTTCCTGTAAGTCTTTCTGCATCTGTGCATACAAGAATCATAAATGATCATAAATAGAAACAAAGTCCCATGTTTTTCCCCAACTGTTAATTGATGGTGTTAAAGATATTGTCAGAGAATGTATGCTGTTCCAAGTAAAACTGCCTTCTGCAGTTGACTGATGATTTTATCAATAGCAATAGTGTTCAGGTTATCATTATCATTATTAAAGTATAGAAGAAAGATGGAGAGCTAGGTTGAAGTGATGGTTAAGGTATCAGGCTGGACTGGGAGTTCTAATCCCACTTTGGAGGCAAAGCCAGCTGGGTGACTTTGGGCCAATCACATTCTCTCCATCTTAGAAATGAAGCAATGCAGTGGTGAAATGTAAAATTTGTTACTACCAGTTCTGTGGGCGTGGCTTGGGGGGATAATGTAACTGGGTGGGCGTGGCCAACTTTTTTTTTTTTACTTTTAAAAGCACTATTTTGGCGGAAGATGTTATAGAAAAAATGCTTTTAAAATTAAAAAAAAACCTGATGATTGCGCGGCTCAGCTGGGTGGGGGGGAGGGCAGGGATTTTTGCTACCGGTTCTCTGAACCACCCGCCGCCATCGCTACTGGATCAAGAGATCCGGTCCAAACTGAGAGCTTTTCACCCGTGAAGCACTGTAACCTACTTCTGAAAAACCTTGCCCATACAGCTTCAGGAACTAGTCCTAGCAGTCTCCAGAAATCAAATACTGACTTGAAATCAATGAATCCTATCCAATTAGGATCCAATTAGGATCCCTCTGGATCCAATTAGTGGATCCAGAGGGAACTAGAAGTTTTTCCTAAATGCTTAGTGCATGGGGCAAAGCCTTAGCTACTGCTGATGCAGGGGAGAATGATGCTGCTTAACCTTATTTCTTTGAATATTTTTCATCTCCAAATGTATGCCTCTAAACCGTTTTTTTCCTTCCATAACAATGGAAGAAGAGCATATGAGCTCTTTTGAAGAGCATATGACGGCCGTAGCCAGGAGGACTTTTTATCAGGTTCGCCTGATTCGCCAGTTGCATCCCTTTCTGGATCGGGACTCGTTACGCACGGTCACTCACGCCCTTGTCACCTCACGCCTGGATTATTGTAATGCTCTCTACATGGGGCTCCCCTTGAGAAGCACCCGAAGGCTCCAACTGGTCCAGAATGCGGCAGCGCGGGTGGTAATGGGAGCAATGTGGCGCTCTCATGTAACCCCCCTCCTGCGCGAGCTGCACTGGCTCCCAGTGGTCTTCCGGGTGCGCTTCAAGGTTTTGGTTACTATCTTTAGAGCGCTCCATGGCTCAGGACCAGGGTACTTACGAGACCGCCTCCTGCCACCAATAGCCTCTCACCGACCAGTTCGCTCCCATAGAGAGGGACTCCTCAGGGTGCCGTCGGCCAAACAATGTCGACTGACGGCCCCCAGGGGGAGAGCCTTTTCTGTGGGGGCACCTACCATCTGGAACGGGCTTCCCCTGGAGTTACGAAACATCCAAGACTTACGCATTTTCCGCCGAGCCCTGAAAACATTTCTATTCCAACAAGCTGGTCTGGCCTAACTCTCCCTTTTTAATTGGCTTTTAAACTGTCTTTTAAATTGGGTTTTAAACCTCTTTAGATAAATTTGGATGTTTTTTAATCTTTGAGCCTAAATTACTTAATCTGTTTCTTAATAGTTTTTAACTTCTATATGTATTTGTATTTATTATGGCTGTTCACCGCCCTGAGTCCTTCGGGAGTAGGGTGGTATACAAATATGAAAAATAAATAAATAAATAAATAAATAAATAAATAAATAAATAAATAAATAAACAAGAAGTGATAAAAGTCCTCAAACCTGGGGAAGTAAGCTTGGCAATCATCTAAACGTAGTCTTATTTGAGGTGTGTAAGCTTCAACTCTTAAAATTTCACCAGGTCATTGCTGAGAATACTTGGAATTGAAGTTTTCATAATTATTGTTCGAGTAATGGAAGCCTGACCTAGAGTAATAATTTTAATGGGGGTGAGAAAGGGGGACTAACATTCCAAAAAGTGAGATCTCCACCCCAGATTCTTGCTGGTGGAAAAAGAAATAAAGAATTAGAAAGCTGTCCACAACAACATGAAATGTATAGGTTAACCATAAGCCTAGCCAACTAAAATCATCCCAAGTACTTCCAGATGATCTCCTGGCATTTCTTGTCAATGTATATTATAGCATTTACTCCAGGGGTCTGCAACCTTAAACACTCAAAGAGCCATTTGGACCCATTTCCCACAGAAAAGAAAATACTGGGAGCCACAAAACCCTTCCAATGCCTGACTATTTCTTGATTGGCCACAAAATTAGCATATGTAGTTGAATTAAATGTTCTGTTTTCTTCTGAAACTTTTATTTTCTTGGATTTATTCATGGTTGGCCTACTGTGGGTTGGAAAGCTCAATAAATCGCATGCTGGTGCGTGTCACACATTGGTGGTTGTGATGCACATTTTGAGTGACAGGGAGCCGCAGCAGAGGGGTGAAAGTGCCACATGTGGCTCCAAAGCCACAGGTTGCTGACCCCTGGTTTACTCTGTCTTTCTCTTCTTAATAGATAGTCTTCCTTAAGAAAAAAAGATGCAACACAAAAATATTCCAGGGTTTTATTTATATGATGTTATATGAACGAGGAGGTACAAATGTACTTTCAAAAAGAGAAGAAAGCCAGTTTTGGCTGCCATTTGCATTTTTTTCTGTAGAAAAGTGGCGGGCAAGCAAGCTCTGGAAATGTTAGCATTTATTTCAGAGCTGCTTCGAATGCCTGAAGTAGTAGCTCTTCATGAGTTGGCTTTGTTCCCAGCAAGTATACGGAGTTCTGGAAGGTACCATTCAGGGTGCTTGGGATGCTTTAAAGTGATGAGCTCTGTGAACTGACTTTACTTTTCCATTGCCTTTGTCTTTTGGAAGAGTTGGAGTACTGGACGAAAAGATTACTGCCTTGAACCGACTGCTTTCTTGCAAGAAAGGGGCGTAATTTCAGGAAATGAAGAAATGTAGGATGGGACTCTAGTATAGATTCTTGGGCCAGACAGGATGCTGTTGTGGTCCGGAGAATCTTCATCACTGCCTTAGTTTTTGCATCCCAGCTGATTTCTTCTCCCTAGATTAACAGCTATCAGCTATTACATTTCATCATATTGCTTCCCTCCCCCCCCCCAATTCCTCTTTATATTTTATGGAAATAAAATCTGTAAGGCTACAAGCATGAAAACATAACCGTAAATAAAGTAAACTGTAAATAAATTAATTTGTGAATGAAGATGATATTATTTTTGTCCAGGTGTTGCAGGGAAAGCAATCTTTAATTTTTAAGAATTTCCATTCATTTAATTGGCTGCCTAAAATTTTGCCCACGGGTTTTACAAGGCCACAAAGGATGAAAATTGATTGTCTTGAGACATGTTCTTGGAGCATCACTCCCGTGGCTATTTGTGTTAAATTACTCCCTATTGTTTTGGGACTGCACTTTATCCCTTGAGAGCAACGGAGAGCAGTAATTTTCCTTTGCCTCTCCATAATTTTGTCCTTCAGGAATTTTAATAATAAATCTAACAGTAGCATGAGATTTTCCTTAGTTTCGTCTTTTGCATAGGGACGAAATGTTTCAGAAAATGGGCTTAAAATTAGCATATGCATACAAGCAAAGGCCATTCTAGCTCTGAAGCAAGATTACTCTTACTAATATTTAAGGCTATTGCTCTTATAGTTCCCTGATATGCAGATCCTAGTTTTAATGGCTTGAGGTTGGTTTTTTTTTGTTTGTTTTTTTGCAAATGTCTTTTATGACCAAGATCAGCTTTCGTCAAGAGTATAATTCTGGACTAATGAGATCCACTTTACTAGCTTCATGCAGAGCACACATTGATAGGTCATGCACAGAGTGCGATTTAACCTGCAAACCTTTTATCCGACATTTTTTTTCTTATTAAGCAAAAACAACAGGGGGCAGATATTTAGCTGTTGTTTCCTGCTTTTGTGAGCAAGGCCATTTTCCATGCTACATTTTCCATGCTATCGCGTGCATCCAATGATTCTTTGTGGTGCTTTCAAAAAAAGAGACAAGAATCAAGTAGTGGGCTTCTGATTTCTATGCTGCCTCTCAGTTGATTTCACGTAGGTCTGCGTGGGAGGGAGCACTAATGCTATTTTCCAAGCTGAGTCATCTTCCTCAGGCTAAGGGGGTAGAAAATAAATGATTAAAAAGAAGTCTCTCTAAACTACAAATATCATGCCTGTTTTGGTAATGTGTTTTTTAAAATCAGATTTCTACCTCTATCCGGCTGTGCTTTTTATTGCCCTTTTACTCATGTCTTGTCATTTGAAAATTAAAATGGTCGAAGCTGTATCTCTAGAGCATGCCTATTAAATCTGCACTTCAAGTACATAATGTGAAGAAAGAGAAAACTGTGCTCTCAGCTGATAATTGTTCTTTGCCATCATTTGGTTTCAGTGAGGCTCTCTTTTTGTATGTGTATGTGTGTGTGTGAGAGAGAGAGACAACATTTCAAACCTTAGGATGTTAATTTTCTGTTTGCCTATCAGTTCAGAAGAGCTACTTATTAGGTACTACACTGCTAAAAAGAGTCTTAGAAGTGAAACCGTAAGCCTCACTTTTTCTCTGAGCTGCCATAGAAAGCAGAAACTTATTGTAGGTCCTTTGCACAGGAAAAAAAAAATATATATTTTGATGTTCAATGACAAATTTTGTAACTGTGGCTCCTTCACAGTCAGTATGCAGGTAGTCTTCATTTAGTGGTCATTTAAACTGCCTTGTTTAGCGACCATTTGCAGTTACGATGCTGATGAAAAAGTAACTGTGCGACCAGTTCTGGCCTTCACAATCTTTGCAGGCCTGTAAAGCAAGGAAAGCTGAAGAAAGATCATAAATACATTTGAGGTTTCACTTAGAAACCACTTAGTTTAATAACCAAGTTGCCAGTCCCAACTGTGGTTGCTAAATGAGGATTACCTGTAGTTACTATATAACCTACGAATGCTGTTAAACAGAGTAAGTAATTGGTACAGAATATCAAGATCAGGGTTTTCTTTTTTTAAAAAAAAAAATTGGTCAGCTGCATTTTCTCAACACGTTGTTGGCCTAACTATGGCCTCTAATGCAGGAGTTCCTAACCCTCTGGTCGTGGCCCACTACCGGGCCACAGCCCATTCAAAACTGGGCTGCGCAAGTGGCGGGAGAGCGTGCCTGCTGCTCACACAAATCCGCTCACATGAAACCATCCCCTCTCTCCCCCTATAGTGATTCAGAGTTGAGAAGAACTCAAATGTAGCTTTTGCATAGTGAATTAAATACATATTTGTTTGAGCTGCATATGTGCACATGTCTGCATGTTGTATGTGCACACAGATACTTCCACTCAGGTAGTCCTCAATTTACAACCACAATTAAGCCCAAGATTTCCATTACTAAGTTAAGTGAATTTTGCTCCATTTTGCCCCTTTCTTGCCACAATTGTTAAGTTTCGGTCTTTAAGTTTAGTGATATGGTTGTTAAGTGAATTTGGCATTGTTTGTCAGGTCACAAAAGGTGATCACATGACCCCAGGATTCTCCAACCATTGAAAATACATGCCAATTGCTAAGTGTCTGAATTTTGATCACGTGACTATGGAGATGCTGCAATGGTCCTAAGTGTGAAAAATGGTCATAAGTCATTTATTTTTCAGTGCTGTTGTAACTTTGAACAGTCACTAAACAAATAGTTGTAAGTCAAGGACTACTTGTAATAGCTTTATGATTCTACAAAATGCACCAATGATAAATCAGCGTTTTGGGGAGGAAATACTAATACTAAATATTTTCCTGATGTGTCGAATTTCAATTCCCACAGTTCTCAACTAACTGGATGTCTTGGAGATGTCTTGATATTCCAACTCATCTGAAACTTTATAAAACAAGAGCAAAATCTTACCCAACAAGGCAAAAACATCTGGAAAGAATGATTTAAAGCTAATCCCATTTGATGGTACTTGACTTGATTTTCCTGGGGGGGGGGGAGCGGGAATCGTAACAATTAAGGATACTTATGGATATCACGTTTATTTCTTTTCAAAACTCCCATCTCATAATTGGAGTTACTCCTTGAGCTAGTCCTTAACTTTACTAGTATAACTATATCAATGAAGATCTAGCAAATTCTGGAGGATCCTAGCAACTGGAATGTGGGCCAGAAACTTAATGCAGTTTGTTTCCCCCCCTTAATGATTCTTGTCATCTGCCAGATTTTCTGCGATAATTAGGTTTTGAGGAAAGGGAGATAATTAATCATTTAATATCTTTATCAGTGGCACAGAATAACACTTAACAACAGACGGCTGTCTGTTGCAGCAACTTCCAAAGAGCAGAAGCCACTGAGCAGATGGTCGTGCTTTCTCCTGAGACCTTCACACGCCCACCTGATTATCAATTTCATCAGGCTGAAGCTTGGGAGTAAGGCTGCTTCTACCAATTTTGTTCCAGAGTTCAGCATAATTCTTTTAAACAAAATGGAATATGGATCAAAGAAACACAGTTGATTCCATGACGCTGGGGTTTCTATGGGAAGAAAGAGGTCTTCAGTATCAAATGATGGAAGTTTTTTTTTAAAGCTTCCTAAACACAAAGCAGAGGGTAAAAAAACAGGTTACTTGGTTAAAACTAGGAAGTAACGATGTCCAGGTGGGTGGGCAGAGCCTCACGCTGCCACCACTACCAGTTCTCCGAACCCCTCTCTGCCGCCGCTACAGATTCACCCGAACTGATGCGAACTGGTAGTATTTCACCTCTGGTTTAGAGATTTAACAATCCCCCCTCCCCATTACAATCCAGATTTGGGGCTGCAAATTTCATCAGAAACTTTCCTTGGTGAGGTTCTCAGTCAAAATGCACTCAAGTTCTTTCTTTGTTTTAATCTCCTGTATGGTGATATGGTGAAATATATTTAAAATGTGCAGTTTATTGTTGCGATAAAATGTTGATCTTTCTCACTTGCACTTGACAACTGCTGGCACTGGTGATAGGATGGGATTTGTTGGAGGTATTGCTGGGGCAATAAATCTGCTGAATTTGGGAACAATACACTATCTGTTTTGTTAATTTGGAATTTGGAAAATCGTGGCTCAGAAAAGCAAAAGAACCTCTGTTATTAGAATGCCAAGATGCAGCATGGATTTTGAAGACTCTGGCATTGATTAAGCTTAATGTTTGTCAAAAATGTAATACTGTAAGTGATGAATTGAACCACTCTCTCAAGACCATAATTGCTTTGTTTTTAGTCTTTCCAACCCAACAGAACTTTGGAAAGAGGGATGGGGGTGGGCAGGACTCTATACATTAATCTATTTGTCAGCAAACTAACTGTGAAAACAAAATGGGATCAATTTTAGTGGGGAAGAAGTTGCCAAAAGATGATTGATGTAAAAAATGGATCGGATACTGTGTTTTCCCGAAAATAGGAACGGGTCTTATATTAATTTTTGCTCCAAAAGATGCATTACAGCTTATTTTCTGGTTAAGTCTTACTTTGGGGGAAATACGGTACTAAATGTACCCATCTGGCTGACAATCTTAACTGAGGCTTATTTTGGGGGTAGGGCTTATATTATGAGCATCCTTGAAAAAATCATGCTAGGACTTATTTTCCGGTTGGGTCTTATTTTTGGGGAAACAGGATATAACTGCAGAGAAAGAGATGCAGTTGGACACTGTGCTCAGAATGCTGCAGACGCTTCATTCTATGTCTCTTCCTCTTCTTCCTGACCTCAAGGCTCAGAGTAAAATCCAGGTGGCCGGCCCTTCATTTCCCAGTACATCCATATCCACAAAGTACATCCACAAAGTACATCTATATCCATATCCACAAAATCCACAAAGACACATTACAAGGGAAGAGCCAAAACACTCAAGGACAGAGGTAACACATAGGCACCACTTTAATTAGACTTTCACATACAAAAAGATACACACCCACTACCTGCACATAATATATGCATGCATCCTAATGAGTACCTGGGAAAAAGCATAACACTCATGCATACTCAAACATATATGTCCCTTTTAGGGTCACCTTGTCAGTGTCTCTACTTTAAAAAACAGCAAAACCAAACTTTGAAGAATGAAGGCATGTGGTACAGAAATCTTGTTTGAATGTTGGTATCCAGGCCACCAGCAGAGGCAATTATGCCTTCCATCCAGTTCCGTAGAAACAATTAATTATTTATTCCAATTCTTTATTGAATTTATATGACTAACATGGGGTAAAGACACTAATAGAAACCAGATAGCTGTTCTTCCTAGGATGGGGAAATGGAATGGTGTAAGAAGACCACAATGTAAAGAATACTGTTTATTGTACATGTGGTTAATATCAGGCAGAGTACAGCAAGTGAGCAATAAATCAAGTAAGTCATTTTAATAGCTTATCAAATTATTCCAGCTGAAAAGGGTGGTTGTGTACTGCAATGTATTTCTTCTTTTATCTTTCTGTTTTCAGTGTAATTGACTAAAGATAAATCATCAGTAGAAATATTTCACTCAGTGTTCTCTAATGGCCAGGAGTCTGATGATAACCATAGTGCATTTCAATAAAATTATTCTTTGTTGGATTGCTCTCCGACACAATTTAAGCGAGTAGATTTCTCACAAAACAACACTCCCTTTAACTCTACCACAAAGAAGGAAAGAAGGACTGGCCCTAAGCCCCTGAATGACAGGAACATGAATTTGAATTTCACCAGTCCCAGTCTTGGAATGAAAGTCAATGTGGGAAAAAAAAAAGAAGTCTTGGATTTATAATGCAAGGTTCTGAATGGATAAAAGGCCAAATGAATCATACCTGAGGTGATCCAAGCTGAATGACCACTTCCTGAAGAACAAACGTGACGTAGGTTCCCCTTGCTAGCTTGTATAATTGAAAGGAAAAAAAAAGAGAGAATTTCCTGTTACAATTGTACCCATGTGTGCACCAAGATTAGAGGTAGATAACCAGGACATTTTTCAGAAAATCAGAATTAGCTAAATATATATTAAGCACTTGCTATAACATTCCTCACGAGATATCAGATATTTTCTGCATTTAGATACCTGCTTTTGTAGGCTGTCTTTTTCGGTTCTTTTATTCCTACTTCACAGTAAATTCAATATTTATGCCCTATTAAAGATGTAGGAACCACATTTGCATTAATAGCTATCTCTGTATGTGTTGTCTTTGTGAGTTATCAGACATTGTAAAAGCACAGTCAGTGTTTTCTGCATTCGCATAGCAAAGTTTATTACATTTTATATGAGCAGAGAATAAAACCAGACAAGGTTAAAATTGTTGTTAACCCCAAAGTAATTTTAGGGAGCATGGTCCTGCCATGGTGGCAGTGATTGCACTGCTGTAAAACTGCATTCTAGAACTGTTTTCCTTCGGATGTTGTGCTGATTAATGCAAGCACATTAAGTTGTTCTGCTGTTGGCAATTGGATTAAATTTGGACAGCAGCAGAGAAAGGAAGTTCCTTTCAAGGGTAAATGTGATATAATTTGATAGAGGTATTACATTGTTATATTAAAAAAAACACCCTACAACAATTTGTTTTGACTACAATTTTTTAAATTTTATCTACTCCAGAAAATAAAGGAGGGGTGAAACAAATGAGCTTATATGAACTACAGAAAAAAAAAATCATCACATTTTATAGCTATTGTATAATAGCACTTAGCAGTAGCACTTAGATTTATATACCACTTCACAGTGCATTACAGCCCTCTCAGCCTATTGCTCCCAACAATTTGGGTCCTCATTTTACCCACCTCAGAAAGATGGAAGGCTGAGTCAACCTTGAGCCTGGTGGGATTTGAACTGCCAAATTGCAGGCAGCCGGCAGGCAGCAGAAGTAACCTGCAGTACTGCACTCTAACCACTGCGCCACCGAGGCTCTTAAACTTAAGCTGAATAAAATTTTCTGTGTAACAGCAAAATCAACAAGGTTCTATCTGCATAAATAAACAGGTTGTATTTAGCCTCCAGATATAACGGTATGCAGCTGGAATCATGAATTTTGTAGTTCTGGAGAGCAAGACTGCTTTAAAAGATACATTTTGATGGGAATAACTACAATATTTCTATCCTATTTGCTTGTTAATAAACAGAAATATAGTTAGAGAAAAAAAAATCTAAATTATTAGAAGAGTTGGAGGTTTTAAATTGATAAACATAGATTAATAGATAGTGGGGAGATTTTCTTTTCATTGTCCAGCCCAGTGAACATAGTTATGTATATTTATAAAAAATAAATGAGCCTAATGAGTTTACTTCTTGATCTGGCATTCTTTATTGCCTATGGATGGCTCATAGATATATGAGGGACATTATTTCTTGGCAGATATATCTAATTGAAATAATTTATATAATCACTAAAATAATTTATACAGCATCCATGATACTTCATCAACAATGAGAAGGCATATCCCAAGAGGCTCATCATCTAAACCCAGATACTTCAGGAGAGCAAAGGAATAAGGAGAAGATTTTGCAAATGTGGGATGAATGTGCAATTAATCCACAGCACAAAGATATAGAAATAGATGGTCTCGGCTCTAAAATAAGCATATATTTGGTACAAGGCAATTATCTAGGTTACACATATAAATGTATCGCAGCAGGATTTTGAGACAAGGGGCACTAAAAGTTTAATTTATTTACTAATTAGAATTGTTGGCTGCCAGAATGCTAGTAAAACAATAAAACACACAGAGGGAAAAAATCAAATTACATTATTATAAAACCATAAAATCCCCAAATGGTAGCATCTTCGTTTATCCTAGATGTCACACATCACCATAGGCCTTCAGATTAAGCTCTGTTTTTAGTAGTTTCCAGGTAGTCAAAAGTAGATACCAATCTGAATTCAAATAGGAGGCTACTGCAAAGTACAGGCACTAGGACAATATTGCCCATGTTTCTCACCTGACCTGGGGTGGCATTTTAAAATTAAGTTTCATCAGCATATTAGTGAGATTACACCACAAACTGATGGACAGTCTTTTCCAGCAGCTTCATGTAGATATTAACAATTGGAAGAGAACCTACCATTTGAGTAACCCACAAGAGGAGACTAATGATCTTGAGGGACCAGAAGAAGTGATATCGTCTAGAAAGGACCTGTCCTAATTGATCAGGATATAAAAAGAGATGGTGGGAGATTTGTACTTTCAGACCTTATTCATTCATTAGTTTGTTTCTCACATCACTCTCAGAAAAAACTTGCAAGATTCTATTAACGTAGCCCTAAGAAAAAGTAGAATTGGCTCTTCTGGTTGTGTTTCCTGTCTGGTTTGCCTTGGAGAACTGACAGAGATTAACCACTTGGCCTCTGTCTACCTTCACAACCACTGACTGCAATTGACACTTGCAACAGTATCTCTAATCCTGAACTTTCAATAGTCCAGAAGAATACTACTCTTAATTTAATTTAATTTAATTTAATTTAATTTAATTTAATTTAATTTAATTTAATTTAATTTAATTTAATTTAATTTAATTTAATTTAATTTAATTTAATTTAATTTAATTTAATTTAATTTCATTTCATTTCATTTCATTTCATTTCATTTCATTTCATTTATCGCATTTCTATGCTGCTCAACTCCCAAGGGACTCTGGGTGGTTTACAGCAAAAATAATGAGAACAATGAACATTAATGATATCAAAGGTTCTTGAGCAGTTTCAAAGGACCAATGGCAATGTATTACTTCCATTCAGGTCCTGACAAACATTGGCAATAACGGGAACGAATGTTAATTCTGTCCACTGCCCAGACCAGAATACTGACTGACTGAAATGGGTACAAATAATCCATATATTTGGGGAGATGTTATAGATTGGATTGTAATAAACGAGGTTGGCCACTTTCAAGAATGACTTTTCTCTTGCATGTCAAGAATTAGATTATCTGGAAATCGCACCGGATAAGCAATCAGGAAGAAAGCACTACCCTAATTAAAAAAAGACATACAAGAAGAAGTCAAACTCCCACTAAGACTGCAGGACAAAGGACTATAAACAAACAGCCAAACAACACCATTCTACTACTGATAATGTTACTTAGCCAGGTAATGAAACATCTGCAAAAAAAAAACAAACAAAAAAAACCAAAAATGATTAAACTCAGAGAGCATGAAGAACCCAATACATCAGCCTGTATATAATTGTCCCATGAGGGAATGGGCAGTTCTTGAATACGATAAATGAATAAATAAAATATATTCTCTTCTATTGGAAGAGTTTTAGAAATTCCCGAGATCAGTTTTCTTCTTGTAATTCTTTCATACCATTATAGAAGTTCTATGAGCCATTTCAAGTGCAATTTTAGCATTAGCATTCAGTAGGAGTCTTTTTTTCTTTTCTTTCCCTGTTGAGAGCCCCATTTCCTACTGAGGGAATCTCTTATAAGAAACACATGCTGGTAGTGAGTGCCTCTTTTTTCTACTCTTTTCCCCCTGCCCCCACTACCTCCCAGAAATCTGCTGGGAAAATAGAGATTGTTCTCTCCGAAGTACTAAAGATATTACTTTAATATAATAATTAATCCTTGATATTCTCAATTTCCCGAATTTTGGTATAATTGAGAAGGCCTATGCATATTCCAAATAAGCAATATGGGTAATATATGAGTAATGGGTAATATAATTTGATGTTGATCTTATTATATTCTTTCACCAGTATGTTCCCTTCAGATTAAGATAATAATTCCTTAATGGGCAGGCAAAACAGTATTTCCTTCTTGTCCTCCCCCTCCCCCAACTTCTTCATCAGTGAATTTGTAAGGAATATTTTTTCCATGTGAAACTGAAGAGTGCTCTCTTTCCCCCCTTTTTTTTCCTCTCTCCCCCCCTCTCCCCCCCCACTTCCTTCCCTCCCTTCCCCCCTCTTTTAATGGAAGATCTGAAGGCTGTAGATGCCAGGCTAATTGCAACATGCTGACTAATGCGTTCCTTTCAAAACAAGCATTTTAGCAATTATCTAGTTTGTGTGAAAAACACTGTGTAGAAGGATATTTTCCAAATTGTGGTAAATGTATTTCTTACATCAGTTGCCCTGCTGTAACCATTTCTTGTTGTAATGGCCCCACGGAGCAACATTAACTTTCTGTTTTTGTTTTCCTGTGGTTTTCAAACTGTTCCTTTGTAGGAATTTGCGAGCATTTTCATTTTTCTAGCTCCTATATCCAATCATTTTTGTTTTAACATAGGAAAAAATGCAACAATTTCCAACAAATTTTGGAAACAATACCTGGTTCATATAGGTTTCTGCATCTAATTTAGTGTGGTATGTCAGTAACAAGTCAAGCATTGGTTTCTCAAATTCGGGAAGCCACTGCACAAAGGTTTGGTGTGGTTGCTTTGTAAGCCTCCTCCTTTCTACCTCAGGAGAGTAGAAGCTGCTGTACCAAGTCTTCAAATAGTCCCAGTTGCTTTGCAGTGTTGAGATGTATTGCCCAGGCAATGATGCCCCAACTAGTTTTGACAACAACTTTCAGGCAAGCAAATGGCCCAAACTATAACAGTCATGGTTAAAGAATATAAAAAAACAAATATTTATACAAATCTATGCAGAAAATCCAGATATGACATGCTGATGGTTTGAAGGAATGTCTTAAACTCAACCTGTCAGACCTATAGAAAATAAACCTGTGTGGTGGGGTCCTTAGTGCTCCCTGAACTTGATGCAGAGACTTTTCATTACCAAACTAGGTAACATCATCGATGCTGAAAACCAGTAAGCTCAGAGAGCAATAAAAGCTCCACTATTCAACTCTGAGCTACAAATACTCTCTTCTATCAAAACCTGTATTGATTTCATTATTTTTAGGTAATTGAGTGTAGGATTGTGGCCCAAATTATATACCCCCCCCCAAAGCTCTGAAAATACCTCAAGTACTTTCATATGCTTTTTCAGGGCATCCTCTTAGGCAAGATTAGTCCAATATTCAAGATCTTGGGGCTAAATTTATATGTTATTTGTGTTTTTCTGCCTTCTTGATACATCTCAATGCATTTTCATTGGTTTTCATGACATTTTCAACCAGCTTAATCATCAAGTTTTCTTTTATTGACTCAGACAGATTGCAGGACCTTGAATTTATGTGATTTTTTTTTTTTCCGAAAAATATAATTTGTAGAGATAGGAACCTGATGATTATGATCAAGCTCTTATCTACAAAAATGATATTTTCTAAATCCGTTTCCACATCATAATTTAGCGATTGTTTTTCATCTTCACAGGCATCTCACTATTCTTAAAAACAAAACAAAACATTGATGCCATATGAATGTGCCAAGACACTAAAACTATTAGAGTAGAAGAGACCTTGTTTCTGATCTGACCAGAATAACTATGGAATTTCTTGTTCTATGAGTCTTGATTAACCTCCTGTCTTGGTCATATAAAGTTTCATGATGAAACAACATGGTTAGATATGTATTCCACTAAAGTTTACTTTTTATTTGATTTGATTACTGATATTTATTAAAGCTGGTCATTAATATTGTTATGCTTTGAGAGCATAGATTAGTATGAAATATGAAGTATGAAATATGTATTAATCAATATGGATAAAGCCAGTCTTTAAAAACAAGAGCTTATATATATTTCAAGTGAACATTAATGCTGAATATATATTTAAGGTACACAGTTAAAAAAATGAAGAGACAAAAAGCCAAGGTCAAAGTTATGAAATATAGTTTAATGCTGAAAAACTGCATAGATAAAATGGCTGAAATTATTAAAACTACCTGAAAATAATAAATACTTCACATAGGGTAAAAAAAAAAGTTTGGAAATTTCTATAATTTAACTTAAATTAAACAGTTGAAACAAGGGTTTTTTTTTCTATTTACAAAGGTATTTGAGTAAGGAAGAAATTTGTCAAATAATATGAAGTTCACTCTAAAATGTGTACTTCAAATAAATTCTTAAATGAGATGCTTTCAATCAAACTTATTCAAAATATTTGATGGTGTGATTAAGCCCTTTCTATATGTAAATGTCACAAAAAAGAAGACAAACATCAATATAAGGAATATACGTTCCCATTATAATCTGAATAATCTGAGGAGAAATGTTATTCCAGATAGGAATTATATTTTGTAGTAGTTCTTCTTTTAAATGAAATATTTAGTAGCAAGTTTTTAAAATTCTGAATGTGGATTGATCTTCCAAAGTAATTAGGGTTTTACATAGAAGAGATTTGTCATCCTATAGGCTTGCTGAAACAGGATTTAATTAAAAAAAGAAAATGTTTACATGACTCCAAATTTCAGAACTACTGTATGGGTAGTCCTTAATTTATGACCACAATTGGGACCAGAATTTTCAGTGCTATGCAAGGTGGTTGTTAAGTGAGTCACACATGATTTTATGCAGCAAATCACTGCAGTTGTTAAATGAATCATGTAGTTCTTAAGCAAATCTGATTTCCCCCATTTACTTTGCTTGTTGGAAGCAAGTTGGGAAGGTTGCGAATGACAATCACATGATTCCACGTTGCTGCAGCCACTTTGTAAATGCATGCCAATTGCTAAGCATCCAGATTTTGATCCTGTGACCGTGGAGATACTGCAAAGGTTGCAAGTGCGAGGACTGGTCGTAAGTGACTTTCCAGTGCTGTTATAACTTTGAACAGCTGCTAAATGAATGGTTGTAAATTGAGGACTATTTGTAGTCTGTTTGGAAGTACACAAGCTATAGCAGTTCCAGCCATTGACATTTTCCTCATGGGATTGTAAAGCAGTAGTTTTAGCTTTTCCCAGTGTCCAAAATGAATTGGTAGATTGAGAATAATTTCTGACACTAGTTTTAGAGGAGGGGGGAACCTCCTAGTTGTTTTTGAATGAGAATATGACTTAAAGTATTACGAGAATGAAATAAAAGATCAAATTGTTTTTTTCCCCCTGGTTCTGTTTGCAATTTTTTTGAGGGACGTGGGAAGTATTTGAAAGAGGTGCTTTGCGATGTGTGGAGGCATGAACAAAGCATCTCTCTTTCAATAGATAAAGCTGCCAGATATTTTGTGTGACCTATTAGGCTATTTCCAGAATGATTCCTGGAACTGCTTCAATGCTTTTCCTCATAGAAAGATTATTATCCTCAGGGTTTTTTTTAATTTTACTTGATCATAATATTAAGTCTGAACTTTTGAATTCCATTTCAACTTTCACCTCAGTGTAAAGCTTATAGAACAACAGTAATTTTTTAAAAAAAAGATAAATAACAACGTAGATGAAATAGACATTATACTACCATAGTATGTATGTAATTATTTGTATGTAATCTGTTCATTTCCTTTTTTTTTCTTTGCTTTGTTTTTTTCTGTTGCTTGTTAATTAATCGATAAAAATTAAAATTATTGGTTAAAAAAGGGTTCCTGGTTATGGCATATTTTATTTTATTTTATTTTATTTTATTTTATTTTATTTATTTTATTAAATTTCTATACCGCCCTTCTCCCGAAGGACTCAGGTGGTGAACAGCCACAAGATAAAACACATAAATACAAAAATTTAAAATAGATTAAAAACGAATTAAATAATTTGGCTGAATTTAAAATACCCCATAATTTAAAACAAATTAAAATTTATATTTAAAAGGGGAGAAGATTTAGGCCAGGCCAGCTTGATGAAATAAAAAAGTCTTAAGCGCGCGACGGAAGGTGCACAGATCCGGGATCCTCCGTATCTCCGGGGGGAGCTCGTTCCAGATTGTAGGTGCCCCCACAGAGAATGCTCTCCCCCTAGGGGCCGCCAGTTGACATTGTTTGGCCGACGGCACCCGGAGGAGCCCCTCTCTATGGGAGCGTAGTGGCCGGTGGGAGGCTATTGGTGGTAGCAGGTGGTCCCGTAGATAACCAGGTCCTAAGCCATGGAGTGCTTTAAAGGTGATAACCAGAACCTTGAAGTGCACTCGGAAGACCACCGGGAGCAGGTGCAGCTCGCGCAGGAGAGGTGTTACATGGGAACTCCACATTGCTCCCATAACCACCCGCGCAGCCGCACTCTGTGGAGCCTCCAAGTGCACCTCAAGGGGAGCCTCATGTAGAGAGTGTTACAATAGTCCAGATGAGAGGTGACGAGGGCATGAGTGACTGTGTGTAGGGAGTCCTGATCTAGAAAGGGCTGCAACTGGGGAATCAGGCGAACCTGATAAAAAGCCCCCCTGGCCACGGTCGTCAAGTGCTCTTCTAAAGACAGCCGTGAATCCAGGAGGACGCCCAAGTTGCGAGCCCTTTCCGTGGGGGCCAATGATTTGCCCCCAATAGTCAGCGATGGCGCCAGCTGACTATATCGGGACGTCGGAAACCACAGCCACTCAGTCTTGGATGGGTTGAGCCTGAGCCTGTTCCTCCCCATCCAGATCCGTACGGCCTCCAGGCACTGGGACATCACTTCAAGGGCATCGTTGGGGTGGTCCGGGGTGGAGATGTACAGCTGGGTGTCGTCAGCGTACTGATGGTACTTCACCCCAAAACCACGGATGATCTCGCCCAGCGGCTTTACATAAATGTTGAACAAAAGGGGCAAGAGGACCGATCCTTGCGGCACCCCACATATGAGGGGCCTCGGGGTCGACCTCTGCCCCCTGTCAACACAGACTGCGACCGGTCGGAGAGAAAGGAGGAGAACCACCGTAGTACGGTGCCTCCTGGGATGTATATGCACACAGAGGCACCTGGAAGCATCTTTAGAAAGAGCTACTATACATGAACCTAGAAAAAAAGACAGTTGCTTTAAGAACTTGAAGGGCAGTGCTATGCTTGTGCTTTCCAATGCTTTGAACAGTCCTAATTTTTATAACAATTTTAACAAATGTAGGAGAAAAAACAGAAATTAAGAATATTAAACTAATACATGACGGTTGCATTATGCATGATATTGTACTTTCGGTAAAGGAGTTAATACGCTCCTTTTCCAAAATTAATTATTTCACTCAAGAGCTGAGTTAAGTAGCGGAATTAATGAAACATGTTGAATTTATTGATTTCCACTTATACTTGCTTCAGTATGGTGCATACATGGTGCTTTTAACCAAGTAATAAAATGATAAGAGGACATTTTCTTCTTCACAGTTTGGGAACCTGTTCATGAAATTTGATAATGTTACTTAGTAAGGTAACAGAAATTAACCTCTTAAAAATGCCCTTATCCTTCTAAAAAGTAGGTACTACTGAATGATTTAAATTGAGGTCCATGTGTATATCCATAGCCATCTATAGTGGAATAACATTTTTATGTTATTATTTATTGTTTCAGTTTACATGGTTATCCATTTGCCATGTGAGAAGGCTACAAATTAACCAAATCCACACATTCCCAACCAAGTTCTATAATAATAATAATAATAATAATAATAATAATAATAACAACAACAACAACAACAACAACAACAACAACAACAACAACAACAACAACAATTTTATTTCTATACCGCCCTTCTCCCGAAGGACTCAGGGCGGTGTACAGCCTATTAAAAACACAAAGACAAACATAAGTTAAAAATAATTAAAATTATTACATAATTTTGGCTCAGATTTAAAACCCCAAAAATTTAAAACACCCAATTTAAAAATCATTACATTGATTGCCTGGCTTGGCGGAACAGCAGGGTCTTGAGGGCACAGCGAAATACACGGAGGTCAGAGATCTTACGCATTTCTGGGGGCAGTTCATTCCACAGGGCAGGGGCTCCCACAGAGAAGGCCCTCCCCCTGGGTGTCACCAGCCGACATAACTTGGCTGATAGCACCCTGAGGAGACCCTCTCTGTGGGAGCGAACTGGCCGGTGGGAGGCTGTTGGTGGCAGAAGTCGGTCTCGAAGGTACCCGGGTCCTATGCCATGGAGCGCTTTAAAGGTGGTAACCAACACCTGAATCACACCCGGAAGACCAGTGGGAGCCAGTGCAGCTCGTGCAGGAGGGGTGTCCCGTGGGCACAGCGGGTTGCACCCATAACCATCTGCGCGGCTGCATTCTGGACCAGCTGGAGCCTCCGAGTGCTCTTCAAGAAGAGCCCCATGTAGAGAGCATTACAATAGTCCAGCTGGGAGGTGACAAGAGCGTGAGTGACCGTGCGCAAGGCGTCCCGGTCCAGAAAGGGCTGCAACTGGCGAATCAGGCGAACCTGATAAAAAGCCCCCCTGGCCACGGCCGTCATATGCTCTTCTAAAGACAGCCGTGCGTCCAGGAGGATGCCCAGATTGCGAGCCCTCTCTGTGGGGGGCAGAGATTCACCCCCAATAGTCAGCAATGGCACCAGCTGACTATATCGGGACGCCGGAAGCCACAGCCACTCGGTCTTGGAAGGGTTGAGTCTGAGCCTATTTCTCCCTATCCAGACCCGCACGGTCTCCAGGCAGCGAGACATCATATCAAGGGCATTGTTGGGGTAGTCTGGGGTGGAGATGTACAGCTGAGTGTCATCAGCGTACTGATGGACTCTCACCCCAAAACCACGGATGATCTCACCCAGCGGCTTCACATAAATGTTGAACAGAAGGGGTGAGAGAACCAACCCTTGCGGCACTCCCCATGCGAGGCGCCTCGAGGTCGACCTCTGCCCCCCTGCCAACACAAACTGCGAACGGTCGGAGAGGAATGAGGAGAACCACCGCAGTATGGTGCCCCCTATTCCTAACCCCCTCAACTGCTGCAGCATGATACCATGGTCGATGGTATCAAAAGCTGCTGAGAGATCTAATAGGACTAGGACAGAGGAGCAACCCCTGTCCCGAGCCCTCCAGAGATCATCCACCAACACGACCAATGCCGTTTCTGTGCTGTACCCCTGCCTGAAGCCCGACTGGTACGGGTCCAGATAAAGCTGTTTGGAAAGCATGTAGGGAAATGCTGAATTCTGATCACAATCTTTGAGAGAAAAATAATTCAGTTCCTATTTTTCAGTATTTCCAGTGAAGGTCTAAAGAAGCAAATCTAAGACAAGAAACAATTTGAGGAAATATTTGTGAACGTAGGTGAAAGCATGCTGTTTGTACTTAGTAGTAATCCTAAGGAAAATCAATATTGTTCAAAGTTGGATTTGAAAAAAAAAACCCAAGGTTGATAAAATCTGGACTTCTTTGGAGCATGATAAATGGATATGATAGGCAATGTTGGTTTTGCTAAAAATTCTTTTAAAAAAATAGCACAACAGTGCTTGGCACCTTTAATATCTGCTCCAAATGCATTTTGACAAATAGGGATGAGACTTTGCAGAATTGCTGAACTACAGGTCCTAACAGCTGTAGCTAATAGGGCTGATGGGAGGTCAGTAATCCCTATAAGATCACCATGTCCCCATTGATATTCTAGTTGGTGCCAAGTGATCCCTGCAAGGTGAATGAAATGGGTTTTGGTATATTTGGTGATCAAAGACTAGTTAAAGTAGCAGGGATGGTGAACATAGTAAATCTTTTGGATCCTGTACTCATAATTTAGCAGTGTGCAAATGTGTTGGGATCAAAGAAAAATTATATAATATTCACATACAGGAGTTAGGATTAGAGAAATATTTGGAAATACTGGAAAGATGTGAAAATATGTAAACACCACAATACAAAAAAGATGCTGAGGCCCTAGAAGGAGTTCAGAGAAGAGCAACAGATGATAAGGAGTCTGGAGGCTAAGTCTTTTGAAGAATGGCTAAGAGAATTAGATATATTCAGCCTGACAAAGAGAAAGTTTAGGGAGATATGGTAGAAGTTCTTCCATTACTTGAAGGGCTGTCAGAGGAAAAAGATTTATTCTCCAAAGTACCTGAAGACAGGACAATAAGCAATGGGTGGAAACTCATCAGAGGAAGATCTAACTTGGAAATAAGGAGGAATTTCCTATAAGGAGGAAATCTCTCCCTCCCTCCCTCTCTAAAAATAATAACTGGGATGAAATTTATTAGCATGTTATTAATATTGTAATGTTCACAGTGTTTGTTATGTGAAACATTTGTAGTTTATAATGACAACCCATCTCTTTTCCCTCCAGTTGTTAAATCCATCTTTCCCTTCCCCACCACCCCCACCCTCGGCCATCTTGACATTTTCTTGTCACTGTCGTCTTGGCCCTTCTCCCTTCCCCTCTGTCATAATTCCTTCTGCAGAGTGAGCTTCAAGATAAATAGGTAGAGCTTTGCTTAGAAGATTTATGCCCCTCAGATGTGATTATTCCTTCTCAGAATGTGTTTTTGTTTTATAAAGTATATGAAGACTTCATTGAGGGCTTTACCAGGATTCTTTCAGATAACCGATCCAGTTTTTGCATTCAGCATATTTTGCATTAATTTAGTAATCCTGTTCAAAAGGAAATATGGGGAGGGCATCCTCTGACAACTCTACATCCATACAATCATATTCTATTGGGAAAAGTAGTCTTTAACTATTCATATAAGTACCACTCAGCACAACACTTTCAGTTAAAGAGTTTCTTTCAAGTATTTCCATGACTGACAGGCAAGATTAATCCCATATTCCCCTGATGGTCTTTTTTGTTTCTGTAATCTGAAATCCACTGTTTTTACCTATTTAAATTTGACTGCAATTGCTACACACTTTTATCTTCCACTAGATAGACTTCAGTGTAACTGGAAGATGTACTTTTCTCATTATTAAGGAGTGAAATGGACGTTTGACCTTAAGAATGTGTGGATCTGTTTCTTCTAATCCTCCTGCATAATCAGTTTGGTTATATTTTGCATTGTATATGAATCATTAAAATTTAATCCAGATTGACGTCATTGACATTTATCTCCTAGACATGGCCAGCTAAAGGTTTGTTGGACAGCAATTTCTGTGGTGGACTTTTCTTCCTTGTGAAATATGAAGTCACATTCATGGGACATAATGTCCCAAAATAAATAACAGTTTATAATGTTTAAGACATACAAATCTCCTATTTTCTTCTCCCTAACAGTAGTTAGGATCCTATATATCCTATATGGAACATTTTTTTCAAAGTGATTTATTTTCCCCCTCAGTTAATTTGTTTATGATATCTTTGTCATATCAGAAAATAATAAGATTTTTCGTAAATGCATTGTGTTTATTTTTTCACAGTTAAAGCCTAGTGGTTGCCAGGGTTTGATATATAACCTACACATAACATGTATTTTATGAAATGCAACTTATATTAACTTGAATGACAAAATGTATTCAGTAGTGCACCATTGAGATAAATCTGTTAGGGTCTAGTAGGAATGGCTGTCTTAAAAAGAGAGGTCTCCCTTATCCGATAAATGCCATAATCAATTACAAGCTTCAACATAGACGTTTGGCTTGAAGCTTCCCAAACATTTAACAATTATTTCTGTTTCCCTTGACACTTCATGTTGTTTCATGTCTCTCTCACTTAAAAGTATTTATGAATTAATAAAACCACAAATTGGGTTATGGACTTCTGATCACATGTATTCTGACTTTGGCTTTTAAACAACAGCATATCCTAAACACGAGTACCGCAAGCAATCTGTGTTGTAAGGATTTTATATTCTGCCCAAAAAACATGGAGTCTGCAAAACTTCAGGAGGTCCTGTTTATTAGTCTGTCTGGCCAGCTGGTAGAAAACAGTTTATTGCTGCCATTAACTGCATGGAGCCAAGCAATCCAGAGATGGTTTTTCATTTAATGATTTTGTAGCAGTGGTGGGTAACCAGAAATTCAGAGGTGGAGAAGACAGACTGATTACTTGCCCCCTTTTTCCGAAGTACATTTACAAGATTGGTGGAAGGTGGACACTAATCAAAGAGAGGGAGGAGGTTTTTGACTGAAATATGGCCGGCTGTAGGGCAGTCATGTATTTGAATGCATACCTGTAAGTATGAACAAGTGTGTGCCTATAAGTAAAGTTACTGCTCAGTGGTAGGAAAGAGACATGGAAAACTAAAACTCTATGCTGCCATCTAGTATTAGTCCAGATGTTAAACTGCTAAAAACTCCAGAAAACAATTTACAATTATTAAGTGTATAATAATAAAAACCACACACACACACACACACAATCAGCAGCCAAAGTAAAATCAGAACATCAGCAACATCCATTTGCATGGGCTTTGTCATATATCCAGATCTCCATGCCTGTCCTATGAATTGCCACCTATTTATTTAAGCTCTAGGTACATTACATAATTGTTTTATGTCGTTGTGTACAGAACCCTTCCCTGCATCTGTCAGAAATTAACTAAAAGTTTTATCAGGGTTTGTATTCTGATAGAATAAAGCAGAAACCCTGAAAACCATTTGCCACTTATATTCACGGTTAAGGAAGCATTAAAAAAAATAGTTGGTTTCCAGTTTGGTCTACTGGTTAACCAGGAGATGGCGAATTTTAGCCCGCCATAAGCACAAAGCAAGGTGGGTGACCTTGGGCCAGTCATTCTCTCTCATCCCTAAGATGGAGGCAATGGCAAATCACTTCTGAAAAACTTTGCCAAGAAAATTGCAGGGACTGGTCCAGGCAGTCAGCAAAAATCAAATAAACATTTGAAGTATATTGTGAAATTAGCTTCCCAATGTTCTTTAATATATTTAAGAAGGGTTTAAAACTTTCCTCCCATTTTGTAATATTGTATAATGGAAACTGTGTACCATGATCTGAGCAATATTATAAAATCTGATTCTTAGTTTGGTACGGAATAAATAGATTTTCATATGTTGTACTGTTTATGGATATTTTAATTGCTTTATTGGCTATTTTGCTAGGTACAGGATGGCATGTATTTGAATTGATGTTGCTGTTTTAGGCATTATGAGTTAGCTGGTTCTATTAAGTTCTTGTGCAAGCAATATTATTGTATTAGAAAATTGCCATTATTGCTTGTCTTTCACATTCTGGGATTTTAATTATCTCTTGAATCAATTGTTGCAATGCTTTATTGAGAAACATATTATGTATTATTATTATTAAATTAAAATGTGTCCTTTAACATTTGTCGCTGTATTTACCAGACTGAATAATATTTATGAAGAGCTATAACAGCTCATTAAACATAATTTCTGATAAGTGAGTTTTTTCAACATCTTCTGACAAAAGGAGGTATTCATTTTATCATTAGGTATATGTGGAGGGCTTGTTCACAATTACCAAATGTAAGTAGGAAAAACAGGCTCTTAAGTATCTGAACGATTGCACAATCAAGTTTAAAGACTTGGCCATTCCACCCAACTAATTATTGGAAAGCTAATTAAAAAGCTTGCTGACCTATAGAATGATCAAAATATATGGAGGAACTGCAGTACTGTTGTTTACTTTTCTCCCTCATTCTGGCAACTAGTAGGAGCATGCTGGTTACGCTTTCTGTTCCAGTCCCACAAACAGGCCACTATGATCCTTCTTGATACCAGAGAATCAGAGCATAATTTGGACAGGCCAGAAGAATACCATATATACTCTACATGGCCCATGAAGACCACCTAGAAACTTCAACTCATCCAGAATCAGCAACATGAGCAGTGATAGGCATGCCTCAGTATGTCCATATCTGTCCATGCCCATATTCTGTGAGCTGCATTGATTGCCATTTTGCTTCCAGGTGCTGCAATTTCTTTGATTCTTGTAAGCTGCCCAGAATCATTGGAACTTGGCCATCATATAAGTTTAATGAGCTGTGGTGGTGCAGTGGTTAGAATGCAGTACTGCAGGCTACTTCTGCTGACTGCCGGCTGCCAGCAGCTTGGCAGTTCGAGTCTCATCAGCTCAAGGTTGACTTAACCTTCCATCCTTCTGAGGTTGGTTAAATGAGGACCCAGATAGTTGGGGGCAACATGATGACGCTAAACCACTTAGGGTTGTAAAGCACTGTGAAGCGGTATATGAGTCTAAATGCTATTGCTAAGTGCTATTAATATTATTGCAGTTGCTTAATCAATCAGATGTTTAGACTAGATTTGACATTTTTGTCTGCCTATCAAGTCCTTAAAAATGCCAAATAATCATATTACGTATTTGTAGGCACCAGGTTTTTGTTGTTTTTAATGTTTAATCCAGTTAGATAATTGTAGTATGATTTTATATGTTTTTTAAACTTTGATTAAAAACCGCCCAGAGTTGGTTGAGAGATGACTGGCTATATAAATGTATTAAATAAATATATAAATAGAATAGAATAACAAGAGTTGGAAGGGACCTTGGAGGTCTTCTAGTCCAACCCTCTGCTTGGGCAGGAAACCCTAAAGCATTTCAGACAAACGGTTGGAGTATTTACAACTTCTGGAGGCAAGTTGTTCCACTGATTAATTGTTCTAACTGTCAGGAAATTTCTCCTTAGTTCTAGATTGCTTCTCTCCTTGATTAGTTTCCACCCATTGTTTCTTGTCTTGCCTTCAGGTGCTTTGGAGAATAGCTTGACTCCTTCTTCTTTGTGGCAACCAACATGCACATACACATACATGTATACAGTCCTGCAAAAATGAGACAGGATTCAAACAAGTCAAACAAACTCTCAAAAGAAAAAAAGCCTGCATTCACTGATTACGTAAAATATTGATGCAAGTTAAAAATTGAAACTTACTGAAAGTACAGGAAACAAAAAAAATATTGAAATAATGTAGTAAAAATATGAACAGAATACTGGCAAGGAAAAACATTACATGCTCAATTTCTACAAAAGATCAAGGGGAAAGCGGATAAAGAATAAGATAAAACCTGGTAATGGCTTATAACCAGAACATTTTTAAAAAAATCCTTATATCTTGAAGTGATACATTTTGCACCATCAAACAACATCCAGGTCTTTGGGAAGGACTTGATAGATAAAAATGCCAAATCCAGTCTAAATATATGGCTGACTATGCGACCAATCATTATTATTATTACAGTTCATCACACAGTCAGCCAGATGCTTAGAATTGGAGTCATTCCCAAGGATCTGGGAGAGGGAGGTGTTGTTTGAAGATATTAAATATATTGTTGCAAGATATAAGCTATTCTTAATAAATCTGCCATTTGCAATTGACTAATAGTGTTGAAGCCAGTGGTGTTCAAGTGGTGCTTCAGATGTTTTGGGTTTGTACCCCTGGCACCTATTGGTACTACCTTTGCTTTCTTCACCACAGTCATTCTACTTCTATACCTTTTAATTTTGTCATTTTCTCCAGTTCTTTCTTTTTTATTCTGCTGTCTCCTGTCTACTGCCACTTTCAGCCTCTTTTGTCTTTCTTATATTTATTATTTATTACAATTTTATAATAATTATAATATAATTATAATATTTATTATAATTAAATTATAATAAATTAATTTTATTATAATAATATTATAATAATAACTTTATTATTACAATTTATTATTATTATATGTAGTCAGAATTGAGTGTGAAATAGTGAAATAATCCACTAAAATAAGAATAATAAATAGTAATGAAAGAAGAAAAAGAAGCAAGCACAGCAATACAGTGCTGATCATTTTACCATTTCTTCTATTTTTTCATGTAGACTTCAGGGAATCTGCAACTCAATGATGAGGTGTAGGAAGTTGTTATGTTGCTATGTCAACCTTCTCAGAAGAAATATACCCAAATAGGGATGGGCGTGAGTTCTATCAGGTTGAAATGTTCAAATTTCCATTTGACTGAATTTTCTACTGAAATAAACATTTCAGTTTTTGCATTTTATAGCAAAGCTTGAAATATAAATATGGGGGTGGGACAAAAACTATGGATGCATTTCAGTACATTAATCCTAATAAGCAGAAAAAGGTCTCATGATAGAGAAAAGTATAAAGAGGTGTGAAGATAGGAAAAGGAATTGAAGTTTGCAGCATTTTCAGAAGTGGTTTCCCCTTTGTCCTTTTCATAGAGTTGAGAGATACTAACTGGTCCAGAGTCATCCAGCTGACTTCATGCTTAAGGCATATTCCCTCAGTATTTAGTCTGGTGTCTTTAACCTCTAAACCAAATTGGTTCTCATATAGTATATGCTTAAAGTATATGCTGAATAACTGCCTGATTTGGGGGAAATATACAAAGCTGCACAGATTAGGAAGGGATATCTTCTAGATTCTTTAGTTCTGTGCTAGCTTGGTCCAATTAAACACTAAATTGGAAGATGTTCTCCTAAAGAAAAAAACATGTTTTGATAAATGTCCATTCCAATTTTTTTGAAGGATTTTCAGGAGTACTTACCTAGGCATCCTAATTAATTATATAATTTTCCTGTAGCTTTTGACACCTTTATGGAAACCTTTTTTGGCCTGGTAACCACTTACTGGCCTGCTTCCATAGAACTGTTGGGTTGTTACTCAAGAAAAGTGGATACATTTGGACCACAACAATTGGTTCTGTCTAACTCTATCTGTTCAATAACAGCAGTTTATCAGGTTGTATATAAATCAGTTAAATAGTAAAGAACACAACATAGAGAACAGTATAACAAGCAAGATGAAAAAGTAGCAATAATAATAATATTACATAATGCTATCATGTCCACTATCTGGACCATCTATCTTATCAACAGTTGTTAAGTTCAGAGTGTTATGAGGCAGATTCTTGTCTGTTTGAATTCTGTGGTCCCAGAGCACTTTAGCTGCGTCTTCATTTTCTATTATTTTGTCTATTTTGTGGTCCCACCAGTTCTTGCTTGTAGGCAAATGATATTTCTTTCAAATATTCCAATGTACTTCTGTTGCTATTTTGTCATGCCATTGTTTGTACAGTGGTCAGTCTGTGAGATCTTCTTGCAGCATTAATTAGGTAACTAAGTGGTCTACAGGATTTCAACAGATATTTTATGTACATATTCTGGAAGAAATCAATGGCAAGTTTCTATATTTCTGCTGGGAAACTAGATGAAGGTGTGAATGTGTCAGAGGACCTGCAGATCAGAAGCACCAAGAGTAGTAGCTTGATCTTTAATGTAAGGTTACATAAACAGAATCTTGCAAGTCTGAAAGTCCTTGTCTTACCCCCTCCCTTGCCTGTGCTGTCCAAAAAACTAGGAAGGGTTCATTTTGAGATATTTGCCATGCTCCCATTCCTTCTGTGGACACAGTTGCCACTTTATCTGACTGTTGTCTAGGTTGGGGCTGTTTTTGCTGTCTCCCAAGGTCATTCCCACACACCACTATATCATCTGAATGCTCTGAGCCAAGTTTGACTTGAGGGGAATCTTTAATCTTTATGTGTTCATTGTTATCATATTTGTGGGAAATATTTTCTTATAACTTAACTTGATCAATTAACCAATAAGCTGATACTGTAACTTACCAGCTGGCTGTAATTAAGTTTTTGCAGAAATTTTGCTTTCAGCTTTTCTCAGAAATCTAATAATGCGCAATTAAGAGAGAGAGAGATTCAAGAAGGTTTGAGGGTTTTTCTTTTTAAGTGAATGGAAATTAAAAGGAAACATGGAAAGATACATTCTACACACTTCATTGTGTGCCATATGAATGCCATCTTGCCTTTCAGTACTTTGGTCTAATTGTAGAGCTTTCTTCTTTCTAAAAGTAACTGGCTCTCATCCCTTCCTCACCATGCTCTCTTTCCCTTTTTTTCATTGCCAAAATACATGTGATTTCCTACGCAGATTTAGATTGAAGTCTTATACTTATTTTTATTTTTTTTGTATTTGTAAATATAATATAGAAGAATTTTGGTCTGAAGTTTACATTGTTCATCTGAAAGTTCCTATATACATAACTTTCTATGTGCAATGCTTTTTATTTTACTTAAAATTCATCAATTGAATAATGGAAACTAATTCACATATATCCTTTATTATGGCTGAATTGAATTAATATGTTTTTTTTCTAGCAGATTATCAACTAGATTTGAAGATAAATATAAACCTGTATAAAAGGTACTTTGAAAGTTAGTAAACTTCCAGATTTCTACCAGTATGTACTAGAAAAAACTCATTTCCGTAAATTTTATTTATTTACTGTTTTCATACTGCCACATTCTACAGTTGGGGTGGGGGGAGGAAGAGAAAAAAGCAAGCAATTTCTGTAGGTAATCTCTTCTTTGCCTGATCCTTTCTGTCCAATGAAGAGACTGGAGAGAAAGATATTTCAAGAGAGTAAGCTGTTTGCTCTTCTAGACATTGAAATCAATTTGATTGGTTTGGCAGCAGGAAATAATCAGACAAAGAAGAGATTGCCTACAGAAATTGCTTGATTTTTTTCTACCACCTTCTACCTCCACAGATTGAAGAGGAAGAGATTTCAGGAGAGTATTGTAAATTGTTTGCATAGCACGCCTGCAGGTCCCAGCCCCTGGCTACCAGCACAATCACATTGCTTTCAATGTGTACAAGACAGTAAGAGACTCTTCTTGAGAAACGAAAAGAATAGCAACACATTTTAACTGAGAAGTGATTTCGCTCCTTTGATCCTACCATAGAATTTAACACGTGATCCAGACTTGATGCAACTTTCAAGGAAAATGTATGAAAATTGCATGTTTACTTCCTCTAGAGCAAAGATCTTCAAACTTGGCAGCTTTAAGACCTGTGGAACATAGCTAGCTGGATAATTCTGGGAGTTGAAGTCCACAAGTCTTAAAGTTGCCAAGTTTGAAGACCTCTGCTCTAGAGAGAGTGTTCTACAAGCATAGTTTTATTCAGAACAATACTGGATTTATTCAGACCAACACCCCAATTAATAGTATAATAGCAATTTTAAGAACAAGTTCTTATTTTAAAAGATTCAGCAGGAAAGCTAGGTTATAGTTCTAATTCTAATGACACTATATAATTTGAAACTCAGCAAGGGTGAAGTAGTCACATTTTAAAAACAAAGAGAAAAGATCCATAACTGACTTTATACAGTTATGGGTCTTAAATCTGATTTTTAATGATTGTTAAGTATTCTATCTTTGATCTAATTTTATTTTCTTCTTTTCCACTAAAAACTGCAATGCTAGAAGACAGTATAACCTTGTTACTAATTTCAACAGTTCGTTTCTGATAAATTTGCAGCTGATCAAATATTTACTAAACAATGGCTTGTCTACATTCCGTAATATCAGACAGGCTATTTTTAAGCTTCCCTCTTAATATGTCACATTTAGTTTAAATATACCCATGTAGTTGGGCACAAGATTAATGGGCAAGCAGTAGGTAAGTCTGTCCTGGCAGTCATCTTCATTACTTGGGTTTGGGAAATTAATCTTTGATTGACACTGTGCCAAATTGCAGTGCTAATTGTTTCCATAATGGAATAGTGGGAGTTTTTATCTATGTTATGTGAGGTATTGGTAACTTATTAGTGAGAGTGGTTCTAGGACATTATATGTCCTCTGTCTTAAAGGCATTGCAAAGACAGTTGCTCAATGTAATCTGTTTTTGTGGGGAAAATTGGCATATTCTAATGGTTGACATTTGTGTAGTAATTATCATGTTGCTACGTTTTGGGATTCTTTACATTTTGTTTGAGCTAGGTAAATTTCCCTCCTACTTTTTTTCCAAAAATGATCCTCCTATATGCAAGTTTTCCAGAGGAAAGCAGTTCCAAGTTCTCACCTTACCTCTAAAAGATAAGAGCAAGGGAGATCTTCCCAACCCCTTTCATTTAGGCAGTTTTCTTAGGGCAGCAAATCTTCTGAATACTTCTTGTAGCACTAATGCTTCTAGTACAGAATCTGAGCTGGATACTTAGCACTTCTCACTCCAGTTGTTAGCCACTTTCTCCTTCGAATGTCAAACTCCTAAAGCGTACTTTTGCTTGCATGTATGGTGAGGTTGTGAATGTTGGACCTTAAAAAAACAAGACAGGAAGAAAATTGACTCATTTGAGCTGCGGTGCTAGAGAAGGCTGCTGCATATTCCTTGCATAGCAAAAGTGACCAACAAGCAAGTATTGGAGTACATAACACAAGACATGTCACTGGAAGGAAAAATCACAAAACCACATCTCACTTATTTTGGCCATGTCATTTGGAGGAATTCACTGGAGAAAGCATTTATGTTGGGAAGAGATAGTAGTAAAAGGAAGCTAGGCTGCCAAAGAATATGATGGTTTGACACCATCAACGCTGACCCCAGCCAGAGCATAGAAAAACTCAAAAGAAACCCACTGAAACTCACTGAAACTCAGTGCCAGATTGGAAGATGAGGAGAGATCTGGCCCATAAGAATCACTAAGAGTCAGACACAAGTCAATGGATAACATCATCACAGCATCATGTAGGGTGGAACTTTATCTTCTTCAAGGGTCCTTCTTGCATATCTGGATGATGCAGTGGGGCTTCACATGATGTTAATAAAGTCAGCTTTTACTCCAGAGCAAATGCAACAGAATATTGTGTAATATTTTCTCTGGAGTAGAAGAGCAGTTTCCTTCTGGTGAAAACTTTTGATCCTGCCTTGCAGTTTCTCCCATTGTAGTCAGTCTGTTTTAAGGAACATTTTTTTGCCTGATCCTTGCATAGTAGCCCCCTTTTGTTTTTGTTTCTTGATCTTTTGCGTTATTGCAAAAAGCAAGTATGATGAGGGAAGAATCAGGAAAGAGGTGGATACTGTTGGCCAGCTGGTTGGAAACTTGATCGTCTGTCAGCCTACAAGGAACCCTAAACAAAGAAACTAAGGCCAAATAGGTCAGGACTGTTTGTATTATAACAGCTACCATAACAGGCTCCTGCAAATCTGAATGTGCTTCCCCCTCCCTTGCTTAATCTTCATGTGAATTAGGGTCTGTATCAGCACACCAGGTAAATTACCAGACAGGAAATAAGACTAGATGAATGAATTGTACTTCATTATATGGCTACATTAACAGAATCTTGCAAGTCTGAAAGTACAAACTTCCCACTATCACTTTTAACTGCTTTATCCATTAGAGTGGGCCCTCCCAAATCTTCTTTCAATGGTTATTAAGCCATGGGGGTGGGGGGAGAGAGAGAGAGAAGCTTCATTTCATGTAATTACTTCCTGGGCAGCATTTATCCCCCTAGTTCCTCATTCCATTCTGTCTAAGATGTTGATTCAAATTAGTTTCTTGGGAGAGACTCAATCCCCTCATACTTGACCACTGCTTGATGGTGGCTCTTCCTTCTGTCCTTCATGGCAATTCCCTCTGCCTTCTACATCAGCTCAAGAAGGGGAACTCTGGGAGATCTGCTGAGCACTGCACAATGGTATGAACGCACTGCTTACAGTTGAAGTGCATGTGTCTGAAGCTGGTGGCTGTGCGCTCATTACTGTGCATTTTGAACTAGATGGAGGTGTTCTTTGCTTATCCCTAAAGTTGTTTGATTATTTTTTTTATATATAAGCCTCAAATGATTTTTTCCCCCAGCTGGCAGAAATATAACTTACATGGAGCTCTACTTCTATTAAATTCAGAAAGTCTCCAGGTAAAAGAACACAAATATTGTTCTATTCCCCCCCCCCCCCCCAGAAATCCCTAGGGAAGAAGCAGTTGGTATTCCTTATTTCTTGCCAATTGTGTGAATGTGCTTATCAAACTCTTTCAGAAATGCCCCCTTTGGGTGTCATATCCCAGCCTGCCCTGGGAGCAGCTACAGCTGCAGTCTTCTGGGGAAGTGCTTTGATGGAAGACATTCACAACACTGCTCTGTGGGCCTCTGTTTACTACTTCAGAACAATAAAACTGTTTTGCCTACTGATTACATCTTAAAAACAGTTGAAGCATAAAAATCTAAAAGTCATTGGGGGCTCTTAAATATATGACTGATGGCTCAGTTCTTGATGTTGGCATGACTGTAAATAAAATTCGGTTTCACATTACATTAGAAATCCTTAAGCATTTTAAAATAAAGAGTGATTTTTGTAATTACCATAATTAGTTGGTAAAATTGAAAGTGGGACATCTTTGGTCAGAAGGAGAAATGAATATTTTAAAAGTAAATTTCAAAAGAGCATTAGTCATTAAATTACATTTTAGTGTTTGCTTTTGCAATCTGTCTCTATTACAAATTAATTTATTTTTTCAAGCTTTAACTTGGAATATTGCATTAAGAAAAATGCATGTGCTGAATCCTGCATGTTTTTCCCTTAATTTATCATTCTTTAAAAGCATGATGTATGTTGCTGTGCAAGTAATTCAGTTGTTTTTACTGAATATTGCACAGAATTGTTAGATGAGAGGAAAAAGAAATATTGCTTATATATTTTTTCTTTTAATGTTCATTATGCAATAATGTAAGTATGACTGATGTTTTTTCAACATGTTTACTGTAATATGCGGAATGTCATTAAGAATATTATATTCAAACTTGCTTTACTAACTAAATGTTAGCAGCTTCTCCATGCTACAGTTGATGGGCCATAGTATTTTCTATAATCCTTCACTTATAACCATTGAGCCCTCAATTTCAGATGTAAGTCATGATTATCGTTAAGTCGGCACCATATCATGTCCAATTTTATGACATTTTTGGGGCAGTCTTTAAGCAAACGTGGCAGTCATAAAGCAAACACTGCAGTTGTTAAGTGAGCCCACTGTTTGCTATGGTTTTTTTTTTTTGTTGTTGTTGTTGTTGTTGTTTTTGCTGAAAACCAGAAGTAAATGTTGGTTTCTGAGGAAAATGTCACAAATCACAGTCACATGACTCCTGGACACTACAAATGGCCATTGCCGTGTTGATTGATGAGCACTCAAAATGTGGACACATGACTGGGGGTGGGGTGGGGGGCCGTTGTTAGAATTTCAAATCCAGATAAGGTCCATCCGGATTTTTTTTTTTAATTAAATTTTATTAACATAAACAAACGTAAAACACAAATACATGTAAACACTTATACATTAACAAAGAGTCAATCGACTAACTTCTAGAAAACCTTCACATCGGTGATTAATGTCCATTTAACCAATTTTCCTTAATCATACTATTTACAAATTTACTTACTTATACCTTAATACATTCATTGAAGTTCAGCAGTATCTTTCTACAATCATATTAACCATTTATTTATACAATCCTACGGCTCATCTCATGTATCTATTTCTACAATTCTTGAGTTATGTTCTCCTAATGTCCTATGTTGTTGGCCCTATCCTTCTTTCTAACCATGTGTACCATTTTTGCCAAACTAAATAAAAGTCAGTGTTCTTTTTATCTTGGAGCTCTTTTGTGAGCCTATCCATCTCTGCGCATTCATTTATTTTTGTTATTATTTTTTCTTCTGTTGGTATTATCTCGGATTTCCAATTCTGAGCGTACACTATACGTGCCGCTGTCAATATGTGGATGGTAAGATATTTTATCTCCTTGGTACACTGTGGTGAAGTCATTCCAAATAGAAAGAATTCTGGTTTCATTTCTACACTTTGCCTCGTTGTTTCTTCAATTATTCTCTTAATCTCTTGCCAGTAGCGTTGTGCCTTCCTGCAAGACCACCAGAGATGGTAATATGTCCCCATTTGTGTCTTGCACTTCCAACACATTGGTGATGTGTTTGGAAACATTTTAGCCAAACGTGCCGGAGGAAGGTGCCATCTATAAAATATCTTGTATAAATTTTCTTTGTATGGAATCGACAGTGTCATCTTATAATTTTCTGCCCATAGCTTGTCCCATCTGTCCAACTCTATATTGTGACCTATATTTCTTGCCCAGCTTACCATGTTTTCTTTCACTGTTTCCTCCTCTAATTTATACCTTATTAAATATCCATAAATTTTAGATATTATTTTCTCATCTGTGCCTTTTAAAATTTTATCTAGTTCACTTGATTGGCTTTGAAAATCATAATGTCTCCTGTCTGCTGTATATTTTGACTCAATTTGAAGGTATGGCCACCAATCAATCATAATGCCTTGTCTTTCCAGTTCTTGTCTCGTAAGTAGGTCCATCCGGATTTTTTGATGTCGCTAAATAACTGTGCATAAATCAAGGAGTACCACACAATTGCTGGAAGTGTGAACATTTTTAAAAACAATTGGTGAAACACCAGTACTGTTATATGCTTACAGTATTCCCAGATATCTTGGAATTATGTCATTTTTCCCCCTTGCAGACTATAGTTTAAAAAGCTGGTGTTCTTAAGGTTTGCTAAATTAAAGGTCTTTTCTAGGCAATCACTTACTTAAAATGGCAGATAGATATTTTTCACAAGTGACAGTGAAGAAGTACCCGCCTTCTACAGCAGGTAAGCTTCTTTGCCTTATTCAGAGGATACTTTGGGTGAAATATGGTGACATATTTCACCCAAAGAAGTAACAGTAAAAAAAATGCCAAGAGCAAAAGTTTAAATAACATGTTTGAGTTTTATCAAATCATGTGGTTTAGTATTAGTATTATAGTAGCTACAAATACAATATGTATGAAGCAAAAAAGAAAGAAAACTGCCTAGAAATCCATATTATTGAATATATTAAGAACTTTTGAGGGAGGATCATCTCAGGTTTGCTGTTAAAAATAGAAGTATTTGAAAAGGAATGAGCAAGGGTTGTAAATAGCTAGCAATATCTCTGCTGAAAGGTGTGGATGTGTTCGAGAATTATCCCTGCTTTGAGACCCTGCTTGATTGAGGAATTCAACCCTTTTCATAACCCTTAAGTAGGGCTTTCTCCTTCTTTCCAGTTCCATCTTCACCTCATCTCATTTCTGTCCAGGATTGTCTCTCCCATGCACTTTCCTCTAACCCACATCCAAGCCTTTTGCCTCCTTCCCCTTCCTCAGTCTTTTGTTTTTTGCTGGTTTTTGCAGGAAGGAGGGAGGGCAAGGTGTGTATTCCTATGTACTTTAGCATGAGTGGTGCATGTTGACACAGATAATGGTTTGTATATATAGATGGAGATCAATTAATTTGTAAATGATCTTATTTTACAGGCAATTGATTTTAATTAATAGTTACTACTTCAGTTAATATTAGACATACATTTTTGTCCTGAAATGCCTCTCTTGTTTTTTGAATTGGGCAAGATATTTCAGGAGTTCCTTTCAGATATACTTAGCAATCATAGTTTGACAAGGCAGGACATTGGGCTTTTCTTTCTCTTCATCCTTTTCATCTCACAATATCTTTTGAGTATCTCTGACTCCTCTGGCTAAACTTTCTTTTGAGATTTCTAGTCGATGGGAATAAATTTCTGTTATGTGAGATACATATGATAATAAAGGAAACCAGTTTCAGTTTTTAAAACAATCTATCTTTGATTTATGAAAGTGGGACATTCAAGTTCACTAGTCTAACCAGGAAGAAACACGATGTGTTATTTAAAGTTATTACCACTGTGCACTGTGCATTCTTCCACAAGGTAGAGAAATGAACCACATGTAAACGACACTTGAGGTGACAGATAATTGTGGGCAGAAGGCAGTTGACAATAAGAATGGATCTTATTTAAGGGTTAGTTAGCCTGATATAATAAACTCTTAACTGCAGACAGACTGTTTCACATCTCAGGATTATATAATGCCAGTAATAATGGATAGAAATATAGGCAGTGGGCTGTATTTAAAAGAAGGAAACTGTTAGCAGCTGGCCTGAGAAAGGGTGCTGACAGATGGGCAATATCATTCCATATTTTTCCTATTTAAATTTAGAGCTATTCTAAAAATGCTGATTACATCTACTAAACCTCAATTTTGTATTTAGTTTTTTGTAACATAAATCAATTCCAAGTGGGACTTAGTCATGTATATGTTTGCTTGAGTGTTTGTGTATACTATATGATACAGTTTTGCCAGTTTGGACTGGTGGTGAAGGCACCAGACTAGAAAGCAGGAGTTCTAGTCCTGCCTTAGCAGGACTAAAAGCTAGCTTTAGTCACTCTCTCTTGGCCCAAGTTACCTCATGAGATTGTTGTTCTGGGGAAAATAGGAGGTGGAAGATGTGATGGATATATTTACTGCTTTGAGTTATTTGTAAAAATAATAAAGGTGGGATACAAAATAATAATAAAGAACACTTAATCTCTCCCCTTGCTCAAGCTGATGAAGGGAGGAGAACTTGTGGCTCAGGTTAATACAACTGCCTAACATGTAGGCAGCCCAAGTTCAAATCCAAGTAAGGGTATGGCTAGCTGATGAGAGCTAAATAGCTTGAAATAGATCTATACTAATTTCCCTTTATTTCTTTATCAGTGAAATATAAATTATATATATAAATATAAATTCATATATATATATATGAAATAATTTTCACCTTTCTCCATTTTAAATGAAGCAGGATTTTCCTCTTAGACTGAACATAATGGAAGGATGTAGATATGACTTTAATAAATTGAACATATTAAGCAAATCTCAGGACAAAGATGTAAATATGATGGATTCCCAAAGTAAAGTGATGACTGTAAAAGCTTGGATAACTGTCTAAATGAAATAGAGAAATATTTAATCTGTATTTATGCTAGAATAAAATGAGACTCTTTCAACTTTTTTCCACTGTTGTACAGTTCAACTTTTCTATATATTTAGCAACTTAATATGTGGCTCAGTCAATAACTTTATTGTTTCTCAAGAAACCTTCTGGGGGGAAAATCTTAGATTACTCAAGTGTTGTTTCACAGTCTTTCTGCTTACAGCATGTATGAAGAATCTCAGTTTAAACATAGAATTGTCAATCTGGACATACAGAATCAGTTGGACAACATACTTTTGGGTTGTGACAATATACTTTTGGGTTGTGACAATATACTTTTTCTGAAATGCTATTAGGGGAGGAAGAATACAGTATATAATATAAGGACTTCTTGAAATATTTTTCAGACTTACTATTGAAAGTTACCTGTATCTCTTCTGAGCAGAAGTAGAATTTGGAATGGGTAGCTTTTAAGGCTCATTTCACTTTGGTTTGGTTTTAAACTGGTAGAGCACTAAAATTCAGTGCATTTTCTCTGGGGTGCCATATTATTTATTACTATGAATTTCAGATATTTGGAATGCCTATGCTATGCATCAGCTTCAATGTATGTATGTATGTATGTATGTATGTATGTATGTATGTATATATATATATATATATATATATATATATATATATATATATATATATATAAAATTTGATTTATATGCCGCCCTTCTTACAATGTGTTAAGCAGTAGCCTTCATACTTTTGTATATTTATACAAAGCCTTCATACTTTTGTATATTTATACAAAGTCAGTTTATTGCCCCCATAATCTGGTCCTCATTTTACCTACCTTAGAAAGGATGGAAGCCTGAGTCAACCTTGAGCCTGGTGAGATTTGAACTGCAGTAATTGCAGGCAGCAGATGTAAGTGGATGTTGATAACAGTGCTTTAGTCTGCTGAGCCACCAGAGCTCCTAATTTATTGCAGATATTAACCGAAAATGTAATATAAATAATAATTTCTCTTTAAGCATAAATCTTCTTTTCCCTTCTATGATGCCTGGACTTGTCAGAAGTCAATCTTCCTGGACTTTAAGAGCCTTCCCATGGGTCGTTCCCCCCCCCCCCCCCAATGTAAAATGGAATTTCCAGCTAGGTCTACATAAAATATTTTGTCATATCTCAAAGACTTTAAGGGTTTCCAAGGACTTTTATTTCAGTATTAGTGTGGAAATATATATTTACTTTTAATAGGTAGCTAACATTTTTGACAATAATAAATAGATTGTTTTTTAAATAATCCATTTATCTAATGTCTATCAAACTGATTATAGACTGTCATTAGGTCAGGCTCTAGAAATACAGTAAATAGTTATGAAAAGTTACAAATAAATATATTTGTATTGCAATTGATGTAATTTTTTTATTCCAGGCTTTATCGTAATTTCAAACCACTATGGCCCAACATTGCTTTTACTTGCTGTTCATTGAAACTATCTTCTAGGCCTAGAGCAATTGATGATGCTTTAAAAATCAGATATATTTATGGTGATATACTATCAATGCCTAATTTAAATCTCATTACATTCTGTGGAATTTCTCCCTAAGTACTATAAGTGTATAAGATTGCAGCCTAGTTTTCTATTAAATCAGGTGTCAAACTGGTGGCCTGCAGGCCAGATGCATCATATGCAGGGCACGCCTACCCCAGCTCTGCAAATGGGAAAAATGTCTCAAAATGTCACCTGACGGCAACGTGACGTGGCGAGTTTGACACCTGTGTATTAGATGGTCTTACTATAGTACCTGAACATAGATATTTATACTGTATATCAAAATCTACCTGCTTTCTATCTTATAACTGAAATATTGAAGGAGTTTTCCATGTAAAAGTAAACAAGGAACAAGGAAAGATTTTGACAATAAATGTTATATATGTATGCCAATAGGACATAAAATTGTATACTTGTCATTTTGCATATTGCTAAGCAAATTACCTCAGAATTTTCTGAGGTGGTTTACAGGTGGTTAACCGTCTGTATTATGATTTGCAAAAGCAGATTTTTTTTGATACTGCAGCTTGGTGATAAAGTGGATTTTTAATTTATTTTTAATTTTATTAATTAAAAATTATATTTTATTATAATTAGATATGTCTTGTAGCAACCCATCACAAATATACATGTTCACAAAATAAATGCATGTGAAACTGGAACTGGATTAAATCAAGATCTTTCCTGAAGGATTTAAAAAAAAAATTCATTAAGAGTTTATTGTAATATAAAATACAAATGGAAATATATAAATGGAAACAAAGATCAGAGAGAATATGGGAAAGAATTGTAAGGTAAAAAGAAAAGAAAAAATAGCAGTGACTTTCAACTCCTTTTGGTGCAATAGAATTCAAAGTACAATTACAGCCTCAACCTTTGCTTTATATTTCTGATAGATACAAGCCATTCCTATAACAAACAGTTATTCTAATCATCAAACCTAAAATCAAATGATCTTTTTTTTTTTTCTGTTTCAAGCATAAAATCCAGAAGCTATTTTCTACTGGAAAAAAAAAAACTGGATAAGTTATTCTGTTTAATTCAAATACATTTGTTACCCCTGCCAATTCCATCTCTTAAGATTTCTTTTCTGAAGGTTTTAAATGACTTGTGTCATGCCATCCTGATCATGGTTGATAGGCTCCTAGTGTGCTTTTGTTGTCTCGCCATCAAAGTCTTGCAGAAGAGATGAGCCAGAGGCCATTTCCTCAGCTAGGCTTGGCGCTCATGGCTCAGCTAAAGATGAATCTTTATGGCAGAGAAGAATGAACGAATGAAGCCATGCAAAATTGTTAATTGCCCATTGCTGTTAATAGTATGCAAATAACTTTTAGAACCCCACTGGTTTAACATTGTTATTTATTCTGCACTTCTCATAAATTAATGGGGCTTTTACTCAGCATGTCATGGCTTTGAAACCAAGAAGTCTGAAAATAGCTAGTTCCTGCTTCCCAAACCTGGGTAAATTAGTAAAAAAATAGTTAAAAGTGGTTTATCGTTGGTTAAGGACACACAAACTCTTTACTCCTTAAAACCAGAACATTTAAATTGACTTAAAGAGTGCCATATGTACTAAAATATATTTGAAAATATCCCGAAGTATTCCTGTTAAGATGAAAATAGATGAAATTACCATTGGTAATTTGTTGAAATGACATAAAGATCATTCAGTGATAATGTTTTCATAATACAGGCAGTCCTCAAGTTATGACCATTTGTTCAGCAATCCTTTGACGTTACAATGGTGCTGAAGGAAGGCGCTTAGAGCTAGTCCTCGGAGTTGGATTAGACTTTCTGAAAAAGCGGTTATTGATATTGAAGGAAAAAGTTTGGAAAGCACTGCTTTAGGATTTGGTGCTTGGTTAGGAAGCAGTTAGGAGTCTATCATTTGAGAACTGAAACTTGGTTCTATGAAATCAGGAATATGAGTATATTGAGCAAATGAAAGTACTGTGATATCATTTTAGTCTTATAGCTGACTAACTTACCTCAGCGTTAGGATAGGCCACCTGCTGTTTCAAGAGGACAGGAACAATTGATGTCTTCCTCAGCACATTCTCTAGAGTTAGAAAGGGAATTTCCATCTGAGATGTTAGATTTGTATCAAAAATAAGTTTTTTCTTCCTGCTGGTGCAAGCAAGATCATCTGGTATCCCTGCTATGCTTCATCCCCCTCCTGGCTTTTGTGCCAGCTGGATGGCATATGGTCTGGCAGGTAGGCTTTGCTCACTATAAAATTGCATCTTTTGGTTATGTGTTTCTTTTTTAACAGACTGAGTAGTGGAAGGGTGAAATGCTGGCCATTTCTTTGCTTTTATTTTTTATTTATTTTTTAATAACTGGCTGAAATTGACAGGGCTGCTTCCAAGTTTCCTCTTCCAGCCCAATTGAAAAAAAGTAAAAATGTAAAGCTATTTTCTTCCTTTCCATCCTCAAAAAGAGATGGCCACAGAAAGGAAAGTAGGCCCTGGCATGGGTGGGAGACGAAAAGAAGGAGGTGAAACTACCACCTCCTAACACATGTTAACCATGTATTAGATATGGTTAGGCTTAGGGTTAGGACACCATCACTAGTCCAAAGTGGAGGAAAGCGCTGAGTTCCAGGAACGGATTTGTTAAACCATCTTGATTTCCAGCTGATTTACAGACAGATGACAAACAGATAAAAATTGGAATGTGGATAAGATCTTGGTTTATTGGTGGAAAAGCAATTTACTAGGCCAAATTTAGATCTCTCTAGTGTACTATTAAATTTCCGTGCAGAGCTCCCTGTGGTGCAAAGGCAAGTGACCATAGCTATTGCACAATCTCCCCTATTTTATGGAGCATAAAATGTGTGGAAATGAAGCAAGCCTGCTTCTTATTGCAGTAAATGCAAAAGTCAAAACATATCTTCACTCAGACCTTTTAGGCTACATGTCTTTTTGTCTCATTTTTCTTATCATGTCATCTGCTGAGCATGTACAGTTTCCAAAGAAATAAAACTGGTACCTTTCTGACATATCTATGTTTGATTGCTCATGTTTGATAACTTCCTGGGTCCATAAATCTGTTTTCACAAGAATAAAGAGTGCTAATGCTCTGATATTACAACCATCAATTGTGGTTCTGGGCTAAAGATGCTGACCTCAATAGGGCTATCCTTGAGCACAATAATTCCACCTAGGGCAGAATTTATTAACCTCTGCCATGGATTAAACAGAAACCTGGCTTTATAACATACCACATATGTTACAGGATCATCATGGGGAAAAAATCTAGGTGGCTGCTAGGAGTCAACAATGACTTGAAAGCACATAATCATAATCTATACAGGAATAGCTAGGTCACATCCAACAATAGTCACTGTTATTAAATAATGATTGCCTTATACAGTTCCTCTTTATCTGATTGTTGGGTAATACACAAAAGACTTAGAATAACTTTATTGTCACTTTGAATGTACACTAATTGGCATACATTAAAATGAAATTATGTTGCATACGGCTCTCAAAGAGTCTCCACCTCTAATATAGACTTTAAACATGACAAGATAAATAGATAAATACAAAATTATGCATGTACACACATATATTATATGACAATTAATTTTACCCATCAATTATTTTAAATATATATCATCCTCTTGGATTATATTCCACGATGTGGCAAGGGGTCTGATAGTGTGTCAAAGTTTATATGATAATAAATGAGAGATCCCTTTAAAGTGCTGCCTGAGGTGTACTCTTTTTTCTGTAATAGAGTAACACAACTGCCCCTTCAAGAATGAATTCCCTCATTTCCCTCCCTTCAGTTCTCTCATTTCCAAAGGTGCTCTGACTTATTACTTGGCATTTATATACACTATTGGATAATCTTGGCCTGCTCAGCCTTCCTGCCTAGGAAACAAGATTAACATATTAAAAAGATCGGTGTGCCAGTGTGGTGAAGAGCCTCTGTGATGGAAGATAAAGGAACACACAGCTGGGAATTCTTAGACAACCGGAGTGCAGCCCTATTGACAGCTGTGTTATGCTGAAGGAAGTGTGCTTGTGGGAAGCAATACCTTGCTGTGTGGTTAGCACATAGGGCAGGCATAGCTTTCTGAATCATCAAACACAGATTTGCCTAGCTATTCTGGTTGCTGTAATGCAGGAAATGATTTGCAGACAATGTTTATCTGGAGAAAGGTTGGGGTGATTTCTGTATCCTAACAATATTTTTTTTGTTGGGGCTGTTTTGATTTTTTAGAGTTGCTCCTATGGCTACATAGCATTAATTTTTAAATCGTGATGGCACAGCTTGATGTCAACAGTGAAATATAACTGTGCCAGTGGAGAGGCTATAGAAAAGGCCACCGTGGAGTTTTTCTTTTCTTAAAAGTTAATGTAAGAAACAGGGCAGCTGATGGAGCTGACACAAATATTTCAGATGATTAATTGCCTATCTCTTGGCTAGGATGTGATAAATTGCTTTGGGTGGAAGGCAGATAATTAATTCCTTTCCCACTCGGAGCATGTCAGTATGATCCAGTAAGGCTTGCAGCAATCTGTATGACTTCAGTCTATAAGGACAATTACTCAGTAGAATAACATGTAACTCTAGCAAGCAAGTGCTACTTGTACAAGAGAGGATTCCTCAAATCCTCTCTTGTACAAATAGCAAAAACAGCAAGAATGTATAAGTAAGTTAACAGTAGGATTTTTCAGGTTGCATGCCAGATAAAACTGCAGGATCCCCAGGTCAGGGGTGAAATGCTCCCGGTTTGGACCGGATCACCCGATCCGGTAGCGATGGCGGCGGGTGGTTTGGAGAATCGGTAGCAAAAATGCCTGCGCCCCACCACCACCATGCCCAGCTGAGCCGCACGATCATCGGAAGCATTTTTTCGTCGGAAGAGGTTGTAGAAAAAATGCTTTTAAAAGTTAAAAAAAAAAAAAGCCTCTGATGATTGCACGGCTCAGCTGGGATTGTCAGAGGCTTTTCAAAGCATTTTTTAAAAAGCCTCTCTGACGATCCCAGATGAGTTACCTGATGAGCAGAGAGGCATTTTTTTTTAAAAAGCCTCTCTGAAGATCCCAGCTGAGTTGCCTGATTGGCAAAGGCTTTTCAAAGCATTCGAAAAAATGCTTTGAAAAGTTAAAAAAAAAAAAAAAAGTTGGCCACGCCCACCCAGTCACATTACCCACCACCCCCAAGCCACACCCACAGAACCAGTAGTTAACAAATTTTACATTTCATCCCTGCCCCAGGTTGCATGCTCCTGGCTCTACAGGATGAAACAAATTTCTAGACCTGGCTGTGGAATAGAAACTGCCATAATCTCCCATGGGACCTGTGCTGGGAAAAAGACAAGATAGTGTGACTACGTTGATCCTCCTAGACCTCTCAGTTGCTTTAAATGCTGTTGAGCGTGCTATCTTCCTGATCAAAGTTGGTTGTGGGGACACTGTACTATGGCGGTTCTATTCCTACTTGGGTGGCTTTTGCTAGCAGGTGGTGCCTTATAGGGATTGGGTTATGGAGTCCCTCAGTTTCTATATTATTCCCTATGCTTTTTAACACCTACATGAAACAGCTGGAAGATGTCATTCAGAGATCTAGATTGAAATCCCATATCAATATGCAGAGGACACACAGCTCTCATTTTCCTTTTCATTTAAAACTTATGAGATGGTCGGCATTCTGAACTAGGGTTGAACTAGGGTAATAGATTGGATGAAGGCTAGTAATCTGAGACTCAATCCACACAAGATGCAGATACTGTTTTGGGATGACACATCTGTCCATTTGTGTAGAATGTAGTGAGTTTCAGGAGGGAGAACCTTTTTTCCTAGAGGGCAAAGGGATAGTGGAGCTTGGGATGTCTGGTAGACAGGAAGAGAGCAAAGTTGGACTATCCCTAGCAGTCTCAGAGTATGTCTACAATTATTGTAGCTGCGGTGGCGCAGTGGTTAGAATGCAGTACTGCAGGCTACTTCTGCTGATCACCGACTGCCAGCAGTTTGGCAGATCGAATCTCACCAGGCTCAAGGTTGACTCAGCCTTCCATCCTTCCGAGGTCAGTAAAATGAGGACCCAGATTGCTAGAGGCAATATGCTGACTCTGTAAACCGCTTAGAGAGAGCTGTAAAGCACTATGAAGCCGTATACAAGCCTAAGTGCTATTGCTATTTCAGATAATTGGTTTATTCTGGCAAGATTCTTTTTGTAGGTTAGCAACAATAAAGGAACTAGTCAGAAGTAACCCCACGTGTTGTTCTTGGGCTTGACATCAGCTGAATGATGCCCTGTTGGTCCTATCAGCCTTTCCAGACAGGAAACAGGAGTAGATAAATTAACTCTACTTTACTGTAAAGCTATATTAACAGAACCTTGCAAAGTTTGAAGGCACAAACTTCCTGCTGCCATACTTAACTACTTAATCTATTAGTGGGGGGGCCCTTCCTAAATTTCTCTGTCTGACTATTAAACCAACGGGGGCTCCAGCCTCTCTTGTCTGATTGTTTTCTAGGCAACATCTCTTCCCCTCCTCTCTCAAGATCACCCATGCATTCCATTGCAGGCAGCTTAGCCTGCAGAAGGAATGTAGACATGGCTAACATCTCAGAAAGGACCCTTGAGCAATACAAAAGACCAAGGAGAAATATATATTCTGACTAGCAAGATTCTGTTAATGTAAACTACAGTAATTCTAAAGTATAATTAGATCAGCTGGGTGTACTTCCTTTGTGGACTACCTTGCAAGGATAACACATACATATGCCCCCTCATAATCTGAAGCTTTTTCCAAATCTACTATCTACTTTTTCCAAATCCAAATCTACTATCAAGAGCCTTGATGGTACAGTGGTCTAAGCACCCTGTTATTAACACAGCTGCCTGCAATTACTGCTGGTTCGAATCTCTCCAAGGCTCAAGGTTGACTCAGCCTTCCATCCTTTCTAAGGTAGGTGAAATGAGGACCCAGTTTGTGGGGGCAATAAGCTGACTTTGTATAAATATACAAAAGTATGAAGGCTATTGCTTAACGCTTTGTAAGCCGCCCTGAGTCTCCGGAGAAGGGCAGCATATAAATCAAATTAAAAAAAAAAATCCCTCCAAAGGAAGAGTGGTAGGCTTCTACAAGCAGGAAAACGTATGGGGTGGCACCCTATTTATGGAATTCCCTGTCCAAAGGGCCTCAACCGGGGCCTATATTAGCATCAGTTTTGTTTGTTTCCAAACAAATAAACATGTTTCTTATTTTGTTCTTCATTTTACCAACAACAAGATCCTTGTCATTCTGTCTAGTTAATTGTTAAGAAAGCTTTTCTTGGAGAAAGTCTTAGATTTAGCTATTTGAATGAGCTCTGTTCAAAACAATACACATTTATGCTGAAAAATAAGTTGAGCACTATGTGTTGACTGCCATGATCTGGTACCAAGTCTGATTTTGAACAAGAGGGAACAGTAACACCTACTTGATCTTGGATTATTTCAAAAAGAGCAAAGTAGAATCAGAGCTGGAAAGCATTTGAGTAGAAGCCATCCAAAGGCTGTACAGATTGGAAACTTGATAAAACATTCCTGAAGTCACCTCTCTCTTGCTGTCAAGAAAATCTCATGGTTGTATACATATAGTCATGAGAGGTTTTGTGAGAGAGTTTATCCTTCCTTGCCTGATATTAAAGGGGTTTTAATGAAAAACTCAAGTTTTTATTCTTTTTTTAAATTACATTTTTTATTTTTCAAAATACAAAAAGGATTTTATTCTTAATCTTACCTGTATTCATTTTTTCCTTATAGTTTTTATGAGTCAGTGTTTGGATATAAAACATACTTTTTGTGTCAATTACAGTACTGTTTACCTCTAGGGCTAAATGTTTGGTGGGCCAGAAGTTACAAGGCTTTGAGAGGGGAGTGATGCCCTGAATGGGGTAAGGACATAGCTGGTCTGTGATTTCCTGAATTTTTTTTCCAATGTATTGGGCGGATAATTTTTATTTTCTCATCTCCCCACCCTCCCCATGTCATATACGAGGCACGTTCACCCATGGTAACTTTAAGACTCGTGGGCTTCAACTCCTCCTGAGAATTCCTCAGCCAGCTTTCACTATAGCTTTCACTGTCCCTGTCTCGAAATGTAATGAATCTGTAGGCTACAGCTGGATCTGAATTTGTATCATTGCAACAGCAATAAGTTGATTAAATTCTCTTGGTTTTGCTCTTCTCCTCATGTGTTTGCCAAACCATTATGAAATATTAGCATTTTTTACAGGGTAAAAACATCTGTTTGGAGGGCCTGTTTATTTTAATGTGTTTAGCTGCCAATTTTGTTTCCTTTTTATTATTTAATACTTGTTTGAACAACCTGCACTGACAATGGTGTTAGACCAGATTTTCTACAGTACCACTGAAAGGTTTTATACTGTCCCGGTTCTCCCCTTCTCTTTCAAAACTGTTATTTCAAATAGCAGGATGCAAGATTGCATGTTATTTTTGTTTTTACCTGTTGGCTACCTCTTCTCAGTTCCTAAGACAGCGTTTAATGTGCTACAGGGTTTCAGGGGCTGCCAAGTTATGTGCAACTTGAACATTAGCATTAAAATGCTTTGAAATGGCATGGGAAGCAACTGACATTAATTGAGAAGTGTCTTCAAATGACTTCTGAAACTTATTAGTTTGCCTGGAGACTTTAAGCTGATTGGGTAAAGAGAGTCAATATGCATTTAAAATGTCAGATAATTGTAATCAGTACAGCTGTTGCCTATGTAAATTTCAGGAACATCTGCCTTTGTTATCTTAACAGCTTAGAATTTTCTAAATTGTACTAATCAGTGGAAAAAATCCGATATTGTACTTCAAAATGCTGAATGTTTTGCCCTTTTTCTAGGGCCTTAATTTACACTTGCTTTGCTCGTACTGGCTTTTAAATCAGAGACCTTTTCAAGACAGCTCATCAGAAAGAAAAGAGAAGAATAGGTAGACTGTAATAATGTTTTTTTTTAAAGAGTTAACCAATGAACACTCTATTCTTTAGGGTAGCAATGATTGTATTATTACATACTCATATACATTTTTTTCATCCTGGACTCTTTCTTCTCCTCTATTCATTTGCTGCTTTCAGATTGAATTTTACTCTATTAGGAAATATCTCTTGTGCATAAGCTGCAAATTTCTTTATGCTAATCTTAATATTAATATTCTATTAAGATCATGGTGTAAAACGTTAGTAGCACAATTTACTTGATTTTAGACTTTTTTTTTTTTGCCCACTATATGTGGCATTCATGATAATAAAACATCTATGGACCCTTACAATAATGTAACAAAAAGCAATAAGCAGTCATCTCAAGATTTTCCTGAGATATATGAAAAAGTCCCAAATTGTGGTGTTACTTGTTCACTCAGACTCACTTTATATATACTGTATATATAGAGAAGAGAAGAGAAGAGAAGAGAAGAGAAGAGAAGAGAAGAGAAGAGAAGAGAAGAGAAGAGAAGAGAAGAGAATTCTTTATTGGCCAAGTGTGATTGGACACACAAGGAGTTTGTCTCTGGTGCATAAGCTCTCAGTGTACATACAAGCAACAAGTGATAAATAATGATTATAATCATAAAATACATTCATCATAAATCATAAGATACAATACTCAGTTATAGTCATAGGATACTAAATAAGCAATCAACAAACCATACTAGGATACTAAAGAAAACTGTCAGTGTGCACAGTGTGACTGCTATTTTGAGACAACCCAGGAGCAAAATTCAGGACACAGAGGTTTTGTCTTTACAAACAGTGCTTTATCTACAAGTTATCTACAGTATATATATAGTACATACACTTGCTAAGCAAAGCCAGACAATTAATCAATCACTCTTCAACTATAACAGGAAGCACACAGATAGAATTACAGTGCAGATACACGCAATGAGGAGACTGATACATGAGAGAGAGAGAGACGCCCTCTAATGGCCTCCCTTATATCGGCAGCTTCTTAAAGGGCAGTAACCCTGCTAATTCATTCTCAGTCTTAAAGGGCTAGTCAGCTTTAAATCATTACCTTGACAAAAACAATATAAATTGTAAGATACAAGCAACAAAGTTATAGTAATAAGAAGGTAAGGAATAGATAATAGAAAAGATGAGAAGGATAATAGTAATACTTACTACACTTACTACACTACTAGGTAAGTGTTGTGGGAATTAGTTGTTTAGCAGAGTGATAGCATGGGGGAAAAACTGTCCTTGTGTCTAGTTGTTTTGGCATGCAATGCCTTATAGTGTCATCTTGATGGAATAAGTTGAAACAGTTTATGTCCAGGATGTGAGGGGTCTGTAGACATTTTCACAGCCCTCTTTCTGACTTATGCAGTATACAGGTCCTCAATGGAAGGCAGGCTGGTGGCAATTGTTTTTTCTGCAGTTCTAATTATCCGTTGAAGTTTGTCTCTATTTTATTTGGTTGGATAACATGATTTTATTTATATACTATTACATTTCTACAATATTTTGTTGTAGGTTTTTAACCTCTAATTAAATATTTCATTTCAAGTCCTTCCCTCCCCCCCTCCCCCCAACGAGTGCTTTCTGCATGTGAAGAATTGCAGGTCCCCTAATTTTTGATCAATTTCCCAACACATGTGGATGGAAAAGCTGGTTTATATTAATATTAAACTCTATATGCTTATCAACATCTTTGTGTCTTTTCTTTATTTCTTTATTTTAAGCATTTATAACAGCAACCTAAAGTTTTGTAAACTTTTTTATTTTTACTGTAGACAAAGGTGAAAATGGGGAACCATATCAAAGGAGGAAAGGTGCTGGACAAAGTCAGCCAGATCTTCCTGCAGTGTCCCACACTCTCAAAGACAATGTTCCTGTTCCAGCAAGCAGCAGTTGGAGGAGGATCATGCTGCTGATTTTCGCAATAACAATACACAACATTCCTGGTAAGGCCTATTTTGCTGATTTGGTGTCTCTAATTCTCAGACCTGAAAATACCATAGGTAGGGTTTTCATTATGGTCTTAAGGAGCATCCAAGTAAGTGTCTAGATGCTTTTCAGATTTGATAAATAAGGTTAATAAAGTGACTGCTAATAGGTTCAGTACAGTGAGTGATGTTGGCATTATAATTATGTCTCTGTAATGCAGGAATATAGGGACGCTGTGGCTCAGTGACTAAGACGCTGAGCTTGTCGATTGAAAGGTTGGCAGTTCAGCGGTTCAAATCCCTAGTGCCGCGTAACGTGGTGAGTTCCTGTTACTTGTCCCAGCTTCTGCCAACTAGCAGTTCGAAAGCATGTAAAAAATGCAAGTAGAAAAATAGGGACCACCTTTGGTGGGAAGGTAATAGTGTTCCATGCACCTTTGGTGTTTAATCATGCTGGCCACATGACCACGGAGACGTCTTCGGACAGTGCTGGTTCTTCGGCTTTGAAACGGAGATGAGCACTGCCCCCTAGAGTCAGGAACGACTAGCACATATGTGCGAGGGGAACCTTTACCTTTACTTTAATGCAGGAATGATGAATGGCCTTCAAAGTTTACTTTAAATTGAATGTAATTCTTAATGGCAAAAAAAGAAAAAGGAAAAAAAGAGGTTTATGTAGTCGCCAGTAGTTGAGCTCAACTTTAGGAGATTTTATCTAAAGGATGTATCATAGAACCCACTACTCAATGTTGAAAGTATGGAACTCCATTCTTGTGGATGAAACAAGAGATACCAGGCTCTTTGTCAGCTGCTTCAAATTTGTTTTTCTTTACAAGTACAATTCTCATAGTTTACTTTATCAATATTTATTGAAATAAATGGTATGAAATTAGAAAAATTACAGAAATTGAACTATTTTCCCCAATGAACAAATATATTACCTATACTTTTGGATATTCATTTGATATTCTTTTTAACAGCCTTTAACCTGACTAGAGAATCTTAAAGTTCTTTGTTTATATGATGATCTCCTAAATCTTTGAACCAACAGTTATAGGAGACATACTTTGCCATTACGTCTTCCCATATGCCTTTTCGACTTCCCTGCCAAGTATAGAACTCTGATATTTCTCCCATCAAAATACTAACTGGGGCTGAACCTCATTAGCATTTTTTCAGTTCAACCCATGTGCTACCACTTTGGGGTGCCATGCAGTGGTGGGATCCTCCCGGTTCAGCCCGGTTCCCCCGAGCCGGTAACGGTGACGATATGATGTCACCGAACTGGTTATGCACCCTCTTACCCCCACCCCTCGCATTATTCTTACCTTTTATTTGGCCTCATCCCCAATCTATTGCTGCCTCCTGAGTCCCAGCTGATGGCTAGAGGGAAAAAAAACTGTTTAAACTCTTGCTGTGGGGCTTCAAAGGGCCGCCCTACAGCTGATCACTGTTAAAAGAAAACAAATGAATAGATCGGTGCCTGCAAAAATAAATGGGTAGATCGGTACAGCTCTGCAAGCAGTTAAAAGCCTGGTAGACCAGTACCTCTGCTAAATCCTAAATAATTGTCACATGACCATCAAGCCACGCCCACAGAATAAGCCACGCCCACAGAACTGGTAGTAAAAAAATTTAGAACCCATCCCTGGTGCCATGTATCATTCTTTTGAAATATATTGTAATCTAAAGAAACCAATTTGCCACTGATTTTGATTGCAGCAAAGAGTTTGATGTTCACTGTAGCCTGAACCAAGTCTTCTTCAGCCAAAGTCAGATAAATAGACAAAATAATTGTAAAGAATTTTAAATAAATAGATTGATGAATGATTTGAACATCACATTCCCATTCATTTAGATTTTTTAGAGGATTTGGCTAATTTCAGGCATTCGAAAATGTGTGCTAGGCAAATTGGCTTTAGATAGTGTCAAAGTGCACACAGTGTGACTATGTAAGACAACCCAGGAGCAAATACAGTAAACAGAGGTTTGTATTTAAATAGTGGTTTTTATCCACAAAGCATACATACCTGTATTTTTAGTCAGACCTCAAACAAACAGCAATCAACAATTACAGCATGGAAGCACAAATGGAGAGAGAGGTACCCCCCCAACAGGGTCTCTTCTTATTTCAGGGCCTCTTAAAGTGACATCAGCCTCAAAACCTTGCTGACTCATTCTCCTCATTGCATCATCATTATAGCATTACAGCATTACAGCAGCTGGTCAGCTATTAAATCATTACCCTTAAAACTGCTTTTTTCTTTTGGTCTTACAGTATGTCTAAACCAAACTGCACTCTATATGGGTCTGCCTTTGAAGACTATCTAGAACAGTGTTTCTCAACCTTGGAAGCTTGAAGATGGGTGGACTGGGGATTCTGGGAGTTGAAGTCCACCCATCTTCAAGCTTCCAAGGTTGAGAAACACTGATCTAGAAGGTTCAGATCTTTCAAATTGTGGTGTCACGGCTAATATTGAGCACTCCTTGTTGTACACATGTGTCACCTCTGCTATGTGAGCTGCATTGGCTATCAGTTGGCTTCTTGGTGCCAATCAAGGTGCTGGTTGAAATCTCTAAAGCCTTCATTGCATTGGACCTGGTTATTTGAGGGATTACCTCTGTCCCAGTGTATTTGCCTGCCCAGTACGTTTGGGCAGAGTGGGTGCATTCCTTCTGTTGCATGTTGTCAACTTGTGTGACTTACGAAGCATACCTATTCTGACATGGTCCCAGCCTCTGAAACAGAGATACTGATGGCATCCACTTTCCTGAGATTTCAAACAACCCACAAAACCTGCCTTTGGTTCCGTGTTTGGGATTAATGTGTTGACAGGCAGGTTGTTATTGCTTTTTATAGTAGCTGTTTTAGTTAGGTTGTCTTGTTTTATCTATATGTTTAATTGTTGTAACACTGCATTAGATTTTATAAGTTGCCCAGAGTCTGATGGAGGGTGGCCATAACAAATTGAAATAAATGAATGAATGCCCTTTTTAAATAAAAAAGGAAAAAAATTACAAAATACACTTCCATATACAAATTGGAAAATGTAACTTGATGGCTTTTCTCAAAACCACACAAACAAGATTTAGAATAGAATAGAATTCTTTATTGGCCAAGTGTGATTGGACACACAAGGAATTTGTCTTGGTGCATATGCTCTCAGTGTACATAAAAGAAAAGATATATTCGTCAAGAATCATAAGGTACAACACTTAATGATAGACATAGGGAAACAGTCAATGTAAATCTTAAGGATACCAGCAACAAGGTTACAGTCATACAGTCCTAAGTGGGCGGAGATGGGTGATAGGAACGATGAGAAGATTAATAGTAATGCAGACTTAGTAACTAGTTTGACAGTGTTGAGGGAATTATTTGTTTAGCAGAGTAATGGCGTTTGGGAAAAAATTGTTCTGTATATACTGTATGAACCAATGTCCAAGGGGCATTTTCTGAGTTAAAGCTAATAAGCATGCAAGAAATTTCTCAAATCAAGTGGGACTGAGTTTTGGAATGGCATAGCAAGAGTCATAGGCTCAGTTAACTTTCCCTTTCTTGAAGAAACTGCAGAAGTGGAATGGCATGTTTATACCCTACTCAATCTCTGGTGTAAAAGGTAATGAGAATCTGGTGTAGCGTGAAGTTAAAGCTGTAGTTTCAACTTGAAGGGTAGATTGCTACGTGATAAGATTAACAGGAAATTCTTTATCTTACTTCCCTTTGGAAGGCATTCCATTGATCAAGTTCTTTCAGCCATTTATTCCTTTACATGTATGTAATTGAAAGTCTGTGGAAGATTTCTTGCTCTGTGTAACATAGGAAGGGAATGAGCTTGCATTATATATTATATATGTCTTCTATCTTGACACATTAGACCATAGAAAAAAGTTTTAAAAGATTTTGATTAGGGTATTATTGTTTATAGATAAGATTACCTTATAACATAGGCATTTTTTCTGTGTTCTAGGAGGGGTAGGCAAGTATATTGGATAAAAAGCAGATAGCAAGGAAGAAAATTTATAACAGCTTCTCCATTTTTGCTGTTGTCTCTGACTTTTATTTTAGAGCTTGCAGCAATTGAAATTTCCCCCAAAAATCTGAACTTAAATATCACATTTGTTGAACAAATTATCTGTCATTATCTATTAAACAACTCTTGATTTCTATATATTACAATTTGCAGTGCCCAATTGATGTATATTACTGTAATAAGAAGTATATGTGTGTTTAATATTGAGCTGCATTTATGGTTCAAGCAAATTCATGTAGTAATAGTAATAGCACTTAGATTTATATATCACTTTATAGTGCTTTACATCCCTGTTTAAGTGGTTTACAGAATCAACATATTGCCCCCAACAATCTGGGTCCTCATTTTACCAACCTTGGAAGGATGGAAGGCTGAGTCAACCTTGAGCCAGTCAGGATTGAATTCCTGGCAATACTGCGTGGAGCCTAAAATTCTGCATTCTAACCACTGTGCCACCACAACTCTACGTATCTGCAATATTAAGTGATGTACAGTTTAGGAACTTCTTATTTCTCTGGGTGCTATTTCTGTTTGTTTCATTTTGGGAAATCCACAACAGGTTTCTCCCTGGAAGCTGACCTTTAACATGATCCATATTTTTATCTCTTAAAATCCCAATCAAGCATCAACAGATGGGAGCAGTAATTCAATTTAATAATAAGCATAATATCTTCTGACTTATGTGTAATCTATATAGCAAAATGAAAAAAATGTTCATTTCATCAAAAATATCAGAAACGTTTCTTCAAACATATCTGGGAAAGTCTGCTTTAAAATGAAGAAAATAAGAACTAAACTTTAAGGGAAATATCTGTTAGAACTTCCAAGATAAATTCTAATTAGGTAGACAGTCTTCAAATCTAAAAGGCAAAGACATCATTTTGGACACAATAAGGCACAAAGATAAGAAAAATGCTATAAATTGTTAGCCTGTGAGTATAAGAAGATCAATATATTTACACATTGTCAGTTCTTCTGTTCCAGAAAGCATTTGCACTCTCGTGAGCAAAAAATAGAAGCCCATTGTCATTCTCCTACCACTTCAGCAGGTCAAAGACTAAGCATGCAGATGAAGTAATACTCTTGACAAAAAAGTTGTCCATTTATTTCCTAAACGGATAAAAAATTATCGGTTACATGTTTTAATCTCCTGACTTTATAACAAATTGCTAACCTTGGCAACTTGAAGACCTGTGGACTTCAACTCCTAGAATTCCCCAGCCATCAAGGGGGAATTAATATTATCATGGCTTCCTTACCATTCCTCAGCATCTTTGTTGGATGCAGTTCCACTGTTTTGCCATCACCCTGTTCTGCTTCTGATAGTTGTTACATTGCACTTTTTGGCTTGGACAAAGACAAACCTGTAGAATTCTGACTGTGAAGTAGCTGTTCGTACATTATTCTTACTAATGGCATAGTGTTGTTAATAACCTTAAGAGGAAGTGGGTTTTTTTTCCTTTTTAGAACTCAGGCACAGAATAAAATAAAGAAGTTAATTTGAGGGGGCATCTTGGTTTTTACTTTGTAAAGGTTAATTTGTTAGCGCTGGCAACTCTAATTGGACTTCATCCTTTTTGCAAACTGTCAAATGTCATTTCAAATAAGGATGGAGTCAGAATGGGTATATCTTTCTGAATGCTACCCTGCTACTTTGTCAGAGCTATTTTTTTTTACTGTCACTCAAGAGAAAAATAGGGAACTTCTGTAAAAAGAAGACAATCCCCTCTTCACAATAGGTCAATTGCAATAATCTCACTGTTGCTAGAGTGAGGTCTTGAAAGGGCCTGCGTAACCTTTTTAATCTTTCTTGTTCAAAACAAAGCTACCTTCAGATAATTATAGAGGCCCCAGAATGATCTCCTTATATTTAAAGGTCGTGGCATTAATATCACCCCTCCTACCCATAAGGTTGCTAGCAGTGTGTGAGAACAGCACCTTCAGCATGTATGTCTCAGTTCAATGAAATAATAATGTGCTTCATCCTGTGCTTTAAACCCTGTCCCAGCAATGTTCTTGCTTTGCTTTGCCTTTCAGTGTTTACTACAATGCAAGTTTCTATCCTCACGAGTCAAGGCTTTTTAATAATTAAAGTTCAGTGCGATGCTATTGAATTCCATACTCTATGGCTAAAATGCTTGGGCTTCCTTAAACTGACCGGGCTACATGCACAGACCAAGCATACATTTACAGATCTCTTAAACAAGTAAACCAAGTTAAAAAGCATACATCTTTAAAGTGTTTGCTAAGTGGCAGATCAGTTTATGTGCTGAAGTATGAAGTTTTGTGAAATTTTCCTTCTTTTGAAAAGCATGGTGTCAAAACAGTATGTACTATGGATTTTATTTTATTTTTATTTATTTTTTTACAAATTACTCATTAATTCATTGAGAGTTGAACTACACTCAACAAATGCTTTGATTTTTTTTTTTTTTAATTTGATTTATATGCCGCCCTTCTCCGGAGACTCAGGGCGGCTTACAATGCGTTAAGCAATAGCCTTCATTCTTTTGTATATTTTATACAAAGTCAGCTTATTGCCCCCACAAACTGGGTCCTCATTTCACCTACCTTAGAAAGGATGGAAGGCTGAGTCAACCTTGAGCCTTGGAGAGATTCGAACCAGCAGAAATTGCAGGCAGCTGTGTTAATAACAGGGTGCACTAAACCCCTGTACTATCAAGGCTCTTGTTTTTCCCATTAAAATAATTATATTTTCTCTCTGTAAAATGAGGCACCAATGTGTGCAAAGGAAACTTACATTTTTGAACAAGTGTTCCATCCAATAGTGGCAATGCGGAAGGCACAGTAAGTGTTTTACTTAATAGGATGTATTTATTTATTAATGAAATAAATACATACACCGCTTATACAAGTATTTATTATTAATTAAATTAATTTACTTATGGTTTTCAACTTGGCCTGCCTGACTAATGTTTGAGATATAGACATTTCCTTTATGAAGTTGAGACAGAATGTTTACCATTCCTAAAATAAATACACACATATGTATGTTTTCATTTCAGGAAAGGAGCTAGATGAAATATGAAAAAAGATAATGGAGTGAAGCAGCTCAACTTGCCTGCCTGTTTTGTGTTTATCGGCTCTAAGAGTTGAAGTAAAGGCTTGTTAATTTGCTCCAAGCTGAAGCAAATGAAGAAAATAAATTGATATAGATGGGAGATGCCAAATGGTGGAGTAGTAGTTGCTAATGTACTACTGGATCATTAATTATGCATTTAATCAGGGGCTGTTTATTCTGGTTAATATTTGTGCTTCCAGTGGTTGTTATGGCAAGAAATGGAAATGAATTAAAATGTTACAAGCCTAGCACAAATAAAAATTAGCAAGGTGTAAATGAGGAAACTAAAGCATGTTTATAAAAAAATCTGATTTGAGGGTGGGAGGGAGGGAGGGAGAGAGAGAGGGAGAGGGAGAGAGAGAATCATCTAGAATGAGTTGCAGCATGTATACTTCAATACAGATATTTTCAGTCTGTCATTTATCTTAGACACTAAAGAAGAGATCGTAATCTTAATTTTGGACTGAAAGGAGAAACTCATGGAATGGAATGTCAGGGCATTCTTGAAAGTTGGTCAGTGTGGTTTGCTATCATATTGTTTGAAACATGGCTTTTAACTTTCTTTAGTAAATGGAAGTTATCTGAAGTTCTTGAATTTCTTGTGAATGTTCCTAAAAGGTACATGCTTATCTATGGTTTGAAGCCTGGCAGTAAGCATGGCCCATGCTAAAAATGTTGATAGTCATAGGATTGCTGTACAGATAATTAACAGAGAATTCAAATTGAAATCTTTGAGAGCATGCACCTGTCTTGGCAAACTTGCCCCTTCAAAAAAGAAGCCATGACAGGCATGGCCAGTCAGAAAATATGCACAAGAAGATGAATTACTCTCTTTATGATGCTCTGTGCTATTTTCAGTGAACTTTTGTGGTAGCTATTTATATTACTAGGAATAAACATTTGCTTTGTACCACATCAACTATTTTTAAAAGCATCTTTGGGGCTGAGAGTTGGTGGACAGCAAGGGATTTTTTCAGGGACATATTGGAGACTATAGGTATCACACTGCCTGTCCTGATAGGGATATTCAGGAGAAGGGGAATCAATATTTCCCGTTGAAAGAAATAAACCTTTGGTGCTACTATTGAAAAAAACACTTTTTCTTAAGAGCAGAAATGTGGTCTCAACTTATGCGAGCAATACAGAACTTATTATGATTGATAATATATCCTCAGTTCAGTGCAGGAGTGGAATTAAGACCTGATTTCTGAGGATATTCTCGCTAATTGAGCAGGAGTGTATAAGAGAAGGTATTCCTTTGGCAACTTTAGTTCAAAAAATGGTGCTATGCACGTATAATTAAAGTTGCATTACATTCAATCACTCCTGCTGACAGTATTTAGAATTATAGAACCAGAAAGGAAAAGCTGTGTTTTGTTTTGCTTTCTTTCTGAAGTTCTTTGCTCTACTGGTGAATGTTTCTGTTTTATATATTGTTTTGAAGTATTCTGTGCAGAATGTTAATGAAAGCCTAATAAGATATGGGCCTAATCCTAGTGCTTGCATAATTGTAATAGTCGTAATTAAAAAACCTGTTAGGAGAGCTAAGGAGAAATTCCTTGTTTACATGGACTGTAAGAACAGTTCATCAAAATAGTTCACCAAGAACTGGGCAGGTATATTATACATGTTCTTTCTAGCATTTTCTTTCTTTGAAAATTGCTCCTCAAATGAGTTTCACAAGTAATTCATATCCTGGAATTGCAAGCCATAAGTAAATGGAATCAGTTTTCATTGTTTTAGGAAGTCTCCAAAACTTTTTCAGTGCCTCTGCTTGAAGTTGCTAATCAATCATGTCATTTATATGGAATGAGAAGACATTCCCAATAGTGTATATCCAGTTATTGCCCAGAATAGTTTTGCAGAATTTCTGTTGGATAACAGTATCCTCTCTGATATCATACATATATTACATAATCTCTGAGGGATTTTCAATGTCTTCTCAATAGCATTTAGAGCTTACAAATGAATCACTTTCCTCAGGGATGAATTTTTTCTACTCCTTTTGAGAAGAGAGAAAACTGTACAACTTTAGCCCAACTACAGTCTTGCCATCATTGTGGGCACTGTTAGAATTGTTGTTATCAGAGTCATGACTGCAAATGTATAATTATGTAGAAAATGCTTGAAATGAATTAATCACAATTGAACTCTGGGGAGCCAAATTCACTATGTTTTATATTGTTTTCTTCTGGACATCAATTTCAAAAAGTAAGCTTTTCGTAGACATAGAGAGAAAGACTCTATTAGAGCACATTCTTTTTGTAGTTATCTGACTACCAATCAAGCTATGACTTCTGAAGAATTCAAAACTGTTAAATCAAGATGCCAAGCTTTTTTCCTTTAGTGTCAGCAAGATGAATCAGTCAGTTTATCATAACTTGCATCTTTTATGATTAAAGAGTCTTTATGGTCAATTGCCAAATGCAGATTGTACTACGATAGCCTTACATAATACTTTTTTAATTCACAAAATCTATAAACTCCTTTATTTATTCCTTAAAGGTCCTGATAATGTATATCAGGGGTATCAAACTCATGGAGTCACGTTGTCATCACATGATGTATCGTGGCTTTTTCTCCCTTTGCTAAAATGGGGGTGGGCGTGGCCAGGGCATGATGCATCTGATCTGTGGGCCGCGAGTCTGACACCCTGATCTATAGTAATCATTGTCTCCTCAAATTACTCCAGAGTGTGGTAGCTGCTTCTTGATGGAAAATTGCCAGATGTAGTATTACTTAGAATTGCTGATTCATAACTCCTCTTTGGGACGAAAAAAATTCACACTGGCACCATGCAGGAATTCTCATTTTCCCCACTCCCTCTTCTTAAAACCAGTATATCTTCAGTATATAAAACCAATATATCTTCTTGATATATAAGTTGTATATACATTAACAAGTTATCTGATTCAAAGACTACACCAGCTCTCCACTCAAGTTTTAGAAGATCACATTTAATCAAGAACTGATTTACATACACTAAACATTTACTTCCTGACAATTCTTTATTTCCAGCTTAATAATAATTTTGGGATTTTGTTTGTTTTTATATGTAGTCATTTTGAAATTTATTAAAATGAGGTTTGTATGACTAGAACAACAGCTGCCAGGCTTCCCAAGTAATCCAGACAGGAAACACAACCTGATGAGCTAATTCTACTTTATTGTAAAGCTACATTAACAAAATCATGCAAGTCTAAAATTGCAAATCTTCCACCATTTGTTTTACTACCTGATAAATTAGGATGGTTCTTTCTGAGATTTTTGGCTACCATTATGTATCAAATAAGAGGGGGCTATGGCCCCTCTTATTTGATTGATTCCTAAGCAGCGTCTATCCCCATCCTTGTCTCTCAAGGTCACTCTCACATACCATTACAATAGCAGAAGTTATAGATATAATTCCAATAGTGAACAGCTGGATGGGCTATAAAGCACCCATGCTTATATTGATTCTGGTAGATATATACCTTTTGGAAGAGGGACACATCTGTAGAAGATAGCTGTGCAAAAGGGATACGTACAGGATCCATATCTTTTTCTAGCTTGCTGCCCTCCATATGAATTCCTACAGCTGCTATAATCCCTAGGCCAAGATGGTGAAGGCTGTTCTAAAACTAACCCTTCAAGCATTCTTAATCCTAATACATAAAAATGATATGTGAAACCCAAAAATAATATATCAGTTAAGGCATATTTCAGCTGCCAAGAATGTCTAAGGAAGGTTTAGACTATTTCAGCTTTCACATTGGAAACACCCCAGAATTTTCAACCTTCGGCTCTCTTCATGAAATAGCATTATATTTATACTTTTAAATAAAAACCATAAAGGACTTTTGGCCACTTTGAAATTCTCAGCTCAGAACTATTTGCATTTTCAAAGAATTTCTAAGTAGATTTATTTTTTTTTTCAAGCTTTAAACTCCATAAATATATTCCAAAGGGGTTGAAAGATCCTTCTGCAGAAAAGACAAATTAGGTTTAACTTTAAATTTCTGTTCTCAAAACTCATAGAACTACTAGTGAGGAGGGTTCAATAGGTGGAATGATGCCCTTGTTTTTGTATTTTGTGTATTGAAGAAAGTTAGCACCCACCCCTCTTACAAGAATGAAATATTTTAGGAAATATTAAAAAGGCAGACTATTATATTTTCCCTAAAGGAGAAACGTGCTTCTAAAGACAGAAACTCAGAGCCTCAGCTCTCTGCCCCAAGTAGAAACTAAGGGGCCAACTTTTAGAAATGCAGATTTGATAATCCACCCAAGACAGGATTAAAACCCCAAGGAAGCCAGCATCTAGGATTAATTACATTTATTAAACAAGATTAAAAACCCCAGCTCATTGCCTTTGCGAGACAAACTAATTAAAATCAAATAACAAAATACACAAAACAAACCTCTAAATTACAAAATGCTGTAAAACAAACTCTATAAAAATCCATTTGCTCATCAAACCAGGTGGTCAGCTACTCAGAATCACACATGGTTCTGCTTCACCATTAAAGCATCCTTCCAAGCAACCTCCATGTTTCCAGTGTCTTTCTCCCCATTTTGAACTAAACCCAGATGGACATTTCTTCCAACAGTATCGAGTACAATCCTGTGTAGATTATATACCAGTGATGGCTAACCTTTTTGCTGTCGCGTGCCAAAAGTGGGGGGAGCACAGCAGAGTCACGCATGTGTGCCCCCACCCATAATTCAATGTGCTCCCCCCACACAAGCACATGCAACCCCTCCACGCTCCCCACGCTTCTGGCACGCAATAGCATGGTGGGCCCAGTAGGCCCATGTTTCGCCCTCCCCAGGCTCCAGAGGCTTTCTTGGAGCCTGGGGAGGATGAAAATGGCCTCCCCCCAGAGACCCTCCGGAGGCCACAAACAGCCCATTTTCTGACTTCCAGTGGGCCTGGAAGGTCCATTTTTTGCTCTCCTCAGGCTCCAGAGCCTTTCTAGGAGCCTGGGGAGGGCGGAAAACGGGCCTTCCGGTCCCACTGGAAGTCAGAAAATGGGCCATTTGCGGCTTCCAGAGGGCCTCTGGGGGAGTGGGGAAGGCCCGAAAATCAGCTGGCCAGCGAGCATATGCACGCTGGAGCTGAGCTAGGTTGGTGACCACCTTTAAAGCGCTCCATGGCTTAGGCCCGGGGTATTTATGAGACTGCCTTCTGCCACCAATAGCCTCCCACCGGCCAATACGCTCGCACAGAGTGGGCCTCTTCAGGGTGCCGTCCGCCAGACAATGTCGGCTGGCGACCCCCAGGGGGGAGAGCCTTCTCTGTGGCGGCGCCCACCCTCTGGAACAACCTCCCCCCAGAGATACGTACAATAACAGACCTCCGGATTTTTCGTCGGGCCCTGAAAACCTATTTATTTCAACTAGCTGGGCTGGCTTGAGTTAAATTTTAAATTGATTTTAAATTAGGTTGTTTTAATTTACGGCCAAAATATTTAATTATTTTAAACTGCTTTTAAATTTTGTATGTTCTGTTTTTTACTTTGGCTGTTCACCGCCCTGAGTCCTATTGGAGAAGGGCGGTATAGAAATGGAAACAAATAAATAAATAAATGCTCACGTGCCCACAGATATGGCTCCACGGGCTACCTGTAGCAGGCGTGCCATGTTCGCCATCATGGTTATATACGGTACTATTGAAAAAAAGGACTGTCACAAAATAGGTGGTTAAATGGTAGTTTCAAACCAAAAGTCTTGATAAAAGGCCATGAGTGTTGGAAGGCTTACGCTAAAATGGAATGAAATTCTGAGAATTATTCTTGGAAGCAATGATCCCTAGAATTGGCTTATTGCAGAAATCAAGTTTAAAGACCACAGTTAAGCTAGCAGTCTGATGAAACTTTCCCTTGAGCAAGTAGTTGTGATTTGAAGGGTATTATTTTGTTTCCATTTTCAAGATCTTTCATCAGCCCATACCACACCGAGGTATTGCAAAACCAAAGATTCTTCATCCAATGTGGTTGGATGCACAAACACATTTTAAGCAGCTTGTTGCTGGTTTAAAGTCTTTCTTTAGAAAGGCTTAGCCATTCAAATGTATCTTTCCCTTTAATTTTCAGGAAGGGTTCAAGCCTGCGTGTCTCATTCTGTACCTTTTTGTTCCTGATAAAATGGTGGATTCATTCTGCCAATAACTTGGGAGAAGACTCTGTTGCTTAGATACAGAGGTACTTTGAAGGAAGATAATGTTGCCAGGGAAACCAAGCCCTGAACTTCTCTGTCTTATATTTGTTGCTTCGGGGTTTCAACATTGGGCAAAGATCTTTTTTTCTGACAGCTGTGAGAATACAGTAGCTTTGGAAACTTGCATAAAAGCTGCTAAGTAGCCAAGAGAAAAAGCATGCATGTTCCAGGTGTTAAAGTACAAGATATGTAGGTGTGAAGTCTGTCTGTGAGTGGCTAAAGAACTGTTCTCACATCAGATTAGAAGCCATCAGCTAAAAAAAAAAAGTTATTTCAAATGTAGCAATCAGATAGGGAGAAGGACATCTGATCCCTTAATTGTTGCCCTGAAAATCAGTTTTAGTTTTTCAAATGATCTACACCCAGGTTTCTTCACAGGTTCATTGGTCCATGCTACAAAACAGTGAAGGCAGAAGATCTATTTTACTGATTGAGTTGATAGGTTGCATTGATGAAGCTGAGAGTCAGGGCAGGAAAAGGGAGAATAACTGAAATATGAATAGTCAGTTCAAGATTATTCATCAAGAGGAATGAAAAAGAATACCATATCAGGCTGATCAAAGATCAGATGTTTAATTAGCCCTACGTGCAATGACTGTTCTAGTATTTATAGTTATGTTATCATTAGGGCTCTTTCATTATTCAAGTACAGCACTGAGATTATAATGACACTGAGGACTTTTGAAGCAGCAAAAAAGGGAAAAAGAGAAAATGAATACTTTGGGAAAAAGTAGGGGGGATGATAGATAGTAAAAGATAACAAATAGCTGTATGAAGCTGCGAAGAATTGCAGAAGTTACTGTCTGAAAGATACACATAATATTTTGTGAGGTATTAAGGGATCTTAATAATGGCAATATCCAGTGGTGGGATTCAAAAATTTTTACTACTTGTTCTGTGGGCATGGCTTGGTGGCGTGGCAGGGGAAGGATACTGTAAAATCTCCATTCCCACCCCACTCCAGGAGGTTACTGCAAAATCCCCATTTCCTCTCGAACAGCTGGGACTCGGGAGGCAGAGAATAGATGGGGCGGGGCCAATCAGAGGTGGTATTTACCGGTTCTCCGAACTACTTAAAATTTCCGCTACCGGTTCTCCAGAACTGGTCAGAACCTGCTGAATACCACCTCTGGCAATATCTGATGTTTAATTTTACATTTGGCCTTATGCATCTTAAAAGCTTTGTTTTCACATTTGTCCAAACATAAGCTCCCAAATGTACATGATCGTTTTTTCTTCAGTAAAGGTAAATTTCAAATGCAGCTTTTAATATCACACAGCAATAGCTGTGATCGCCTAACTGACCTTGGTTTATTTTGATAAAAACTAAGCTGGTTAATTCTTGGTTGAAAAACCATTATGAAATAAAAAAAAATCTGGAAGAGACAAAATATTTCTATATTATTGTCAAGCTCAACTCAGGGAGATCTTTACCCTGTATGATATGATAAGGAACCCTCTATCAAAGAATGTAACCTTGTTTATTAACTGTTCTAAAGGATGACTGCTTGTTACGGGATCTCTTGGCAAATTTATTAGGCTGGTTATTTATTGCTGCAATCAAGACTGAAGCCAGAATGTGATTCTTATTACTACACTATTGTTGTTTTTTGCAAGAAACAGTCATATACTGATTACTCTTTCATTCGACAAGCAGACTATCTTTTTTTTTCAAAGAGATGTTTTGATATCCAAAAATTATACAATTCTAGTATTGTGTCTAGGAAATAGGCAAAGAATTTTACAATACAGATATTTTTAAGGAAAGATATTGGGTACATTAATTTTGATTATGAATTTCTTTTCCACATTGCTATTCATTATTGGACAGATTTGCCCCTGTCATATTTAATGTGCGTTCTGGGGTATCTACAACTATGAAAGCACGAGCCAATTTATATAATTCACATTCTCTCTCCTGGAATTTAAATTCTATTGTGGGAAGAAATATCCATCTGGTTCAGTTCCAAGCCGGGAGAAAGACACTGGAAACATGGAGACTGATTGGAAAGATGGTTTAATGATGAAGCAGAACCACATGGATTCTGGGCAGTTGACAAAATGGAGTTGAAAGTGGGGGATTTTTACACCTTCCCTTGGGCTTTGCACTTGAGCTTCCTGTTCCTGTGCATGAACATGTATTCTACTGGCTGTTGTCATATTCCCATGGGGCCATGTAGGGGTCGTACTTGGCTCTATAGGTAAAGTACAAATCCTAGGTGTTTGTCTGAGCTAAGTTTGGTTGAAGTTTCAACTGAGATGATGCAATGAAGGAGCTTGTGTTCTGAAATGGTGTTGGGCAATTCCTATTGTAGCTTAATGGCTTTGTCCTGAAGGATAATGCCATCATCCTGGAGCTGAAGGTCTTTTGTTTTGTAGATAGGCTGGCCCAGTCTTTCTTAATGGGCACAAAATGTCTGCTGGGGGCTATTAAGACTGAGTCTGCTTTCTGTCTCTTAAAAAACATGTTTCTCCATTTCTCATTTAAGGAAATATAATATTTTGCCTTTTTTAATATTCCTCAAAATATTTTATTCTTCTAGGAGGGTGGGTGCTGACTTTCTACACCACCTTAACTTCCTATTTATAGGAATTTTCAGTACTTTCTTTAAAGCATATTTTGTTTGCTTTCTAGAAGGCTTAATTTTGTTCTTTATGAAAAATATCAGGGAAAGTGTATTTAAAGGGACCTGAAATTTTAAGGAGAATCAAGGGCATGTGAAATTAAGACTACTAATAAACTCAGCTGGATTGTATTGGATATTACTATTTTTGTTGTTTGCATTGTGATTGCTTTGATTATTACATTACTAATCTCGGGGGCTGAGGAAATCAGTGTAGCTTCTTATTCTGCAAGATGAATGATTACCAGTAACATTAATGAATTTTTCATTGGGGGCAATCTTCTTTGGAAAATTGCCACATCCAGTCCTTATAGATTTTCATAGAATTTTGCATAGCTCTTCTGGACTTATCACTGCTTTTAATAGCATCACTTAATGTTCACACCAATTTTCTTGCTTTTATTTCCCTGTACTGATTTCTGGCAGCATTCATTAGGAAGCTCCCACATTTGTCTGGTTCCTATTGGGAAAACTGGTGAAAAAAACCTGTTTTCTTTCCTGCATTTTAAGGGCTAGGAAGCAGGCCATCCATCAACAACAGTCTGAAGTCTGAAAGTTCCTTGGGCGCTCACCTTTAAATGGCAGCCTTAGAAATAGTGGACTGCACCATGGGGAAGACATCTGTCATCCTACTCTTTTTGCACAACTTCTTACAAAAAAGTCAGGAAAAATAGAAATCATTAAAGAAACAACATCCTCTGACTGTCCTATGTTGATAAGGATGACAGAAACTTCTATTTAGACTCATGGACAGGGAAGCCTGCTTCTTAACAAAGGTCCTTCTCAATCTTCTACTTCCATATGCTTTTGTGCAGTATTTATTCATAATGTATTGAGTTTAAAATGATCTCCCAGATTCCAATGGAACACACTTGGTGGAAATCATTTGCAAAATATGTCTCATTTTAAGTAACCAATATCAGCAAAACAAGGAACTCCTATTTTCCAAATACACTTGCAAGATTTAAACTGCAAGCCTGACATTTGCAATCCTGATGAGTTTATGCAAATATTCTACCATCAGAGGCTGTTGTTGGGTTGTGTCTGTGGACCCATTAAGGGTTTCATGGCTTCGATCTCATTTAAATGCTTTTTATCAAGAACTAAATTAACTTCAAATGAGTTCTTTACTCTCTTTAAAAAAAAATCTAGCTGTTGATAGTCAGCTCCATTTCATGGCCTGGAGCCTTCCCATTCCTTCTCTGCTCCATCATGGATAGTTCTGCTAGTATCTAATCATCTGGCTTCTGCTGATAGGTTATAGTCTGATGTTTTTAGCCAAATAATCCCCAGCCGTCACTTTCATCTCTACTCACAACTGCTGAAGAAGAGTTCCTTCTCTTTTGATTTGCTTTTCTTTAACACTTGTGTTAGAAGAGAAAGGTGCTTCTATATCAGGGGTGTCAAACTTGTATCCCACGCCCACCCTTGGTTTAGTGAAGGGGAAAACAAGTCACGATATGTCACATGATGACAACATGACGTGAGTTTGACACCCCTGTTCTATGGTGTTGCCTCAAAAGTACAAACTGCTGTGTGCCACAACAGATTTGAATATTTGGAAATTTATATCCATGCATTCTCATTATTTGCATAGTGGAACGTAACAGTCAGTTTATATCTCATGTACTTTTAACTTCATATATATAGTATAAGCAATGGGAGATCCCAAACTGGATATTTTAACAAGCAACACCTCCCCCCCCCCCGCACGCTTCATTTAAAGCACATGTGTCAAACTTGATTGCATCACATGTCGCAACATTTTTTTTCTTTGCGGAGCTGGGGTGGGCGTCAGCTACGCGTGACACATCTGGCCTGTGGGCCGCCACTTGTGTTTCCTGGGAAGCATTGATTATCATTGTATAGATTGCAAAAAGCAATTTAGATTGAAAAAGTAGCAAATACAGCAACAAATGCAAAAGCTAGTAAGTAAATTAAATAGCCACAGAAAGGACTTCGACCAGAAACAACCTGAAAAATTACAGGCAAACAAAAAAATACACACAAACATTGTGAAGGGTGTATTAGTTTTAGCCTGTATGAGTAGGAATAGCCATCCAAAATCTCTTGCAGTTCTTAGTAGTATTCGGTATTATCAACCAAGGTGCCTCTTTGTGCACTGTCTGCATGGATTGGTGATAGGAAGATTGGTCTTCAGTGTTTCTGCTCCTACATGAGCGGGCAATACTAGTTAATGTATGTGAAAAATTGAGCACTAAATCCTTGGTTCCTTTTGCATGGGATTCCACAGAGTCTTCCCTGCCTCCTCACTTTTTAATAGCTAAATTAAACCATTGGGAAAAGTAATATTAGCTTGGGATGTGATATCATCCAAGACGCTGATGTTACTCAGTTACAGTATATATTGCCAACCAAGGCTGGTTCAGAGATTTTGTGGAGTCTTGACCAAGTATTTGATAAGTGTTAGGAGTTGGTTTTTTATTTTTATTATTTATTTATTATTAAATTTTTTATACCGCCCCCTCTCCCGAAGGACTCGGGGCGGTGAACAGCCAGAATTAAAAACACACAATACGAATATTAAAATACATTAAAACAAAATTAAATTATCTTAGGCTTCTCCAATTTTGGGTCAGAACAAATTAAAATAAAAGGTGTAGGTGACTGATGGGTTTCCAGCTTGATCCCTAAGTTGGCTGGTCAATGTGGCACCCCACCCCACCCCCAAATTAAAGAGGAGGTCTGCAGTTTCTGGACTTGTGGCTTTTCCTTTAGCAGGAGGTGGAAGAGCTTTTGTCCAGTGGTGAAATCCAATTTTTTTTTTACTACCGGTTCTGTGGGTGTGGCTTGGTGGGCGTGGCAGGGGAAGGATACTGCAAAATCCCCATTCCCACCCCACTCCAGGGGAAGGATATTGCAAAATCTCCATTCCCACCCCACTCTGGGGCCAGCCAGAGGTGGTATTTGCCAGTTCTCTGAACTATTCAAAATTTCCGCTACCAGTTCTCCAGAACCTGTCAGACCCTGCTGGATTTCACCCTGCTTTTGTCCCAATTTGGCTTGTTCATCAGTTGCAAACTTTTTTGAATGCCTTTGCAACAGTTTCTCAAGACTTCACGATTAGCCGGTCAGGCTACTGCAATTCACTTCACTACTGAAGGTGATTTGGAAGCTGGACAAGTGCAGTTGACATTGAATAAGTTGCATAGGGCTGCAATACTTACAAGCTCTGTGACAATGTTTAATATTAGCTAAGACTTCAGAATCAGTTTTCAAGAGGTGTTAATGAGAGTCCAGTTTCTCCCCTCAGATTCCATGAAGCCCAAAAGTAATTGCTAAAGATAATAGGACAACAGCAGACAGAATGAACATGTTCATGCCAGGACATCCACTTTTTTTCTTGTTTTCAAAATTATTTCCTAAATAGGGGAGCAAGTAGACATCCGTCTCTGTCCAGATCCTCATTTTTCTAGCTTTCTGTGAAATGATGCTTATCGTAGAGTAAAATAAGTTCTATTCCCAAGGAAACCTGTTTAACAGCAGGTTTTATTCCTTGCACTCTTCATAGCGGGTAAGTTTACAATGGAAAAACTGCACATACTCAAGAGTTTATATTTTTTATCCAGGCTACTTTGTTAAGTGTGATCTGAGGACTCAGAGGGGTCCTCCAAGACTCTCTCAGGGATCCCCAAAATCAAAATTATGTGTCAGATATTGAAGATATTTGCAAAAAAAATAAAAATAAAACAATGTCACTCGTTTCATCATTTTGTATTTGTTTTTTAAAAACAACAGTTTCATAAAAAAAAATGTTAATATCAAATGGGTTTAATATTGTTATTTTTGAAAGATTTAATATTCTCATATGTCAATTATAATTTTTATACAATAAATATTTGATAAATATGGTTCATATAAAACTCTTTAGGCTCCTCTATAATTTTTAAAAATGGGAATGGGTCCTAAAAGGAAAAAAAAATAATTAAGAATCACTGATCTTTTTTTTTTAATCTAACATATAGGAATATTTTTAGAGATGGCGTAAACAATGGCGTGCTAGTGGGACAGGAGATTGAGGTAAAGAAAGTGTTTAATTGTGTGCTTCACTTCTGAGTTTGCATACACGGCCATTTAAATGCAAGGGTCATTAAGACCAAGGTGGAAAATTACTTTGTTATGTGGTTATATGTAGTTGCTGCTCATAAATGAAATTGCAGTAATAAAGCACAGAAGCTAGCAAGCTTGGATCAGCATGGCAGAGCACAGACAATTAGGAAGAAAGTTTCCATGGAGGCAAAAGACTGGAAAGATAAAATAATAATCTTGGCAGCTATTCCAATTTGAAATAGTTGAGCTAGATCTAGTCCCTAGGCTTTTTACTTGATCAGAGTAGGTGATATCTGTGTGCTATAAATTACTACGAAGGTGAAAGGGGCTTTCAAAGGGCGTGTTGTCATAGATTCTGCTTAAGGCTTCATTGGATTTGATTAAAAGAGACAATGCCAAACATTCTGTCTTCCCTCTTTTTTTTTTTTATTCAAATTACTGATAAAGCAAAAGCAGTTTCATTTCTTGCTTTTTGCAAGTTCGAGTTACAGCAACTATAATTACATTATGTAACATTGTGACTGGGTTCTCCCCTTATTTTGCAGATAAACCAATGCTTCAAAAGGGCATTGTTTCTGACTTCCAGCTTTCCGCTTGAGTAAAGTTTAAATATGGATATAAATACCAATTATTATACAAGTTAAACCTGTTCGACTCAACTCTAGTGGAACTAAGTGGCTGTGGGTATTTGGACCCTCCAAAGCAGGGGTGAAATCCAGCAGGTTCCGACAGGTTCTGGAGAACTGGTAGCGGAAATTTTGAGTAGTTCGGAGAACTGGCAAATACAACCTCTGGCTGGCCTCAGAGTGGGGTGGGAATGGAGATTTTGCAATATCCTTCCCCCAGGAGTGGGGAGGGAATGGGAATTTTGCAGTATCCTTCCCATGGAGTGGGGTGGGAATGGAGATTTTGCAGCATCCTGCCCCTGCCAGGCCCACCAAGCCACATCCACCAAGCCACACCATGCCCACCAAGCCACGCCCACAGAACCGGTAGTAAAAAAATTTGGATTTCACCAGTGCTCCAAAATACTTCTGTCTTTGGTTCTGGCTGGGGTTGCACTACCCCAGTCAGACCTGGTATGCAGTCTTGGGGGTCCTTCTAGACTCAGAGCTCCTGCTCAAAAAGCAGATGGCAACTATGGGTAGGAGAGCCTTTGCACATCTTCAGGGAATGTACCAGTTGCACCCATTTCTGGACCAGGAGGCCCTGTTCACTGTCCCTAATGCCCTTGTAACCTTTCATTGTAGACTACTGCAGTGTGCTCTACATGGGGCTGCCCCTGAAGAGCATTGGAAGCTTCAGCTAGTGCAGAATAAGGCTGCTCAGGTAGTAAATGATGCCAAATATAGGGCACATGTAACAGTATCATAGTGTGAACTGCATTGCTTATTGGTATATTTCCAGGTGCAATTGAGGTTATCACTTTTAAAGATTGGTTTGGCACTGGATTACTTGAGGCACTGCCTTTTTCCAAGAGTTGTTCTACCCATCTAGTTCAATCTAGCAGATGCTGCAGATCCCATCAGCCAAAGTGTCATTGGCGGGGACTAGAATACAGGCCTTTTCTGTAGCAGTCAGTCCTGCTCTGTGGAATATCCTCCCCTCAGAGAATGGCCCCAGCCCTTTCATAAGGCTTTAAAATCTTGGCTTTGTACCCAAGCCTGGGGCGCTAAATGTGTTATGTTGACTTTACTGTTAAGTGGCCAAGTACCTCAGCTGTAGTGTATATTTTATGGGAGGTTTTTATTGTTTTTACTTTTTTAAAATGCTTTTTATTGTTTTTATACTTTTAGAATTGTAAGCTGTCCATTGAGATGGGCAGCTATAGAAATCGAAAGAATATATATATATATACACATACATACATACATACATACATACATATATAAAAGTGGATGTTCTGATCTAATTGTACTCTTGCTTCCTCTTACTAAGTCTAAAGTTAAGAAAGGGTTTATAGAGTATCAGTGACAATGTTTCTCAGATGAACTAGCAGCTTTACTTGATCTAGTTGGTGATCCTTTGCTAAGTAATCCCTTTGATCTTGTTTCTTCTGTCAACTTCAATGCAGTTAAGGATCCCACACCCTGTCCTCTCCAGCACTTGATCCTCCAAATGCTTTGTGGGCTTTGTACCATTAATGAAGTAATTAGTTCATTCTGCAACGCCTAATCCATTCTAAGATCATTAGCTTATTTTTGGTGTGTAGTATAACTACAGTCCATCTTTATTAGTCATGTGAAGCCATTTTAGCTGCCAGCCATCACTCCCTTTCCCAGCTCCACCATTTCCCAGCTCTTGTTTCCCACGGTCATGTTCGGTGTTGCTCAAGACTTTCTCCTTTTCCATTCCCTGATGGTCACTGTCCTTGTCCGGTGTGTGAATTATTTCCAGTTAAAATCTACCATCAGATCCTTAAGAGAAAAAGAATACAAACTTTTTGGATGTCAGGAAAAAGAAGGAATCATTTATGAAGCTAGGTCTGAAAATAGGTTCAGTATACCGTAGGTGTTTCTATAACATCTGTGTTATGTCTTAAAGCAGCTGCCCTTCACAGGTGCAGCATGATCCCAGAAAAAAATACTGTTGGTTGAAGGAGTTCCTGAAATATCTTTTTCCTTTTAAATCAAAGCATAGCACTGCTCTAATAACCAGGGTCCCTGGTCCTCTTTAGCTAACCTGTATCTACACCAGTCATTCAATATTCATGAGTCACATGCCTTTTAACGATACCCATCTCTGTTCTCCCCCAGCCACCCACCCACCCAAAGTCAAAACTGAGTGATAGGCTATGTGCTTCACATTCAAGCGGACCTAGTTACAACTCATGGCATTCCAAGATAGGACTGAAAGAGAAGCAATTGTCGTTACTAAATGTTGGAAGTACTGACTTGATAGAGCAATAATCAGTTTAAGGATACTTCCCTAGATCTGGTCAAAGCTCCTCTGATATATTTTTTAAAATCACTTCCATGTGAGCTCTGGATTTATCATTGCCCCAAATTATAAAATTGCAGACACTCATTGGGGATCAGTTTTAGAAGTTGAGGCAGCTGAGGCAGCATTCTTCTGTGAGAATTAGAATTTTTATGCAGCACTGTAAACGTAGGTTCATGTGGTACATAGACATACTTGGCCAGTTTTCATAATCCTCATAAGCAATTGATGAATATTCTTTTTTTTTTTAAATAATCTTTATTTACATTTTTCATTAAAAAACAGAAAACAACAACACACCATATAAATAACATACAAGACAACATAACAAATAACAAACATATCTGCAAGTAATATCTTAACAACTAAATATTCGGTACGATATATCTACATTACGTTCCGAGGGAGACAGAACAACTTATATCTCTTTATATATCAATTAGGTCTATCCGACCTCACTTTATTTGTATAGTATAGGTTTCTCAATAAATACCTTTCCTCTTTTCGATTGGGTTATGATTTTCTCTTCGCTAGCCAAGTATATAGTTTTTCCCAGGATAAACATGTTTGTGTTTGATCTCTATCTTTTAATTTTTTAGTCAATTAATCTGCTTCCGCACAGTCCAAAATCTTTTTTATAATTGCTTCCTCTGATGGGATATTTTTGTTTTTCCAAAGTTGCGTATATGTCAATCTCGCCGCTGTGATAATGTGTAGGGCCAAATACCATGAGTCTTTTTTAATATTATCCGGTTTGGAGCCGAGCAAGCATGTCTCTGGTGCCCAATCAATCTTTTGATTTAAAATCTCATTAAGCCATTTTTTTATTTTTCCCCAAAACTTGGTTGCTTCCGGGCATGTCTACCATTGATGGTAGTAGGTGCCTCGTTCCAGCCTGAACTTCCAACATTCAGCAGATTGTCCAGTGAACATTTTAGCCAATCTATCAGGGGGAAGGTGCCACCTATATATCATCTTATAAATGTTCTCTTTGTATGCCGTGGGAACTACTGACTTCATATTCTCCCACCAAATCCCTTGCCATTTGTCTAAGTGGATTGGGTAACCGAAGTTTTTCCCCCAGGCGATCATTGTATCTTTGATTATCTCATCACCTATCTCTGATCTCATTAACAGTTTATAACTTTTCGAAATCATGCCTTTTTCTTGGCCCATCAAGATTTTACCTAATTCTTGTAGATCCACTTGTATGCGTGGATGTGAGGGCGATCTGGCTGCGACACCCCATTGATCGCCAGGGTTGATTCGGCTGATCTGGCTGGCTAGGCGGGTGTCCCCTTTCTCCCTCACCACTCCATGTGCGTCCCTCCCGAAGCTGCGCGCTCGGTGGAAGAGGACGACCATCCCAGATAGAAGGAGTGTACCGATCTTCGGTCAAGGGTATATGATAGCTGCGCTCCCCTGCTAGAACCTCCAAACAAGCTCAAGCAATTGATGAATATTCTTGAATGCCCAATCCCAGTTTGGGCTCTGTTTTAGTATTTTAATTTGGGTGGCATATAGATGGGCTAGATATTATGTATGTTGTCTCTCTTTCTCTCTCTCCCTCTCTTGTTTGTGTGTACTGTGTCTCACACCTTCATAAGCACATTTAAGTAAACTCTAGAAAGTCTCAGAGATGACCTTGGAGAGACTATGCAGAAAAGTTTATAAAAATGAAAGCATGTTTTTTAGGTCTATGAAAATAGAGAAAGGGTGAGAAAGAAGCTCAGACTGGCTCCTTCCTAATTCACTGGAGAGGGAACGAAAAACATAACCAGGCTTTCAAAATCTTACTGTAGCATATATCAATGAAATATACTTCTGGTCAGACCTGCAGAGTCTTTTTCCTGACCTGTTTTATCTTGAAGAGCTGAGGTAGATATTGTACAACATAATTTTAAGCCACTTTGGTCTTTCCATGAATGAAAGTTAAATGTGTAAAGTTTATGTGGATTTGAATATTTCACAGGAGAAGTAGCATTTGTTTATTATAATTTCAAGGAGCTGGTATACAGGAAACCGTGAAAATAAAAGTAATCATAACCATGTTATCGAATGCTTTTGATTAACAATCATGGAATTTCAACCCTTGCAGTTCCCATGACCCATGCAAATTTGGTCTATAACTAACTCTGTGTTTTTGAAATAATAGTATAGCCAATCCTTGTTTATCTCTTCCTCTACTGTCCCTTTCTTCAATGTTATTTATATGTTAATTCAAAGTCCTTGTGGAAAGGATTTTGCAGAGGCCAGTATACAATATTTATTAGTAATAGGAGCTAGTAGTGATACAGGTAGTCTTCAATTTATGTTGACTGTTTAATGACCATTCAAGGTTAGGATGGCCTCAGAAAGGGTGCTTTGTGGCCTGTAAAGTTGCCCCCATGTGGTCATGTGATCACAATCTGGGCGCTTGATAACCTCTTTGCATTTATAAGTGGCTGCCAAATGCCTGCAACCATGAGATTACCATTTGCAATCTTCTCTGCCATCTTTCCAAGAAAGTCAATGGGGAAGCAAGTAAGGAAGTTTGCAAGCATCTGCTGCCTGCCAGGAAAACTTCCTCTCATTTCTGGGGATGGGGGGTGGGGGCTGTCTGAAAGAGCTAGCTGCCAAGGGGAGCAGAACTCTTTTGACAAAATGAAGAACAGCTCAGATCCTGACGAGACAAGCTCCATTCCTGCAGCCCACTGGAACAGTTCCCTTCTGCACACGGGGAGGAGTGGAACATGGCAGGCAGGTCTTTCACTGGGTCCATTTAACAATTGAGAGATCGCTTGATCACAATCAAAAGGGCCGGGATTGCAGTCATTGAGTAAAGCAGTCACATGGGCAACTCAATTAACCACCACTTAGCTCAACGACCAAGATTCCAGTCCCAATTGCGGTTGTAAGTCGAGGACTACTTATAGTAACTGCTGTGCTTCATCTTAACACTGAATACTCTATATTTTAAAGAAAGATTCCGCTGCTTGGCTTACTTCATATAATGAAAGAAATTAACCCCTTTGCAAGTGTGCATGTAGAAGATATCCCAAGAGAATTTCACCTTTTGTGTAACTGGTTAACCAATTTAGAGAAAAAGCTTGATTTTCTATAGTTTTCTGATTTCAGTTATGCAGTGAGAAAAGTCATTTATCAAAAGGTATGAGCCCCATCAGAAACAAGGGGAAAATACACCTTTTTACATGTGCAAGAGGGATTTTAATCCCCCTTAGCATGAAAGAGGAGTCATCATAATTTCAAGTTACTGAAATAAGAGATGCTTTCCCTGCCTTTTTGTTTTCTTTCAGGCTGAGCCAGGTTGTTATTTTTGTACTCTGAAGATAATGAAGCACTGTTACAATAACTTAAGTGCTTGATTGCTATTCAGATGTTAGAACTGCAGTGTAGAGCTGATGATTATGAAATTTGTAACTACTTCTAGCAATGTTGGCATCAGTTTGTCTTCCCGTGAAGACAAATATCAAACAGGCCAAACAGAACTTTGTACATCTATTGATTTTGATGGTTAGATGAAATGAATCCTCAGCTAACAACATCCCTGGGGACTTAAATTCTTTCATTCTTCAGATGAATTCAAAGCAGACTGAGTGAGATATTTGCAGAATAATGGGATACTTATAGTTAAGAGAACTCTGCTTTAGAGAATAATGTATTTTGCCTACGGGGCACCAATGTCAAAACCTGGATCTACAGTTGGAGTTGCACCATTAGTGTTTTCAGTTAATATGCCACTTGTGCATCTCATTTTCAAGTGTATCTTTTTAATCCTTTGCTCCTCCTGTTCCTTGTTTTTGTTAAGATTAGACCACTTTTTGCCCTTTGGTGCCTGTGTATGCAAGTGCAATAGAATTCTTCATCATGATTACATATCTCTGATAATAATAATTATTTGTATTGCAGATTTTGTATTTGCAATGCTTTCTTTGTGAAAGCCTATTCTTCTTCTCTGAAGATTCAGACTACAAAACAAAGCAAAGGTTACATCGCTTCACACTGTTTCTCAATTTATGTACCCAAGTCACAGATTGTAAATTATTATTTCCTTTTTTTAAAGGAGCAATTGAGAATTAAAAACTTCTCTTATCTTTTCTTATTTGTTCATTCAAATAAATGAATTCATCTTTTTAAAGGCACACTGTTGAAAAAGTGCAACCTGATTAAAATTCTTTGCACCTGTTACATTCAGTATTTGCAATGAAGCTCAGGTGTATTAGCTACTGTGGGGTATATTTTGCAATGGTTTGTTGAGAACAGAGTAGATGCCAAGAAAAGAAATTGGCCCCAAACTTTTACTTTTATTCAGAAGCATCATTATATATTAATAGAAAATAAAATGCAGTTGTGGTTTGTATACAGTAAAAGCAAAAGTCCATAAAAAGACTCAGAACAAATGGAATATGTTTGGGGCAAAATTGATTTTCTTCTACATTTGTCAGGAAACGTTGAAAAGACTGTTAGAATTAAATTAAAGGATTGTTTAATCTTCCACCTGGCTATGCAAATCAGTGGTGAAATCCTCCGTGGATTGCCACCAGTTCGCTGCCTGCATATGTGTGGTGCATGCCAAAAGCACACTGTGCACATGCATGTGCAGTGCATGCAAAAGCACACTGTGCACATGCATGTGCAGTGCATACAAAAGCATACTGTGCACATGCATGCACAGTGCACACCAAAAGTACATCGCGTGCATGCGCAGTGCGCACCACGCACCAAATGTGCATTTCATGTGGAAAAATGAGGCTTAACAAGGTAAGTAGAACAGCGGGGGGGGGAACAGCTGTGCCGCACGATTTGGATTCTCTAGAAAGCAGGATTTTCTGCTTTCTAGCGAATTTAAATTGCGCGGCACAGCTGATTATCGGAAATACCGGTTCGGACGAACTGATAGCTTTTTTTTACTACCAGTTTGCCCAAACTGGTGCGAACCGGTAGCATTTCACCCCTGATGCAAATTATATTTACAGTTGTTTGGTTAAGGGTTTGTTGTTATTCCTGAATATATTAACTTCTGTCAAATTATGAATTGCTAAATATGGACATAAAGATTAGGGCTAGAATTCTGGGAGTTGTAGTCACTCCCAGGAGGACATCAGATCAGGGAAACCTGATTTAGGCAGGTGACTTCAAGTAGAAGGTGAAGCTAAGCAGAATCACATCAGATACCTATACAATTAGCACAGGGGCCCCCAAGGATGTGTGCTCTCTCCACTTCTCTCCCTATACCAATGACTGCATCTCAAACAATCCATCTGTTAAACTACTGAAGTTTGCAGATGATACAACAGTGATTGGTCTCATTTGAGACTACGATGAATCCACATACAGACGGGAAGTTGAACAACTAGCCTCGTGGTGCAACCGGAACAATCTGGAACTGAACACACTCAAAACCGTAGAAATGGTGGTAGTCTTTAGGAGAAACCCTCCTATACTACTACCTCATACAATACTAGACAACCCAGTAGCAACAGTAGCAACCTTCAAATTTCTAGGTTCTATCATATCTCAAGACCTAAAATGGACACCTAACATGAAAAACGTCATCAAAAAGGCACAACAAATAATATTGTTTCTGTGCCAACTCAGGAAGCTCAAATTGCCCAAGGAGCTGCTGATACCGTTCTACAGAGGAATCATTGAGTCTGTCATCTGCATCTCTATACCTGTCTGGTTTGGTTCTGCAATCCAACAAGATATACACAGACTTCAGAGAATAATTAGAACTGCAGAAAAAACAATTATTACCAACCTGCTTTCTGTTGAGGACCTGTATACTGTGCGAGTCAAAAAGAGGGCTGTGAAAATATTTACAGACCCCTCGCAGCCTGGACATATATTGTTTCAACTCCTACCCTCAAAACGATGCTATAGAGCACTGCACACCAGGACAACTAGACACAAGAACAGTTTTTCCTCAAACACCATCACTCTGCTAAACACATAATTCCCTCAACACTGTCAAACTATTCACTAAGTCTGCATTACTATTACTATTACTATTAGTCTTCTCATCGTTCCTGTCACCCATCTCCTCCTACTTATGACTGTATGACTGTAACTTTGCTGCTTGTTTATATTGATTGTTTCCTAGTATGATTTGATTGCTTATTTGTACCCTATGATTATCATTAAGTGTTGTACCTTATGATTCTTGAGAAATGTATCTTGTCTTTTTATGTACACTGAGAGCATATGCACCAAAGACAAATTCCTTGTGTGTCCAATCACACTTGGCCAATAAAGAATTCTAGAGAAATGTTATGTGGGAGAGATTATCTTTCATTTCCTTTCTTCGGCCTAAGATCTTTTCTTCTCATGTCAATTCCTGGAGACTAAAGGAAAATTGTCAGGGAAGAACAGTTTGAGATATAGCGGGTAGAAGGCAGTTAAAATATTTAGGCCTCCTCACATTGTTGCCTACTTTGAAATCCATTTCAGCTTGAAAAATCAGTCATAAAACATAAAACATAGCTTTGCTTCATATTTTTTGGGGAGTTTTTGTTTGAGAAAAAACAAGTATAGAGTATAAATATACCCAATTCTCCATTCGGTGTATTGTATTCTAATGTAGATTTGCCTTTTTATCTGCTGCATCACTCTGTTATCCTCTGTTTAGCTTAAGGACAAAAATACCTAGATTCCTTTCACTTGTACAGGCAGTCCTCAATGTAATGATCATAATCGGAACAGGAATTTCTGTTCTGAATTGGATTGGTCATAAAGCGAGTCATCATGTGATCAGAATAGGTGGTGCAACAGTCATAACCTAGTCCCCATAAATCAAGAGGAGGGGGAAGTTTGGGAATGCCAAACACCAAATTCCCATTGCAAATTGTCAGAGTGTTTACAGCGTGACTACTATTTTAAGATCACCCAGGAGCAAAATACTGGACACAGAGGTTTGTCTTACAAACAGTGGTTTATATAAAGACTTCTATATACAGACATACAAGTGGTAGGCACATACCAGACAAGCAATCATTCTTTAACTCTACACGGAAAACTATAATGCAGATACACGTGACAAGAGTGATACACGAGGAGAGAGAGAGAGAGAGATGCCCTCTCATGGCCTCCCTTATATAGACAACAGAAATTGCTGATTCATTCTCAGTCTTAAAAGGGCAATAACCCTGCTGACTCATCCTCAGTGGACCACATCCTTACAACTGCTGGTCAGCTTTAAATCTGCATTACACTGACACAAATCTATGGGATTGTTCTAATAAGATAACAGACTCTGAATATATATCTCTATATATTCAACTCATAGTGGTGGTGTTGTGGGAAAAATAGGAGGAGGAAGGTGTGTTGGATAGGTTCGCAGGTTGAATTATTTGTGAAAATAATAAAGGTGGGATATGAATGAATGAATGAATAAATAAATAAAATATATCAACTTCGGTTGATATACTTCAATTTAATCGATTCCACTCATCTAAGAACTGATTTTCCCACGCCGATAAATTCCATCCTATCAGTTCAGCCCATGCATCATCAAGCCTGCCTAGATCTTTTTGGATTTTCTTTCTTTCATCAAAATTGTTTGCAGCCCCTTCTTGCTTTGTATCATTTCCAAACTTGATCATTATCCCCTCAATTTCCTGATCCAACTCATTGACTACAGGGCTCCTGACAGAATCCTTGGCATTCCATACCACCCTCAAAGCCAAAGTAGGATTAATAATGAGATCTGGGCACAATTCAACCAATGGTGCTTCCATCAACAATATAATCTAGTTTACATTTTACCATTTATGAAGGATAATATTGTTCACTGTGTCCCTGATCATCTAAGATAAATTGAGATGGTCCGATTCTGATGATATTCAAGAAGCTATTAGAACTGGCTATTCTTGCAGGCTGTGAAACATAGTGAAAATTGGAAGTTGAAATCCCTGCTGGATGGGATTTGTTTTGCTAGCTGCTGTTTTGGGGCCAATCATGAATTCTTTTTGTTTTTTGTGATGTTTTAACTTGTTAACTGCAAGCCACCCAAGATTATTAGAAACTGGGTGGCCTATAATTCTATGTGCACATGTATATATGAATAAAGAAATAAAATGAGTATCATCCTACTAAATTTCAGAGATAATTATCACATATTTGTCTTCTCAACAAATCTCTTGTTCTTTCTGTTTATTTCTCATACTATGTGCATAGGTACAAAAAACATCTAAGATTTTGAGCGGTGCCACCTACTGGCCTCTTTTTTAGTTTCCTTCAAAAGTGTCACTCTCCAGTATGTCTTTCAGATTTCTCTTGGGGGTTTTGCTTTCATGGGCCCGATATTTGACTGCTGCATGTTAAGTTTTGGGTTTGAACACTCAGGAGTCCCCCTTTACCTTTTTGGCTCCCTCCCTCCCTCTCTCTCTCTCTCGCTTCTTCTTTGACACACGTTTGCTTTCTTACCCTGATCTCTCACTCAAGTCAAAAGATGCTAAGTGTTCCTAAACTATAAGCCTGCAGTAATTTGTTCCCAGTCATTTTTCTTTTTGTATTTAATATGTGCATTGAGCCAGCTAGAGGGATATAGAACTTGTGTTTGCATATCTTCTATATCAGTGATGACTAACCTTTTTGCCATCGCATGCCGGGAGCGGGAAGAGGGGGACGCACATGCCCAAACCCATAATTCTATGTGCCTCATCCTCATGCATGAGTGCACAACCCCCCTGCTCCCCCCGCTCCTGGCACTCAATGGCCTGGTAGGCCCATTTTTCTCTCTCTCCAGGCTCCAGAGCTTTCTAGGAATCTGGAGAGAGCGAAAACAGCCTTCCCCACCCCCCTGGAGGCCCTCCGGAAGCCAAAAATGGACAGAAGTTTGCCAACTTCCTGTCCCACCTTCTGGGCCTACCAAAAGTGGGCTGTTTCCTGCCTCCAGAGGGCCTCCAAGGGGGTGGGGAAGGCTGTCTTTGCCCTCCCCAGACTCCTAGAAAGGGTCTGGAGCCTGGGGAGAGAGAAAAACAGGCCTTCCACATCACCCCCTGAGGCCCTCCGGAGGCAGGAAACAGCCTGTTTCCCTACTTCTGGTGCGCCGAGAAGGCCTGAAAATCGTGTGCCCACCGATATGGCTACGCATGCCACCTGTGGCACATGTACCATAGGTTCGCCATCATGATTCTATATTGTCGTGATGTTAACACACAGCATTTTATCTTCTCTCTGCTTGGAGGGTAATTCTGGTATTGACTGCAAAATTTCTTGAACTTTAAAAAATAGGTTGATTTATTGTATGTATATAGGAGATGAGCCAGGTAGCAATAATAGAAGCTGTTTTAATAACTGGAAAAAAAAAATCTGCAGGAATGCAGAATGATAAGTAGACATGGGAGAGATAATATTATTATTTTGAGGGTTTGCTTGCAGGAGTATACACGAACGGGCTTTGGAAATTACATTGAAATCTCAAGTTGTTTGACTTTTTCTAAGGAGAAAACAGTGGGATTTTAGCCTTTTGTATATCCTTGTGCTCACCCCTGTGGTTAACAGAAGCAGAGTTAATGATGCAAAATAAGCAAATAAATTTTATTTACCCTATGCGAGTTGAATTATCATTGCGAATAAATCCTTTTCTCAGTGCCAAGCGTACATATATAATTCATAGACAAATAAGATTAAAGGAAATTTTTCTGTAAACATTCCCATACCCTAAAATTTGTGCACAGCTTGATTGGTCTAACAATTGCTTCATCAGTCTTTTCTCTAAAAAGAATATTTATCTGAAGATGAGTTTGAACTGCCAGAGCTGGAGCCAGTTCTTTATGTCCCTGAACTGGGACCTGGGAACTAGGGCAGGGGTGGGCAAATGTGGCTCTTTTACAACCTGTGGACTTCAACTGTTGAAGTCCACAGGTTGTAAAAGAGCCACATTTGCCCACCCCTGAACTAGGGCCATGTTAGCTTACATTGGAACCTAGAATAATAGGGTTGGAAAGGACCTTGGAGATCTTATAGTCCATGGGAGGAGATCCTATACCCGTGATGGCAAACCTATGGCACGCATGCCACAGGTGGCACGCGGAGCCATATTGGTGAGCACGCGAGTGTTGCCCTAGTTCAGCTCCAGCGCACATGCGCACACCACCCAACTAATTTTCAGGCCTTCTGGTCCCACCGGAAGTCAGGAAACTGACTGTTTCTGGCCTCTGGAGGGCCTCCGGGGGGATGGGGAAGGCTGTTTTTGCCCTCCCCAGGCTCCTAGAAAGCCTCTGGAGCCTAGGGAGGGCGAAAAAACGGACCTACTGGGCCCACTGTGCCATCAAAGCAGGGGGGAGCGTGGGGAGGGTCCCATGTGCAGGAGGGAGGGGCGCATTGAATTATGGATGTGGGCACATGTACCCGCGACCCCCCCTCTCCCGCCGCTTTTGGCACGTGACGGCAAAAAGGTTAGCCATCACTGTCCTATACCATTCCAGACAAATGGTTGTTGAAAACCTTTTATGATTTGGATAGTCTTGGGACAGGGTATCCTTCTCCTTTATTAAATTTGTATGTCATCTGCACTTCCAGCAACTCTGGGGGCTATACAATTGCTAAAATATTTTTTAAAAAAACACACACACAATACAGAAGCCACCAAAACAGCACGAGATAAAATTCAATTTCACAGCTACTACAATTATTGGCTGACCAGGGACAAAACTAGCCAGATAAATGATTGAAGCCTGAGAAACTGCCCCTTTGTCAATTAATAAGAGTGCTGTTTTACCACCTGCCTATCAGATATTTAGGAGCCAAGGACATGGCTGCACAAGGAAAATACAATTAACAACTTAATAGCCAGCCATCAACAGCCTAATTAATAACTAAAAGATATATACAACCAGGAACCAAATAAATACAATGTGTAGAATAGCACAGTGCTCATATTTTGGAGAGAGAGAAGTTCCCTAATGATGGGCTCTAACATGAGCCCAAAAGCTTGGAAGAATAAACCTTTGGTCCCAGTGACCGACTCAGATCGGATCTTGAAGAGATATTTGTATTCCCTGAAAATTTTGTTAATTCTTTTTTTTTAACCTCATCCAAATTTATCTTTGTTTTTTCTTGGTTATTTTTTAAGGTAAAGTAATGTATAGAATATCCTCTTGCAAAAGCTTTGCATTGCATTGCATCCCAAACCACTCTTTAAGTATTAATGTTTAAGGTATTTTTATTAGTTCTATTAGTTTCTTTTTACAGTCCTTCACTATTGCTTCTTTCTGTAACAACATTTCATTTAGTCTCCATCTGCAAGTAGTAACGTTCTTTTTATAAACCAAACTCACAGGGTTATGGTCAGAAAAAGTGTTTGATAAAATTTCTACTTGAGCAATTCTTGTAGCTAAATTCTTTGAAATCCAGATCATATCTATTCTTGAAAAGTATCTATGTCCTTCTGAAAAATAAGTATATTCTTTAGAATCTCATTTTTTCTGTCTGCATGTATCCATCAATCTTAAATTATATGTCCAAAAATGGCAAAATGGCATTTGGTAATTTCTCTTGAGTGGTTTTGACATTTTTCTCAGATACTCTGTCTAACAATGTGGAAATGACCCCATTCCACTTTCCCATCAAACACCAATTTTCATAAAAAAATATTAATTTTTCCATACGTCACATAAAATATTGCTTTATCATCATTTGAGGCATAGTTTTCCAATATCATAGTCTTAACTCCATATAATTCAATTTCAACCTCAACAAATCTACCAAGTTCATCGATCAATCAAAATTCTGGCTTTAGTTTGGGTTTAATATACAAAGCTCTATTTCCTTTTTTAAGACCTGCTGAAATAAATTCTTCACCCAAATTTTTAGAAACCAAATATTGATATTTTTTGTCCTGATAAGGGTCTGTGTAGCAAAATATATCTTAATTTTTTAAAGTAATGACAAAGTTTGGGGGAGCATGTTAAACATTTATAACCCCATAACCAGGCCAAAGATTTAAAAATACTGTATTTTTCGTAGTATAAGACTCTCCGGACTATAAGACGCACCTCCCATTTTTGGGGAGGAAAACAAAAAGAAAAATCTGCCTCTGCCTCCCAGCAATTTGCCTCGTTGCAGCAAACAGCAAGCTTTAATTTCATTTTCGTTTTCAGTACAGCCTGATTAGCACAAGAAAAAAAATCTGCCTCCTAGCAATTTACCTCCTTGCAGCAAACAGCAGAGGACCTCGCAGCAATAGGCAATGGCAATCCCTGCAGCCTGAAACAGCTGAGGGGCGGGAGGCTGATCCAACCGATAATCAACTGCTTGTGCTAATCAGGCTGTGCTGAAGCTGAAACAAGCTGTTTGCAGTTTGCTGCTTGCTGCAAGGAGGCAAATTGCTGGGAGGCAGAGGCCAAAAGGTGAGGGACAGTGGGTGGGCAGGCCTTACATTCAGTGTGTAAGAGGCACCCAAATTTTCATCCTCTTTTAGGGGGGGTAGTGCATCTTATACTCCGAAAAATACAGTACCTGTGTCACTCAATTCATTATCTTCTCCTTGAGAATCTTTTTGCATCTGTTGTAATTGATGTGAAATCTTACCTGTCACCTCCATTTGATCCTCTTCCAGTTCTGCTTTATATTTTCCAAAAATTAACCTGACTTTTAAAAAGAAAGTAGTTGACAACTCTGTTGCTCAGAAATAAAAATCATACCCTCTAATTTATCCCAGTGAAATGAAATCCTTTTCTGCCTTTATTTTTTCTATATTATCAATCTTCAATTTTGTATTAAAGTGCTGTTGCAGAACCTGATAGACTTTGTCCATCTCAGTTTCATTATCTGCTTCTCACCCAAAAAAAGTTATAAAAAAGTTTTTATAACTGTTTCTATAATACTTTCATCAGAACTGTCTGGAGTAGCTCTAAATCTCAAACAAAACAATTCCTCCCTCAATTTCAGTAAAGCCCCTTTGTGCAATTCTTTCTCTAATTCTCTATCCACAATTTCAGTTTTACTGTCCAGAGTATTCATTTTGTTGTTAACACTTTTTACATTACTCTCATATTTGCCTTATAGAGTTATCCATGTTTTTCCAAGTTTGTCATCTATTTTGTTTTCAAAGGCTCTATATCCAATTGGCCAAACATACTTTGAAGTAAATCCAGTGGGACAGCCTTTTCTGCTTTCTCTATCTATTGTTTCAGGGAGTTGCTCCTTTTGGGAGCTTTTCTGGTTGTCATTTTGTAATAAAAAAGCACATACAGGGAGAAGTAAATCCCCCTCTTTTTTTTTTTTTTTAGTTCTCTTGAGTTGTGCTTGGATGCAGTAATTTGAGACTATTGACATATGCTACTTCTAAGTTTTCATAGTTATAAACAAGCAGGAGTCTACTCTTATCTCTTGTTATGTAAATTCCACCAATTTGTTGTAGTATTTCTGCTGGAAACAATTTGATTTAGACACGGCAGGTCTATATCATTTACTTAATTCAATTACAGTTTTTACATAACTACATCTAGTTATAAACGTTAGTCTCTTTAAAAAATAACTCTCCCATTTCCGTTAAAACTTCTGTATTTCACCCATGTTAAGCTCTTCGCCACATGGTTTTTAAAATATAAATCTTTACATCTTCTTTTAGTTTTATAATCCAGAGAAAATGTGGCTCACCAAAAGAACTCATCTGCTGTTAAAAAAACCCCAAAACCTCACACTCTGAAATATTTATTTCAAATGTGGATAAGAAATGGGGTGGCAGGTTATATTGTTCCTAAAGCCTACACCAGTGTTGATGAATCTTTTCGGCACCAAATGCCGAAATGGAAGTGTGTGCACGCATGCCCGCATGCCAGAAACCAAAAGAGCAGCCACCTGGTGCACATGCGTGTGTCAGGAAGATGATCTTCTGGTTTCCGGTGCACACAAGTGCGCTGGCCACCTGGTCTTCCAGTTATTGGCATGCATGCATGCATGAAGTCCAGCTGGCCGGTGCACATGCACGCACCGGAAACCGGAAGAGTATCAATGAAGCGCCCCCCCGCCTGCTACCAAGAACAAGCCAGTGCAGCCCCCCACCACTTTTGCCAAGGGAGCGCGACCACTTCCTGGCTGGTGTGCCTCTTACCCTGGTGCCAGACAGACATTCCTCTCGTGGTCTCAGCTCCTGTGCGGCCCTGGTACCCCAGAAGAGCATCAGCAGCAGTGGCAGCTGCAGGGCGAAGGGCAGGAGCAACCAGCTGACCCCCGCAGCTGCTCCCCTACCGGCGAGCCAGGCCCTCGGCAGCGTCTCCATGCGTGAGGAGCTGCGCTCTCCTCTGGCCCTCCTGAGGCAGCTCACCTCCCCAACAATGACTATTCCTCCTCCAGTGTCCTGCCTAGAAGCGGCATCGTGAGAAATGCTGCTGCCTCCTCGCCCCCAGCAGCGCCAGGTGCTCCGGACTGCGGATGCGCAGCGTGCCATGGATGGAGGGTTTGGGCCGCACAAGAAGCTCACTTGGGGATGGAGGGAAGGCCTGGCCCGCCCATCCTGGCCAACAGCTCTGCTCCCCTAGGACTGCTGGAACCCCCTCTCCATGATTTTGGGCACACGAACCGTCGCCCTTTGCTCTTCAGGGTTCCAGCGCACCGGCCAGCTGGCCTTCATGTTGCGGGAGTGCCCGGAAACAGGAAGAGCAGCTGCTGGGGTCGCATGCTTGCACCGGGGAGATGATCTTATGGTTTCTGGCATGCGCATGCGCACTGGCCAGCTGGTCTTTGCATGTGCATGCACACCAGAAACCAGAAGATCATTTTTCCAGTGTGCACATTCGCACCAGGTGGCTGCTCTTCTGGTTTCCGACACTCCCGTGTGCATGAAGACCAGCTGGTTGGTGCGCCAGAACCTGGAAGCAACCGGCGATGGCTCACTTGCCCGGAGAGATGGCTTTGCGTGCCACTTCCAGCACACGTGCCATAGGTTCCACATCATGGGGCTACACCATAGATGCGAACGTGAATGGAACTCCCACCTCCCAGCTGCTCAACTCGCAAGTGTATTTCAGAAACTCCCATCTCTGCAGTTTGCCTGTAGGGAACAAATGGAGTGACTGCATTCTTTCCTTCATCTGGAAAGATACTTTTGCACATTATTTTTGTGAGCTTGGCAGATGCTACATTTTAATTAATGGATTTGTTCCACTGATTGGAACTTATTAAACTTTAATATGTGAAAAAACTAGTCAACCGTTTAAAAATGTAAATGGATGATTAAACCTGAGCAAAAATAGGAATAATAATTTGTATGAAACTGTGGCCAAATTCTGGTGTTTATGGCACTTTCAACTGTAGATGCTGAAGCTGCCTCAGTTTTCTGGGAAAAGAATCACAGTATTTAATATGGAAGTGATTTTCCTTAAAGCCAAATGAATCTTGACCTTGAAACCAAATCAATGTAGATTGCTCCATAAATTGGAACAAATGGATGGCATTGAGGGATGTTTGACATCTGTTAAAAGAGTATTGAAGTAGTGTCAGAGCTAATGTGACTAATTACATTTTCTTAGCCATGCATGCCATACAAAATGACAGGGAAGTGTCTTGGGTAATGCCAAGCATACATTTCACATTCTAAGACATGCAGTCAACTTCTGTGCTTAGCTATCATTGCTTCATCTTAGTTTGTATGCCCACCTTTTAGCTATTGTCCAATGATCCATCCCTTGTTTGAAGACTTGCTTCTCATCTTAAAGAACAAGCATATTTATGAGGTAAACTGCAGCATTGGAAAAGGGGAGTGCATTACAGCATTTAAATGGGAAATAACAATTTGAACATGGAAAATGAAGCATTGCTCATGAAACAAACAAAATGTTAAAAAGTTATAGTATTTATGTAGCTACCAGGCACATCTAAATTATATTAAAGTAACCAAAATATCTTTACAATCCCCCAAGCATGTCACAACTTTTTTATCACCCCTAATGTTTGAAAATTGAAAGTTGAAAAATTTGACATGCTCTAGTACATAAGCATCCTTAATAAAGGCACCAAATGCATTTTTGAATCTCTTACAATACAGAAGCTTCAGCTATCCCGACTCTTCACTCCTTAGGCAAGAGGCTGGGCCCTGGAAATGATAACAGTCTATTTCACATGTAGGCTAAACAGCACTCACTGGACTTTGAAACACTTTGAAGAGTTTTTACTTATTCCAATTTTCAAATCTTGGCTAGATTTTTCCTTTAAAAAGAGTGCCTCTAGTCAGCAAAAATTAACAAGGCCTGCTTTATTTGATGCTGGAATGCTAAATCAGTCTGATCTGTCCAGAGATTGATAATACTTATAAAACTTCTTTTAATGTTGGACCTTTATTGGCTGTGAGAATATTATTTCTTCTCCATCCTTGTTTTCCATTCTTGTTTCTCCTCCATTCTTGTTTTCACACTGTCAACTGACTGCTAATTGGACACCCTTGAATTCTGCATCATCCATGTATGCTTCTGCTTGGAAACTGTTGGGATGATATGTTAGTGAAAAAACAAAGGATTAGGGACTTTACTTGGTAGGTAACATCATCGAGACCAAACTTTTTTTAAAAAAATGTTATAAGACAATTTAGCACTCCCAATTATCTTTAAATAGTTTTGACCATTATAGACACTACAGATTCATGGCTTGTGAGAAAAATATAATTTGCACTTTATTTATTAAATTTGTATGCTGCCCATCTCTCTGTCCAAAGCAACTCTTTGTCCCAATGTGTGCATTTTGGATGCTTCTCTTATATTATCTGTGGATCTGGAAGAGTTTGAAAAACTGGTTTGTAGGATAAATATTCAAGAAAATTGGAATTGACTATTTAATGTTTATAGTCCGCTGGCAGGGCTTCAAATATAATGTTTCTGAGTTCAAATCATATTTAATTTTACAGATGATGATGTTGTAAATTCATTAGAGCATGACTTCGTGTGCATACTGTTGTATCACCCTATGATCTCTATAATCTGTGAACTTGTAAATAGATTTTTGCAAAACATTGTAAACTATCAATTGTTCAGTGGGGGGAAATGCCTCTGAAAGGCTGTTCTAAGCTTTCTCAGCATGGGAGATGGAAATACAAGTCAATACAGCATCTTCTTATCATTTAGAAAGCACATTTCATGTAATTAGATTTCATCATTTTACTGTTCATTCCGCCAACTATACATAACAAAATTCATTGTATGCTGGAACTTTTGTGAGATTTTATTAACAAACTGGTATTATGGAAGCCAGTGTAATGATGCTTGGATTCATTTTTAAATTAAAGTCTCCAAAATGAATGCATCCATGATTTTTGAAAGCGTAGGTCTTGAAACCCATAGTGATGATATTCATATTGCTTATGATAAGAGATGGATGTGCTCTATCATTGGACCAATTGTGATCTTTGTTGCATAGATCAGTGTAGTCTTTCCTTGCTAAAGATTAGACTCTAGCCAAAAATAATACATGTGAGTTCATGTAGTTTGTTATCAAGCTAAGTAATATTTATAGGCAGAATAATAATGAATAATGGGCTTTGCTATGAGTTGCAGCAGATGAAATGAGGCAAGTGAAATATGGCAAAAGTCACCTACAAAATCTTTTTTTTTTTTTCCCTTTTGCTGAAGGGAAGCCTATATATTTTCTTTGCAGGAAGTGGTGCGAGAAAATTATATGGAATTCAGATGCCCTTGAATCACCTCAGGCCTTGAAGAGTTTCACTTATTTAGCTCTACTGAGACCATATTTAGAGTGGCAACAGAAAATTTCTTTTCGTGGTAAAAGTGGAGAAGATAAGATGTCCAGTTCTTGAAGTGTTTGTTTGTATTTGCCATCAAAAAGTTCCACTGTGCATTTAGCTCTCTTCTCATGCTTTATAATGTCGAATATAATATGTTCTGCTAAGCCAGAGAGTGGCTAAGCTACCACTGTTAGCTCTCTTCTCATGCTTTATAATGTCGAATATAATATGTTCTGCTAAGCCAGAGAGTGGCTAAGCTACCACTGTTTATGGAACTGTTTATGGAAATCATCAAGCTAAACTTTCAGTTTGATTGAATAAAGCAACTGATTCAAGAAGACCGGAGTGAGAAGTAAATTAGGACCATGACACTGCCCTCCCAACCTGATTCTCTGTGCAATCACTTTTTGTGTCCAAAGTACACAACATATATAATGTAGTAATGATGCAGCCAGTATTTACTTTGAGGAAGATCAGCAGCAGCCGCCTGGCCAATGGAGTAGAACTTAGCATCAGAGAAGTGGTGCATGACTGACGGAAGCCAATTTCCTTCTCATATCAAATGGTAAATCCTTTTGCATCAGTCCTGGATATCACTATTTATACGCTCTACTTATCTAGATCTTGTGGATTCTAAGCATGAGGATGAATACATTTCATCATGTTCTAAAAAGGATTAAATGTCTTAAGGCATCTAAATTTTGCTTCTGCTTCTCTTCCACCTGATTTGGCTATATAGATTCATCTGTATGATAAGAATACAAATATTCCCATTCTTCTATTTTTTTCATGGTTCTTAGTCCCCAATTTTTGATCTGTCTAATAGAGAGTAGTATCAACTACTTCAGTACAAGTGTTGGAAATTTCTAATGGTAAAGACGTTGTTTTCTTATATGGTTCAAGTTGATGATGAGAACAATTGCGTGCATATTAATGCAATGTGCAAATAATATTAATATTTGCATATTGCCTCAATTGAATAGTATCAGATTCGAGATAATGTTTGTTTATATTAACACCTATTCCTTATTCCATATGAGAAATGAAAGAAGAAAGAAGGAACATGTACACAAATAGTAGTTTCTTTATTTTAATATAGCGGGTATTCTAGAAATTTTTATTTTGTGATCTTTTACATGATTTCACTTACAGTTCCAGTGAAAATCACCTTGTCTATTATTGTTTGAAAAGTTCATCAATGTAGAAAATATCAAATACCTATTATTTTCCCTATCTAGAGACAGGTGAGACAAGACAAGAATCTTTCCTGAGGACAATGAATAGTCCATAAAACACATCACATGCATGTAGCTAACATTGATTAGTTAATTCAGTAAATGGACCGTTCAGATTGCTACGTCTCTTACATATTATATGACAAGATTTGGTCCTGCTTAGCAAAATAGATTAATTTAAATCAGAAAGTTAAAAAAAAATCACTAAAATGAGTGAATGAGACTGCTCAAGATATTTAATTAGGTGTGGGGTTAATAGCTCACAATGATAGTTGACGTAAAATGAACAGTATAATAAAACATGTTTAGTGGCTTCAATGGCCTCTTCACTACATTTATTTTGCCTCTAAAACCACTAATGAAAACTCATTAAACTGTGCCAAGGTTAAGGTCTTCCTTAATTTGGTGACTGTAATTTGTTCAGTCTATAAGAGTCATGAAAGGTAGTTCTCATCACATGTAATTGGATCTCACTGTCATTGAGGCATTTCTTAATTGTCTCTGTTGGGCATTCTTGCCCCACATGAACACTTGAGTCCCTGGTAGGTCCTTTTTTATAATTTGTCTCCTCTGGGACTGTTCTCTTCTGGGGCCAGCTAGTCCAAAGGGGCAAAAGAAATATATGGATCCATCTGGGAACCAAATATGAATTGTGCCAGTTGGGTTTAGTGTTTAAGGCACCAGGCTACAAAGTCGGAGACCGTGAGCTTCAATTCTGCCTTAGCCATGAAAGCCTGCAGGGTAACCTTCAGCCAGTCACTCTTTCTCAGCCCACATGCACATGTTATAGGGTTATTATGGGGATAATAGAAGTAGGAAAAGTGTGTTGGATATGTTAACTGCCTTGGGTTATTTGTAAAAATAATAATGGAGGGATATACAATAAATAAATAAAAAACCTGGACTGAATGCACTTGAAGTGGAGCAAGAATATACAAGGCCTCTTTATGTAAAAGAAAGTTTGGAGGGCTGTTGTAGATCTTCATGATTATATGTTCCATATGTAACCCATGTGTGGTTATTACATAAAAGACAATGGTGATTTACTTAAACGATTTAACCTAATCTATTGGATGATTATTTAATGTCCAGATATGCCCTTTATGCTCTGTTGCAAACACTAGCATCTTGATTTTAATGTAGCTAATTTCTACAGCTTCTGCATTATAATATTCAGCCAGAGATAGCAGTGCTGTTTTAAGCCAATATGGGTCTGGGAGAACAGAACTATGTTGTCTGCATAGAAATCCTATGCAGTTTTAGGGAATGATGTGAATTTGATTCATTTTGACAAGGATTGATTTAATAATTAAATAATGATAGTGTCGGACTGCATCCCCTGTCAAAGAGAGATCTCCTTTGTTTAATGGTCCCAGAAGCTACATCTGACCTTTATAGTTGAGCTATCATGTAATTTATAGATAAGCAGAAGGAGCTTTCTGTCTGTGGTGGAATTTTGGAACTTGGGCCAAAGATTAGATTGGGAAATTGAATCAAAGTCTCTCTAATATTTATGTAGGCTTCATGTAGCTTTCCGTGTGATTTTGAAGTGTATTTCTCTGCCAATAGAATAAGAGGAAGATTGAAAAGACCAGACACTTCTGAATCCAGCTTGTAGCTCAGATAATAAAAATATATACTAGGTCTAACCAATCCTGAAGTGTTATATGATGAAGTATCTAGCATACCTTTTGTCAGCCTCACTAAGTAGACCAGAATAAGAGTTTAGAGGATGTAGTGAAGATAAAGGTAACGGTTTCACCCTTCAACGTACATGACAAGATGAAGCACAGTTCCTGATGTCGCTCCTTACAATTGGCCACCTAGGAACCTTTAAATTCTTAAATATTTCCCTGCGTCAAACTATGTGGCAGAGTTGTAGTTCTTCTCTTAATGGAAGCATACAAACAACCATTATACAACTGCTGTTGCCCCTCAACTATGAAAGATGAAAAATTGTCTTGGGATCTCTCTGAAGGTTATCCATTCAAGTCCTTGCATAAGCATCAGGCTGCATCCAAGCTTTAATCTGATCTAAGAGATCAACACTTTATTTCCCCACCCGTCTTTTTAGAGAATCCAGCCTCTGGGGGTTGATCCTATTTACGTGGCCTATAGATCTACAGCTATGGCATTTTACAGCTGAATCAAGGGCATGGATTTTAGTTGTTTGGAATCTGATTATATGTCCAAGAGCTTTGCAGTAAAAGCATAAATCTAGCTTGCATCTTCTCTGTTTCTCTCCTGATGACAGATTCCAAGATGGCTATCAGAAGGAAAGCTATGAGAGAAGAGAGGTTATAAACTTGCTGTTTCTCCCTGTTTCAATTCTTCACGTTAGCTATCTTTTATTACACAGCATTAGAAAAGCTCTTCCAAATTGTCTGCAGTGCCCTGTCTCAGCTATTTGTCTCATTCATAAGCAAACCCTTCTCTAAATTGGTCAGTCAAGTCAGATCATCTCAACTCATATCTCTACCATTTAAATTTAAATTTAAAATTTAAAATCTGAAATGTATGCCTGCAGGCTGGCCTTGCCTGAACTTGAGAATTTCACAGCTAACAGGCAGGCATCTTATGGAATCATCAAAGGAACTGCAGAATCTTTGCATGAAATCTTGATAATTGTTACATTGGGTTGTTGCCCTCAGTGACAAGTATTGTCTATGTGGTTTCTTTTTGTTTCAGCAAATTTAGCATGAAGGTTAGTTTGCTGCTGTCTGTGGAAAATTCCACTGTTTCTCACTTATTGACTGAAGACTCTACTATCTGCATCTACAATATACTCTGTGAACTATTAGGGAGGGATTGTCCTCACTCTCTTTCTCTTACACATAATACCTGGGCTGACTTGCCTCTTATTCCTCAAGAATTCATCCCTCCTTCCCGGGGATCCACGTCCTCACTGCATTCCATCTAGCAAAAGGGGGAAAAAGCAAATAGATGAGATAATTAATGTTTTGTATACTTTTCAATTCAGTTAGCTACTGTGGAAAGATTCATCAGCCTCAAAATATTGTAAGCTGCCTGATCTTTCGTAATTGCAAAGTGCAAGAAGGAGAGGTGGTAGTAGTGAGCCAAAGGCTTCATATATTGCGAAGAGGTTAATTAATCCTGTAAACCAGAGAAAATTGGGAAGGGAGAAAATAACTAATTAACAAAAGATTAGGTTCTGTAAGAATTTTCATAAGGATGTATGTTCATTTACTAATCCCGGGCTGAATAATCAAAGTTTCCTGAAAGGTAATTGATGTAATCTTCAGCTCTCTCCATGTTACGTTATGCTTCTGAATGCTAAACAGTCCATTAATAATTTTAGGCTATTCAGTTCTTATCAAAAACTGTATTGTTAATGGGAGCTTAATTTCCAAGCCATGTGATCTGTGAATGGTTATTACAAGAAAAAGAATCTCTAGGTTATGAATTGTAACACGGAAAATAAAATGTAAGTTAAGGCTTAATCATAGTAAGAATAGATACTCCACAATAAATGAGTCTTAAATTTGCCATATCTAAAATTTAAGAATATAAAGAAAATCAATCTGAATATTTTTCAAATGAAAACTTGTCTTTGTATGCCTATTCTTGGTCCTTGTTCTTATGCTGTCTCCTGATTATCAGTTGTCTTCTTATCCTCAGGAGGCTTTGGTGTACGATTTTGTCAGAGGTTTACTGCTGACTGCTTGACATCCTTAAAAATGGATTTTTAAAAAAGACTATTCTACCAAGTGCAGTAAGATAAAACGTATCTTTTCAAAAGCCATCAAATGTTCTATCGGTTCCCATTTTTGTTTTAGATGATTCTAAAATTTCCATAAAAGCACTTATATACAGACCTACCAAAGACTCATACAAAATCAAGCACTGTTTTTAAGATTTATCCTGTGTTCTGCCCCAGCTCCGGATTCCCAAGGATTGTGACACACACCAAAGGTCCTTATCAAAGTTACAATGTATCAAGAATAAACAAAGTCCAGCAAAGGTTGGCAACCAGCCCAGAAAATAAGATACGATAAGACACTCACTCTTCAAAAATGCTCTGTAATAATTACATGTTGTTTCCAGCAAGAAATTACTAACTGCGTGCAAATTAAATAGGCTAAGGGAGTGACCAATTATCCTCAAACCTTACTCTCGAGGAGACCTCCTCCTCCTCCTGAGTAGCGACTCCTGACTTTTGGCAGCCCTGTGTGCTCGAGCATTGAGGAGAGGCTCCTCCACTTCGCTCTCTCCACTTGAAGGAGCCTCTGGAGGTTCTGAAGGTCCAGGCTGAATCTCTGCCTCTGACACCACATCCTCTTCAGCCTCCTCGCTGTCTGACGCGAGCGCCGGCTGCGCCGGCTGCTGGCGCAACACCACACCAGCCTCCTCGTCATCGGGATCAGCCACGATCCGCGCATGCCGCTGGCGGGCCACAACATCCTGGACACCAAGAGAAATACACCTGTAGCAGCAATCAGAGCTGAAACAGTTATCCATTCCATTTACAATAACAGTAACCAAAGTCTTTAACCATCAATGCAGGTTCTATTCTCCCAATGCAACCTGAGGCTATCAAAAGTGTGCCTTGAAGAACAATTGGTTACAATTCAGTTCACCACATGGATGAATCAACTTCTCCAAATCATCTCACACCTTGGCTTCTCAATACAATATCTACTCTCTGCTGGACAATATTCAAACAATAGCCAAGGCAATATTCAAACAAAGAGTCTTGGACGTTTACACCCAAACCGATGTTGAGTCAGTTACAGTATCAGGTTGTAGAAATGGCTGGACAAGAATAAAATGTCCTTTCAAATGGGAAATCACCCGACAATGGGCCCTAACACAGCCCTTGCCAGAGCCATATTTAGGAAGTCAATTCTTTGGTTAAATGCAGACAATTCCACCAAGTGCCATACTGTGAGAGAAATAGAAGATTCTGTGCATGTCTTATTCAACTGTCAAACATATGTCCCATCAAGATCTCACTAGTACTTACAGATGGTACACGACAGAACCAAATATTAGGACTGTAACAAAAAATCTTATTTATTTTAGGGCACAAATGCTGTATGTATGTATTCATAAAAACTGTATAGGGTATAATTAGGATTGTCCATCTGACAACATGTTTTATAGCACACAAGAGCAGTAAATGTGATGAATTCATCTAAATGCATACCGTTCTGAATTTTAGCAATCTCTTGTCTCTGTATTCTATTTTATTTTATGCTATTTTATTTAACTCTTTTATCTTTACCTTGTTGATTTTATTTCACTTGATTTTACCTTACCTCACTTTTATTGTATCTTATTGTGATTGACTCCCATTGCTTTGATGTAACCAATTGACTAGTCAATGAAGTTATCCTACTACCACTTACGTACTGTTTTCCCCCTTTCATTTCCTCTGACAATGCACTTTTTCCTTTGTGATCCTGTAGCTTTATCAATCAATTTTATTCTCCTTTGAACAATTGGAACAATTTTCAGTTTCATCCTATAGAGATGACACCTGTCCCCTTTCCCCTGAAATCAATTCAGAAACTGCTGCATCTCGGATCCTTCATATTCAGGAAGTGCTCTTGCCTTTTTTTAAAAAAATCTAGTTTGTTTCAAAATATTCCCAGTGGAGCTCTGATCTAAATTATTCCTAGCGCCATAATCTCATCCATACATTAGAACTGTTCAGCTCTGCATAAATAATTGATCTATATGTGCTATAGGTTGGATTTTGGGGGAAACTATTGTATCTGAGTAATCTTGGATTTCAGTATCCAAGCTACCAATCTAGATTTCATATCTTGTATGATGCAGTTACTTTTTTCATGCAATTGATGCCAACTTGCACTACACTTACTGCTTCCCTAGCATCATCTACAAAACAACATCATCTAGATAACCAATTTCTGCAACTTTTCCCGTGTGGTTAGCTCACATATGTGTCTGTGTATGCCCCTAAAAATTGAATTATGTTCTACAAGGATGCCTGGCCCGTGGAGATAGTTTGATTTTACTTGTGCTATTGCAGTCTAAAATGATATCCAAGTGATATAGTTAACCAGGCGTGTCCAAAAGTGAAACCATTTATATGTTTATATCCTGCCAGGGATTCAGGTAGCTTTATCCAAGATAGCAACTGATTCTGTTGCTGACATATTACATTTTATTGATTTGAAATCTTGTTGCTGGGAAACTGTTTCCTTCTCCCTACTCTCCTTCTCGAAGTTCTGCTCTGTGGAGAAAATACACTCAAGCTATTAGTATGTAATTATCTACACAAGTTTTTTAATAAAATTATTATTGTCATCTTCTATTTAAATTGATTTCTCAGAGATTAAATGAACAAGGTAAAGCAGCTATCTAAAATGACTGTACACCTCTTTGTGAAAATAAAATGAAGTTTTTTATTGTGTATTTTATACAGTATCCAGTTTGTAAGAATGCAGCTTAACAAGATTGAACATTTGGATGGTTTTTAAATTCTTCCTGCTGCACTGCCATTAATTGAAGGGTAGATGCACAATTTCTAAACGAAGCTTCAGATTTAATATTTGCTAATGTAAATTGCCTATAGTAATATTCTTCAGTTCTTTTTATTGCATATCCTATGCAGTGTTCCAAACCTATAATGGATTGAATTCTCCCCATTTGGTTTAAATAAATCTCTGCCCTCCAAATTGTTCTGAAAAAAATTATCTTTGTTTCTGTCTCTTTAAAGTGGGAAGTTAATCCTATATTTCATACATTATTAGTGGTGGCTGCCTAGTGCAGATAATCTATCCCAAGTATCCACCAACAAGCTTCCAAACATAGTATAATAATCATTCTTGCCTGTTGTTCCACTGTCTGATATGCAGAAATACTGTATGTTGCTTTAACACTAATCTACATGTACTGTCAAGCGCAGGGGACCAGAATGACACCGTGAGATGATCAGAGTTCTTTGTTATTGCTAACCTATTCACACAAATCTCATCAGGCTGACTGTATTCTCTTTGGAACAGCCAGATAAGGGTTCAGGGATTTTGAGGGAGGTCAAATCTGTATTGCTTCTTGTCTTGCAAGGATTCTAGACTTGCCAGTCTCTTCACTCCTCCCTCCACTTTATCTGGAGATTCCACCATACCCATGTTCTTACCAGCTTGCCAGTCTGACCTGACTGTTTTTCCCCTGAAGAAATGAAGTTGTTACTCGGCTTTGAAATGGTGTCCTTGTGCACCTCATCATTACTAAAGCAGAGCATCTAGAGTTTACTTCTGAATATTTTTTTCCAGTTCCAAACATTTTTAATTTAATTGCTTCGTGACTTATTTGTACAACCTTTTTTGTGTAGTCTGTAAGTGTGATCTTAGGTTTATGACAGGTCCTGGAATGTGTCTTTTCACCCTGCAGGAGACATGAAATTGAATAGTAGTTAACCATGGATGTCCAGCAAAAGGAATAAAAATAACAGTTGCAACAGCTGGACTCCGAAGGAAGAAAGTTGAACAGAAATTTAAATATGGTCCCTTGTACTCAAAGTTTTGTTGGGATTGGGAGAATGAATCATAAGAATTCACTGAGTGCTGAAAGCATGCATGAAGTAGTTGTGCTACTATCACCAGCTATCAAAAAGTATCTTTATCAAGAAACAGCTGGTTGTGCATTCAGCAACAGCATGGGCAATATATCCAACGATATGGGCAGTTGTGTTTTGGTGTGATTGATTTAAGTATCTGGAAATATGAAATTATACTCTATGACCAAGTTGAAACTTTGTAGTATCAAGTAACTGAAACAAAGAAAGCAAGATATAAATTATTTGATACTGATTATAAGAATCAAGCCCAGTAGTCTTGCCTCCTCCTTGGTTTCTTCTTTTTAAAACCTGTTCTATTGTTTTTTTACATCTTGACCAACCAACGGTAGCCTTTTATTCTGCTTGCCACAATTTACAACAATTTCCCTGCAGATAATACATTCTATGTAGCATATCTAAGGAAGTATTGAAAAGGAGATAAATAAATCAATGGATAATAAAACTCAAGTGATTTCATGAAGGAGCCTGAAGTGATCTGGATTATGATGTACGGCACACATAAAAGATTAATGCTGAGGAGAAAAAGCAGGTGTTTTAGCCAAGCATTAACTGAAGTGGTAAAATAATTATTCTTTGTTTTTGTTTTTCCTTGTAACTTTCTTCCTTGAATAATAGGAATATTTAAGCTGAAATCTCAGTATGCCACAATGGGGGAGGTTAAATATCATCTTACATAAATACCTCATTGAGTAGAAATTGTGGTGTGCTTGACTGTATGGAAGTTTTCCACGTGATCGTCTTCCATATATACCTAAGTTAGTGCTATTCTGGTAGACAGTTTGTAGATAAATGAGGATCAGCAATCCTCAGTCACTGTTTATGCATATGATGAATTTACAAACAACTTGACCATGGTTTCTGGAAGACAAATGTAAACTCATACTGGATTCCTTAGTAATCCAAATATAAAACAAAGGGGCCTGGCAAAATTTCAGTTATTCTGTTCTTGTTTAAATTATGTAATCCTCCTTTTTAGGATTATTTTATAAGTAATTAATTGATATGGGAAAATTGTGATTTAAGCATTCTGAGTGGTACTTCACTCAGATTCACAGGCTGTTGAAGGACATGAATCCCCCCTGTTTTCTACTTGGGTTGTCCATATAGATATGACTAGACGAGTCAACAGCTGGAAAATAATTAGGATAGACACAAATCACTTTCAACCAAACCCTCAGGCACACAATGTGTTCTTTCAAATACATGGAGACCCAGTGAATTTTAAAGTAACAACAAAACATTTATTGGTTACAGTGTACATTTGCTGTTTTTTTATATGTATGTACATATGCATATCCTTCTCTACTAGGCTGTACTAGTAGAGTACTAGCTAAAGAAGCCTTTCTTAACATTTTTACTCTGAAGAAACTCTTTATTATTAATCAAATTTATATAGCTGCCCATCTCACCAAAACCTGAAATGTTTTTCAGAACCTCTGCATATTCAGGTTCAAATATAGCCCAGAAGTTACAAAATTATATTAGTTTCATGTGAAGCCTATTTAGGTGCATCAGTAGTGTCCTTAAGAATAAAGAATGAAACTTACCTCTTTAATATGAAACCTGTGCTTGTTTTTTACTGCACAGATACTGAATTCTGGGCTGAATCTGAGATAAGCACACATGGATTTATTTCGTCTTCAAACAGAAATAAGACCATTTATCTTTGCGTTTGATGCTTGTGAAAGAAAAAAAAAACCTTGCTCACTCATGTAAAAAGTTGAAAATTACAGCAAAATGTTCAATGCCTTCCTAGAAATTGAAAACTTCAGCAAAATGCCTTCCTGTGAATTGCAGGACACCTTTTCAAAGAAATGAAGAACTTGTCCGTGGGCAAATCAGTGAATCTCGCCTTGAGTGTACAATGAGATGCAGCTCACACAGTTCTTCTTCTTCTTTCAAGGTGAAGTTCTCAGGCTGAGTAGAAGATGCAGGGAAAGGATCCCTCTCCCAATCACAAATTTGTTTTGAAAGGGAAGGAAGATACTGATCGATTTTGTTCTGTTGTTAACCCCCTGTGGAGAACTCTTCCTTTGCTGAGCCACTGTACTTATGGATGCAACAGGAAACTTATGTGCTCTTTGTCATGCCATTTTTAAAATTATATTCTTGACTGACCTGGTCTATTATTTGACCAGTTTCTGCAACTGGCACATTTTTGTAGCATCATCCCAAACTTTTTTTCATTTCATCTTCAAGACTTTTTGACATCGACGCATCTCTGTGAAGGAATCAGTGTGTTGTGATATCATCCAAATGTTCTTTTCTTACAAGAGAAATGAAACCTCTCATGGAGCCAACCATTGATGGAGCACCATATAGTGTACAGAAGCCAACACGGTTCCCCCAAGACGGATTTTTTGTTTTCAGATATGAAGACAAAACATGAAATACATCTTGGCTTTTGTGTGTTTCATATAGCAGCAAAAAAAAGTTTTCTGCAGTTTCCTCATCATTTACAAATCTTATAAGTGTCATACTATAAACATTTATTGTTTATATTGATAGAAAAGCTATTGTTCTTCAGTTTATCACACAGAATTTCCTCAGCATCATGTGACAATAATTGTGACATGTCATCAATATACCAACTTACTCTACTGTTCAACTTTCTGTACTATATCTGGTTATTTTATATGCTGGCATAGTTACATCCTCACCCAAAGCATGATTTTTCCTTTGCTGTGGTGTAATAAGTTCTGCTAAGTAGTTTATTGCTTCTTGGCCTTTTTTTTGGTACCAGCTGTACCAAAGCTTTAGTTTATTAACTAAAGCTTTACTTTTATATCTGCATAGAAAAATTGTTCTTTGAATAGCCATTTAAAATAATCACAATTTTTATTTATCACATGACTCTGATTTGTAATTTAAGTGTTTTGTCCTTTTGCTAGAGTCATTGCTGTATTTGTAAATTGTTTGGTACAGACGGGGCACAACAGAATAGGGCAACTGAGATTACCAGTTTACAGTAAGTTGTAAAACTCATTAATAATTTTCATGATGGACCTTTTTTAAATCTGTTGAGTACGGCTACAAGAAAATGCCTGAAAAGGTTTAAATTATTCATTATCATTATCATCATTAAACTTATTGGTACTGTCCATTCTAGAATCCCCCTGTTTTCTTGAACACCTGCTCTTCAAAAATTACCACTTTGCACCCTCAAACATGATTGAACAAACATGCATGAAATTTATTTAAGATAATGGAATAAAATAACTATAGAAAATTGATGGGAAAATATGAGAGATTGATGTTACAAATTTAAGTTTGGACGAGTTGAATAATTTCTTGAAAAATGCACTTTCCCCTCTCCTTCAGTATATTCCTTACTGCATTCACCTGTTATCAGCGTCTGCCCTATCATGTGTTCAAAATTAAAAATGGATTCAAGCAAGCATAGTCCTATAGTGAACTCAGAAAAAGTGGTAACCAGATTTTTGTTTTTTTTCTGTTCATGATTGCAAGAGCAAGTTGCCTGAATCTGAAATATTTTTTTAAATAAATCATGGTCTTCCAGGGAATCCCTAGTGACTTATTGTGGAAGCCTAGGTTTCTACAGAACCCCAGTTGAGAAGCTCTGGGGTAGAGACACAGAAGCCACTAAATCTGGATCCAAAGACAACTCAAGGAATAGGTGGGCTTCAGGGCCCCTTTTAATCCCCAAAAGTTCTTGCTTGTTGTTTACCTGGGGTTGTGTTTTTTCCATGTGCTCAGGTCCAACTTTTTTTGACTAGTTCAGGTGACATTTTTTCTTTTGTTTCTTTAACAACTAATTTTCTTTTTACCTACTTCCTCAAAGAGAACTTTTAGATAAGATTCCTGGCTTTTTGTCCTCTATGCTTATGTACCTGCTTCATTTTTAGCGATGGCAGCTTCAGCCTACTTCTCTCCTACTAGAGTGTATGCAGTGTTGACTTATGACTTTTACTTGTGTGTTGCTTTCTCAGGCACAACCCACTCCTTTTGATAGTGCTGCTATAGTATCAGATCTTACACCTTAGATTTTCCACTGAGAGATGCAAAGAAAGTATATGTATGTCACTCAGGACAGAATAAAAACAGTTCGAGTCACAATCAGAGTAACCTGATAAAATGATAGGTCACTGTAGGCCCAGTTTGTTTGTGTGTTGTACAACTATTGCATCTTCCACAGTTTTAAAAATTGTTTTGTATTAGTGGCTTTGATGACCTAGAATCATCTTCTCCCATGGGGGTGCTGTAATTCTCAGAGTTTTTTTTACTTACCTCAATACAAGTAAAAGAGAGATGGTAATATACCCTGAACTCAGGTTTATGGACAGATGGAGCATGGAAAGAAGGGAAAAAACAAGCTTTGAGATAAACTGTTTTCTCTATTATTTCTGTCCATTTCCCAGGTTGCTATAGCAGCAGTATTTACGAGAATATTTTTTTTCCCCTTTAATTGCCTCTATTCCATTCTTTGTACTTAATTTATGTAACTGTCAGATGTGGCAGCTTCTCATGGAAGCAGTTTCCCTTACATACAAGCAGCCGCCACATGCCATTAATTGAATGGGAAAATTTGGGAACAAGAGGGAACAGTGATTTCAGCAGTATAATCAGCATGCTTCTCATTTTCCTATTCTTTTCCTTTTATTGTTGAGAATATATTCTGCAGATGGTGATATGTTCATGCCTAGGAAAAATATACACACAGTTTGTGTGTGTAGACAATAAAGTCTTTGACATATGCGCACATAAACCATACACTCTCATATCTGCTGTTTTATTTTTAAGCATTTTTTAAACAACAATCAATCAGATCTTAGTGAGCTAAAACAAACTAGTCTTGTTTGCAGGTACATTATTCGGATAACTAATATTTATTATTACCAAGCTTTGTAGTTTGGATTGACTAGAACTTAGTTGTTCTGCAGAATGCTTATTTCTTCTTTAAAAAAAAAAAAAAGCTTTATCTAAAAAGTTTATATTGGTAAGGAAAAACATCCTTTTGAATTAAATCCCCAACTGATCTACATTTGTGACTTTTGGAATGCAAAAGGCAGTTGGGCAGCAGTTGGTTGTTATTCTGAATTCACAACCTGATGAACTAAACTTCATATATGTTAGGTAGGACATGCTGTTTTGATCCCCATTATTATTTTTCCCATGATTGTTCCCATAATGGAAGTATGAGCGGCAGACAGTAAGATGAACCAAAGGCTTTTCTTCTTGCTCTAGAAACTGATGGGCAGGGACTCTATTCTATTGTAGCTTGCAGGGATTGTGCCTGGCTGGGTCAAGAAACAGTGAAGAGAAGTATCCATGACCTCTTCCTTGTGGTGAAAATGAGACAACGCTCACTTTCTAGATAACACTTCCTATTTCACAAACATGAAAGAAATGCTAGTGATTCCAGATTTCTCCTCAAAATACATTGTCACCTCTCCAGCCATAGTAGAATAAGGGATTAACATCACCGTGGGTCAGGACATGGGGATCAGAAGTAAGAATATTATAGAAGAATTCTTGTCTATTCTGTTAAAATGATAGTTTAACTCAGAGTCAACTTGTAGGGTCGATGGACAGCATACAAATTTAATAAATATAAATTCATTCATTCATTGGGGAGCAACAATGAAAGTGAGGATTTTCAAAGCTATGCTCAAGTAGCAAGCAAGCAAGTGAATTGAATTGAATACTTTGCTTAAATGACCCAAACGTATTATGGGCAAAACCACAGTCAAGCAGTGCCCAAAAGATAGTTTGCAACATGCAAGAAGAAGTTTCTGTGCATGGTGGGATTGAGTTAAAATGGCTATTAAAGTAAACCACGAGGAAAAATGATAGAACATTATAGTTTATAAATAGAATGGAAGGATTTGTCATATGACTACTAGGTAAATCAAAAGTTAGCAAACTTTTGATTTACTCAGAGAGCAGATGTAACCATTAGTGTGGATATTACATTTCATCTTCTTAAGTTCTCTGATGGTGTAAAACTAATATATTAACAGAGAACGGTATCGTCTTAGCATTACCCAGAAAATTTGGAGCTTTCATATAGCACACCCTAAGACAGTTGCTTTTGCCATTTGGAGAATGTTATACTTGCAAACCGTGGAGGAATAATTAGCTCAGACAAATCTTAAAATCTAAGCAAATTAACAAGTTTATTCTACATGGAGAGGCAAACAAGAAAACATAGGAGGATAATTAATTTCTTATTATGTAAGAGAAAATGGCTTGGGCAGTGAGCCCACTTTCTTGCATATGAGCCAGCCAGTATATCGAAATCTTTTAAACCAAAGAGAGGAAAGATGGAAAGAAGTGAAATAAACCGCCATGTACAGGCTACAGTTGAGCAGCATTCTCAACTGTAGCTACTTTAAGACGTGTAGACTTCAACTCCCATATAATTGCTGGGGAATTTTGGGAGTTGAAGTCCATATATCTTAAAACTGGCCAAGGTTGAGTAACACTCTTCAAGAGCAAAGGCAAAGAACCTCTAAAACAGTGATGGTGAACATTTTGGGCTTAGAGTGTCAAAAATTCAGGAAATGTCTTAACTTGATTCTGCTGCCATGTCTCCCCAGATAAAAGAAACAATTCTCTATCTCATCCCAATCTGGGTCTACCTAAATAGTGACATTCAGCAGCTGCACCAAGACTCGGCCTAAAGAAAGGCCCAAACTTCAACTTTGGCCCTAGCACCGTCACTGCCACACAAAAAGGCTGACTCACACCATGCCCCAAGGCATGCAATCCTTGGGGAACAGCATGATTACCCCGTGGCTCTGTGCTCCCCAGCATCTACCATGCACTGCTTCCATTAAGGCAGTGCTCTCTTTAGGTTGACAGGCCCCTGAGGCAGGGGTGAAATCCAGCAGGTTCTGACAGGTTCTGGAGAACCGGAATTTTTGAGTAGTTCGGAGAACCGGCAAATACCACCTCTGGCTGGCCCCAGAGTGGGGTGGGAATGGAGATTTTGCAATATCCCCCAGGAGTGGGGAAGGAATGGGGATTTTCCAGTATCCTTCCCCTGGAGTGGGATGGGAATGGAGATTTTGCAGTATCCTCCCCCTGCCATGCCCACCAAGCCACACCATGCCCACCAAGCCACGCCCACAGAACTGGTAGTAAAAAAAATTGAATTTCACCACTGACCTACCTCAGGCTGCCCCTGATCTCAGCCTTTGAAAATCACATGAGAATGGGGCATGCTTTTGAGAATAGTTGTTGGGGGTTGGTGAATGCTGACATGTTGACAAAAATATTGTGGCATTTCACCTTTGCTATGTGTGTCGTTGGGTGAAATGCTCCCCGTTCGGACCGGCTCGGGCAAGTAGGTAGCAATGGTGACGGGCAGTTCGGAGAACTGGTGGCAAAAATCCCTGCCCCCGCCCCCCATGCCCAGCTGAGCTGCGTGATCATCAGAGGCTTTTTTTTCTTTTAAATGCCTCTGACGAGCCAAGCTCTGATGATCCCAGCAGAGTTGCCAGCCGATCAGGCAACTCAGCTTGGATCATCAAAGCCATGTAAAAGAAAAAAAGTTTTTTCTTTTAAATGGCTCTGACGATCCAAGTTCTGACGATCCCAGCTGAGTTGCCTGATCGACAGAGGGTTTTTAAAAAAACCCTCTGATGATTAGGCAACTCAGCTGGGATCGTCAGAGCCTTTTGAAAGCATTTTTTACATGGTTTTACATGTAAAAAATGGTTTTAAAAGTAAAAAAAAAATGGCCACGCCTGCCCAGTCACATTACCCCCCCAAGCCACGCCCACAGAACCAGTAGTAACAAATTTTAGATTTCACCACTGTGTGTCGTAGATGTGCCATCACTGCTTTAGATGTTGCTGAACTGCAACTCCCAGCAGCCCCTATATACAGGTAGTCCTCAACTTACAACTGTTCATTTAGTGACCGTTTGAAGTTACAACGGCACTGAAAAAAATGACTTATGACCATTTTTCACACTTACAACCATTGCAGCATCCCCTTGGTCACATGGTCAAAATTCAGATGCTTGGTAACTGACTCATATTTATGATGGTTGCAGTGTCCCAGGGTCATGTGATTCTGTTTTGCGACCTTCTGATAAGGAAAGTCAATGGGGAAGCCAGATTCACTTAACAACCATGTTACTGACTTCCGGTTTGCTGCTTGTCGCTGCCAGACGTTCCTTTGGGATCGTCAGCTTCCATCGCCTGTCAGAGCCGCCTTCACAATGGAATGGCGGCTCAAAAAAACTCCGTTTCCATGAGGAAATGGAGACAGAGCCGGCAGGGGTGGGTAGAACTCTCTGCGGAGTCCCAAAAGTTTTTCCTTTACTTTTGGGACGGAGCGGATGAGATGCCCCGTATCCCCAGCCGCTGCTCCGGGCTTTGGGAGACCTCTGCTGATGCAGAGCCAGGCGTCAAAAGCAAGCCTGCAAATTTAACAGACTACTCAAAGAAAATGTGAGCTGGACCTGTAATACTGAACCGCAAGTATTTTACTGATTTTTTAAAAGAAATTACTTAAGAGAGAGGAGGAAAAGAAAGAGGAAAAAAAGCCTTTTAAAATGGCGTCGGCTGGAGGAGAGGCTGAAAGGGAAAGTCCTTCCGTTTTTTATTACTACAGTGTAGCGGAATAAATACCACTGGCTACATTTGTAGACAAAACTTCGCTCCTGTGTCTTTTTTTCTTTTTCTCTCCCTTGGAGACCTGATATTGTTGTTGATTGGAAAGAAGTCTTTCTTGCTTTTTTTTAACAAAGCCTGCCTGGGTGGAAACATGGCACTGAGACTCATAAAGTCAGATAAACAAGAAGGGGGGGGGGATTCCCCCACCAACAACTTAAAGGAACAAGTCTTAACTCTTCAGTCTGAGAAACCTGATTTTAATATAATAGAATTTTTTATAGAAGAGATTGAAAGAAGGGAGGAGATTGTGAATCAGCAATTTGAAAAATTTAAGCAGGAAATTAAAGAATTGGTGAAATCTAAGTTTGATTTTTTGGAGAAAAAACTCTCAAAAATGGCTAATGGTTTTACAGAATTTATGATACAGTTGGACACAAATACTAATGTACTAGAGTCTAAAATGGAAGAAATTCAAGATAAATTGGACAATAGAATTCAAAAAATTGAAAATGACTTGATAAACATTCAGGATAATAGCTTAGAAGAAAAACCTAAAATGGATGCTGATCAAAAGTATGGTAATGTAGAAAATCTGCAACAGAAGATTGAAAAAGAGATTTTAATGGTACAATATAATTTCACAGAATATGCGATAAGATTAAGAGGTTTGCAGGAAAATAATAGAGATGATTTAAGGAAAATATCTTCTGAATTTCTAGCTGGGATTCTAAAGGTTCAACCTGACGAAGTGTTTTGTAGGATTGACAGAGTTTATCGAATCAACTCTTGGACTGCCAAGCAAAGGCAATTGCCTAGAGATGTGGTGATTTATTTTACAGATAAAGAAATTAGGAATAATATCGTGCAAAATTCCTTCAATTCTAATTTGCAATTGCATGGAAGAAAGATTTGGATTTACAAGGAACTCCCACCTAAGATATTGATGGAAAGGAAGAAATTTGGTTTTCTGGTGAATGAGTTAAAAAAGAGAAATATCTCATTCAGGTGGGACGCCCCAGTTGGTATTATATTTAGACATCAAGGAGAAAGATATCAGCTAAATACTGTTGAAAGAGCGGAAGAATTTTATCAAAATAGGTTGAAAATGAACTTAACATCTTCAGGTATAATACAGGATAAGCAGAAGGAGCCGGAAATAAAGGTAAAATATCGAAATATAGAGACTGTACCAGATGAATTGCCTTTGGATTCATTGGATACCCCAGCTGGACTATCTACAAATCTGAGAGAAGTGGCATCTAACCTTAATGTGATGACTTATCAAGGCAAGGATAAGCATGGAAACCAATTAGGGGAAATACAAGGGATAAAAAAGAAATATGAGATACAAAAACAAAACCAACAAGACCAATCTACGAAGCAGAACAAAATCCGACCAGATGATACACAATTTGTAGAAAAGAAACCAGGATGGAAACCAAACCCACAAAAAGAAAAGAAAAAAAGAAATAGGTGGCATAAAAATAGAAATTTCTAAATCAGGCAACAGTGAAGCCAGTGACTTTAAAATATGAATGATTATGTGTAAACACAGAAGAGGCGACGTATTGGTTAATATCATCCTGAAGATTGTGGCAGATCTCTGCATGGCCGTAATTTGGGGATGTGAAATGAGCCTTAAACTGATGGATTTGAATTATCCATTTTGGAATTTTTTTTTTTTTGTGTTGATAAATGTATTATATTATCTTGAATTACAAGGCAAGAGAATTATGCTGGGGCATGCAGAAGATCGGGTTGTTACCCACTACGATGATGGGAATTAATAATCCTGATGAAACCCACAATTATTACTATATGGAATATAATTATAATGTCACTCGGGTGGTTGTTTTTACTTTTATATATATAAGAAGATATTTACTACTGATGGGGGCAGATATGATTGAAGATCCTGAATAAACTGTTGCACCAGCAAGCTATGTTACCCGATTATGGATGTTGGTTCTACCAATCCAGTGGAAAGACCTTAAAGAAGATACTATATGGATTATAAATTTAAAGTCATTGTCTTTTCTTTTTTTTTATTTAGATATAATGGAAAATATAGACATATATTTTTAAGTAGTGTGGGCAGTGAATCAAAGATATTAAGAAATGTTGTGTATGGTAATTTTGCATGATAGTGGGTGAATAAGCTAGTTAGTAGATTGATTAGTCTAAGAAAAGGGATTTTTAAGTGATATATTTAGGGGAGTGGAGGAAATGGATAGAGTGGAATAAATGTTAAACTAGATTTTATGGGGAAGGCTGCTTTGAAATGTTATAGTAATATACATAGAAGATTAAATGTTAAAGTAGGACTTATTGTATAGTTTTAAAGTGGAGAAGTTATTTTATAATGTCATAGTATAATGTCTTTTTTTTTCCTTTTTTTCCTTTCTTTTCTCTTTTCTGAAATGTATGGATAAAGGGGGATGTTATAATATTAATAATATTTTTAGTAAGTAAAGGTCAATATCTAGAGGAGGGAGTAAGTAATCTGTTATGAATTAGGTTTTTTTTTTTTTGTTATGAAGAAGTCACAGGGGGGGATGGGTGGGGTGGGGAGGGGGGTTAGGGAGGGGGAGGGAGAGGGGGGGAAAAAAGGGGGAAAAATTTGTATTTGAAAACTTTTTCAATAAAAAAAAAAAACAACCATGTTACTAACTTACCAACTGCAGCAATTCACTTAACAACTGCAGCAACAGAAATTTTGGGCTTAATTGTGGTCGTAAGTCAAGGACTACCATTGCTTGTCGAGCGAAGTCATTATTCCACATCATATTACGTTTAAAAAGTGTATTGGATTTCAAATTCTCGGAATGCCACTGGTGTTTAAAAGAAATGGAGGAAAATTATTGCTCAGAATTATCTTTCTTTTCTAGCATTAGTAAGCAGACACATGTAAAGATTCTTATCTGCATTTTGTTTTCTTATTTAATAAACTTACAACTATGAAGTACTGCATATTATTTTTGTAAAGTGACTTTCTGGTTTTAACTGATCTTCTGACTGAAAGAGAAGCATCTCATTGGTGAATCTTTATTGATTTCTTTCCAGTTCTTATTTACTTTTGTGTAGTTTGCTCCTGTAAGCTTTTTGTAAGTAAGTACTTAAATACCTCATTCCCAGAAAAGTGTCTTTATAGATATTATCTATGGTGGTGACTGGCTTGTTTTCCTCTAAGGAAGCAAACAGATAAACTACAGCAGTAGCAGAAATGAAATAAAGTACCGCATTAGCACCACATCTGTCTGTGTGGTGACAAATGAGGTATTCAGGTTATTTCCATTACATTTAAAACATTGTCTCAATCTTATTCCTGAACTCAATTACATCTTTGTTTTAAGTCAAGTTCTTTAATATTGGTTCTAGTCTTGAAGCTGTTATTTTGAATTCATAACCTAGAGGTCCTCTTAAGTAACATAACTAGACTATTTCATGCATTGGCATGCATGTTATAGAGAATGAACACTAAAACATTATTATAGCCAATTAGAAAGCAATGCTGGAGAGGAGGAAACTCCATTCTCCAGTTGATAATTTAATAATGCTGATGATGCATTTAGCTACTTTAAATAAATATAGAAAAAGTAAGGTAAAGTAAGGTAAAAGTAATGAGTCCCCTCAGCTTAATATGGAAGCAATTAGCCATTGCTTTCTTCCAGGATTTTAAATTTCCAAGTCTAGACCATAGTCCAAGATATCCTAGTGGCCTTCTTTCAAATATGAACGTGTCAGTTCTTTTGACATAAGCCAAGGTCAACTAAATACTGCCACCTGCTATGCCACAATGTGGGAAGGAGACATAAAATGGCTGCCCAAGTTTATTAATATGTTGCCCCATCTGATTAGGAAGAAAATGACTTTTACATGCAATATGAGCCATGGTGGCACAGTGATTAAAATGTGGTATTGCAGGCTAATTCTGCCAGCTGCCAGCAGTTCGATTCTCATTGGCTCAAGGTTGACTCAGCCTTGCATCCTTCTGAGGTCGGTAAAATGAAGACCCAGATTGTTGGGGGCAATAGGCTGACTCTGTAAACTGCTTAGAGAAGGCTGTAAAGAACTGTGAAGCAGTATATAAGTCTAATTGCTATTGCTGTTGCTAATACATGTGATTTTTAAAAATATATTAATATAATGTGATACCACAGCTATAGAGGTCATTCTGGAATGCTTTCCAGTCTCTTTAAAGGATTTTGAAAATGTTGTTGTTGTTGTTGTTGTTGTTGTTGTTGTTGTTTCTTCTATAACTAGCCACCAAAGTGGAGACCTTTGTGCAGCTACTCTGAATAAGTGAATGCTATAAAGGGACTCTTGTTAGATGCCCTTTATCACAAGGTGCCTGCAAGCAACAGCTGGAAACATCTATAATTTTTAATGCATTAGATATTAGATTCTTTCTGATGAATAGAAATAATTCTCATTAATATGAAAGACATTAGTTTTCCTCTGCCAGAAGCTGTTCTACATGTTTGGAAAAGAAAGTGATGGTCTTTCTTTTCCATAAAGTGGGAAATGCATGTAAAAATGGTTTTATGTTTCTGCAACCTGCTTACTTTGACATAAAACCTCTGACAAAAGAACCACATTTTGACAAGTATGTTTTTATTTACAATTTCTTGACTGTTGCGTTGCCAGAGCTGATAAGGCTGCAGCAAGTTAGTGAGCTTCTGATGTCTTTGTTCTCTTGCCAAGGTGACAATAATAGCTAGGTAGAATATATGCTTTTTAGATAAGCAGTTTCTTCCCTTCAAAACCTAGCTGTAGCTTAGTATGGAAGAACAGGATGTTGAAGCTACACGTATTAAGCGTACTTCAATGCTTTATCGGTTGATCATGAATGTAGGTGTGGTGGTTCTTTCCAATTTCAACACACAACTATTGTTAGCTGACATCCTAACTGAAGTGCATTAAAATGTATATCTTCCCTACAATGCTACATCTCTGAAGTCACATAGTGACAATGTTCTTGGGTATGAAAGTCCATGGTCACGGAGCAGAGCTGGCTGGGAAGCTGGATTACCATTATTTATGCACCTTGATATTTGCTATTGTTTGAATAGTATGAAAAAAATGTCATTCCTGTGCAAGAATTAAGCCTGCTGAATTAGATATAGAAGTTTGGTGGAAATAAGGGTTGAAGAATCCCAAGTCTCATCATTCTCTCTAATTATGAAGGCCTGAAAGGGGTAAAGGGGGGGTTCATGGTCTCATAAAGGAAAGTTGTAAACCCCGTCAGAGCTCCTGGCTTGGCTTGGAGAGACCAGGGACATTAGATTCAAAGTGTGTATGTGTCCTACCATTCTTTAAGATCTCATGAATAGGAAGGGGTTCACCCTTCTAGCAATAATCTTCTAGTGCAGTGGTCCCCAGCCCCCGGTCCGCGGACCGGTGCTGGGCCGTGGAGTACCTGGCACCGGGCCGCGCAGCGGCCGGGGGACATGAACGCTGCAGCGCAAAGGCTCCTGGGCCGTGCGCAAAAGCTCCTGGGCCGTGCGCAAAAGCTCCTGGGCCGTGCGCAAAGGCTCCAGGGAAGAGAGCCCCGCGCAGGTACGCACGTGTGGCCCAAAGCCCCCACCCCTGCGCGCGCTCAGCGGGCCACGGTAAAATTATCAAAGGCTGATTGGTCCGCAGCGATAAAAAGGTTGGGGACCACTGTTCTAGTGGTATCGTCACAAGAGAAGCCATATGTTATATGAATTAAAACTCCATTCTGCCTTATCAGATTCCTGGTTTGCATGGAATTTAGAGTATATCTGATGTACCAATATAAGCTTTCTTTTTAGACACTAGCACTGAATGCACAGAGTTGGTTTTATATGGTATATTTCTTAGCTGCCATCTACTGGTCATCCATACTTTTGCAGCCCAGATCTAGTAGTCTTATTGATGCTATATTAATTACCATATGTAAATTATCTGTTTGTGTTTCAATGCAGATTGGATTGCATGATTTATGGTAACTATACCAGAAATGAGTATTTTCTACATAGAAATCCTCTACCTGATTGCAAAGTACCTAAAAGTGGTGCTTTTAAAAATTAAACTATCTATACACACAAACATATTCTTGATGTATGTGGGTTTGGTAGTATTTGCTTAAAGAATACTTCTAGTTAAGCATTATTGGTTTTCCCAGGGAATAATAGGGCAGGATGTGCTGCAGATGATGGAAAGCAGCCTGATGAAGAGAGGTTGAGGGTATTTGTTTGCATTAGGACATAATGTTCTATTAATTATATGAGAGCCAGTAGGTCTTAAGGCATTAGTCTGGAAAGCAGATCATGAATTATAGTCCCATTTTAGGCACAAAGCCAGGTGGGTGACCTTGGGCCAGTCTCTCTCTCTGGGCCCTAGGAAAGAGGCAATGGCAAACCACTTCTGAACAACCTTCCAAGAAAACAACTTGTCCAGGCAGTCTGATAATTGGATTCTTTTAAACGGAAGAAAAATAATAATTATGCAAAGTTTGTGATGGTGGAAGTAAAATTTATTAAAGTTGAACTCTACTTCATTTTTTCTGGGCAATGGTACAGAAATCATTGGTCCTAATCTTTTAATATCTCCCCCTCCAAACCTCCCAGTTTGGTTTGTAATCCTGAGATATAACTCCCTTCCGAGTGCTGATGAGGTATGATAACTAAAAGATCAGCCATGTCAGGTAGTACTGTCTGCTAGCATTCTAAATTAGTGGTTTATAATCTATTTCTTTAGATTTTTTGATACTTCTCCTTTTGCTTGATTTGAACACACTACTTGATTAATGGTTTCTCTGTGTAAATATGAATCTTATTTATTTTATTTTATTTTATTTTATTTTATTTTATTTTATTTTATTATTTTATTTTATTTTATTTTATTTTATTTTATTATTTTATTTTATTTTATTTTATTTTATTTTATTTTATTTTATTTTATTTTATTTTATTATTTTATTTTATTTTATTTTATTTTATTTTATTTTTTTATTTTATTTTATTTTATTATTTTATTTTATTATTTTATTTCTATACCGCCTTTCTCCTGAAGGACTCAGGGCAGTGTACAGCCTGATTAAAAGCACAAAGACAGACAAAATTTAAAAATAATTAAAATTATTAAATAATTGGCTCAATTATAAAACCCCCAAATTTAAAATCCCATATTTAAAACCAATTAAAATCTTTACATTGATAGCCCGGCCTGGCGGAACAACAAGGTTTTGAGGGCACAGCGAAATACATGGAGATCGGAGATCTTACGCATTTCTGGGGGCAGTTCATTCCAAAGGGCAGGGGCTCCCACAGAGAAGGCCCTCCCCCTGGGTGTCGCCAGCCGACATAATTTGGCCGATGGCACCCTGAGGAGACCCTCTCTGTGGGAGCGGACTGGCCGGTGGGAGGCTACTGGTGGCAGAAGACGGTCTCGAAGGTACCCAGGTCGAATGCCATGGAGCGCTTTAAAGGTGGTAACCAACACCTTGAATCGCACCTGAAAGACCACTGGGAGCCAGTGCAGCTCGTGCAGGAGGGGTGTCATGTGGGCACAACGAGTTGCGCTCATAACCACCCGCGCGGCCGCATTCTTGACCAGTTGGAGCCTCCGGATGCTTTTCAAGGGGAGCCCCATGTAGAGAGCATTACAGTAGTCCAGTTGGGAGGTGACAAGGGCGTGAGTGACTGTGCGCAAGGCATCGCGATCCAGAAAGGGCTGCAACTGGCGAATCAGGCGAACCTGATAAAAAGCCCCCCTGGCCACGCCGTCATATGTTCTTCTAAAGACAGCCGTGCATCCAGGAGGATGCCCAGATTGCGAGCCCTCTCTGTGGGGGGTAAAGACTCACCCCCAATAGTCAGCGATGGCACCAGCTGACTATATCGCGACACCGGGAACCACAGCCACTCAGTCTTGGAGGGGTTGAGTCTGAGCCTATTTCTCCCCATCCAGACCCGCACGGCCTCCAGGCAGCAAGACATCACATCAAAGGCATCGTTGGGGTGGTCTGGGGTGGAGATGTACAGCTGAGTATCATCAGCGTACAGGTGGACTCTTACCCCAAAACCATGGATGATCTCACCCAGCGGATTCACATAAATGTTGAACAGAAGGGGCGAGAGGACCGACCCTTGTGGCACTCCCCATGCAAGGCGCCTCGAAGTCGACCTCTGCCCCCCTGTCAACACAAACTGCGAGCGGTCGGAGAGGAAGGAGGAGAACCACTGCAAAACAGTGCTCCCTATTCCTAACCCCCTCAACCACTGCAGCATGATACCATGATGTTCTGTCCCCAACCCCACGCACACACACCAACAAACGTTCAGGAGTTAAAGACCAAACCAGCCGGCAAAATCCTTTTCCTTATGATAATGGAACTTGGCAACAACCTAGTGGCTGCCTGCCAAAAGTTTTTTATTTACAAAGAGGAGAGATAACTTCTCCCCACTTCTAATACATCAAAGGAAAGCAGTTCAATAATTATGGAATTAAATCAAGTCCAGAGATACTTCCAGCAAAGTCTTAAAGCAAAAGTCTGGCAATGCAGAATGGCGTGGAAGCTTTCAGCTTTGTTCGTCACAAGGTTTGACTGGCCACCACGCTCCCTTTTATATCCTGTGGGGTGTGGTCCAGTGACTCAGCCTAATCTCGGGCACGCCCTTTCTTCTGTTGCACGCGCTTATCTCTGCGACGCTGGCGTGGGTCCAGCCAAGACTTATTACCCTCATCACTGTCCATCTGTGGCTACGTGGACGTGCTTGGCCCCGGCCCTATCTCTTGCTCTTCGGCGGACACCGAAGGCATTGCCAGAGAGGAGGGTCCTGGAGAGGGAGGCCTTGCCAACTCCTCTCCTTCACTCTCGGAGTCCTCTCCTGCCGATGACACAGGCTCAGGTAACGGAGCCACAACACATGGTCGATGGTATCAAAAGCCGTTGAGAGATCTAACAAGACCAGGACAGAGGAACAACCCTTGTCCCGAGCCTTCCAGAGATCATCCACCAAAGCGACCAATGCCGTTTCTGTGCTGTACCCCTGCCTGAAGCCCGACTGGTACGGGTCCAGAATCTTCATTTGTTATATTAAAATGAAGGTTATCCTCATTTTGCCTTTAGAAAACTTAAATGTCATATAGTTCCTGCAAAGCCATGCCTTTGCATGAACTATTACACCCAAGCCAGATTCCACATTATGTATGTTTCAAAAAGATAAATTGAAACATATATATATTTCTACTAGGAAAGCTGGGAGAGAGGGAACAGTTAGATTGGAGAGAAATTCTAAGATTTAAAAGCAGACAGCATAAAAAAGAAATTGACTACCTTTCCTACCCACCGTTCTTTTGTTCATGATGGCAGTCTGGATGGTTTCTATTTGGTAATATTTTTTTTAAAAAAATTCTAAGCTCGGGGAGAAAGTGTTACATAGAAATTTGTATAATGGACAGCTTGGCCCTGAAGTGTCACTTTACAAATAAGTGCTTCTCTAAAAAGAAATAACAATATGCATCAAATTTTGAAACTGCAGCGGGTGAAAGACTGATGGGAATTTCAGTATGAGTGGAAAAATAGAGGACAATATATATTTTCCATATCTTCCTCCTGCTTGAGCAATCATTCTTTCTGTAATGCCTTTCCCACTGAATTAAAATATAGATGAGTAAAGCACAGGAAAAAAAATGTGAGTGTATCGGTGTATGTCTATTACCGCCAAATATTTTTGAAACTAAAAATGAAGCAGAAGTTAGCTCTCATTAGATCTACTTTCACAACATCTAAATGCAAGTTTTATTTCAATTGTATTGTGTTTATTTTCCTCCTATGATCAGTCAAGAAGCTTTCGAATTGAGCTTCCACTCATGACTTGGATAGTAAAGAGATTTGTTTTATAACAGCAGAAGATGTTTGACATTAACTGGGATTTGTCAACATTATTATCTGCCAGCCAGCAGGTGAAAGTGAATGAGGCACTTTAATTGATTCCTAGCAAGATGTTAGTTTTTTCACAGCAGTCCTCTCAAAATTTAGGCCTGGAGAATTAAACCTAATTTATATGCACCCCCCCTCCAAAAAAAAAGGGAGGAAGGAATGAGGTTAATGACTATAGCAGCTAATTTGGAAAGAAACTGCTGTCATCTTCCTAGGTATCTAAGCAGTACTTTCAAGAGCTACCCTGATTATCAATTTAAATGGTGTAAATAGTGAAGCTATGTGATATATTTTGATAGTGTGACAACAGTTCTTGATCGATCAATTGTGTACCTTCAAGTCAGTATCAACTTGTAGCAATCACATTGGTAGATTTTGTCCATGACGGTCTGTCCCTTAACCTGTCCTTCAGGTTTTCCAATGGTGCATCCATCACCACTGTAATGGAGTCCATCCATTCTTGCTCCTAGTTGTCCTTTCCTTCTACTTTTTCCAGAGTTAGAACCTTCTCCAGAGAGTGGTGGTGAGATGTTCTGGGATTCCCATTTTTCTAAGCATATCCTATAGCTTAATGTGATTGACATAACCCAAGGCCTTTCTACCATCAATGAAGCACATACTGAATTCTTTTTTGTATTCTTTGGCTTTCTTATTTATCCAGCCTGCATCAGCAATATTATTTTATATTCCTCAGCATTTTCTAAATCGTCTTGACATCTGGCATCTCCTTTTCCATGTAGGGCTCCAATCTGCATTAAATGATCCTAACTATTCCTTCTTTGTTTTTCATGTCCTGAAGGGTAAACAATGTGGTGTTATGACTCAAAGTATCCAATCCAATTCTCAATTCCTTAGATATTGGATTGTAGTTATTTCACTTCATTTTTCACTATGTTGAGCTTTTCCATGTTCATGCTTCTTACATTCCATGTTTGTACTGCAATTCTATTTTTGCAGGTTTGAATTTTATTTTCCCATATGGCACTATCAGTAACTAGATGTCTTGAAGGCTTTAATCTAGCCACATCATAAATACCATTATTACTCAGAAAGATCCTTAGCTGCTCCTCAGTAGCATGTTGGGTGTCTTCCAATCTGAGGGGCCAGATTTGTTCTGGCAGAATACTGTTAATCATTTTATACTTTCTATTCTTGGTAAAAAATACAGGAGTGATTTACTATTGCCTTCCCCCATGAAATAATAATTAATTCCTTTTCCATTGTCACTAATGTGATCATCTGTGTCCAGCATCTTCCTCTATCTTTTAATTTAATTTAATTTAATTTAATTTAATTTAATTTAATTTAATTTAATTTAATTTAATTTAATTTAATTTAATTTAATTTAATTTAATTTAATTTAATTTAATTTAATTTTTTAGTTTAGTTTAGTTTAGTTTAGTTTAGTTTAGTTTAGTTTAGTTTAGTTTAGTTTAGTTTAATTTATATGCTGCCCTTCTCCCAGAAGGACTCAGGGCGGTATACAGCCAAAATAAAACACACAGATATAAAATTTAAAAAACAATTTAAGAAATATTGAATAATTTGGCCCATATCTAATTAAAATAAAACTACCCATTTTGGACATTTAAAAGTTAACGATTAAAAATTTAAAAATTAGGCCAGCCCGGCTTGTTGGAATAAAAGCGTCTTGAGGGCCCGGCGGAAGGTGCGTAAATTGGGAATCCTCCGCATCTCGGGGGGCAATTTGTTCCAGAGGGCAGAAGCCCCCACACAGAAGGCTCTCCCCCTGGGGGTTGCCAGCTGACATTGTTTGGCCGACGGCACCCGGAAGAGCCCCTCTCTGTGGGAGTGAATTGGCCAGTGGGAGGCTATTGGTAGCAGAAGGCGGTCTTGTAAATATTGATGCTACTGATGCTGCCCAGTATAGGTGCCTGCTTGCTTCATGTCTTGGTGACCTTGCTGGGTATATATAGCCTTGGCATACACTCCCAGGAACACTTCCCCCAGTCTCTGCCATGATCAGGCAGAACAGCAGAATATGTGAGGATAATGATTTGTTATCCTTAAAATAGGAACTCCCCTTATTATATAGGTCCCATAGAAATCCTTGATTTAGAGAGTCTAATTGCAAAACATCAGGCTGGCTCACCATATAATTTTTCCTCCAGTCTTTGATTTTTCCTTTCCATGTGTCATTAGAAGAGGTGGTTACTCTCCCCAGCATTCATGAGTGGCACAATAAGCCATTACAGTCCATTCATAATTGATTTTACACTTTGGGAACGCACTTAGTGACATGTGAGTTTCCATTTTCTTTATGCAGTTCCTGCCCAACATGCTGTCCTCTCGACATGTACCTTCGGCTAAACACAGTTTTCTCCTATTTATATTGTGTGGGTAGCTGCAGTTTGTATTTTACTTGCTAGGTTTCCTCCTGGGAATTCCCAGGAGATAATTGGCCTGGTTTTTCCATGGCTTTTAGACTGTCTTCCTTTATTCTTACCAGTATTTGGGCAACTGAAGCATCTATCTTTTTTCTGATGTAGTTTGCTGATATTTTGTTCTTTAAAGGACATAGCTTCTCTGGCTAATGGCACAGAATGTATCTCCTGCCTGGAGAATTTCTACCTGCATATATGCAGTAATTATGCATCTTTTCTTTCTCACACTGAATATAAGACTTATCTTGTGCAGTACATGGCATGTTTATCATTAGCAAAAGGCAGATAGAAGTGTGCATTTTTTTTCAGACCTTTGTTTTTTTGAGTGCATTGAGAATGATAATGCAGTAACATACGGAAAGCCACAGGTTTTCCCTCTAGACCAGTGGTTCTCAACCTTCCTAATGCTGCGACCCTTTAATACAGTTCCTCATGTTGTGGTGACCCCCAACCATAAAATTATTCCTAAAACCATTGAAAATATGTGTTTTCTGATGGTCTTAGGCGACCCCTGTGAAAGGGTCATTTGACCCCCAAAGGGGTCCCGACCCACAGGTTGAGAACCATTGCTCTAGACCTAAGAGACCAATGTTACTTCCTTGCAGTACAAATAGTCCTTATCTTACTATCACAATTCAGACCAGAATATCTATTGCTAGGCAAGACAGTTGTTAACTGAGTGGCGCTTGATTTTATGACCTTTCTTGCCATGGTGGTTAAGTGAATCACTGCAATTGTTACGTGACTCATGCAGTTATTAAGCAAATCCTGCTTTCCCCGTTGATTCGCTTGTCAGAGGTCAGCTGGGAAGGTTGCAAATGGTGACCACATGACCTTGGGATGTTGCAACCATTGTAAATACAGGCTGATTACCCAAGTGTCTGAATTTTTATCAAGTGACCCGGGGGGTGCTGTGACGGTTGTAAATGTGAAAAGTGGTCATAAGTCACTTTTTTCAGTGCTGTTGTTACTTTGAATGGTCACTAAAAGAATGGTTGTAAAACAAGGACTACCAGTACATTAACGTTTGGCTAAGAATGTTGAAGCACTGCAAACATTTGTAGAAAGTATCAGTATTTCCAGTTGATTGTTTTATTTGGTTTTGTAATAGAAATCCGGAAAAAACACGCATTTATCTTAATATCCATGGCACCATTCACACAGAACAGATTTTCAAATATCAATAAGTATCTCACTTGCCAATCTTGGCCTATGATGACATTTCTTCTGGGCAGATATGGAAAAATACCCAGTCATTTTGAATTCTTTCCAAATATTTATTCTATTCTACCCTAGTTCTCTCTTCTTTGTTTTGGTGTTCCTGAATTTTTATCTTGAATTCTTTAGTCTTGTTTCTAACCTCCTGCCTTGTTATTCATTGAGTGCTTTACGTACCTTGAAATCTAAAAGTCAAGACAAGCATTTATACAACTGTTATTGCTCAACTGTCTCATTGTATGCAAATGAAAAAACTCACCAAGTGATTGTAAACAGTACTATAATTTTTGTCTTTTTTTGTCTATAGTTAATTTGTCTTCCTTTTCTTTCCCACTCCCTCCAAAAATTTAGAGCTTGAGGTAAATGATAACAAATATATGTTGTATAAGTTGTCCTACTTCTGTTTCCAGGTCTTTATATTTTGTGATTTTTCTCTCATTCTTTCTCTTCTCTTCTTCTGTCTCCAGGTACTGACACATCTGCAATTCAGACTTCTTTGTCTTTCTTATTGACAGTAGTTAAGTTTGATGTGTTATGTGGCAGGTGCTTTTTCTCTGTTTGAATTCTAAAGTCCGAGTAACACTTCAGCTTCTTCATTTTCTATTATTTATCTATTTTGTTGTCCTACTAGTTTTTGCTTGCAGGTAAATGGTATTTCTTTCAAATATTCCAATGCATTATTGTTGTTATTGTGTTGTACTGTTGCTTGTAGTCAACAATTTTGGGGTGTCAAACTCAAGGCCTGGGGGCCAAATCTGGGATGCTTAGATCTGGCCTGCAGGTCCACCCTGGAAATAGCAAAGGACTGGTCCACAGTGCCACTGCCAGCAAAAACAGGCTGCGTGTGGCCCTCCCAAGCTCCATTTTCTCTGGCAGAGGGTTGCAGGAGGCAGTTGCAGCTGAAGGTGAGCGCTTGGCCCACCGACATCCGCAACATGAATGATGTTGAGCTGGCCACACACCCCTGCCACGCCCCCCCCCCCCAGTCCCCCCAAGGTCAAACACAATCCTGATCCGGCCCTCAATTAAATTGAGTTTGACACCCCTGGTGTCAGGGTTCCGACCAAATTATGAGCCTCAAGCCAAGCTTCAAAAGAAATCCAGTTATTTATTAGGAGCTTCATGTCGGTACGAACCAAGTGAAGCCAACTCTGATCTCACTTAATTCACGCCTTGGCTCTGACCCTGTTTCCCCCTCCCCCCAAGGGGTGTCATTAGTCAACAAAGCAATTTTGCGGGTTATAGAAGTCACTCTCTCCGGCCAGTGTGGGTCACCCTGGATATGACCTTGACGTTGCCAGCTGGAATGTGCTTTGTTTTGACTGAAATGCAAGTTCCTTGATGCAGCTGTGAGGCTTGATTCCCCATCCTCCTGCCTATGGCAACTCGGGAGCAGGTCAGGAATGCTTCGCGAGTTGACACCTGTTCTATATGATCTTCTTACAGCAGATAGATAATCCAGTGTTTCTTCAGCTTCTTTGCAGAGGCTGCTTTTGCTGTCTGCTTCTATCTTCTCAATTCTGACATGGTATGAATTTGTTCTTAAAAGTTTGGTCTTGTGCAGCGAGAATTGGCCCCTCTGTCTCTTTCTTAAATTTTTCTGCTTTTAGCCATTGCCAGTTCTGTTATCTGGTTTGCCTGCTATTTTTGTTACATACTGGCTATGCAATACTTTGCCTTACCATATCTCTTTTCTTGTCTTCATTTGGTCTTTCTTGAAAGCCAATTTCATCTCTTCAGTACTCAGTAATGCTTCAAGACATACCAGCTCCAATGCATCTACGTCGCTGTCCTTCAAATATTCTTCCAATGCTCTTCCCCCCCTCTTTTTTTTCAACCATCTGGTGTACTTGCACATTATACACCCACTTATTTTCCTTAGTAAGTAGAGTCTGTCAACATATTATTTTAAAAAGTACCTTGATGTTTTCTATACAGGTAAGAATTATTCCATGAACATTCACTATTGAGAGAGAGGGAATATAACTAAGGGGAAAAAAATAGAAGCCTCCATAATTGAGTTAAGGAGAACTAGCCAATTATGCAGGAATTACTTCAAAACTCATCTCTGGTGAGCACAAAACATTGTCTGATTTCCTGCACCTGTTTGAAGGCTAAATGCTTTCTTTCCTTTCCCTATTAACAGATAATGCAATTGTAATTAAAGCAGTTCTGATTTATCCCCTGCAGAGCTGAAAATACACCTGGCAGAAGGGTGTCTTAATAGAACATACTGAGTTCTTTACTATAATAACTTTTAAAAAATGTAAAATCTGGCTCACAACAAATTTCATCTCCTGTGAGTTAACATGTCCTAAGAATTCTAATTTTCACATCAGAGAAGCTGACAAAGCAAAAGTAGTTTTACTGACAAAAGTCATTTCAGGAAAGGTTGACCTGCTTTTTTCCAATAAGGAGTTCTGTTTATATTTTCCTATGTGGGATTTGCTTGAAAAACAAATACTATGCCTTATATTTTTCTCTCTGATATTCCAGATGTGGAACAGCCATCTTAAATACAGTTTTGTTGGTCCTGCAGATCTGTGCAGTAGAAAGGTAGCTTTACATTAGAATGTAGTGTAAAATTATTATGGGATTCTTATCAGTCCCTGCTATAATGGCCGGTAATCAGGAATGGTAATATAATTATATCATCGGATTTTTTAAATAAAGGATTATAAAGGCAGTGAGGCAGGGATCAGGATTTTGTTATGAGAGGTGTATTCTTATACAATTGTATGCATGCATGTATGTAAAATAGGGTGTTGGTTTATTATAGCCAGTGATTACTGTCACTTTTAATGTTTGCATTTCTAAATGTTAGCTGTTTTTTCTGTCTTATTCTAACAAAATTCCTTTTTAGTTAGAGTTTGGTTTCAACTTGGAAGATTTTTCTTTACTTAGCAGCAGGTTTTTTTTCCCATCCAAACCTTAAGTTCTTAACTTTAGTCCTCTTTTTCTCATTCTCCCCTGATTATTTATCTCTGCTAACACTTTCTTATCTCTTTTATTGCTTTACAACTTAATTCTTAAACTTTTATTATTTTGACTTTTTACCTCCTTCTTTCCCAGAGTTAGTTGTTCAGCTTCTTCCAGCTTCTTGATTCAAGTTTGGTACAGAGCTTGTCTCTCATACTAGGATAATGGTCGCTCTTTTGTGGATGCATTGTCATTCCTGCTTCTTAGCCCTTCATTCTTCTCCAAAGACTACTGTGGTAGGACTTTTCTCTGGGTCAGGGGTGTCAAACTGGCGGCCCGTAGCCGGATGCATCACACACAGCCCATGCCCAGCCCAGTGAAGGGGGAAAACGTCGCACTACATCACATGACAACAATGTGATGCTGCGAGTTTGACATCCATGTTCTGGGCGAATACAGGCATCTCTTTTCACCTTTCTTCTTCTCCTTGTCTCATCTTGTGGATGGTGCTGTTTTCTGGCTTCTCCTTTTTCTGGCCCTAGTAGCCCTAGTAGTAATCAACATTTTCAAAGGACTCTGCAGAACAGACAGTTGAAAAAACAAGACTAATCTTTGTCTTTCCCTCATCAGCTTTGCCTCAGAACCTCTGAAACTTTTGGTCTGAATTGCTGATTATACCTTCTCCATTCTTATGTCACCTAGACATACTCATACCACCACCAGCCCCTTCTTTAAACAACAGCTTTCTTCACTACTAGTTTTCAATTGACCCTATTTAATATTTTTTCAGTTTCACCTCCTTGCATCTAGAACAGAGGTGTCAAACTCAAGGTCCCCGGGCCGGATCTGGCCTGCGGGCTGCTTAAATTCGGCCTGCGGGACTGGCCTGGAAATAACAAAGGACCAGCTGTGTGATGCCCCCCCCCAGCCCATTTTTGGCCTCCACGGCCTCCTGCAGCACTCTACTGGTCAAAAATAGGCTGTGTGGAGACCTCCCGCGGCACCCGCGCAGCCTGCTTTTGGCCTCCCTGGCCTCCAGCAGCATTCTGCCAGCGAAAAACAGGCTGCACAGAGGCCTCCTGCGGACCCCCCGCACATCCCATGTTCCATTTTGGCCAGCAGGATGCTGCAAGAGGCGTCCATCCCATCTCCCCTTCCCGCTCCCTGCCCCCCCCCCCCGCTGGCCCGTGGAGGAGAACTACAATGCTGATTCAGCCCTGTGTTCAGGAATGCAGTTCTGCAGGAGATACTAACAAGTGGTTAATCTTGAAAGATGGCAGGTAGAAATTGTGCATATGTGTCCATGCTATATTATCATTGTTCAATTACTGTGATGCTTTGAATATCTGTTCCCAACTTTTAAAACAGGTTGGTTCCATATAAGGAATCATCCTGTATTGGATTTGTGGTTTGGTGAAATCGGCATGATCCTTAAGATTAATAATAGCTTATGTTTTAATACCAGGCTCAAATTGTGGTGCTGACCTACAATAGTAATTCCAGCATCTAATGTTGTGCCCTTGTGTAAATTTTTAGACTTAAAATTATAGAGCAGAACAATCAAACAAACGTATATGAGTTTTATGCTCCCAATGGGGGCATAATAATAATGGCTTCTTTGGAAGTCATCATTAATGTCATTATTGGTTGTTTTGCTAGAAAGGGATTTGGAAAATGAATTGGTTAAAGATTGTATGATAAAGTGGGCACAAAATTTTGCAGAACCAGTGATGTTGGAAACATGGGAAAAAATATGGGTTCAGAATGTTAAATTTACACAGTCGCAGAATTTGAGGGAAAATTTTTATAAAATGTTTTATAGGTGGCATTTAGATCCTAAGAAATTATCGTGTATGTATCCTAATGTTCAACCAAAATGCTGGAGATATGATTGCTTAGATGCCACATATTATCATATATGGTGGACTTATAAGAAAGTGAAGGCTTTTTGGATAAAAATTTGGTGGGTTATGCAAAATGTTTTGAAGAAAAAACTTCAGTTTTCTCCACAACTGTTTTTATTGGGTATAGTTAAGGGTTTTATATTGGGTGAAACAAAGCTGATATTGTATATGGTGACAGCAGCGAGATTATTGATAGGTCAATATTGGAAAAATGATGCTATGCCCACTATTGAAGAATGGACTTTGAAGATGGCCAGTTTTGCAGAGATGGCGAAGATTTCAGCATATTTAAAAGATCGCTCACAAGAGACTTATGTATGGGAGTGGAAAAAGTGGATAGATTATGTGCAGAATAAATATCAAACTAGGAAATATCAGATAGCTTTTAGCTGAATGAATGTATTATGTAGGGATAGATTAATTGAGTTTTATGAAGGTATAAATAGTATACAGGGGGTGGAGGGGTTTAAGTTTCATAAAATGTATTTTTGATTAGGATTTTATTTTGTGGAAGTCCTGGGGGGAAAAGGGGAGGGTTAGGGAGGGTTTGGGGGGCTGGGGGGGGGGGAAACTGGGGAGAAAATGTATTTGTAAAACTTTTCAAATAAAAAAAATTAATGTGATTATTGGTCTTTGTTTTGAATAATTTCTATCTTAACTAGTAATGGGTTTTGTAGATATCAGAAAATTTATAATTTCCAGGGTAGTGGAAAATTATAGACTTTTACATCTGGTAAGAACTGTTGCTATTCTACAAGTTTTATATAAACCAAATATTTGAAGAGAACAATCTGTCTGCCAAGCTAATTGCAGGATTAGTAACCACGGTTTTCTTGCTCTGTTTCAGAGGGTTTGGCTGTTGGTGTTGGATTTGGTGCTGTTGGGAAGTCACCTTCTGCAACTTTTGAAAGTGCAAGGTAATTGGTGTGATTTTAATTTATACACTGGTGGGATTTCATTAGCTGTAGTTGCTTATTTCCATGGTTGATAATTCTGTATCAGAATAGTAAATTCTTTAACATATGCATACATTCCCAAGTGTAGCTTTGATCTGCCTATTGTTTTACACATACAGTAAAGTAAACATCTTCCCTTCACTCCGATCAGTTTCCCAGTTTCCAAATATCTGCAGCATTCTGACCCTTTTTGATCATCCTCTTATTTTATCCTCCCCAGGGAAATATATAAGTACACATAATCTTTATTTCTGAATTTTCTGTTTGCAATAAAATTGGGGGAAAAGAATCTCTGAAATGGCCAAAGAACAGTATCATCATTTCTGCTTTTTCCTTACAAGTTTGATTTTCTTTCTTTCTTTCTTTCTTTCTTTCTTTCTTTCTTTCTTTCTTTCTTTCTTTCTTTCTTTCTTTCTTTCTTTCTTCCTTCCTTCCTTCCTTCCTTCCTTCCTTCCTTCCTTCCTTCCTTCCTTCCTTCCTTCCTTCCTTCCTTCCTTCCTTCTGGCTTGCTTGCTTGCTTGCTTGCTTGCCTGCCTGCCTGCCTGCCTGCCTGCCTGCCTTTCTTTTAGTCATTTTCTAGTGTTCTAGAATCTAGCTCCCCAGTTCTCCTAGTCTCAACTTTTCATTACATGCCACCTCATTATCCATGGTTGTATGCTGGGAGGCAACCCCCACAAATAAGGTCAACTGTACTTTAAGACTTCATTTTGTACACAAAAGTTCACTCCTGCCTATTATTTTCAACAGGTCGTCATGGCATGTAGTAAGGAGGTGGATTCCTAGGAGGGAGGTGGTGCACAGAGGCATAAGAGGCAATTTAGCCCAGATACTATGTGTGAGAGAAAGAGGGTAAAGGCAGATCCTTCCCAATAGTTCTCAGAATATATGGTAGATGTAGATAGTAGAGCCTTCAATCTGGCAAGATTTTGTGCATAGGTGTGAAATAATAAAGAACTCAGTTTGGAAGAATCACATGTCATTCTTGGGCTGAAAACTAGATTAGATGAGTCTAATTTCTTAAGACAATAGATACAGGAAACAGGAGCCAACTATTCTATCTTATTAAATTAGCCTTTTCATGTGAATATCTGAAATCCATATCCGAAAGACTGGAGGATTGCGGCAATACATTTGCTACTGCCTGCTTATGTTTTATTGAGGTTACTATGGATGATGCAACTAGTAATGACATTGTAAGTATAGGAGGTGGTAAAATTGTTAAGAATAGAATTTTTCTCTCTTCAATTATGCTAGAGCAATGGAGAACATTGCTGAGAATCCAGGCTGTGCTAAGAATGTTTACTGCCAAGGGCCTGCATCTATCTGTGTCTTCTAGACATTCAGGGTTTCATCTAATATTTATCGTGAAAAGCTGCCCTTCCTCAATACTAGGCAGAGCGATTCAAGCTTGAAATAATCAGTGAAAAGGTAGCATTTATAACAATGTTGGCTTCACTTGAGTGTGGCAAAGGAACATAGATTTAAATGTAAAAAACATCTAGACAGAGACACAGCTTTCTTTGCTTTACTATCTCATTAAATATATTTCCTCATGTTTATAGTAAGGCTGTTCTATGAACCCCCCCTCCAAAAAAAATACACCCTTATCTTTTTTTAATAACTAAGAAAATATAGTCTACTTTTAAATCAGAATTGAAAGGCTTTATGAGGATTAGAACTGCCCGGGAACTAATAATTGGGCATTATTATTATTTAAATTGGTTATGGCTGCCCACTCCAGTAGACTCTAGCTTGAGAAGCAGATTTCAACCAGTCCATTAAAAACAGACAGGGGGAAGGAAAGTTTAAACCTTGGAAAAATAAATATGTGGGATATAGAACCTGATCTATGTCTTGTTGAAACCATTTACTATTCAGTGAATATTCCTTTTTTTTACTTGTCTTGAGTCTAATTCCAAAAAGAAAGTCCTGAGACAATTTTCTGACAGAAAGAGCATTTTCTTTATAATTCCAATTCTACAAGTGAAGAAATTGTCTGAAATGTCCTATGTGTACTGACCTTTTCTCATTGAAGTCCCTCTTGGTATCAGAATCAAACAGTGCAACGCGAGAACTGGGTGCCAATTCACCCTGATGATTAATCAGCTAGCTCGGCAGATGGGTCAGAACTTTTTCTGTTTCCCAGGCTTAAAGTATGTTTTTGCAACCATTAGCTCTATCTGATTTCCCCAAGATTCCTTCCTTGGCTTTCTACAGGTTTTGTAATGAAAATCGGCATCTTGAATGACACCAGAAGTTTACTAGGAGCCGATACAGCTCATAAATTAGAGTGTTACTCTGTTTCCCCCAAAATAAAACATCCCCTGATAATAATCCCAATCAGGCTTTTGAGTGCATCATCATCATCATCATCATCATCATCATCATCATCATCATCATCATCATAATAATACCACCACCACCAATAAGGCATTGTTTTCAAGGGCAGTACCACGTAGAGCTCATGGTAATATTCCAGCCTGGAAGTGATTAAGGTATGAATGGTGACAAACAGGACCTCCGTAACTGATCTATCAAAACTCCATAATTGAGTTAGCAAAACTCCACTAAAAACTAAATAAATTAGCACTGAGACACATTATGCAGAATCTGACCATTTCACACAAGAATGTCCTGTTAAGATCCCATCCCTGCAAGATGGCAACGAAGTCCAATAGTCCTTGAAAAAGGGAACCTATTGTAAGCAGATGATCCCATGGCTCCAAACTGACTTGTCAGGAAACAAGTCCCAACCTCCAAAGGCTCACAGATATTTTTGAAATCCACATTAATTTTAACTCTTCCATCTAAAGCTTGGGTAATGATCTTCTGGTTCTAAAAGTCTCATCGTTTCTCAGCAACATCCATTCTTTCATCTAAAATAACAAGCAGCAAAATATAATAACATTGTATAATACCGTATGTTTCATACTCATTTGGTGGGGGGCACTTATTCTCTTGTATGCATTCCCCCCCCCTCATTTACAGCCTCTTTCATTTCATCATTCCACCAAACATTATTTTCATACTTCTCATTAGTGTAATGTCAAACACTTTGGTAACATAATTCTTTCCATTCTGCTCCGAGCAACTTCCACATCCTTTTTCATTTCATCCATTTTGCAGTTGTTCTGTTGAATGAATAATCTGCCTTCTAATAGTTTAATGGTATTTCTTTTTTTTATGTTTTATTCGTTTTTTTATTTTTAAAGTTTAATGCCATTTCTATGCCACCCCCTCTAACAATAAATAAAAACAAAAAAAAGAGTATAAATTATACAACTGCAGTAAAAGAACAAAAGTAATAAACCTAGACAGTAAATTAAAGTAGCAACAACCTCCAGTAGGCTAAAAGGCCTGACAAGAGAATCATTTTAAATTCCTCCTGCAGGTAACAAGGGAAGGCCAATCTTACCTCAGTAGACTATCTGCAGGACTGGGGTAGCAGCAGAAAAGGCATATTTTTTTCTCGTCCCACCACTTTAGTTTACTGATGGCGGTGGGGGCGGGGGCAGAGGTGAAATCCAGCAGGTTCTGACAGGTTCTGGAAAAGTGGTAGCGGAAATTTTGAGCAGTTCAGAGAACCAGTAGCGGAATTTTGAGTAGTTTGGAGAACTGACAAATACCACCTCTGGCTGGAGAACTGACAAATACCACCTCTGGCTGGCCACAGAATGGGGTGGGAATCCTTCCCCCAGGAGTGGGGAGGGAATGGAAATTTTGCCGTATCCTTCCCCTGCCACGCCCACCAAGCCACGCCCACCAAGTCACACCCCACCCACCAAGCCACACCCACAGAACCAGTAGTAAAAAAAATTTGGATTTCACCACTGGGCGGGGGGAATGAGAACAAGCAGTGTACCTTGATAAAGAAGGACAAGTAGCTTCTGTCTGGAGCAGATGATCCCTAGTGTATAGGAGTTATACTTTCCTCTCCTATTTCATCTACTTTCCCTCCAATTTTTCGTTTGTTGTTTTCCTTGTTCATTCTTTTCAGAAGATCCACTTTTGACACTAATAAAGATTGGTCTATTCACACATTTAGAAGCCTTAATTATTTCTGTACCTTTTATCAATTCCCTCAGGTTTTTTTTGTCATAAACAATCAAAACAGTCATGCTTCTTGATTTATATTAATTGCTTTTCCCTGGGTATATATGAATGGACTTATGTTTAAACTATGTGTTTGAAATAGGCCTTTTTTGAATAAAATACCAGTCACCATTCTAATTCTTTCTTGGGTTTATGAATGACTCAATTACATTTTCTATACTCTTTTGTTATTCCATCTATCCATTCATACCACCTAAAGGACTATTTTCCCTCCTGGGATCACATTCATTTAGAATGCTGCATTATTTTTTCCAAACCTGACCTCTGGTTGACTAGAGCATAACATGCAACTTTCACCAACCTACAAGTTCCTACTTTCATACATACCTACAGCCAGCTAGAATGATCCCACTTCATATTTCATGACATGCATTTTAGCCCCATCATTCATAATTATAAAAACTACATCTTCGCTTCCCTGCCTGTATTTACTCCACTGCAAAAGAGAAGACCATCATCTTCATTTCTATAACATTATACTTCTCTCTTTGTTTTGCAGACATATAACATACCTTTATTCTTCCTTTTATTTCATTTATTAATTCCTGCTCTTACAATTGCCTGGATTGGGATCAGGTTACCTAAAGGACAGTCTTTTCACAATAGTTTCTTCCAGAGGTAGGTTTCAGCCGGTTCTGACCAGTTCTGGAGAACCAGTAGTGGAAATTTTGAGTAGTTCAGAGAACCAGTAGTAAAAATTCTGACTGGCCCTGCCCCCATCTATTCTCTGCCTCCCAAGTCCCAGCTGATTGGGAGGGAATGGAGATTTTACAGTATCCTTCCCCTGCCATGCCCACCAAGCCATGCCCACCAAGCCATGCCATGCCCACCAAGCCACATCCACAGAACCGGTAGTAAAAAAAATTGAAACCCACCACTGGTTTCTTCCCATCCAATTTGATTTAGTAAATTGGGGATGCTGCAGGCCCTGTTACCTAAGGAATGTCAGCTGGCAGGGACCATGAGAAGTACCTCCTCAACAGTAGACCTTGTCCATTGGAACATTTTTCCTTTGAAGCTCGGGATGGCCCTAACCCTGCTAGTCTTTTATAACGCTCTAAAGACCTGGCTGTCTGCATGAACCTGAAGTTCTGAAAGTGTATGGGACCTCATTACCTGGATGCACTATTAATTTTTATGCAATTTTTATGATAATACTTGGTTCCCTAGATATATATATATTATTTGCAACTGTTTTTATGGTTTTAATTTGTGGTACTGTTGTTCACTGCCCAAACTCAGTTGGATTAAGATGGGCAGCTATAGAAATTGAATGAATCAATGAATTAATAAATAAATCTCCTATATTCCAAATTGCTTTCTTCCATGCTATGGTCATTATGAGGTGACTCAGTATATAAAGGTAGTCCTGACCTACAATAGTAATTGGGACTAGAATTCAAATTACCTCATTTCAAGTATGAACAAAACAGGATAATTTCATGATGAGGAGGAGTCATTCAGGTTGATTGAGATAACAGATGAGGGCAGAACAGTCTGTTTCAAACTCAAAATGGTTCATCCGCAGCTATTTGCACTCCTGCAGTTTTGAGCTTTAAGTGTCCTAGCATTTCAGAATGCTAAGCATAGAGGTTTGTGTGTCTTTTCTTGGTGGATGCACACAGAGTTTAGAACTCCTTGGCAACCACCCTTGGTTTGAAAAGTGAAGTTTATTGTCTTCAGTAAGCTTTTTCCAATTTTTCTGAACTGAGTGGGAGATTTCATATGAACCTAATGTGAACTGCTCTCTCTCTCTCTCTCTCTCTCTCTCTCTCTCTCTCTCTCTCTCTCTCTCTCTCTCTCTCTCTCTCTCTCTCTGTGTGTGTGTGTGTGTGTGTGTGTGTGTTTAGACTGATGTACAATTTATCAGTGGCCTGCTTTAAGGCAATGCTTTTAAATACATTTTTATTATTAATAGAAAATAAGCATGATATGGAATTGAGGCATTTGGTGCTGTAGTAGGATCTCAAGAAAACACAAAATAATCAGCAGGCCGTGCAAAGCCAACTGCCCTTTTCCTTTAAAATTCCCCTGTGAGCTACTGTAGCATGAAAATTATAGAAGATGAAGAGCTCCAAAGGGTACTGAGTGGCACTATAGCATCCTTGGCACACATAATGAGCTGAAATCATGGGAGACATTCAAGCATGGAAGTGCTTGCCATCCTTGAATGTTGTCAAAAACAAATATAATTAGTCTACCCCAGTTTCATTATAGGAAGAAATGCAGTTGCTCTAGAACTGCTCCAGTCTTAAGAAGTTTCTTATTTCTTCTTTTTACTTGATCATTCCCATGGCAGAGTGTTAAATCATTATGCATTATAATGAAGAGGATTTAGGTGGTTTTGAATCAACCCATCTTTTTGATCCACAGGTATGACCACTCTCCCCATGGCAATGTGATATATATATATTATCAATGGGGGAGGGTGTTAACTACAAAATATATGTATTTAAATTTGTGAGGACTTTTCTTTCTGCTACTTTCATCTGTCTTCCTTCTCCACCTAGCCTTTTGGTACTGGCATAGAACACTTTGCAAGTTTTTCCTTATTTCAGAAAAGGCACCATACAGTGAGAAAGGAGGGGGAAATAATTTGGGCTTTCAACAAGCCAGGAATTGTGGTTTTTCCCTTCCTCACCTCCTGTTTATTACCCTATATTTGTTTGCTGGCTACATCTGAGGCGTCCTTTCATAAAACCCTTTGAGCAGCTTAGATCAAAAAAATTATCAAAAACCTTTGGAACAGATGGTTTTCCCCTCCCAATCCTCCGCAGAATCAGCAGGAATTAGTGTTGTAGATTTATGACTCACATACCTGATTCTCTTTATTGAAGTATTAGACTATAATATTTCCAATGTTCAGAATTCAGATGGTTGATGCAATTTTTTTACCAAGCTTCTATTGATAACATCAAATAATGCCCTAGCTACCAACAGCAACAGTTTTTTTGAATTTCTCCCAAAAGATCAAGCATACTTTTTAAAAAATTTAAGACATTTTTATTTTTAGAATAAAGAAATACAAAGGGGAGAAAAGTCTGCGCTCGACAGTAATAGCAAAAAAACCAAAAAACTACTGAGCATAAATAAGGCAGAAATAAAAATACAGCCTAGTAATACTTTCCCCCCTTCCCTTCTGTTTATTTCTGCAACTGTTCATCGCAGCCTACATGCTTGTATTTTTACTAGCAAGTTGTATTGCTAGTATTTATTTAAATATCTGCCCAGAGTGATTCAGATCATGAGATGGGGAGTATCAAAATGTGATATAAATAAATAAACCCATTAATGTATTATTTTGATTGGTCTCATAACTTCCTTCCTAAAAGACATAGTCCAGATGTCTACATTTGCCCTGCTGTGTAATTTATATCAGAGTCATTGTTGCTTAACTTTGGTTAGACCTCTGTTATGGATATATATCTACTGTCAATTTTGCCATTGCTGCATATTCATCAATTTCAATTTCCCAATCTGATATCATTGGCAAAATTCTTCTTCCAGTGTCGTGCCAAATTTGTTCTTGCAGCTGCCAGCAAGATCAAGGATAATGAAATCACACTGGGATTGTACTTAAAATTAAGAAACCAAAGGAGAAAAGAAGCACATGGTCCTGTTGGTGAATGGCCTTTGAAATAAAATATTCAAATGAAGTTGCACTGAAGATAGGTAATGAAGAGTAACTATCAAAGAAACTGCAATGATCGATTTAAATTACATTTTAATCTTGGTTAATTTAATTTGGTGACAAAAAAGGGAAATGTAACTCCCATCCTTAGTCTCCTAAACATGACCATTGTTCAGAGTAAGTGCTTCAAAAAAAGTAAAATATTCATTTCATCCCCAGTGGGTGTTTTATGTAACCAGCAAAAATTGCAGCCCCCTTTGTCTGATGCTCAACTGTACTTACCATATAGTGTCATGAGGTCTGGACTGACGTTGATTAGAAAAAAACTGAATATAACATTTTTCAGCACCATTGTCTTGAAAATGATTTCTTGGTTATTATTCAGGAAAGCCCAAATATTTGGTTTCTTTTAAGAATATGAGCAAATTATAGAAAAATTAGCAATTTGCAAAGGCAAAAAAAACCACCACTTACTGGAGAGAAAAGGTGAAAACAAAAAGACATACTTCTTAGTTAGTGCTCAGAACAATAGGAAGATGTGCCATGTTCTGTGGCCATCATAGCCTTTTGCTCAATCCATCAGACTCTGAAGCTTAATTGTTTTCTGAGTATGTTTGACTTTGGAAATCTGACTCCCTTTCTGGTTACACATTCTGGTTAATGTGTTGTTTTCTCTCTCAAGTTTAATTCTGCTTAGAGATAGTAGTTGATCTTGTATCAATTACTCCAGCAAGTAAGAGACAATAGCAACTTCCCTTTTAATTGTTGTCCAGGCCAGAAATAATTTAGAACCTGAATCAATCAGAGAGGTGCCTTATTTACAGGGAGAGAGTCTATGAGCTTTCTGTGTAAAAGGAACATTTCAAATATATACATAGAACAGAACAGAACAGAACAGAACAGAACAGAACATACATACATACATACATACATACATACATACATACAAACATACATACCATATCTTTCGGAGTATAAGACGCACCTTTTTCCCCCAAAAAAGAGGGTGAAAATCTGGGTGTGTCTTATACTCCAAATGTAGCCCTGTCCAGCTTCTCAAACGGAGGTTTCAGAGGCTGAAAAAAGCATCAGAAACGAAGCTTCAGAAAAGAAGCCCCCAAACAGAGCTTCAGAGGCTTTTTTTCTAAAGCTCTGTTTCGGAGGCTTTCAGAGGCAGAAATTTTTTTTTTTCCTGAAATGGGGTTTCAGAAGTTTCAGAGGAAGAAAAAAAAGCAAAAAAAGGCAAGGCTCAGAGCTTACAACCAAGGAACCTGTTGCTAAAATTCACCTCTGGGAACAGCTGATTGGGGGTATTCCGGGAGGCTGATCCACCTGCCAATCAGCTTTTTTCTTATTTCCTCCCCAAAAACTAAGGTGTATCTTATACTCCGGTGCATCTTATACTCTGAAAAATATGGTACATACGAGATCTTTGTCAAATATCAGCTTAAATTCCTTATACATTTCTGATAATGCTAATTTCTTTGGAAGATAGTGAGATAATTCTCAAAGGCAAATAAAAAGCTTTTGCTGAATGTCTTAATCATTTTACCTTTGCATGTGTATTTGTGTGTATATTCACAAGATTTCTTTAGTGTTTTGATAGTTTAAAGTCTGCCATCTTACTATATTTTGAATTGAATTGAATAGAAATGAATTATCAATTCTACTTCTGATGTCCAGGGAAGTATAAAACACTATCTTAAACTTCAGACATATATGTAAAATGTAGTGTAAACTGGCTAGGGATAAAACAGCTTTCAAAGTAGTATTGTGTTAGCAGAGCTTTTATGTGAAATCTGTAATTTATAATGATCTTATGCTGACTCTGTAAATTGCTTAGAGAGGGCTGTAAAGCACTATGAAGCGATATATAAATTTAAGTGCTATTGCTATTATAGACCAATAATTCTTGACTGGCAGGTAGCCCAAATGATGGCAGCTATACAGGCAAGTTACACAGTGGTGGGTTTCTACCGGTTCGCGCCGGTTCAGGAGTGGCAGGAGGCTCCGCCCACCCTCCCGGACATCATCACGGACACTCTGCGCATGCGCAGAAGTGCCGTGTGTGGGAGAAGCATGCTCGCGCACGCGCACACTCACTGTTCCGAACCGGTAGTGAAGGTAAGTGAAACCCACTACTGCAGTTACAGTATAATCTCTATAGGAATTGTAGTTCTTAATTTATAGCAGTAGGTACATCTATTCTTTCAGCAACTGCATCTGGATTCAAATGTTAGAGGAGATTATTCTTTTCCTTGAACAAATTTAATTCTTTTATAGGAGGGATAGGAGACAGGGCAATACTTCATCTTAATTAAGCATTCATTGATTCTGAAATGAGCTGAGATACATGGAAGAGAAGAATTCTGCCCTAAGCAAAATAGGTTAAAGAGAGTGTCATTAATAAATAAATGCTCTGGAAACCTGATCTGAACTTTAATACCGCTTAGAGTCATGCTTCTGGAAACATTTTGTAAAAGAGCAATCTTTATGATGCATATAGTGCTTTGATTTGAGAATTAGAAAAAATAGTCTCACAGGCATAATACCAAACAGAATTACCTCAAAGTTGTGAGAAGGATAAGCTTCATAACTTCCTAGCTCAATGCTTATCTGAAATTTCTTTTATCAGTTCTTGGTTTCTTTCCAATTCGTTACCAGGAAATTTAACATAACAGTTATGAGAAAAGGAGATTTTAGGCTTCAAGCACAGATTTCTCAGGATGAAATAAAACTTTTTAAATAAATCATACCCAGATTACTAAAATGGGATTACTTCCTTGTTACTCTATTACTGCTGTACTGACTGACAGTCTTAATATTTATTTAGAACAGGACTAAGTAACTCTGAATGCTTGTGCCACTGACATTGTGCAGTAACCCACAAACCAAATATGATATAATATTTGTTAGATTTTCATCAGGAAACAAGATAACTTCATATCTTTAACAAAGGTCAGTTCCCCTAATGAAGCAGTGAGCTGAAAACCTTTCCATAGTCCCTTTGGTGATGCCATTCCTTCATTCCCATTACATCCATTAGCTATTGTCCGGCCTCCCCCAAATATTAACCACTGTTCCTGTCTTACGGGTATCATTGTTGTAACCAGCTTTCATTCCTTTATCAGATCTCAAGTTTCTGCTATCTCCTTGCCTTTCTAACTACTTTTGCTCATCAGTTCCATGACAATAAGAAATGGAAAATCAGTAAGTTATAGTAGACATTGTTTCTTGACTTAATAATAAGACCTATTCCAGATGTCAGGAGAAAAGTACCTACATATTCCATAGGGCAAGCTTTGTACTCTTGTCTTGTTTAGTTTAATTTCAGTATTTTCCCCCACTGTCCACTCATGGTTACAGGTATACACACATTATAAAGAGCCTTGGTAGCGCAGCAGACTAAAGCACTGTTAAGTAACACCAGCTGCCTGCAATTACTGCAAGTTCAAATCTCACCAGGCTCAAGGTTGACTCAGCCTTCCATCCTTTCGAGGTAGGTAAAATGAGGACCCGGTTTGTGGGGGCAATAAGCTGACTTTGTATAAAAAAAGAACATCGCTGGGGGGGGGGCGAAAGCCCTACTAAGCAGGTATATACAAAAGTATGAAGGCTATTGCTTAATGCATTGTAAGCTGCCCTGAGTCTCCGGAAAAGGGCGGCATATAAATCGAACCAATAAATAAATAAATAAATAAATTTACATTCATACACAGACACAGACATACATACAAGCATACATACATATGGAAATGGTTTGGAAATAAGGATTGAGGTTCATGATCATGGGTATGAGCTGAGTGTTTGCCCTTGAACTCTCAGGCCTGTGCCAGGGTCCCAAAAGTTGGATCACAGAGGTAGCCTAGCAGGATTCAGAATATATATCAACATTCACTGTGTTCAGTATATAACTCCCATAAAGGCTTCCTCAGTTATTTAGTCAAAACTCTGTTTCTTCTTCTGTATCATAGGAGCTTGCTTTAATTCTCAGAATTCATTCATTCTCCAAAGTTCTTTCGTACCTTTGGTTCATCCAGTCATTCAGAGGAGAAGTTGCAGACTGGTACAGTATATAAACTCAGTACAAATAATTCTTGTTTATCAAGACCACTCATTCAACAACCATTTAAAGTTATAATGGCATTGAATAAGGGAAACCTATGACTGGTCTTCATAGTTGTGGCCATTGCAGTGTCCTCCATCACATGATTTCCAATTCGGGCATTTGCAATTATGATGGTCGCAATTATGACGGTCACAGCATCCCACACTCACATGACCACCATTTGTAACCTTCCCTGCAACTTTTGACAAGCAAAGTCAATGGGGAAGCTTTCAGGAGGTCACTAATGGCACATGAGACTGTTGGATGCTGCAACTGCATAGGATTTGCCTAAAAATGGCAATTAGGATTGCTGGAACTGCTGTTGTAAATTTGCGTGGCAACGTGACATCATGCTTTACAACCATGTTACTTAGCAGTGGAGTTCCTGGTCCCAATTACTACAGTATGACTAAGTGAGGATAGATAGTGTAAGGTAGATAGTGAGGTAGATAGTCAGATTTCTCCTACTCAGTCAAGTGATAGATTCTGTGCTTGCTTATTAAAATGCTTTTAACAAGATAAATAAAGCAGACTTATAAGTTCATTAATGTCTTCAAGATAGTTTTATAGCATTGGCTATTTTTGTTAGGAATTCTGGATGTTGGAGTCTTGCATATTTGGAAGATACATTCCCCCTCCCCGATCCCATGGATGGCTGCAGAGGATCAAATGACTAAATATGCCCAGATACTTTTCCCATTGCTCAGAAATATTAAGCAAATATCCTTTCTGAATTTGCTTTTGCATTTTATGTTAAATGTGTACAATTTAACCTGTCTCAAAAAATATTTTCGAATAACTATCTATTGCTGTGTTGAAGATGATACCACTAATGAAGTCTGTAGCTACTTTACATGTTTGCATATAAAACTGACCTTTGGAATGCTCTGTCCCCTCTATAGAGTGGTATTGTGATATCACTAATCCTCCAGTAGAGCATAGTTGCCTATAGTGGGGAGCACTCCTCTATAAGGAAAATGTTCCAGAACTAGAAGCCTACAAATTAAGAGTCATGCTTGAAACATGCAGATAAAGATTCCTTTTTGGTTGATTGGCTTCTTGTTGATGTCAAGGGGTAAGTGTAGTATTTGAATATTTGTCAACAACAAATATGCAAATTTTCTGATATAAAGAAAGAGCTCTGAGATCTTTTTTAGACCACAACAGATTTCATATCCAAACCATTTCAGTAACACCAGTAGGAGACTATCTTAAGTGTATATATCTATTACTTTAAATGGAAGAAACCGAATATTATAATAGAGTATATCCAATATAATGTATAACACATCCAATACACTTCTTGTACACCGCCTGGAGTCACTGTTTCATGAGATGAGCAGTTATATCAATTTGATAAATGAATAAATAAATATCTCTTGTGAATCTTGTTACATAGTCAATTTTATATTTTAGAGACCTTTGAAGCAAATGATTTTTCAGAAAGAAGAGAAGAAAATGCAAACCTGAAGCCAGAATTGTTCTCCAAGTTAATTAAAACGTACAAAATTTTGTTTTCCACGTTTTGTATCCCACATGATATAATTATATTTTTGAAACATATGTTTAGAATTTAATATGCTGGTTTGATGATATCTTTGACAAATTCTTCTCATTTTTCACTTAGAAAACTTCAACTATCAAAGGGAATTTAATTTTGAAGATTTATATGTATGCCATAAGTCATGTCTCCTATCTCAAGTTAAGGAATGACAAGTTCATTAGTTGGAAACTTAGCCTCACAGGGCATTTTGAAATTGTCATTAGAGATCCTTCATAAAATATCAGGTGTAAGTCCAAATACTTGTTTAAGTATAAAATGTGTCATATTTCTATCTTTAGTGACTACAGAGGAATGACTACCAGTTTAGTCCTTATGATCATTCTAAATTAACATGGGGGAATCTAAACTTGGAAATGTCAAGGCGGTGTTTTTGAAAGTGAACAAAAGTGAAATGAGGACAGGATATTGAAGATTAAAGATTTAGAAAATATTTTGTTGGTTGTTTTAATTTGAGGAGATGCAATATAAGCCAAAAATTGCAGAGGAAAATACTTTATATTATGCTCTGGCTCCTAAGTGCCAGACCATCAGACAATCATCACTAGTACAATATTGGATTTGTGACTTTTAAAATTTTTCATGTCATGTAAAATTGAGTGTATGGGACTTTTGGGCTGATAAAAGAAGGAACCAAAATAAAAGCCCCAGTTGGCTCACACATTTTCAAAGCAAATCTTTGCTCCTGAAAAACTCAACAAAATGATGAGAGGTCTATACCAGCACATTCAAAGGCAATTGTTGGTAGAAAGCTGAAGGAAATGTGCTACCAATCATACCTGCAAAAATATGCAGTAAATTTTCTGCATATTTCTGCTGGATTTTAACATACCAGCTTTGGTAGCCCTGTTTCTAGCTAAAAATGACTGGTTTCTGTCAAGCTCTTCCCCCCCCCCTGCTTATGTAAACTTTAAAAGCTGTTTTTCTAATATAAAGAGTTTTTGTGGACATTTTCTTCAATATTCAGAGAAGAGTTCTTCCTCTATTCAATTTTGAAGGTAAATGTGGTGCTTTCATGATTCTTTGCTGCCCCCAAGTGTTTCTGTGCTTTCACTGCACCAGCTCCAATGTTGAAACTGTTCATACATTATATTATTTATCCAGTACGATAGTCAACATGATGTATTGCCATTTAATTAAAATTCTTCATTTAGCTATGTCTATTATGAATGTAACATTTTTTTTTAGTTAATATTTGCAATATAGGTAGCATTTCCCATATCAGCATTTTCTTCTATATATCAGAAAATGGTTTGAAGCCCTCTGTGCTACTGCCTAGCAATGAGATAATTCATATTTGAAGAGTTCATTGTCTGAGAAAATACGTGCTGGCATTTACCCCATCCTTCATCTCCTGCAGGTGTGGCAGTTGTCCAGGTAGCTCACATTCAGGAATCAAAAAACTGTTTTGATGGTTTAAAATTTAGCAGTATTTATGGAACGCCTGGAAAACTACTGTGGATCGTCTGTGGATACCATTGTGATACCACTTCTTTATTATAAAAGTGACAGTTTATTTTGTACTACCTTCTTCACTTCTCCTTCTTCCTTCCTCTCTTCCTTCCATCGTTTTCCACCTCACGTTTCCACTTCCAAAACTGCCATTTACTCCCAGATATCCCTGCATGACAATTTTATAGTATGAAGTACAATTAGAAAGAGTATGATGGACTTATTTATTTATTTATTTTATTTATTAGAATTTGTCAAACAAAAACGAGAAAAAGCGAAAAAGAATACAATGACAGGATGATAGGTACATTAGTGCACTTATGTATGCCCCCTCTACTGACCACTTAAGTATGAAGTAAGGTCCACGGAAGTCAATTTGTGACTGAAACTGAAAATCTGTAGCTGAGACAACTGAATCAGGTAGAGCATTCCAGACTTTGATAACTCTAGTACAGAAATCATATTTTTTACAGTCAAGTTTAGAACGATTTACATTGAATTTAAAGCGGTTGTTTGCTCGTGTATTATTGCAATTGAAACAGAAAAAGTCATTTACAGGTAAAACATTACTATGTATAATTTTGTGTGTAATACCTAGGTCTGACCGCAAGCGACACAGTTCTAAGTTATCCAAACCAAGAATTTCGAGCCTAGAAGCATAGGGAATTCTATTGTGTACAGAAGAGTACAAGACTTTTCTTGTGAAATACTTCCGAATTGATACTTAAGAGACCATTATTAGATTGATTTAATCCAGACTATAAATTTTATTTCATCATCCTAAAGTCTCACATTTGCTAAATATAAAGGCATATTTTGTATTACATCCATGCAGTTAAAGCTGGAATCCTTTGCAGATTTAATTATGAATAAATATCGTAATTATCTATTCAATAAAAAAAAGAATAGAATTGTGTAAGAAGCAGATCAGTTAAAAACTGAATGCATAAGACTATAAAGTCACTCTGCTTTTCTATTCAGAATACTTTTACTCTGTTGGATCAAGAAACATATGCAGTGTTTGCAATTATATGAGATATTTGGGCTCGTGGTGAGAATACCAAAAGCCTTAAAATTACAGGTTTGGAGAAGCTACAAGAGGTGAATACATTCTACTAGAATATTTGCTAGGCTGTTACATTTCCAATAATTTGCTCCTGGGTAAATATATTTATACCAATATTTTAAAAATATCAAAAGAATCACTTTGGAAAGTATCAAAGGAACTGACTTGTTTGAAAATAGATGTACAACTGTTTGGCTCCCAGCTGACTTTCTGATCTTCCTTTGAACTTGTTGAATTCAAAAAATATTAGAAACTTGCAGTGCAAAGTGATGAGAAACCTGTGTGATCTTTAACCTTTCCCTGATCTGTGTAGAACTTCTTTATCATTTCTATTTCTTTCTCTCCAGTTCTATACTTGACAACTGTGATTTTGGGTGCCCTACAGGAGGCTTCAGTAGAGTAGAGATGATATTACCAGAGTATTATTTAGCTGGCTCTGTCTGGTTCATGAAAACCTCTTGTACCTATACTGCAGCTAAAATAAAACCTCACATTTTCCCTCCTTATCTAAGCCTAGATAAGAAGAAAAATCCAGAGTGCATCTCACATAATAATGCTTGCCTCCACAAGCAAAATCCTCAAATCTGACAGGATTGTGCTCTGGGCAACCAGTTTATCTAGGCAGCACAAAGAAACATGTGAGTCTCGATCTTAGTTGCATTGAAAATTCTGAAACTTAAGCACCAACATTAACTGACTGATTCTTTTTAAACAGCCCTTGATGTGCCTGATTGTGCTCTATGGGTTAAAATTCCTTCCTGAATGTTTAGATATGCATGTCCTTCTTTAGTTCACTAGGACTCTGGGCACAAAACTGTAGGAAAACAGCTCAGTTCTAAACTGAAGTGTGTCCAGTGAGTTTGGGATTGACTGACCCTTCTTTAACTGCCCATTCTATCAGCAATATTAAAAAGAAGATGGAAGAAGTTAGGATTGAATTTTCTAACCGTTAGTTATCAAGAAGTGCTATCCAATCAAAGGGATTTTTTTTTAAAATAAGCAAGACTTTTTCTATCAGTCTTATGTTCTCAACCCACTGCATTTCTTGGCATTCAGTTTAGTTAAATTGACTATTGAGAGTACATTCCCGAATCTGTACAGGTAGTCCTTTTTTTTTAATTTGATTTATATGCCGCCCTTCTCCGGAGACTCAGGGCGGCTTACAATGTGTTAAGCAATAGCCTTCATACTTTTGTATATTTATACAAAGTCAGCTTATTGCCTCCACAAACTGGGTCCTCATTTAACCTACCTTAGAAAGGATGGAAGGCTGAGTCAACCTTGAGCCTGGTAAGATTCGAACCTGCAGAAATTGCAGGCAGCTGTGTTAATAACAGGGTGCATTAAACCACTGTACTACCAAGTCCTTGACTTATAACAGTTATATTTAATGACCATTCAAAGTTACAGCCACCACCGCTGGTCTTGTGAACACAATCCCTCTTCTATGGTTGCCGTTTTGCCCCATAGCCCCGTTCTCCGCACCATCTCACGTCAGCGTTGTCGAGCATATCGTGGGGCTCGACAGTAACTTATGACCATTTTCACACTTACAACTGTTGCAGCATCCCCTTGGTCACGTGATCAGCATTCAGCTGCTAGGCAACCTGTTCATATTTATGATAGTTGCAGTATCCCAAGGTCATGTAATCACTTTTTGTGACCTTCTGACAAGCAAAGTTAATGGAGAAACCAGATTCACTTAATAACCGTGTTACTGACTTAACAACTGCAGTGACTCACTTAACAATTGTGGCAAGAAAGGTCGTAAAATGGTCCAAAATTCACTTGACAAATGTCTCGCTTGGCAACAGAAATTTTGGACTCAATTGTGGTCGCAGGTCGAGGACTACCTGTATTACGATGAAAAGAAAAGTCTATTCTGTTTGAAATATTAATGGTTTGTGACATCACAAAGTACAAAAATCTCTGCCTTATAGATGGTGGTATGATTCAGTGGGGTTCTCTTTGGTGACATAATCTAACTCTGATTATTCACTACTTTGATATTTCTCATTTGAAAGGCTGCCATGACCCATTTTTGCTGGAATTGGTTATTGTTGTCTAATTTAGATAATATCCCTGGAGAATACCCTACCTGCTGTGTTGCGGTTACCAGAGTCACGATGTTCCCTTTCTCATCTACCACTACCCTGCAAAATTCATGACCTCTCATCTCAACCTAAGTTTAAGTTTAAGTTTACTATATTGTCATTGCACCTCATACAACAACATTAAATGCCATCTTCAGTGTACATCAGACATAAGAAAACTATATATATAAAAAATAAAACAAAAACACACATCCTTCACATTCTATACAATTGAGTTGAAAACCCCTGAGATTGCATTCATATTGCACCAAACTAATGGACCAAACGTAGCTGATACCTGGTCTGTTTATTTCTTTCAGCTTGGGCAGTTTTATCTTCTCTATCCTGTTGATCTGAGTCATCGATTTGCAAGCAAAAATTGAATTCATATTTAATTAGCTGTGCCAATGATCAACCTTTACAAACAGAACAAAGCCATTGGGAAACCAGAGCAGGGCAAATTAGCATGGCAGATAAGCAGCTGAGCCAGTCGCTGCTGTTTTGTGTGTGTCCCCCCCCCCCCGCCTCTCTCAGCCTTGTGTAGTCATTAATTAATCAAAATATCTAGCCCTTGTTGCCTACTTAGTTGGTACCGAAGTGTTATAACCTTCTGCAAAACTGGTGTGTGCAATTCAGAAGAGAAGAAATTAAAGTGCATTCCCAAAGTGGATGCCCCAAAAGGTTCCTGTTGAGCATAGCAACCTGTGGAATTCAGGCAAGGCTCTCTCCAGATGTGAGCAGAGGTATGAGTCGGTCTCTGGAAGATTTCCAAAAAAGGAAGGTCAGGAGAGGGGCAACCCGTGTGTGTAAATGAGCTGATTTACCCCTCTCAAAATGCCTCTGCCTCATGGGACTGATTAAAAGGAACCATATGATGGTGGAATGTTTTGCATCAACCTCAGCTTGAATTTCTGAATTGTGAAGCTGCCCGCACTGAGGAAGTGGATATATATATATATATATGGCAGATTGGCAGTAAAAACCTGAGAAGTACTAAGAGCACATGTTGAGAAACAACTCAGAGTTGAAAATTGCAGGTGCAGAAGCTAGCTTTGTGGTTGAGTCTACAGAAAGATTTAATTTTTTTTTTTTTTTAAAAGAGGCCTTACTCAAAATGGAAATACAAGGCACAATTATATTCTTTATTTCCCCAGGCTTCTTTTACCTGAGAAATACCAGCATAACTGCAGAGGTGTGGAGCCTTCTTGAGCAAGTATTTTCCTGACTTTGGGGAGGCCTGTGAATCAGACAAGATGATTCTTTGCTTTGGGCTGTTTATGCTGTGTTTTGCATTGCTTCTCATTGTTTACAAAGTAGGGTTCCATTTCGAGCCTTCTGCCTTTCCTATGCTGATTTCCCTCTCTCTAAAAACGTGAGATGAATTTGCATTCACCATCAGTCACTGAGATAAATTCTCCTTTCCACTGTGGGTAGCTTGATCGTCAGGTTTAGGGAGTCAAGTGCTGGTAAGGATGAGCTTTCTGGAACCTTGTGTCAGCCAAGTTGACAAAACAAGTTTAAGTAGAACGTGTACTATAGATAATTAAAAGTAATTGCAGTAGAAGCAATGGGGAACATTGGGACCAGTGTATAGAGGTAGTCTTCAGCTTTTTCTTGAGCCCAAAAGTATGGTCATAAGTCATGTTGGTTATTAAGTGGATCATCATGTGACCATGCCCAATTTTACGACCATTTTTGTGGTAATTGTTAAGCAAACACTACAGTTGTTAAGTAAATCCACTGTCCACAATGGGCAATTTTTTGCCATAAACAGGAAGTAAACACTGATTTCTGACAAAAAAATGTTATAAATCGCATTCATTTCACCACAAGATATCGCAAACAGCCGTAAATACAGGCCAGTTGCTGAGTGTCCAAAATGCAATGACATGACCAGTGGGGGCAGCCATTGGAACAGAGATTGGACAGAGAAGATAAAACTGCCCAAGTTGAAAGAAAGAAACCAACCAGATATCAGTTACTTTTGGACGGCTGGGCTGAAATTAAAGGTGATAAATTTTTCTGGGTAATAGTAGAAGAGAGAGGAAACATGGTGACTCTGGATAGCTGCAACACAACAGGTAGGGTGTTCTCTAGGGGTGTTATCTAAATTCCCCACAACAACTACCCTGTGAGGTGAGTTGGGCTGAGAGAGAATGACTGGCCCAAAGTCACTTAGCCAGCTTTCATGCCTTAGGTGGAACTAGAACTCAATATATTAATATTAATAATCACTTTAAAAGTTTAGTTTTAACACAACAAAAATGAAGCATTTATCCTAATTTAGCTGGGCCCTTTCCAAGGATCTAGCAAAAAGTGAAATGCTTTTCATGCCCCCCTCATCTCCCCTCCACATCTGCCTGGACTATTTACATTCTATGAAGAAAGAACTTTTTGTCATAGCATAAGACCAGGTCCAGTCACAAGTGACATTTTATGCACCAAGAAGAAATTATTCCATTGTAGTATTCTCTGGGCTCATGGTAAAAATCTAGTCTTTGAGGGACTGTGTGAAACAAATTGTACTGGGCATTATTCCAAAGCGATCTAAAGGATTTTATTTAATCATATAAATTTTACATTCACTCAATTATACTGTCTTTTCCTTCTCTGTTATTTGCTAATGCATGTCTTCATATTGTCTTAGCAGATTTGGATTTTCTTTTTCAGAATGGAAGAAATGTGGTTTGCTAGTCCATGTACAATAATTTGACAATAATTTTTTTTTAAAAAAGAATAGATGGATTAAGATTTTCGGTTTTCTGTGGATTTGCAAATACAGATAGTACTTGGTTAATCTCCACCTATTCAGCAACCATTCAAATTTATGGTAGCAGTTAACGAGGGGTACTTACAACACATCCTTCTAATTGCAAGCATGGCAACATCCCCACATCCCCTTAAAGAGCATGGTAATGTTGTTTTCATTAAGATGGTGATAATACATGCCTGGGAAGAGAAATGAAGTTAGGTGAATCCATAAAGCACTGCCCATATATTGTCCTACAGTAAAGCTGTAAGGACAGGAGCACTCCTAAACTATGGAAACAGTTTATTATTGAGCCACTGGGCTCAACAAATTTTGCCAGCCTACTTTTCAATTGATTCAGGAATTAGAAGGAAGCACACGAACACCTGACATCTGCAGAGAAGATCTCTAGATTTGTCTGAGGTTGATTTTTTGTTTCTGCAGCATGTTTGCTTTTATTTATTTTAATATAGCTTATCTTCATTTGTAAGTTGTCTCTGATCACAGTGGCTTTCAAGAGCAGAGTATAGTGACATTTTCTATGCCTATACTTCCAAATTTTTATCAGAAGGAAAAAGCAAATCAATTCAATGCAAATTAAAGTTGGTAGTACACACACAGAGATCACCTGTTAACCAACATGCTTAGTGTAGCCGTTTGTAACCAAAATGAAAAGAAGATTTTTTTTTAAAAAAAGTTTCCCTTCCCTGCCTGAAAGAGATTTTTCTTTTTCTCAAATGGTCAAGTAGCGGCTGTTGGCAAGAAAATATAAATTTGCCTGATAAAAGACACTGGAGAAATGACACTCAAGATTACCCACAAGGAATGTGCAGGAGGGACTAAGAAAAGCTGATCAGGTTCTGTTAGTTCAGCTGATTGACTCAATTTTTTTGAGAAACATATCCAGTTGGACAAAAATCAAGATACTAGTTCAAATGGTAGGCTTTCCATTCATTTCATTTGGAATGTTTTGTATAATTGGTGAAAAGAAACCATGCATTTACAGACACTCAACACTTTTATTACCTTCTTAAAAGGAAGTTTTACTTAAGATTTTCATTATCATTGATTTCTGCCATCAGCCTCATAGGAATATCCTATGTGCCAATAATTTTTTTTTTTTTTAAATAGAAGCAACAGAAGTATTTGTTTGGATGTATGATTCTGGATGGACTCTTTTAAATACTTAATGGATTTTGTTCTCAGTTTAAAATCTAGAATGGTGTTAACATTTCTCTGGATCTTAGTCCTATTGTAACTTGCATGTAGCTTGCTAGACAAAAGAGGCTGTGGATGCTTTGAAAATGTTTCTGAAGAAATACTTCAAACCTCATAAGGTAACTACATTTCTCTGCATGAGTCCAGATTCAGGATGCAAATTTAGGATGTCTTACTTCCAGCATGGAAAGCTGAGGAGGGTTAAGATATACTTTACATGGAGTCACAAATCATTAAGCAATAATGCATTTCCATTTGTTTTGGATTGTTGGGTTGTGGGAACTTAACCATTGTAATTTATTCAGTAAATCATGGTCAAGCAATCCATGCCCCCAATCCAAGCATCCGTTCTGTGTGGTCAGAAGGTTAACTGTAGCTTCATAGGCATCTAAGTAGAATCTGTGATGATATCACAGCGCACGTGACATTGCTTGCCCCTCTTTGGATGCCCATGAGTGGTACATGTAGCCATCCTTCTGTTTGATTTTTCTGGTAGTATAACCAGAAAAATGTTTTAACTGCATCAAAGCCTGATCTTGATTTTTTGGCAAGACAGTTGGCCATATAAGAACACTCAAACCTCCTTTCCCAGCCAACTGCTTTTCATAATCTGTTCCCTACCTGTCCACAGAAAGTAATTTTTGAAAATTAAAGTTTTTTTTTAAAAAAAAATCTAGACATAATTTTTAAAATTTGTTAAAGGGTGATCTGGATTTGATTTGATTTGATTTGATTTGATTTGATTTGATATCTGTAGCCACCCATCTCACCAAACGACTCTGGATGGCTATAAAGATTGGTCTAAAAAAATTAATTTCTCAGTAGGGGTGTTCACTGGCTGTTGAGGGATGCTGCTGTTTTCTTACTCAAACATGCTTTTCAATTCCACATTCATCATATAGCTCTTTGAGAAGCTGGCCTATCCCTATCCAGTGAATGAAGTCCCAGCTACATAAGATAAATATACTAACAAAGGAGAGGTTGTATTGAAAATGAGTTTAAGGAATGCGTTTGTGATTGTGATTCAGATAACAGAGGACAAAACATAAATTTACAAGTACTATTGAAAATATTTTAGATAGAGATTGAATTCTGCCTTCAGACCACCCAGTTTTAATTCACAGATGTGCTTTCTTTTCTATTGAAATAAAATATTTTAATAACCTTTACAAGGCTTTAAACCTCTATCCAACTCTAGACCTTCTTGGGATCAATGCTGCTGCATCATTAAATTGTACTTTGTGTGTGGCCTTGCCAATGCTAACATGCAATTTATACTTTGAGGAGGAAAGGGCATTTCTAAGGAGCTAAAGGCAGCAGGCTTTCAGAGGAAGGTTCTTTTTAAAGCAGTTCCAAAAATAGTATGAGCTTAATATTTGACCTCCAGCTTGCCTGCCTGGCCTGGCTATAGTAAAGATTTCTTTTTTAAAACAATGCCACAGCGAATAGAAAGACTAATAATCAAAAGCCAGATAATTTGTATTGGGGTCAGCAGAGAACTGATGAATTATGTGCTTTCTAGTTCTCAATCAATTAGGAATATTTTGATTACTCTTGCTATGTTACTTATTGGACTTAAGTCCAATACATGGGTGGCCAACATGTGGCCTCCCATCCCATATAATGTGATGATGGGTAAATGGGCCATTATGAAGCTCAAGTGACTAAATCTTCTAATGGTAGATTTAAACACTGTTGTTCATCCCTTGGTTTGACAGACAAGAAGTCTAGGCAGAGGAGCTTGGTGTACATCTGTAGCGTCTACCCATTGGGGCCCCTGGTACATTTGCAGACAGCAGGTCCCTAACGCTTAGCGCTTAGCATCTGTGTGAATGAGTGGAAAAGAGTCTCATCAGAATTTCTGATTAAAGACTGTCAATCTCTGTGGCAAAGTTTTAAACTAGGTGGGCTAATGGTTCAATGAATGCAAAGATGAATCCTGTGTGTGCCCTTACAAGAATTTGTGGTTGAACCATGGTGGCCAGAGATTTGCTTACTACTGGTCTAAAATCACAAGTACAAAATAAACGCAGCTAATCGCAAATGGCACCAATGCTATTTTATGGTGCTGCTTTTATTAATGAAAGACATGGAAGCAGTAAATGTGCCTTTTCCTAATTGTGGCTTCCTGTATGTTGCTTTTATATTAATCCAAGTTTTTGAAAGCAGCTATTTGACTATGAAGTAGTTTTCCATGGAAAACATTATGGTAGAAATATTTGGAGGCCCGAGGAAGCAAAGCTAGGTATAAAAACAAGGTATTGCTGAATTGGGTTTGGCATCTGATTAGACAGAAGGAGACAACCTCAGATGGCAACTGTTGGGGCAGGAATGGTGTGGAGAGGTTGGAAGATGGCCATTTATGCTAGAGGTCTGCTTTGTATCCCCCTAGCAAGTCTGTTTACCTTAAGTGCAAGGGAGGACTAGTCAGTAGGTATAATGGTGTGCGTGAATGGCTTTGGGAGACAACAGGGAGAGCAGCAGACTGGCAAGCAGACCACTGTACAGGCACCCTGTTATTAAGCTGGTTATTAAGACCAGCTGCCGGCAATTACTGCAGGTTCAAATCTCGCCAAGGCTCAAGGTTGACTCAGCCTTCCATCCTTTCTAAGGTAGGTAAATTGAGGACCCAGTTGTGGGGGCAATAAGCTGACTTTGTATAAATATACAAAAGAATGAAGGCTATTGCTTAGTGCATTGTAAGCCGCCCTGAGTCTCCAGAGAAGGGCGGCATATAAATAATAATAATAATAAAAAAGTAGCATTTCAGAATAACAGAATAACAGAGTTTGAAGGGACCTTGGAGGTCTTCTAGCTCAATCCCCCTACCCAAGCAGGAGACCTTATGTCATTCCGGACAAATGGCTGTCCAATCTCTTGTTTAAAAACTCCAGTGATAGAGCACCCACAACTTCTGAAGGCAAGCCATTCCACTGATTAATTGTTATGTCAGGAAATTTCTCCTTAGTTCTAGGTTGGTTCTCTCCTTGATTTGCAGTTTGCAGAAGGAAAGAGGGCATGGGAAGCACTTCAGAAGGGACCCTTCCTAGTTTTCCAGAGAGTAAAGGAGAGGCAGAGAGAAATGCTTTCAGACTGGCGAGATTGGTTAATGTAATCATACAATAAAAATAGAGCTGGTGTTCATTGATGTGCTTCCTGGATGAAGTACCTCAAAGGGCTAACATCAATCTTAGTCCTTCTGGGGACTGAGACATCTTTTACATGCTGCTTGTACAGTCTGTGACTCTTATTCTTGTCTCCCAGGGTTATTCTCACATACCATTACAGTAGGCAACAATGTTTACACCAGGGTACACTAGGCCATCCTCTACTAGAGTACCCACCAGACCTGAAGAAGAAAAGCTCATTGAAGCAGAATGGCCAAATGGTATCTTTGGCCATTCTGTCTTTGCACTATAATCTCTATAGCTTCTCATCATTAATTTATGAAAAGTGTAAGTCTAAGCATCTGGTGGTTTCTGAGTTGCCAACTCCGGCCCTTGATCTTTTTCACAAATGTTTTCCTCTTCCTTTCAATAAGTCTTTATGTCGAATAAGGGCCTGCCCTACCATTAGGCAAAGAGAATTGGCTGCCCCAGGCAAATGATACCAGAAAGTACTTGCAACCCTGGCAGCTCTATATGCTTATTTCTAAGCATCTCCTGCAGGGACAGGAGCAGGATGCCAAAGTTGTTCCCCACAGGAAAATGCAGTGAAAAGGGATGTATGCATTCAGTTAGCAAATATTCATCTCCAAATCCTCCTGAGTTATTTGGTTTTATACAGCTGTTCTCTTTAAATAAATGAAAAACATTTGCAAAATGATTAAACACAATCAAACCGGAGTAAAATGCTACCGGTTCGGACCAGTTCGGCTGAACCGGTGGTGGCGGCGGGTGGTTCGGAGAACTAGTAGCGGCAGCAGCGCGAGGCTCCTCCCATCCACCCGGATGTCATTTTTTACCCTCTGCGCAGGCTTTACGCATGCGCAGAGGGTCCAGAATTGTACATGGTGCTCAGAGCGCACACTTCCGAACCAGTATGGAAGGTAAGTAGATTTCACCCCTGAATCAAACCATCTAACATAATTATATCCAACATCATTTGATAAAAGCAGGTTAAAGCAAGTTTAAAAGCTGAGAGAGTGAAAGGCTTTAAATATATATAAATGAATTGGAGATAATGAATTCACTGAGTCATTGGAAATTTGCTAAACTTGCTAAAATAAACAGAGTTTTATTTATTGAAGCTAAAAAGAATCACCACTTCTGTTTCATTCTTCTTGTGCATTTGGGCAGTGTGAAAACAGCCTGTAATTATGTACACTGAAATAATAATGATTATTAATATGGTTGGTTACAGTCAGCCAGATGTTTTGTCTGTATTTGGCATTTTTACCCATCTACTGAGTCCTTCCCTAGAATCTAGGATAGGCAGATGTTGTTTGATGATACCAAAGGTAGTTGACAGTGATGGCTAACCTTTTCCAGACTGCCCAAAGCGTCCGAACCCCCAAAATGCAATGCGTGTGCGCCCTCCCATACGAGCCCCTGCGCATGCGAGCGTCCCCCTTGCACATGCCCCACTCCTGCGCATGCTCGCACAGCCTCCCTGCACACACCCCACACGCATCCCGCCCTCCGCGCATACGTGGCAGAGACCTGAAGACCAGCTGGCCGGCAGGAGGCACGCGTGCATGCGAGGCAGAGCTGAACTGGGGCGACGACTCGCGTGCCATCAGAGAGGGCGCTGCATGCCATGTCTGGCACACGTACCCTAGGTTCGCCATCACGGTTGTAGGATGTAAGCTATTCCTGGCTCCCTGGATCTCTCAGCAGCTTTTCATACCATTGACCATTGGTATCATTCTAAACTAGCTGCAGGGTTTGAGAACAGGGGCCACTGTTCTCCAGTGGTTCTCTTCCTTCCTCAGTAAAGAGTATTTAATTGTGTTTAAATTACAATTAAATGCAATTGTAGTTCAATTGTAGTGCAAAATATTATATGACATTATCATTCACACTTCTATTATAATAAATCAATGTCTTTATTATGAAAAAATGTTTTTATTACTTCTTGATAATTTTGTCTTTTTTAAATATGGATTTAATTCAGTATAGAAACCTAGACTCCAGACTCTTGTGAGGCAGAACTGCAAAAGATTGGGAAGCTTTGATAACATTTCTCTGAAGTTCTTTTTCTGTGCTTGTCTTATGCAAGAGAGCAGACTTTTTTTTTTTTAATTAAAAAAAAGGGGACTGGGGAGGCGAACTTTGCATGTGGAGGCAGCAGGGTTTAACAGGTAAGGCAAGTATGGGGAAGTGCTCAAGGCTTACCAGAGGAGCCCTTCCCACCTGCAACCCTGATCAAACACCTTGACAGGTAACCAGAGTGGGAAGCCATGACGTAATTGTAGAAACCCCAAACAATCGGCCCTTTCATGGCAATACGATAACAATCAAAACAGTATGTTAAGGTACCAGCCATACAAGAATACACATGCATGTAGGGAGTTGAAGCCAGAGTGAAAAAGGGCTTGTTAAGAATATGTAGCCTACTTTCATAATCAGCCTACCAAAGAATAGGCCTTTCAAAACAAGGGTTTAGGCTTACAGAAGGCTTTCTGTGCCTTGACCTTTCAAATACGTGGGGATGCCAGATTCTTTTCTTTGCCACTTTTTATAGAAGCACAAATAGAGATCTTCAAGGTGAGGCCATGCCAGCTGGCAAAATAGCTACGTAGGGTTAGAGAAACCAGTAGAAAGATGCCCATTTAAGATAGGCTAATGCTTATAAAATAAGATACTGCTTAATATCTATGAGCCAATTACACAGATACAGAGCTGGCTAATCAAAAGATAAGGAATATGGAGATGTCACCAGCTCTTTTTCCTTTTTTGAGTACACACTGAAGAATACTCAGTAGCACTTGCTTTTTTCTAAGGCAAATACTTGTTTTTAGCACTGATGAGACAATATCAGTATAGGATTATATAAAATTACTAGCATATTTTACTAGTATATGTAAAGCATACTAAAAATAATGTAAAACAGTATATACTATTTTTACTACAATATTTACTACTATAAAAATACTAATATATTTTGAATTAAGAATATGTATGATACTTTTATGCCTTGTCTGCAAAAAATAAGCTCTTTAGAGCAATGGTTTAGATTTCCTGCTTGGCCTTGTCTGGGCTCTAAATCTATATAAGATTGGACCCAGCTGGTACCTGAATAACAGAATTAGGGTGAGGACAATTCAGGAGCCTGGACAATTGAAGTCACTTTCTGGACTTCCAAGGACAAACCATTTCTACGTGGTACCCAACAAGAAACCAAAAGCCCCTCATGGAGGTGACCTTGAAGTCACCAGGAATCAAGCTTGCTTTGAAGAAGAATTTATTACTACACCATTTCTTTAAAAAGCATTTACTTAATTACTATCCTACAGGCTGTAATCATAAAATCAGGACTGATTAAATTTCTAAATCAATTGTGGTCTGAAGAAATGTTGTTACATTTTTAAAAAAGTGGCAAGAATTAACGTTATATCCGTATCCTCACAATGACCCACTAAATGGGACTCTTACCAGTCTTACTGAAATTAAACTGGTTGAGATTGACAATTTATTTCAAACCATTTAATGATATCCCATTGCTGCAGCGTAGGCAACCTCTATAATTAATTTCTAAGGCTGACATTTAGATTCTTACATGAGAATTTCAGAACCAAATTTATTTTTTTGGGGGGGGGAGGGTTTTGTATTAGGGCGGGGTTAGTTACAATTTAAAGACTACCCAACTCCAAATGACTCTGGGCAGCTTTACCTTCTAAAAAAGAACATTTTAAAAAAGGAAATGGAACTAGAATCTACAGGACAAACTAGCAGTAAAAACATTCTACAAGGGTTCAACCAACATGCTGCTTGAAAGCCTGGGAGAACAGCCACACATTTCAATGACTTTCTGAATGTCATCAGGATGGGGA